>NC_138192.1:111883665-112588665 GCF_964194105.1 Spermophilus citellus | reverse complement strand
TTTGGAAATTCTCTTACTTGTTCTATCAGTGAGTAGCACTGCCAGACACAACCCTGTGCCTACTTTTAAATATCTTAGTTATTGAAGCAGAAGAATTTTGTATCATTTTGTATGGTCTTATTGAGGTCCTTTGTACATCATTTTGTCTCATGAGCCTTATATGGGAAATCAATATATAGGTCTTTCTTCAAAATAGACTTCCAGAGTTAGTTTATATGTAGATAAGGGTGAGGGAAAGGTATAGAAACTAAAAGCTGTAAAGTTGTATGATTGGTATTTTATGTTTTTGTTTTTGTTTTCCCTGATGGGCTCTTACTGTGTTTCCCAGGCTGGTCTGGAAATTAGCATCCTCCTACTTCAAACTCCCAGGTAGATGGGATTACCAGCATGCACCACCATACCCAACTATTCTTGATGTTTTAAATCATCATATAACACATCCGTAGTCCTCCCAATAATCCTGTAGGCAAGTAGGTCTAATTCCTGCTTGACTAGTAGAATGATTTATCCCAAATTACATAATTAGAAAACATCACAGCAAGAATTTGAACATGATTTTATCTCATTTTAGAGTCTTGAGTTTGTTGCAATAAAATAACTTAACAAATATAGTATAGAATTAAATGTTTTATTGAATGTTCTAGTTTTGAGAAATATGTTAGTAATGCTACCCTTTATAATTTCTTGAATATAAAGAGTTTTAGTTTCTCTGGAGAATTTTAGTTTTTTAATGATAAAAACCTCTATTGTTTTATGATCTCTAGTATATAGATATGTCCCGCAAAAGAGAATTAATTGATCAAATAACTGTAAACTTGGAATAAGTTTATATTTTAAGATTTTGGTCCTAAACTCTATTCTCTTACGTATTGATATATGTACATATGTTAAGAATTATTTTCTTTTTCTTTTTCTTTTTTTAGAGAGAGAGAGAGAGAGAGGGGGAGAGAGAGAGAGAAAGAGAAAAATTTTAATATTTATTTTTTAGTTCTTGGCAGACACAACATCTTTGTTTTTGTATGTGGTGCTGAGGATCGAACCCGGGCCGCACGCATGCCAGGCAATCGAGCTACCGCTTGAGCCACATCCCCAGCCCAATAATTATTTCCAAACAAGGAAGTTTGAGTGTATTAATATTACAGCAGATTCTGTTTTCCCTAATTAAATACTCATTTGCCTGCTAATATCCTATGCATTCCTACAAAGACATCCTGAACTATTGTTAAATTTCACTGGCAAATATTGGCCAGGAAAGCTAAATTTATTCTTGGTTTCTAGGTCATGTTCAGTTACACATTTGGACACATACGGTGGTTTGTAAAACATTTGTAACTTTGAAACCAATCCAAATTACAGATGTTTCTCCCTTTCCTATACAAAGGTATCAAAAGACTGTTAAATTTGACTTCTAATTTTTTTAAAGTTTTTGAGTTTCAGAGACATTATAGTTTAATCTTTTCAGAAGACTCTGACATTGTCACAAGCCTAAGTCTCTCTGGAGGTGGAAAGCATATGTGTGAATAAAATGTGCAAGGTCATTAAGCCTTGATGATTAAAGAGCCTTGGTAAGTCATTCCCTCCCATCATCCTCCCCCTTCATTCCACACATAACTTTCTGCCCTACTCATGACATCTTTCCCCTCCCCTATCCATTTATTTCTCACAACAAAAAGAATGATAGTAACTGCCCCCTGATAAATATCTGAAAAAGAAGTGGAGGCTCACAGTCCATGCAATGTAGGGAAGAGGTGCTGCAGACAATCCTTCTCTTGTTCTGTTCTATTGTGCTCTCTGCTTTCTCTTGTGATGCAACCTTCATCTCAACCCAGTCTCCCCTCACATGTAAATCCAACAGGCTTTGTAGATATGAATAGCTGTGCCCTGTAGCAACTAGACAGAAATGAAAGGAATGTGCGCCCAAGTCTGAAGTATAGTATGTGACTATGTGGTTGAAGTTTAGCTGTAGTTAAATGTTGGAAAATATGGGGACATTGCTTTAGACTTTGGAGTTAATGATTTTTTAAGTTGGTGAAGTTTCTAACACAAGTGGTCTCTGGTTTTGCATTAGCTTCTTTAGATAGCACAGTTGGGTTATTAAAAAACAATAATGGAGATAAACTAGGTATGTGTTAATTTTAATACTATGTTAAAACATTAACTTATGAAGATGGGAAATAAGGAGCAGTTTTATTTTAACCCCCAACTTACTGATCACTATGTAATTTGATTTTTATTCCATCAAAAATGTAATTATGGTAGCTAAGCATAATAAGGCTCTCATATCCGACTAAACCACATTCATATCAATTCAATATTCAGTTCCTTTGGAGGATATGTTAAATCACTGACTTCTTACTATTTAATAGTCTAAACATGCAATTTATAATTTTTCAACATTATGGAACATGGTTAGAAGTCTTCTATTTTCTTTTATAAACACATCTTAATGTCAATTGTTTAAAATACTTTCCATTTATACTACTGAAAATCTATGATTTATTCATATACCCAGTCTTTGTCATGGTTCTCAACAATTGTGTGGATACATATATTTTCATGGCTTTCTGCCCAGCTAGACTATAAGCTAAAGAGGCTGACTTCTCTTATTCTTTTTTATTTAAAATACCCTGTATTTTTTACCTTCTACTCTCTGTTTGAATGTTGAGGATATAGTAATCACTAGATTTAAAATTTGTTGACTGATAATGTTCTAAGAATAGTTTTTTTAAAAAATATTTATTTTTTAGTTGTAGATGGGGACACAATACCTTTATTTTATTTATTCATTTTTATAGTGCTGAGAATTGAATCCAGGGCCTTTCACGTGCTTAGGCGAGGCTGTATTGCTGAGGCACAACCCCAGCCCCAAGAATAGTTTTATCAAAACAAATGAAACTTCTTTTTATTCAGTGCAACTTCTATATAGAATATGTAGACACTACCAAATATTGATATTTATTATTTATATTTTAGATGTGGACATTAAATGTAAACTATATAATATTACTCAATTACATCTAGTTTTTTGCTAATCTGTAGGAAAACAGGCCTCAACCTAGCAACATTTCTTCAATATTAGGAAGCATCCTATAAAAGTCTGAATATTTGTGCAACATCATATAAGATGAATCACTGCCTACTACTGGTTAGCCTTACATGTATGAGAGCCAGATAATAACCTATAGTTTCCCTTCAGATTTTTTCCTTAAATATAAAAAGAGAAGTTCTACATATGAACATATATATTGTGTTACGTGAGTGATGTGTAGCCAGTATGTGACAACATGTATTACAACATTTTCTCTATTTAAAATGTCTCGATTTATTAATTCCTGAAGAAAAGTAGAACAGGAAGTTAATGTGATATTTTTAAGAGTGCAAGTATATTCATATTTTTAAAAAGTATGTTTGTCACTGTTTAGGATGTTCTTTGGGGCTATTGTTTTACATTTCATATAAAGGATTTTAAAACAATTTGGAATTTAGAGCTAAAATAGGAGAATTTATAATTTTTAAAATAGAAGACTATAACTAAGATTGATATGTGTCTGAAAGTTGGGAGTGACCGTATTCATGAAATAGATATAGGTTTTTGTTGAAATGATAATCACAATTCAAATAGATATGATTAATTTAAAATTATTAAATACATAAAGTTAATGTAATTAAGACTATAGTTAATTTTATTAAAAGTAAAACATTTCTTATTTATATCCTTTATTCTTTTCTTTAATAAATCGCCTAAATTTTCATATATGCTTATGCATAGGAGTTGCATTTTATGTTGCAGTTAGAGGAAAACAGGAAGAAAACAAAAAGTTCTGTTTTATGAAGAAATAGACAATTACATTTCCATCTCTGTAAGGCAAATAATTATATATTACTTTGACCATTATTTTTTCTTACCTGTGCCTGTTTCTTGGCTGACGTCTTTCTGCTTTAGTACTAAAATTGAGTCTTGGTCAACTGAGTTCATTTAGGCAGTGAGACAGTTCAAGGGACATATTCCATGTACCTAGACATATCTTTCTTGGTTTAAATACTATATGAGTTTATCATCATTCCTGTAACAAATTACTAAGAATTTAGTGATTCAAAACATTACAAATTTATTAGACATGTGAAGTCAGAAGTCCAAAAGTGGGATTTTCTAGACTAAAATCAAGGTATTAAGAGAAGTGCATTTCTTCTGTAGGCTCTAGTGAAGAATCCTTTTTTTTTTTTTTTTCCAACTGCCAGTGACTGCTGCATTCTACAGCTTATGCCACCCAGCCAGGAATATCATCACCTCATCACCTCAGCATCTGCTCTTGTCCTGATAGCTCCTTTTACTCTCACCTTCCTGCCCCCACCCACCGCTCTTTTCCTCCAATAAGGGGACTTGTGTAATTACAATGGGCTCACATAGATAATCCAGGATCATCTTCTATCTCCAGGTCTTTACTCTATCACCTGTAAAATACCATTCATCACTTAAGATAATATAGTCACACATTCCAGGAATTAGGATGTGACCACTTTGGAGGGCCAGCATTCTGCCTGCAACATGGACTTTGATATAGTTAGACATAAATTCTTTCTTTCTATATCTCTTCACCATTGAAGTTATTGCTTCCCTGATTTCTGTTGTATTTGAAATGCAAGCTGATTTTAGTAGTTCCCAGGTTCATGAGATACACTCTCATGATTACTTCTGAGGTGTGCTTTAAGTAATTTGTTACTAGTTGTGTTTTTAATGACTTATTTCTTTTTAAATAAATTATAGGATACACAAGTTTATTCCCATAACTCTTCTTTCTTTCTTTCTTTCTTTGCTGGGGATTAAATTCAGGGCCTTGGGCATGCTAGGCAAGTACTCTACCATGGAGTTTTAAGCCCAGCCCCTTAATGATTTAATGGGAGAAATGATAGAGATGTTCTAATACACTTAGAAAAATGCATATCCTAAATCTACAGTATGTGTCTAATATAGAGGTATTATGAATGAATGAATGGCTTCAATCATAGCTTGTTATGATTACAAAATTTGTGATAGTGGAGGTATTCATCCATGACTGGTACTTGTATGAAAGTATTTCACACCTGTGAAAGTCATTTTTCATGTGGGTCATGGATCAGGGTACAGAATCGGATACTTCTTTCCTTTGTGGATCAAAACTTAATACACCATGAATGACTAATATACTCTGCAAAGAGGCTCAAGTAAATACTAAGATTGATAGTGACAACAAAAGCAATAATAAAAAAATATAATAACTGTATTGTAATCAGATTAGAAAAATTATGGTAGTAATTGTAATTTAGGGTTATATTTATCATTATCATTTCACTGGTGAAAGCTCTATAATTAAGTACCGCCTGCTCTTAATAAAATTGTATGTTTGACTTAATTGTCCTTTTCTGTCAATAAATTTTACTTGTTAAAGAAATTGTTGTAATTTTTTTCATCACAAATTACTTAAACATTGCTAGCATTGGATGAAATTAGTACCTTTTTCTGCCATCAAAATTTTGTAAGTAGTCAATATTTATAACTGGCAATAAAATAATTCTGCTAACGGCATTTTAATGCATTGGATCTCAGAACAATTTGGAAGTATAGTTCTAAGACTCAATTGGTGGATAAATTTCTTTCAAGGTGGTATATAGTGATGATGTTCTGGACTGTTTAATAATAAAGAAGAAATAAGGGTGTGAAAAAGTAATCTGGACGTTGTAATGAGTTAGGTGGAAAGTAGAGAATCTGTACTCTCTTTAAAAAGAAAAGAAAATCGAATAAAACACACACACACACACACACACACAGTCTGCACTTCTCTTTTGTAGAAATATGAACAGATAAATGACCTCATATTCATTCAGTGGGAAGAAAAGTTTGAGGCAAGGCAGCTAAACATGAAAGAGGAAAAGCGAATGTAACCTCAGTGACCACAAGTTCCAAAATACAAATAGAAAGAGAATCTGGGAGTATCAGAGGATGAAAGTATAAAACCTCAAGCAAAGAGCTGAAGGACAATTAGAATAAAGACAAATTTCTGGTGTAAATAAACAAAATATCACATGTTACAAAGGAAAATATGCTAGTGTCATGTAAGGGATTTTTAATAAATATTTTCAAATAATTGAACCACACACACACACACACACACACACACACACACACACACACACGCATATTTCTGAGGTTTTAAGCTGATTATTTTGGTTCCTTGGTTTCTCCTAGGATGCAGCATAGAATCTCCACTCCTGGTGTTTATGTACAAACAGAAGCTGCTTTTTCTTTCTTCCATTATTCCCCTTTTAAGGGAAACTTAATACCTTTTATATGTAACAGATAGAGGCAGAAAAAAGCCACACTCCCACCATGGTGCAATGCAGGGAGAAACAACTGAGGGAGGATTACACACATGGCTGAGCACAATTTGTTCATTTGTTCCTTTGCTTTACAGATAGCAAATGGTAGTATTCTATAACATCTCGAGTGATTAACAAATGCGAGGTGAAAGTGAATCTTTTAACTGTTGTTTTAATAGCTTGATTTTCTTAATTATATTGACATTTCTTTGGAATATATTCTGATACACAATTCACATGCATATTCTTCCAGTCTTCTCCTGTGGAAGTCAATTCTGTTGGGCACACAAAATAGTAGGTACAAAGATTTGAAACATGCATTAAAAATATTAGTTTTTTTTTGCATGCAAATATTCTTTAAAAGTATGCCTGCAAATTGGGACATCATGATAATATTATCCTAGAGATCATGGTAGAGGTCACATTTTAATTATACCTTCTACCAATGGAATTTTTAGAATATTAAGTTACCAATATCTCTGTGCCATTAGATTAAAATCTGAAGCAAGATAGCTTAAGATAAGATTCTATATGACACTCTGTTTCTTGACAAGCGATAGTGCGATTCAGTTCAATAATTATTTCTGAAGAGCTTAACATTTCTGTGAAAAATCTCAGAAAAGCATATGAAATAATGAAGACATGTTGTAAGATTTTGTCAGTTTAGGAATGAAACTACCATATGATCCCTGTATACTCCTCTTTGATATTTTTTGAAAAGAATTAAAATGAGAATACTATATAGAAATATGCATACTTACATTTATAGTAGCACGATTTACAATATCCAAGCTATGGAAAAGTCTAGGTGTCTCTTAACAGATGAGTAAATTTAAAAAATATGGTATATATACACAGTGCAGTTTGATTCATTCATAAAAAAGAACAAAATTATGCTGTTTGTAGGAAAATGGATAAAACTGGAGAACATCCTGTTAAGCAAAGTAAACCAGACTCAGGAAGCCAAGGGTTTGTATGTTTTCTCTCATATGTGTCAGCTAGAGAGAAAAATGTAATTGATTCAAAAATGTTATGTGCATATATGAATTTGCCACAATGAAACTTTCTATTCTGTATAATTATTATACCAATAAAAATTAAACTAAGAAAAATATATGCCAAAGTTCACCCAAGCTTCACAAATTAAGCTAATTTACATACACATAACTTACTATATAATTGAATTTTTGAAGAAAAGTAAATATGGAACCATGTTTAATAAACTATTTAAAATATGTTTTGACCAACACTGTTTTCTAGTTGTTTCTAGCCTAATGCATTGTAAAAGGTACATACAGATGTTGTGTGTGTGTAGGTGTGTGTTTATCTATCTATCTGTCTATTTATCTATCTATCCATAATGAAGAGTTAGATTTTAAGGTACCATGCAAGCTTTACCCTTGTTTTGGCTCATTGCTGGAAAGTGTACTATAGTATAAATACATTTGCATATGACAATATAATGTATTTTGACATATCATACATACATGGAGTATGACTTACAATTTTTGTGGTTATACAGGTCAGGTATTCATATATGAATATAGGAAAGTTATGTCCAATTCATTTTACTCTCCTCCCATTCCCAGTGCCCTTGCTCCCCCACCCCACTCCACCCTCTCCAATCTGGTGAACCTCCCCTTTTCCTCCCACCAGTATATTGTGAGTCAGCATCTGAATATCAGAGAGAGCATTCAGTGTTTGCTCTTTTGAGACTGGCTTATTTTACTTAGCATGATAGTCCCCAGTTCCAAACATTTACCAGAAAAACCCATAATTTCATTCTTCTTTATGGCTAAGTAATATTCCATTGTGTATATGTACCACATTTTCTTTATATATTCATCCGTTGAAGGGTTCCTAGGTTGGTTCCATACTTTGGCTGTTGTGAATTGAGCTGCTACAAACATTGATGTGGCCATGTCACTATAGTATGCTGACTTTAAGTCCTCTGGGTATACGCCTAGAAGTGGGATAACTGAGTCAAATGGTGGTTCCATTACAAGTTTTCTGAGGAATCTCTATACACCTTTCCAGAATGGCTGCACCAATTTGCAATCCCACTAGCAATGTATGAGTGTACCTTTTCCCCCACATCCTCACCAACATTTATTGCTAGTTGTATTCTTGATAATTGCCATTCTGACTATAGTGAGATGAAATTTCAGTGTAGTTTTAATTAGCATTTCTCTAATTGCTAGTGATATTGAACAACTTTTTCATATATTTGTTTTTTTTAAACATTGTTTTTAATTGTAGATGGACACAATATCTTTATTTTTATGTGGTACTGAGGATCGAACCCAGTGCCTCACACATGTGAGGCAGGTGCTTTACCACTGAAATCATATTTCTTCTTATATGAAGTATGTGTTCACTTCCTTAGCCTATTTATTGATGGGTTTTTTGTTTTTTTTTTTTTTTTTTGGTCTGAAGTTTTTTGAGTTCTTTATACATCCTGGAGATTAATGCTGTATCTGAAATGCAGGTGGCAAAGATTTTCTCCCATTCCATAGGTTCTCTCTTCACATTCTGGTTGTTTCCTTTGCTGTAAAGAAACTTTTTGAAGGCAGTGCTAAAAGGAAAATTTGTTGCATTTAACTCATTCATTAAAAGAATAGAAAGCCAACAAATAAATAACATAACATTATATCTCAAAGCCATAAAAAAAGAATAGATCCACACCAAAAGCAATAGAAGACAGGAAATAATTAAAATCAGAGCTGAAATCAATGAAATTGAAACAGAATAAACAATCCAAAAAATTGACAAAAGTTGGTTCTTTGAACAAATAAATAAAATTGGTAAACCCTTAGCCAAACTAAGGGAAAGAGAAAGAAAACTCAACTTAGTAAAATTCATGATGAAAAAGGAAGTATCATAATGATCACTACTGAAATACTGATGATAATCAGAAACTATTTTGAAATTTTTTGGGGTGTACTGGGGATTGAACTCAGGGGCACTTGACCACTGAGCCACATCCTCAGCCCTATTTTATATTTTTTGCTTAGAGACGGTATCTCACTGAGTTGCTTAGCATTTTGCTTTTGCTGAGGATGGCTTTGAATTCATGATCCTCCTGCCTCAGCCTCCAGAGCTGCTGGGATTGTAGGCATATGCCACTGTGCGCAGCTGATTTTGAAAATTTATGCTTTAATAAAATAGAAAATCTGGAAGACATCAACAAATTTTCAGAGACATATGACCTACCCAAATTGAATCAGGAGGACATTGAAAATTTAAATACATCAATTTCAAGCCATGAAATTGAAGACAACATCAAAAGCTTACCAAGAAAGAAAAGCCTAGGATCAGATGGATGCTCAGCTGAGTTCTTTCAGACCCTGGAAGAAGAACTAACTTCAGTACTTCTCAAATTATTCCATGAAATAGAAAAGGAGGGAACCATTCCATTCTATGAAGCTAATATTACCATGATATCAAAACCTGACAAAGACATAAGGAAAGAAAATTTGAAACCAATATCCCTGATGAACATAGGTGCAAAAATTCTTAATAAAATACTGGCAAATCACATACAAAAACATGTTAAAAAGATAGTGCACCATGATCAAGTGGAGATCATCCCAGGGATCAGTAAATTGTGATTCATCACCTGGAAATCAATATATGTAATTCATCACATTAATAGAGTTTTAAAGACAAGAATCACATGATTATTTCAATAGATGCAGAAAAAACATGTGAGAAAATGCAGCATCCATTGGTGTTCAAAACACTAGAAAAACTAGGGATAGTAGGAACATACCTCAACATTGTAAAAGCTATATATGCTAAACCCAAGACAAATATCATTTTAAATGGAGAAAAATTGAAAGAATTTCCTCTAAAAACTGAAACAAGACAGGATTTCCCTCTTTCACCACTTCTATTCAACATACTCCTAGAAATGCTAGCCAGAGCAATCAGAAGAAAGAAATTAAAGGGACATAAATAGGGAAAAATAACTCAAACAACTATCCTTGTTTGCTGGCAACATGAGTCTATATTTAAAAGACCCCAAAATATCCAACAAGAAACTTTTAGAACTCATAAATGAATTCAGCAAAGTAGCAGGTATAAAATTAAGACCCATATATTGTTTGCATTCCTTTACATCAGTGATGAATCAACTGAAAGAGAAACTAGGAAAACCATCCCATTCACAGTAGCCTCAAAAAAAAATTTTATTTTTTGGAGTCAATCTAACAAAAGAGGTGAAAGACCTCTACAGTGAAAGCTACAGAATGCTAAAGAAAGAAATTCTTAGAAGATAGAATGTCTCCCATATTCTTGGATAGGCAGAATTAATACTGTCAAAATGGTCAAAAAGTGCTATACAGATTTAATGCAATTTCCCTTAAAGTTCCACTGATGTTCTTCATAGAAATGGGAGATGCTCTCATGAAATCCATTTGGAAAAACAAGAGGCCCACAATAGCCAAGGCAATCCTTAGTGAGAAAAGTGAAGCATGAGGCATCACAACACCAGACCTTAAATTATACTACAGAGCTACAGTAACAAAAACTGAATGGTACTGGCACCAAAACAGACATGAAGACCAATGGCACAGAATAAAAGACACAGAGACAAACCCTCATTAATACACTTATCTCATACTACACAAAGGCACTGTAAACATACAATGGAGAGAAGAGCCTGTCTCAAACAAATGGTGCTGGGAAAACTGGAAATCCATATGTAACAAAATAAAATCAGACCCTGCACAAAACTCAACTCAAAGTGGATCAAAGACCCAGGGATTAGACCAGAGACCCTGTGCCTACTAGAAGAAAAAGTAGGCCCAACTCTCTCTCCACCATGTCATTTTAGGAACCGAACTCCTCAAAAAGACTCCTAAAGCACAAGAAATAAAATCAAGAATCAATAAATGGGATGGTATCAAATTAGTGGCTCTTCTTATAGAATTGTTCTGCTATAATAATAATCTCAATACCTAAAATTTTATTCCTTCTGCAAACTACTGTGCTCCCAAACTGTGATTTTTTGTTTTAATTTCAATAATTAAAAGTACAGATTAACATCAGACTGACTGGAGTGTTTAAAGCATTGTCTTTAACATTTTGATTTTTTTATTCATTTCTTTTAACTCAATAAAACTTGTAGATTTACTTGTTAAGAGTCTTTCCTATTTTTCAATAAGTTTATTGCTTGGAAGTTTATGGCTTTTCATGCTCTTGTGGATAGGATTTTTTTTATTCCTTTGGAAGTGAAAACATTAGTTTTTATATTTATTTCATTTCTTTCAAATAAAATAAGCAATCATTTTAATTCTAATTTCTCAATTGAATCTCTAGGATTTCATATGTTGATAATTATAACATCTGCAAATAATTTTTTCATGTCCAGTGTTTATTTATTTATATTTATTTTGGAAAGGAATTGAATTTCTTGTGTTATGTATGTAAATAGGAGTGTTGTGCATTTTGCAGTACTTTGGAAAACTTTGGTTATAGTCAATAGAAAATAACTAACATGTAATAGAAATTCAATAAATGTAAGTATTTAGTACTTCCAGTATGATCTATTTATAATACTTATAAATTTACAAAGAATATTAAAGTCTAAAATAATCTGAATAGTTTACATTCAAGACTGTGCTATTTTCAGAAGAATTTCACAATTGCATCCTACAAGGAAATTATTGCATGCTTCCCACATAATGTCTGTTGTTGTTTAACTGTTCTTTAAAACATGACAGAAGTGATTGAAACATTTCTAGAATGGCTAATTAATAATCTTAACTAATTTTACACTGATGTATGCCAACTCTGGTTTTCAAAACAACACAAGAATGTAGGAATGTGCACAGGAGAGGGCTACCCATGCATTGCCATTCTCTCTCCTCAAGGAAATTCCACGGAACACTAGGCAGGTTTGTCCGTGGCACTCTGACAAAGATGGTTCAGTGTGCACAACTTATACTAACAGCATAATTAGTTTTGAAGTGTATAATAATAGGGAAGTGTTGAAATAAATTTGATAGGTTTCTTCAAATGGATATTGTAGCCCTTGACTTAGAACTTAATGAGAAACATATGTAGGAAATGCATGTGATATGTAATACAAAAAAGGAAAACAAATGATTTCTACATTATGGTAAAACTGTATACATTTATGGATGAAGAGTGGGAGAAGGAGTGTTTATTAAGGTTTTGAAACTATAGGTGATGTTTACAAGATTCTTTCATATGGTTTTTAATGAACAGGATCAGAAATCTATAGACCTCTAGTTTGGGCTGGATGTAATAATAACTATCTTTTGCCAGAAGAATTAATATAGACTGGGGAATGGAGATGCATGTGATGATTTCTTGGGAAATCACATAAAAATAAGAAGTTATGCGATTTTTTTTGAAGTTTAGGGGCTTTCTTTTAATCATGTCCTATTGAATTTTTTCTCAGAAGTGTTTAATGATTTTTTTCTAATCAATTTTAACAAAGTAGTATTTTTATCTTGAAGTTGTATATTTTATGTGTATATTTATTCATAATTATTTCCTCACTCAGAAAACATAAATACTTTGACTATGCATGAGCTTGATAATCTATGAGAATATCGAAGAGAAAAAAAATGCCACAAGACACCATTCTTTATTTTCAAGGATCTTCTAGTTAAATGAGCTTACAGTTTTAAGGAAATGATCAATTTTTTTTTTCACTAGACATCTTGCCAGTTGTGCTTTTTATATCATAACTTTTAACAACCAAGTGTTATTGGTATTTTTATCCTATACTTATAGATGTACAAATAACTGAATATGGTTTACAAACTTACTAAGGTTTATACAGCATTAGAGTTAGGAGCAAATTTTAAGTCTGGTTCCAAAGCCAGCCTATTTATTTATTCATTTTTTTCTGTTCATTACATAATGTGATTATCACATCTGTTCTTTAAGACAGAATGTACACAGTGACTGTAGGGTTAGCCTCATAGAAGTATACCTATAAACAGGGGCAACCATACTCATGAAATAACATGGCATATACTACTAAATTTATGCCTAGGATAAACTAGTGAATACAGAAGTGTTTAAGAAAACTGGTACCAAAGATGATGAAATAATCACCTTCCTGAAGGAGTTGATATTTTAGGTAAGTTTTAAAGCATAAACAAAATAATCTTTTACCTTTCTTTTAGCCTTTGCTCAGTTATTGTGGCTCCCCTTACTGTTGTAAATTTATCTTACCCTGAGATGATATGGTTTGTTGAACAATCAGTCTGCTTATTACACCGGCCTGGGACCTCTAGCCACGCTCTGGTGCTTGTACTTGTAACCTCTGGTTCACTCAAGATTCACTTTGCTGCTTGAATATGTAACCTTGTGTTGATCTGCCCAGTCTCTGATACACTGTGCCTATTTTCATTCTTTGCCTACTATCAGTCATGATGCATATTCAGCTTGGGCATTTTAGGACTTCATATGTAAAGTCACTTTTGTTTGAGAAAGGGTTGGCTATTCCAGTTATGTTTATGGCATTCCTGTTTTAAGGTTTATGGAAAAAATGCAATTTCAGTCTTACTGTGTAAACTTGACTTTTGTTCTAATTTTGAAAATGGCAAAGAATATTCTGTGGAATCATAGTCTTCAAAACTTGAATAGAATATTGAGAAACTGAAGCTCAGAAATAAAAAAAAGAAATCTCTTCATTGACTGAAAGTTATCTAGCTACTTAATGGCTATTTTTTTTTTTCATTCTTTCTTCTCATGAAGGGATGTTTATGTATTTCTCCTGTAGATAGAATCTCCTATCATTGTAAGCTGGCTGACTCTTTTAACTACTGTAATATATTTTCTTATTTTATTTGGTAGGTGTCAGCTATGGCTCCTTGGAGATAATGTGGTTTTCTAAATTTTGTGTCTTTCATTTGTGGAATGATGTCATATTTATTTCTTTCAATATGTGATTTATAACTGATATAAACTTTTTTAGTTTCTAAATGAATTGATTCCGTTTGTTTTTAAGGTCTCACTGATTGCTTTTTCTGGGATTTTTATTTACCATGGCCTGTTTATATTTCTGGCAATGTTGAGTATAAACCTATTCTAGAAATTACATGTACTAATTTATTCATCAATTTCTGGTCTCTCTATATTATATACAATGATTGACAAAATTTTATGGTACATCTCCCTCCTTTTATGGATATAATTACTCTGTTGTCTTTGCTCATATATTGAATTTCCTATTCATTGAGTAAAATTTACATATCTAATAACTTTCTGAAATACACCACAGGATCATAATTTCTTTTACTCCTCTCACCAAAAATATTTAAATAGAAATTTATAAATGCTAAAGCAATGTAGCTAGTATTAAAGTATAATTATTAAGAGCTGAAACTTTAGGGTCAGAGGGTTATGGGATCAGTCCTAGATGTGGAGCTTGGGTCATATATGATTTTAAGACTGTTTTCTGACCTAAATAATATTAACACTTATCTCAAGAATCAACATGAGCAAATTAGGAAATATATGAAAAAATAATTCATTTGGAGCCTGGAATGTATATGTCCTCAATGTTAGTTTTTAATCAGTAGCTTTCTATATGTTTTTTTCCTGCAAGTATATATTTCCTATAATTATGCTCTTTATTTGTGTATTCCGTTTTCTTCTGATGAAAATAGTAATAAGAATTTGTTTGTTTTTTAGATTGGTGGTTTCTAAAATTTGACTTTAAGTCTATAGTGTTTAAGTCTTGGAGGCTACTCAGAAGGGACAACAACTTTCCTAATATTCCTTAGCTAAAAACCAGTCTTTGGAGATCAGGTTCTATGGCAATTGGCCTAGAGGTTTCACCTGAGACTTAGATGGGCGTGGGAAACAAGAGGACACCAGGAAGAACATCAACATCAAGTTTTTTTACCATTCCCTCCGCTCTGGTGTTGATTTCAAATTTTCTCTTCTGAGCTTGTATTTTATTATTATTTTTAATGCCTGTGAGTCTTGGAAGTGACATTGTTTCTTACAAGAGATATGGATGAATGAATAGCAAGCTATTCTAGTTCTTTGACAAACATCCTTTAAACGTGAAAACGTTTCAGCTCTGTTTTATATTAAAGAAATGTAGGCTTTTTTTCTTGAAAATTTTATTCTGAAAATGGATAAAAGATGGAAAATCTTGAGCAGTAAAATTGTTGCTATTTTACATTTTTTTGTTTTATTTTTTGATCCAATAGGCAGGTTAAAATAGCTGCACATGCTTTACATTGTTTCTCTCAGTTGTAATGAGAATGATCTAGGTGGTAGAAGAATGTGGTATTTTGGTTCCATATCATAAGATTACAAAAGGTGTTTCTGCTGGCATATCCAAGGAAGATGGAATATGTTTTGAGTCTTAAAAATAGTTACCCCCTTGGAACCAGACAGTCAAGATTCCCTTTGAGAATTTGAAGTTTACTGAGTAACTGCATCTATGTTTATGTATATGGCTGAGACTTCTTGACCCATCGATTCGATGTTGTGGGGGAAAGCAGTGTAGTTATTTATTTTTTCCCCAAAGTCTCCTTCACCCTTACCCCAAGGTAACTAAGATTCTGAGTCAGGAAAATTTTTCTTTCCTCTACCCTTTCTGAACATCGCTTAGAGTATATAAGAAATAATGTAAATTTTACCACTTTGATTCAATTCCCAGTGTTCTGAGGTATAGAAGATTTGTAGTTCTCCTAAGCATTGTCTAATTTACCTTAGGGACAAAATGTTTTCATTTGACTACCAATTCTAGCCTTTCAGCACCTTTCTGATTTAAGGAGTAGCCAGTCATACAAAATCACATTTCTGCGATTCGTCATGCACTCATGAGATTGAAGAATTCACTGTAACCATTCTTTAACTGTCGGTGCTCCCAGGAACTCCAGTGGGCACAATTCTGATTACAAGAGCATGAATTCACATTCTGAAGTTTATTGTAGATTGGTTATTCTCTTGCTGATTCCTAAGGGATAGAATGATTTTAAACATGCTTTTAAAAAGCATGTACAGGAATTGGAACATAAAGCCACATAATTGAGTCACCTTGCTTAATTTCACTTTGTGAATTATTGGTTTCCTGAGAGGTAGCTTAATGACTGAACAGAGGAAAATAGTTCTTGAATTTGAAGAATCTCTTGGGCATCCCTTTTCCATGTAATGATTGCTACAGTACATGACAAAACCATCCATAAGCATAGACTTTGAGCTTAGAATGTTCACTGGCTCCCCTCAAATTTATTTATCACTCCAAAGCACGGAGAGTTCAATGTGTTTGTTTTCTTACTTGTGTGTCTTCATATTGACTTACTATAGGATCAAGCTTAATAGATGTTATTCTTTTTTTAAAAAAATATTTTTAGCTGTAGATAGACACAATATCTTTATTTATTTTTTTATGTGGTTTTGAGAATCAAACCCAGTGCCTCACACATACTAGGCCAGTGCTCTACCACTGAGCCACAACCCTGGCCCCAATAGATGTTATTTCTTATGTTTCAAGATATATATGTGTTTTTTACTGCTAAAGATCTGTATATAGGACAAAATTCTTCTCAGAAAGAACTTCTGTAAAGGACCCCCCCCTTTTTTTTCTTAGATCAGTCCTTCATATTGAGAACTGGTGTGTGGGTAAGGAACAAAGTCTAAAGATGTATTGAGGAACTACCTTTTGAAACTTTTTGTAATTTGCCCAATTTTAAATGTGAAGCTTTTTTCTATCTATGGAAATACAGGAGATTGAACATATAAGTCTTTTTAGAAATCATATATAATATCTAGCAGAAATGAGAAGTTTTAAATTCACCTCAGTGACTTCTCAAATTTTTAAAAATCTACTTAGTAAAAAAAATGTTCTATATCTATTAGGAAGACAAAATGAAGACTTTACTTTGTACAGCTTCTACATGAATTCCGATACTTATAATTGCTGTAAAGTGAAATTTGAATAATAATCTATCATAAAAATTCCAGTTAATGCAAGGTTTTAAATAATACTAATTTTCCTATAAAAGCTACTCTATCTACAAATGGAGTATTTAACTAAATGCAGCATAAATTTTCTAAAATAGTTTGCTTTAACAAACACAAATGACCCAATTAAAAATGGGCTAAAGATCTGAATAGACATCTCTCAAAAGAAAACATACAGATGGTGAACAGAAGTATTAAAAAAAAGTTCAATAATATCATTACTCATTGGTGAAATGACAATCAAAACTACAATGAGATAACACCTCACCCCAGTGAAAGAGGCTATTAACAAAAAACAAAAATAGCAAATGCTGGGAGGATGTGGAGGAGGATGAACCCTTGCACACTGTTGGTGGGGATATAAAGCAGTACAGCCATTATGGATAACAGTATGAGGTTCCTCAGGATACTAAAAACAGAACTACCATATGTCCAGCAATCCACTTTGAGGATATACCCAAAGGAAATGAAATGAACTTATTGAAAAGACACCTTTATTCCCATGTTTATTTCAGCACTATTCTGGATAGTCAGAAAACGGAATCAATCTAATTGTCCATCAACAGACAAATGGATAAAGAAAATGTAGTGATATCCCAAAAGGGAAAATGATTCAGCCACACACAAAAAAATCACACAAAATCCTGTCATTTTTGACAACAGAGGACATTATCTCAGTGAAATAAATCAGGTACAGAGAGACAAACCATTTGATTTTACTCATGAGTAGGATCTGAAAGAGTTGATCTCATAGCAGGATAGTAGTGACCAGAGACTGGGGAGAATAGGGAGGGAAGAGATTGAGGAACAGGTACAATGATATTTTTGGTATATGGCATAAGTTTGGTGTTCTGTGGCAAAGCAGCATGAATATAATTAATAATTGATCATTTTATATATCAAAATGGTTAGAAGAATTGGAATGTATTCATTATAAAGAAATGATGAAAGTTTAAGGTAATAGATATGCTAATTCACCTGAGTTGATCACTATTTGTCTGTCTACATGAATCACAACATCACATTGTATCTCATAATTATGTAAACATGTGTCAATAAAAATTTTTAAAAATTTACAACAAAAATAATATACTTTTTATACTATAGTATACTGGATTTGTGTGTTGTAAATAACTTCTACAATATCATCAATGCTGCATAATATGAGGACAATGCTGTATCATTAGACAGAGAGATGGTTTGAGGAGTGTTTAGCTACAACTACTACTCCCACTTCCCATCTGAGAAACTTAGATGAGGAAAGTTAATTACCTGAGGATTCTTCAGTGAACATCCAAACTAAATGTAGGTCTCTTAGAGGTCATTCCTAAAAAAAAAAAAAAAAATTGCTTCCCTCTTCTATTAGTGATTAACAATGTAAAATGTATGTCTTGATAATAGACCTCAGTAATTTTCAATGATGATTTAAAAATCTCATTTGATCCTTATCAACTAATTCTCAATGAGCTAATATAACTGCTAATTATCACTATTGGTGACATTTAGATATATTGAAGTCTAATTTTGCCTCAAAATATAAAAATAAGGCTATATTTACAGAAGTTGAATTATTTAACACTAACATTATTAAACAGGGTACATGTCCAATAGCATTGTATGTGGAGAGAGCACCCATAAAATTTTAGAGATAGACCATGATTCACATCTGGATGCATAAGTTGTTCAGCAGAAATTTTGTTTACTTTTTATTTAATCATATTAAAAGTAATTAAAGCAAATTGTAACCAGAGTGCATTGCACAAAAATAAAATTTCCAATTTTTTTTTTTAAAGATTACACATTGTGGGGGCAAAAGCATTTAAAATGATGGTCTATAATAGTGTTTACTAATTATAAAATTCTATTTATCTTTCTTAACTATAAACATTATTGTTTTATTATTGCTGTTGGAATCTTTGATTCTACCTCCTTCCAGGAAAGGCCATGCTTCAAGGTGATATTGAGAGGGAGAAGGAGAGGGAGAGGGAGAGGAAGACGGAGAGGGAGACAGACATCAAGATCCAGATCTAAGGAACAGACTACCTGAGTTACAAAAAGACAATGAAGCCCTCCTGTGCTCTACTTTTTATTCATTTCAGCACAGGTTTTAGTCACTGTAAATTAGCCATGGACAAAGCAGTTAACAACACTTGACCTGATAGAGTTTATGTTGTCGTAAAAGGAACAAAATAAATGAACTTAATAATGGAATACTAGATGATGAGTATTGTGGAGACGAATAAACAGAAAGAGGGCAAGGAGCATTGGGAAATACAGTTTCACATAGGCTACTCAGGGAACATGAAAAAACGGCCTTGCAGTAAATGCTTGAGAGAAGTGAAGAAGCTTGTGGAAGAGTAGAGTGTGTGGATGGAACAGCCAGGGCAAGGGCTTGGTGGTATCACTGTTTAAAGATTTAACAAGAAAGGCTCTGTGTTTGACAGGATAAGAAAATGTCATAAGAGATGCAGTCATAGAAATTACAGGGGAGAAAAGGCATGTGTTAGACTTTGGGGTTTAGTCTCAGACATAGATCAGACCAATCCATTTCTCATGATGTGTTATAACACACAAGACTTTGGCTCTTTGGTTGAGAATATATGGAAGAGGTTCAAGGACAGGTGCGGTAATATAGGTTGGAGATTGTGTTGACCTTATACGCCAGAGAAGCAGTGAATATGGTGATAAGCAATGTGTTTTGCATACATTTCTAAGGCTGAGAGACCCATCAGGAGTGGAATTTCAAAGGAGAAGAGAAGGAAAAAATAATTGAAGTTTTCCAATATTAACAATTGGAAGGATGGATCTGTCATTGGCTGAGATAAGGTGAAGAAGACCCAGGAGATAGGATATGTGTTGCATGTGAGGGTGGACCAGGAAAAAGAGAAACTCTTGACACTTTGCACTGTTTATTCTGCCTGCCGTCTGAACAGAGATACTGAGTCAGTAGCTAGCTGCAGGAGCCATAAGGGCCAGGGACAGTCTTGTTAAGGAGGAAGGCATCAGTGTATAGATCTACAGCCATAAAATCCAGGTGACATTATCATGGATAGTAGAAGAGATAAAAGGAGTAAATCCTGTTGCCTTTCAAGCAAGGACAATATGGGCATGCAGTCACGTCATTTATTGTTCACAATGTTGTGACCTGATTTGGGGGCAGGAAGCAGAAGGTTCAGGTAAACCCAGCGACTAGATCTTAGTCTCCCTTTCTCCTTGTCTTACTGTTTCTGTTGGTCCCTATTCTGTTCACTCTCCTCTCTTACCCTGTATTTCCTTTCCTGCTTGCTTTCTTAAGATTGGGTTTAACCTCTTTGGAGAATAACTATGTAGTCAACCATTAGCTGCCTCATGCTAAGCAAGTGTTGGAATGGGATCTCAAAATGTATATAACAGAATATTTATGAGGTGATGATGAATCCCAACTTCTAAGTACTAGCATTTTTATAATGCTCATGAATCTGTTAATCAAAAATCATAATTCTAGCAGGCATGATTTTTATTTGTAAGAAAAGAGAAATGTTTTGATTTTCTTTTGATGGCACAAGTCTTTTAACTATGGAAAGATAGTGTAAAGTAAAGATAGCATACAAGAAGACAGAATTGACTTTAGAAACCAATTTTTCATTTTTAAATAACTTTTCTTTGTTAATAGATCTGATGTTAAAAAAAAAAAGTTCTGGCCTCAGCAAGATATGGACATTTTACTTACACATTTTTGGAATATGTGTTCCCTATTTAGGTTAATCACATTCTACATCTGTGTATAAAACATCTATTAATATAAGAAAAAATAATATTTAGAGTCAAGCTGAATAATAAACACTGTATCTGAATCTAGTTTCTTTCATGGGTGTAATAGCGGGAGCTCTCTCTCTTTCTCTCCCTCCTTTTCTTTTTTCCCTCCCTTCCTCTCTCCCTCTCTTTCTTTATTTTCAGTTACATTGTAGAAAAGTGAATAACTTAATCTGTGCAATTAGCATACTATGGATCCAAGAGGTTCCCCCAACTTCATTCATTTTAAAGCAATGGTGTAACTCTGTATTTTTGAACCTCATTACTTCCGCTTCCTCTCCTACTTCATGTTACATAGTAGAAGGCAAACTACATGAAATGTTATTAATTATAAGAACTTTTTAATTCAAGTTATATTTAATAATTCTAAGTAGCATTTTATTTTTATTATTTTCTACTATTGACAATTTTGTCAGCATATTTAAGTTGAATTTTGGAAAGCCATAGATGTGGTATATAAGGGAACAGGTTGGAAACAGACCCTCAACAGGTTTGAATCTAATTAACTGCCATAATATCATCTTATGTTACTTATCAAGATAATGACCTTTCTGTGCCTCAGTTTCCTATTCTGTAAAATGAGAATAATAATAGGACCTACTTAAAATACTGTTAAAGGGGCAGAAAGATAATTTATGTAAAGTGCTTAGTGTACTCCATGGTAAAAATGAAGACCTTAGTCAAGGTTGGCAAACGTCCTATGAAATTTTCGGGGAGGACCCTTAGTATTTTGAACCAAGACAGTCACCATTTTATTCTCACCTATGCACTTGTTATGATCTCTTGAAGACAGAAAGCTCCATTATATCCTCTGGAATCCTGAAGTTTCTGTTCCCCTTGGTGAAGGCTGACATGTGTTGACTCTTGTACTTTCTGGGTTTGGTTTAGGCTCATCTGGTGCTCCATTTGGGAAGCCCCAGCGGGAAATAGGAAAAAGGGACCTGACGCTGGGCTCATGTTCCCCTGATTCCCTTTCTGTGAGATCTTCGTGGTCTGTATCCATCAGTAGAAGGTCACTCTTGCTCTATAGAAAGCCAACTCTAAAAGGTTCTCTGTGTTCTATACCCTCTGTCTTCTCTGCTTTAGTCTTGGGGATCCTGTGGTTCATGGGGTTTGATGAGCTGGTTCCAGTCTCTGATGAGCTGGTTCGGTCTCTTGAGATTCCCATACAGTGTTCAGACTTTTAAAATTAATAACTTTTTATAATCTGGACTTAAATTATCCTAATTTGAATGTTTCACCAACTAGTTGCTGGGATTCTGAGGGCTATATTGCGGATGAGCAACACCCTTCCTAAAGTGACACATTTCCTAAGAGTAGCTACTAGGGACTGACACTTTTCACCCCTCTATCTATGATGACAACACATTTCTCTTCCCTTCTCAGATTTAGTGAAAATGCTCCTTTCTTCTCTCTTCTGGATTCTAAATCATGGGCTTATACCCAAACCATTCAACCCTCCTTTTAGTTTAAAAGCATCATGGGGCTTAAGAGTTATTTTATTTATTTAAATTTTATTTAATTGTAGTACACAACATGAGATCTATCCTCTTAACCATTTATTTTTCTAGTGTATAATACGATATTATTAAATGTTATATAGCAGTTCTCTAGATCTTATTAATCTTGCTTAACAAAACTTTATGAATTAGACCATTTCCCCTTTACTCAGACCCTGGCAACCACCATTCCTTTCTTTGTTTCAATGAATTTTGTTATATTAGGTTCTTTATACAAACTTCCTTCCTAGTTTAAGATTTTATAACAAAATCTAAGAAGTTTGTCTTTGGAAAATCCAGTGAAGCAAAGGAGTCCAATGTTCTGGCTATATCCTTGGAATTAAAGAAAAATATAGTATTTAAAAAGTATAACTTTATAATCTAGTAAACTAAGATTTAAGTATGTATATTATTTATATATGTGTTTGTTATATAATACACATATATACACATATATACATATATAATACATATATAATATGTGTGTGTGTATGTGTGTGTGTATGTGTGTGTGTATATATATATATATTTTTTTTTTAAATACTGGGGATTGAAACCAGAGGCAATCTAAACTATACCTGAGCCACACCTCCAGGCCTTTTTCTACTTTTTTTTTTAATTGTCTGACAGGGTTTAACTGAGTTGTCATGGTTGGCCTAGAACTTGTCATCTTCTGCCTCTACCTCCTGAGATTCTGGGATTACAGGTGTGTGCCACCACACCTGGTTGTATTTAAAATGTTTAATAACATCTTGGTATAAGTAAAAGTGTCTTTTACCACATTATTACATTAAAATGTATCATTATAATTTTCTTAGATAAAATTCTTGCCCATATTATTACCACCTTGATAGTTTATAATAGCAAGTAACAAGCAAAATAATATTTTATATGTTGCTTGTCAGTTTTATTTATACAGTAGCTTTGCTATTTTAACTCAGTGTGATTGAAATCCTATCTATATACATTTCCAGCCTGATGAACTAATTTTTCTTTTTAAGTCCTATATTTCTGTAGGTCTTCCAAGAAGTTTTAAAAATTACTAGATATGTAAAAGTGAAGCTTGCAGAACTTGTGGTTGCCCTCCACCCTTCTTTCTCCTATGGCTTTTCGCTCCTGCTTTTGTTCCCATTTCACTAGGCATTCATTGTCCTGTAGCTAATGCACTCAAGTGCCACCAAAAGCTCACAGTCCCTGGAAAATTAAAAATGGACCAAGCAGTAAAGGCAGAACAATTTCTTTTAGGTACTCTGAATAGTTTCTAACAAGGCACTCTAATATTTCTTTTATTCCTTGGGTACTGAAATCATTGCTTGCTTCCCTCCAGGGAAGAAGATGATGTATATTTGTAGGAACAGGAAGTGAATTATATGACCAATTATGATATTTTACTTTTCAGTAGGGAATTGTTATGGCATTTTCCCAGATGACACTGCAAAACACTTAAAAGCACTCTCACAATTATTTTAAACTCCTGTTGTACAAATCAGGGGAAACTAAGTTTGAAAGTGCTGAAAGAATAGACTCAAGGCAGAATATATAGTAGAGAAAGGAGTAACTTTTAAAAGTGGTGCTAGTATTTATATGTCTTGGTTTTATTAAGTCCAAGTACCAGGACTGACAATATGATAAACTGTCATTTCTATCTTAAACTCTCACCCTTGCCTTTCATTTGCAAATGAGCAAGCAAGTAGCCTGTTTTTAACACATGGACCATTAACTGCCTTCTTCTATTTGCATAGTAATGATAGTGAACCAATGGTGATTTACTGCTCTGACTTGTATCATAAATAACAGATCATTTACGCTGCTAATTACCCTCATTTCCATATCAATAATGCATTCTGGGTTGTGTTGGATTACTGCATTAGAAAATGGAATGGAATGACAAATTGATTCCCCCCTAAAATGGTGTAAAACAGGTATTTATTACAAGAGGATACTATTAAGTAATGTAGATAAGTGTAAAAGACATTTTTACACTTTATCCTTTAGGTTGCATCATCAAAGGACAAATTTAGCTGGGTGCAGTGGTGTGTGCCTAAAGATGGAGTCAGGGGGATCACACGTTCTAGATCAGCCTTGGCAGTTTAATGAGAACTTCTCTTTTTTAAAAAAAAAAAAAAGAAAAGGGGCTAGGGATGTAACTCCATGGAAGAGTATCCCTGGATTTAACCCGCAGTAGTTCCCCACAAAAAAAGAAAGAAGGTTATAGTGGAAAAATATTTATCATTTGAGAAAGCCCAAATGTGTAACTTTTGTTCATGTATGTTGTTGTGGTTGTTGTGTAGTTGGCTGGAGAAGGGCAGTGGTAGCCCTCTGTCTTATGTTTACTTTGTGGGTGGGACAGTTAGCTTTTAGCTCTATTATGTGCTCCTAAAGTATATTCACAAAAATGCAAGATTTATTTTTAAAACATAAGTTTTATTTCAAAAGTGCTGATGGTTTGAAGGGGTAGATAGGTAGTAACAACTCATTACTGCAGGAAAAATATTCAAATTCAGCATATGCCTTGGAGTTTAGTGGTATTACACACACATACATACACCACAGAAACTTTGAGGAACTTTTATATTCATGATGAATATATATGTGTGTTTACAAACCTACAGAAACAATATAGAGGACAGAAAGAGAGAGAGAGAGGGATTTTTCTGAAAGACCTTTTAATTAAAATAGCAGCTTCTGTATTTCAACCATACGAAATTACTGACATATTAAAACACTTCTTTAGAAGAAAATGCACTATGGAAAAGGGCTAATTTGTACCAAGTAATAGCCCTAGTTTTTCTAATAATTATTTTAATGTACATTTGGAAATACAATGCATTTTAAAAGTAACTAAAATAATATGAAATTGTGTTTTGAGGTTAGTTTCAGGCTCTTTCTGAAGAGTCATATTATGTTCAAACTTAAAAGCAGAGAACAATGATAAATAGTATATTTCCATAGTTGTTAGAGTCTAAAATAGTTTGTAAAGAAGTTCGGATATTTTATAAATGAGAAAGGAGATAAAAAGTCTCGGTAATTTTTGATATCAGAAGACATTTCTGAAGATAAATGGTTCATATGTGAAAATTGATTCAGAAGAAAACGTTATGATTATAATTGAACTGAAAAGCTAATAATTCACATGATTAGGTGACTTATCCTGCATGTCAAGAATCTGATTGCTAAAGCATTTATGGACAGGGACAAAGAAATAAGAAATACAAACACTTTTCTCTTTGCTCAAATTCTGGTTTAAAGTGA
Source organism: Spermophilus citellus (assembly GCF_964194105.1). Lineage (NCBI taxonomy): Eukaryota > Metazoa > Chordata > Mammalia > Rodentia > Sciuridae > Spermophilus > Spermophilus citellus. Next base: position 112,562,800 of record NC_138192.1, on the reverse strand, counting down.
TGGATACCAACCAGCAAAAAAATGCTAGGAAAGAATAGAATAAATCATAGTCAGTGGTTTTAAAAATATTACTCATTGGTAGATGAATTTATACACAGTGAAATGATAAAAGTTCCTGTGGTTTAACAAGGAAATGAGAGAAGTATAAGCCTGATGAATTTCTACAAAATGTAATTTCCCCGAGATCTGAAGAATATTTCCTGCCAAATTATTATTTCTTTTATATTGTAATAAACATGACTAAAGTACAATTATGAATGTATATGTGACTGTGCTTTTTGAGGCAGATTTTTGATGTTATTGTTTTAAATAACAATTGCCTTATTATTTTTCCCCTGGGGGGAAATGTTTAGTATGTTTTCTTTTTTTTCTTAATTTGTTTTGATTAGTTATACATGACAGCAGAATGTATTTAAACTCATTGTACACAAATGGAGCACAATTTTTTATTTCACTGGTTGTACATGATGCAGAGTCCCAACATTTGTGCAAGCATACACAAACATAGTGTAATAAGGTCTGTCTCATTCTACCATCTTTCCTTCTCATACTCTTCCTCCCCTCCTCTCACTCCCCTCTGCCCAATACATTCTTTCCTTGCCCACCCCCATTATGGATCAGCATTCACGTATTAGAGGAAACATTTGGCCTTTGGTTTTTTGGAATTGGCTTACTTCGCTTAGCATGATATTCTCCAGTTCCATCCATTTACCTGCAAAGGCAATAATTTCATTCTTCTGTAAGACTGAGTAATATTCCATTAGGTATGTATACCACAGTTTCTTTATCCATTCATCTACTAAAGGGCATCTAGGTTGGTTCCACAGTTCAGCTATTGTGAATTGAGCTGTTGTAAACATTAGTGTGGCTATGTCACTGTTGTATGCTGATTTTAAGTCCTTTGGGTATAGACCAAGGAATGGGATAGCTGGGTCAAATGGTAGTTCCATTACAAATTTTCTAAGGAATCTCCATACTGCTTTCCAGAATGGTCATACCAATTTGCAGTTCTACTAGCAATGAATGAGTGTACTTTTCCCCCTACATCCTCGGCAGCAGTTATTGTGGTTTGTATTCTTAACAGCTGCCATTCTGACTGGCTTGAGATGAAATCTTAGTTTTGATTTGCATCTCTCTAATTGCTAGAGATTTTGAACTTTTTTTTTTCATATATTTGTTGATTGATTATATATCTTTTTATGTGAAGTGTCTGTTCAGTTCCTTAGCCCTTTTATTGATTGGGTTATTTATTTATTTATTTTTGGTGTTAAGTTTTTTGAGTTCTTTTGTATATTCTGGAGATTAGTGCTGTATCTGATGTACATGTGCTAAAGATTTTCTCCCATTCTGTAGGCTCTCTTTTCACATTATCGATTGTTTCTTTTGCTGAGAAGAAGCTTTTTAGTTTGAATCCATTCCATTTATTGATTCTTGATTTTATTTCTGTGCTTTAGGAATCTTGTCAAGGAAGTCAGGTCCTAAGCTGACATGATGAAGATTTGGGCTTACTTTTTCTTCTAGTAGATTGAGGGTTTCTGTTCTCATTCCTAGGTCCTTGATCCATTTTAAGTTTAGTTTTGTGCAGGGTAAGAGATAGGGATTTAGTTCCATTTTGCTGCATATGGATTTCCAACAACTGTCTTATTATTATGGGATAAGTACCATTACTTTATAATATTAACATACTAATTATTGAATGCATATATGTTTAAGGATACATATCTCCTTTATAGCACTAAATAGATTTTTTAATGCAGATAAATGTTGGTGTCAAACAAAAGTTTATTAAAAATAGATTTTCTTTGACCTGAAAAGACTTAATGAGCTAGATCTATAATACTAAATTATATTCTTGAACTTATTATAACTAATTATTTTATAATGACATTTTAAAGAAAGCTGAGAAGTTCTGCTGGCATCTTTCGAGTGTCATATATAAAAGATCTATCTGGCAATTATTGCTGTATTTATATTTCTGTACAATACATCAGTTATGGCTTATATCATTATTTTTGTGTATGTTATAAATAAAATGAACATGGGTCATGGTCTCTAATTGAATAAAGTAATTTGCACTTTGATAAATTGTCTTTTTGCTTATACTTTTTACACAGAATACAAGTAAATGACTTATTTCTTTGATTTTGGACATAACTGAGTATTTGTGGAATTGTAGAAGTATATTTTGAGCTTCCCAACTCTTTCTTTTCACAACAGACTTGTATCACAACAAAAAAGTTCAAATGCAAATTTAGAACAACCTATTTTTATATGATAACCACACATGAGCATAACGGACCAATTTGATTTGTGTAGCTCAGTTTGAGGATACACATTACACACTGCTTGTCAGTGGAAATAACGTGATGGGAAATGTCATGACCTTCTTATTTAAACAGCTTTGAAAAGCTGTTCTTGATCAGAAAAAATAAATTTAGTGGGTGATATTTGTATACATATATTAACTATATTCATTTATTTTAGATGAATGTGGCATACCTATGTGGGGGAATTGATTGAGGAAGAGTCCATAGGAATGGCATGGAACACAGACTGAGGGCTCCCTGGTAGTGGGGAAATTCTCACTAAATACTCATTCGGAAAATATTCACTTAAAAATGACTGACCCCTTCACAGGCTTGATAGTAAAAGGGAGATATCCCTTTGGTTCTAGTAGCCAAGGAGTCCCTTGATTACAAGATGAACTGATGTGTAGAATATCTGCATTAGCCTTAAAAATACTCCAGCAACAAAATGAATTTCAGTGTGAGTTGCTAAACAATTTCTAGTAAACATGAAAAGAAAATAATTTTCATTAAGTCATGGTTAACAATGTTTATGATTGTTTAAAAACTATTAATTATATTGTAAAATTTATTTTTAAAAGCTTAATCTTACATGATTAATCCCAAAATATTATTTAAGCTTTAGTAATTCATTTTGTTAATAAAAATGAATAATCTCATGTACCAAATCTACATCATAGGCAAAATTTCCTACAGTATTGGTTTAATATTTCAGATGGCATGGTAGTCAATATCTAACCCCATCTAGTGAAAGTGTGCCTCAATTAAAGGTTTTCTTTGCATGGTGTCTTACTTTCCTTAATCTTAACTGCACAGATCAAAGCTAACAGATAATCTGAGATGCAAAGACTTTAAAAAGAATTTTAAAAATTAGTGTGTATGAAATATTACAATTTTTGTTAGTTTGCTTTTTCTGTGTGGGTAACAATTAGTATTTAGTCATTTTTATATGTAGATGCTTGTGCTTTAATCCAGAAACTTTATAGAACAAGCATCCTACCTGTAGGTAAAAATAGGTGATATACATGTCTTACTCAGCTGCTGTGGCTTGCACTATGAACTGGAGGATTAACATGTCATTTCCCCACTGAAGATGCATGCAGTTCTGCCAGTGGTTACTAACTCTTGGCATTACTATTTAATCACCATACCTCATCTTTTCACTACACCTTATATAAAAGGTGACACCTTTCCCTTCAATGATTCAGATTTTCACTTAGTTTGGGGTACCTCTTGCTGTCACTTTTTAGAATGTTAGCTACTGAGTTATAAAGCTTTACTTTGTGCTGCCTGTGGTGAGAGTGACATGTTTTCAGTTCATTTGACTAATTGTTTCTCATCAAAACCATTATCATTCTGCATTTGCTTTGTAGTTGTGTTTTTATTTTCATTCTTCATATGCCTGAAACCTGTGAAGCTATATTTCATGAATATAATTATGTTGCTAGGTCTACTCACAGAACTTGTTGACACATATTATTTAAAATCTTTTATTGTTTTTAAATGTTATTACTGACCTCAATTAATTATTTGGGTAGTTTCTAAAATATCTTTTGCAGTTTTCTGCATTTAAAGTACCAAATTTCTTAAAACTGCTGTATTGGTGGCTTTTAAAGTAACATGCTATTAACAATGACTAGTAGATATTTTCATTGAAAATGCTGCAAAGTCTGAAGGCATTGGTCTTGACATCTCTAAATTATTTACATCTGCATTAGGGGATTCTTTTTAATATTTTTATTCTGAAAATACACTATTATGACTTATCTCCTGCCAAAATTAATGACAAAGGCCAATCATTTTCTGAATAGTCTACTAGCCTTCAGTAGAACACTGAAGAGGTGAAACTCAGAAAACTTTCAGAGTAAAAGATTTTGAATGTGCATAGAATACACATGGTGAGAATCTGTTGTTATTTTCTAAGTGGTTTAAGACAAGCTCTTAATTTGTATTTCTGTGCAGTGGACTTTGTAAAGCAGTAGATATTTTCCTGCTTCTTAATGAATAAATACTTTTGTGATATTTCACCAGCATACAGCAATTACTAAGCACAGAAGATGTCTTATCCCACTGAGAATTAGTCATATTGGAAGTTTCTTAATCTGGGATAAATTTCATCAGTGTATCATCACTGGGGATATCTTTAAAAGTGCGTATTTCCACTTACAGCACCACACCTTCTCTAAATTTATTATTCCTTCTTGCATATGTGCACTCTATATGTCTTCTGAGTATGAACTTTGAATCAGAATTGTATAGGTAATATAATTTTTAATTTATGTTTTTAGTTGTAGTTGGACATAATACCTTTATTTTGTTTTTATGTGGTGTTGAGGATGGAACCCAGTGCCCCACACATGCCAGGCAAGCACTCCACCTCTGAGCCACAACCCCCACCCCAGGTAATACACTTTTAATTTAAAATGCGTCAGACTTTTCTGAGAACATTTCTAAATACATGTATTCTCTTACATGTTCATCTTGTAATCCCTTGTGTTTACACTGATGGCTCTGGTTTATTATTATCCAAAGCTTTGTAATTGGTCAAAAGTCTATGCTTTCAAAGAAAGGCCTAATGAAAACCACATACTTATTATGTCTTCATATTCTCATAGAGTAACGATGTGATGTCTTCTTCCTCTTTGTGGTTCTTAACCAAATTCTTGAAAAGCATTGATTTTCACCTTGCAGTGTAAGAAACTAAACATGATGAAGAACTTTCCATTCTTATTTTATAACACTATCTCAAAATGACAACTCCCAAGGAATGTGGTTTCTCATCTATAATACAGTATTTCTTTACTACTTGACAAACTAGATGCAGAAAGCAAGGAGACTAAATTACATAAGAAGTAAGTGTTGATGCAATTAAAATTGTGTAACTGTTGGCTAAATGTATCTAGGCAATGTATTAGTATGAATCCCTTTATTTTGATAACTTACAGCTATCAATGTCATCCTAAAGAGGTTTTTCAGAAGAGACACTGTGGAATAAAGACTAGTAATTTTTTTAAAAATTTTATTACTTATAAAATAAAATTTCTAAAAAGTATAGAATATCCAGTTAAACAAAGGTAACCTGTCTTAGGGAAGGCAACATTTTTTTTTTAATTTTTTAGTTTTCGGTCAACCTTTATTTAATTAATTCTTTTATTTATATGTAGTGCTGAGAATTGAACCCAGTGCCTCATGCATGCTAGACAAGTGCCCTCCCACAGAGCCATAACCCCAGCCCTTAATATTGTTTTTGTAAGGATCATTTTGTTATGTTGACTCACAATTTCTAATGAAATTCTTTGAAATAAATTAATTTCTCTATTGAGATCATGTGGTTGGTGAATTCCACTTAGGTTTTTAAAATGTTTGCCTTTCTGACTACACAATATAAAACAATCAGCCTGAAAGAGAGATAAAAGTGACCAATGTGTGGATCATCTTTATAGTGTTTTAAAAATGTGTGTCTAGGAGTCTGAGCCTAGACTGAAATCTCTAAACTGCAGGAAACAAAAAAGATCCTTAAGAAGAAAATATTAACAATATAATTATTGTATTCATCTAGTTATCTAGCAGACATTTATTGACAAAGACATTGTGCCATGTGCTAAGAATAAAACATCCCTGTCCTATATTGCTTGTCATCTGCCTGGAGAGAGAGCCATTGAGCAGGTAATGATAAGATTGGGGCATGCCATGAAGGTCTGAGTGTTACCACGCCATGTGCTCTGTAACTCCTGAAGGGTGATTTATTAGGAAGACTAAGGAGGACCTCAGAAATAATGGAAATGTTCCCCAGTAGGATGCAGAAAGGAGCTTCTATAAGAGGACATGCCTAAATTAAATACGCAAGAACCCTGTCTGAAAAGACAAAGTCCTCTGTCGCTACTATTCAAACTTTTGATTTATTGATTTGGAAAGCCTGAACAGATCTCATTCCCCCAGAATTTAAACACATCATGCATATGTAGGAAGTGGCAAGTTTAAGAACTACCCAAGTAAGTCAGACATTATCATTTTAAAAAAGAACTTAAATAATGTATTTGACCTATAGAAAAAAACAAGGTTTAGCCCTGAGATTTCAATTGAGTTTACATTGAGAGGCCATTCTTGAATGTCACTGTGATCTGGGTAGAGCAAATATGGGATTTCTAAGTGAAAGAAAATTAAACTATGCAATTTGAATGTATTTCTTGGAAAAGTTTTCAAAAAGACATTAATGTATAAAAGATGTGATTATTCATATTTTGGGTGAATTTCCTTATGAAATTTGGATCTAGCTATGAATGTTATAAAATGGAACTGTGTGTCACAATGATCTATTTGTGTATCAAAGAGAGACATGAATGTCTGATATTCTCAGCACCTTTTCTGAAAGGTTGGCAGATGTTTTGAGTTTCATAATGTACTCAATAATACAATCTTTATGACTTTGCACTTGAAATGAATTCCTTTTTAGTGTAGCACAAAATAGTTAAGAAATACTTTGAAGAAAAAATGTAAAGAAGTAGAAATTGACAAATAAAAAAGAAATCAAAATTGTATTTCAAAGTAGGAATAGTACAAAAATTTTCTATCAGAGCTAATAATAGTTTCTCAGTGTAAGAAATTTTAGAAAATATCAGATACAAACAATATCTTAGAACATATTAATTATAGAATTAGACATCTATTCAGTTCTGGATATGGCTTGATTGTGTAATATATTCAGGTATCATAAAAATAAAATATGCAAGAGTCAATAATATATATTTTACTCCTAATACATTGTAAATCCTCAAAAAATTTTAAATGAAATATTAGAAAATAAGTGAATCAATTAAATTATTACATTAGTGAACCTGGACTTTTGAAAACAGGATAGATTATAATACAATGTGAAGACACACATACACATTAGTATGTATATGTGCACAAATAGACAAACATGGTAGCTTGACTCAGGTTGTATGTCTTAATATAGAATGAAGAACCAAATCCATGTTTTGTTTCTGGCTCTTTCCATGATTAGAATGTCTCTGAAAAAATTCAGTCTCTGGGGTGAGTTCATATAGTTCACATTCTTCAGTGGGTGTCTGTCAATTTTCCCATTCAGTATGTTTATGTCCAATGCTTTCAAATGCAGGCCAAATCTCATATCCAATACTTTGCTCCCCTTGATGTTGAGTGCAGTGAGTTCAAATCATGGCATATAATGTCACTTACAAATGGAAAAAAATCACATCATCTGTCTTCCCTGAATGACACTATAATTTTGAAAGTTCTATTCGACAGTCTTTTATAGTAATTTGGGGATAGATGCAGAGGGGATTTTGAATACATCCTTATCCAGATTGTTAAAAAAGAAATGAACTTACAGTACTGTAAGTTTAATAGATTAATAGATATTCTTTCAATGGCATGTAGTATATATCATTTGTCTTTGTGCAAGTATGAAAATATATTTCAAGGAAAGTATAATTGCTCCTTCTTTGATGCTTTCCTATTGAACTGAAATTTAGAATTTAATAAACAATTAAAGTAAAATGAATTCCATAAGACTATGTTATGGAGCTAATTAAAGGTTAATACACTTCAGAAACAACCATTGTCCAGTTAATTTTTGCCTTGCATTAAAGTCTACAATTTAATTAATTTGTTGTTATATAAGTTTTGTGGTGAGTCATTTATGTTTATAAAAGAAGAAAATATTTCTAATTACAGTTATTATTTAATTAGAACTCTAAGGGAGGCACAATTAATTTTGTTAAGATACACTTCTCAAGTTCTTAGTTTAGTGTTTTCAGAAAGAATATTTAATTTCTCTTCTCTCCATAATATTATTGTTTTTTTTGTTTTCTTTAACAATTGAAGGGAACTGAAGCTTTTTATTGTAAGAACTTCAAGTGCATATAGATGTTGATTTTCTTTTAGTAAAGTCAGACCTTTCAATAGAAAATTAGTATGAAACTAATGTGAAAATTTAAACTCAGCTGATATAAATACTTTGGCTTGGATGTCTCTAATACTTTCTGAACTATTCTACATGAAATATGTAGGCATTGTATTGTAATTGTAAAATACAGAGAGCACTAGAAAATGTTAACTGAGTGAATTAGAATGGAAATTACCAGGAACGTGACTTTACAATATTAATAATTGTTTCTTTATATACTATGGATATTAATATTTAACACTAAGATGGTAGGAATTGGCCAGCATACTTTCTCTACTCTTTTCAGAGAAGAACTCTTACAGTCTGGCTGGCGGAACTGAAAGACAGTTATGTGTTGCTGTTCTGAAGGCTGGAAGTACAGGATAGAAGTGTTGGCTGGTTACTACTTTGTGTGGGTTCCCTTTCTGGATTGCATGAGGCTGCCATTTATCTGTGTCCTCATGTGGCAGAGAAGAAGCTCTGGTGTCTCTTTTTCATAAGGGCATTCATTTCATTATGAGAGCTCTACCTTCATGACCTCATCTGAACCTCATTACTTCCCAAAGATTCTACCTCCTGATACTGTCACACTAGGGGTTAAAGTTTCAACATGATGCATTTATAATAATTACTAATTTAAATTAAAGTATATCTCATTTCCATGGTATTTGAATAGAGAGTTCCTCAGGAAATATCCATTATTGTAAGTGGATGATGACGTAGTATATCAGATTTCAAAGTTGTGGGTAGATAATAGTTTTCACTGGAAACTGTTAAAATTTGTATATATTTTAACTATGACTACCCAATTGATGTGCCGCAGATTGCCATTACTTGTTTTTCTCTTACTGATCTCTATTTGTTAAGTTCTTACTTTGTTAATTTAAGGTATTATAAGAGTCAATAAAGAAATAGGCAGTCTTGATTTTGTTCTTTTTAGGAAACCAGTAGATATTGTTGTATCTGCCACATGCCCTTATGACTAAAAATGTTTATGATGAGTTAAATATATTTATTTAGCATTTGTTTTCATTGGAAAGATAAACCTCAAATGAATTTTCAAATTAGACCAATAATATGTAATTAAAAATGAAGAGAATTAAATCTATTTCTGGATCTATTTCGAATGCTAAAGTTTGAGAATTTCTTTTAACATATAGAAGCTTCTCCCTTCTTTAATGTCTTTTTTTTTCCCCCCTGAGGTATATATTCCCTGTAGAAAATGCTTTATGATACTATCTTATCATGAGACTTTGGATCAAAGAAAGTAGAAAGTATCCTCATTCACCAAATAAAGTGGAATTTAATGAATTTAAAGGTTTAAATATGCTGATGCTATCTTGTCGATTAGTTAAGCTTTGAAACACTAGGAAAGAAAAACCTGCCAATAAGTGAAAGGTAAATTAGTCATTGTTGCTGAGGCGTGCCTGCAGAGTGCAGTGAGGATCCTGTCCTGGCCCAGTTTCTGTGTTAACCCTAGGCTACATATATATTTCAGTAATATACTGCAGTGCTAATTATGATGTAAGAGTTGAGCTTGGATATCTCACGAAGAAGTGTGTGTGTGTGTGTGTGTGTGTGTGTGCGCGCGCGCGCACGTGCACACACTTGTGTTAAGTTAATCTTGTCATGGTTTTAAAGGCTGTATTCATATTTTATGTGAGTATATTATGTGTGTTTCAATGATTTAAGGACTAGGCAGTTTGAGGCTCCAGAGTTTTATCAGATATTATAGATCTTCATTGTCATTTGAATACAGGAGGACAAGATCTTAAAAATGAGCAAATGTTTCTGAACCCTTCCTAAGCAAGGGATGTATGTTTTCACAAGACTCTAGTGGGTGTGAGCCAGATTTCTTGAAAAGGAATGAAAGGATGTTCCAAACAGTACACTATTGTGCGTTTCTATCAAAGGCAGGAAGCTGGAGAGCTTGATGTGTGTCTTAATTCCCCTATTTCTTGTCCTGCTGCCGTGTTTTCAACAGCCTGTTCATTTTGATGTGGCAGATAAATAGGTATGGGTGGACCCAGTAGGAGGGTAACTTCCCATTGATTGAATTGGCAAGGAAAGATGCTCTAAGTAACTACCCCCCATGTCTTTTGCAATCCTATTAGCAACATAAATGTGAGTCAGTAGAAAGTTCTGGGGATGATCCCATGCGTGGCTGGCTTCAGGAATCTGTAATCTGTGTAGTTACGCAGGGCTCTGTGCTTAGAGGGGCCCTGTGCTTTGCTTTGTTGTTTTCATCGTGAAGTCTTAAATTTTGAATAAGGGGCCTCATGTTTTCATTTTGCACTAGGCTCCATGAATTTTGTGGCTTTCCTTGCTTTTGTGAATGGTGTCATAATTTCAATAGAAAAGGGAAACTCTCCAATTGTTGTGTGTTTCCAAATAATCCACCAGTGTACATTTGTATAATACTGGAAACTAATGCTTTGTTTATTATTTCAAAGAGGAAGATAAATAGCATTAGAAGTTCAGTTTAGAAAATATTGGTATGGTACTATTTAATTAGACACACTTATATCTCATTAGGTTTTTTCACTTCATTTTGTCACATAATATTATAATTTAATAATTTTTAAAAATAAATACAGTTGATGTTTGTTAGATCTGTATATCCTTTTAATCTTCAAGTAATTTGGAAATATCTCCAGTTCAGCATGTTTTTCCATGCAAATAATTCTGTGTATTATGTTTATTATTTACAGATATTTCCTCACAATTTCTAGATGCTATTCGCTTCAGTTATATAGGTTGGAAATTCTGAAAATATCAGTATACAACATTGTAAGATAAATGACAAAAATAAACACAGAGCCTCATGAAAGTTTTTATTTTCCAGTTTTGCTACTTTTCCTGGTTTGTCATTTGTCCTGCTTTTCTTGACACTAAGTTAAAAAGGTAGGCAAGGGATAATTTCTGATAAGGAATAATCTCTAAATTTACCTGTAAAATAGCCACACACAAAACAAAATAACTGGTTAGACATGAGTCTAATTATTCAACCCAGGTATTTCCTCTCTTAGTTCTTGGATCATTCCTTCTACTTCTAGGATAACAAAGTAGGTAAGAGATGTTTGACGGGAAAATTAGGTTTCAGTCCTACTGCAGTTGGATAATGATCTCATCAGACATGTTCCTGAAATCATCATCGGTTTCATTTTAATAGATTCAAAGACTCATTTGTTGTGAAACAAAAAAAGCACGTTACTTGTAGTTGAATTAGCATCAGGTTGGCAGGGTTGAAAGCAAGTTTTGGCCTAGTTGATGTTTGGATTTGGTTCCCTGAATGTTTATTTCAAGCCAAATGTCTAACCAGACAGAAATCTGTGCATGTAGCCCTTTATTGTGACAACAACTACATCATTAGACAAACCAGTCTGGTCACAGACTATGAGTTAGCCTCCACAACTTTAGCTAGATTTCTTCTGTGGGTTCCAGTTTAAATCAATTCAATATGCTTTCTAGTTGAGAGTCACATGAAATAAAAATAAAGCCAAGAAGAAATGCTGGGTTCATTTTTAATTTCTGCATATTGCAAGACTAGTGAGGGATTATTAAACTTCATATTTTTATTAGGATCAGAAATTTTAAAGTGAAAGATGCAATTTATCAATTAGACTTAAAATACTAAGATTGGAGTCTTGGAATTTCTTTGAATTCATCTTATTAAAAAAGCCCTGAGTTTTTGGAATGAAGCAATTCAGAGCCATATAAAGTTATTACAGCAGTTCAGAATTCTTGGAAAAAGATCACCTTCCAAATTGTAGATGAACTTCTGATACGTAAGATACCTTTACCTGCTAAATTGCAAATATTAAATCATTTTGATTTTTTAAAGTTCTTAGTTAAAAGAATATAGAATGAACATATAAATTTTATAGCCTTCTAATAATAGGGCAATGAATCTGCCAATTGAGAAGTTTTACAAAATACTCCTCTATATAAAGTATTCTAAGTAGCACTAGTTAGTCATAAGTCATGTAACTATTGAAGTTTAAAGGATTTCTAATAGCAGTCAAGAAATTTCAGAGATAAATTTCCATGAGACACATTAAATTGTTTTTGAATATTTGTATTTGTGTGCATATGTGTATGCTTAGGAATATGGTACAACCATCTTTTCTACATGTGACATTTCATAGAGGATTTCTACCTACTTTAAATCATTAGATTAAAATAATGCTATAAAGTAGCAAACTAGCATTTTATCATTCTTTTACATATGAAAGTAAACTGAGAATTAGGAGATTAAATGAATTTTCCTGATGATTATAGTTATTGTCAGAGTGCACAATCCCTCCTTTTTTAAAATCATTTTGAAGATTTTCTTTATGGAACAGAATGTTTGGAGATGATGTATCATCAGCAGAAGATAGTGCTGATGTGGTTAATTGTGTGATTTCTATAAACAGATGCACATGTTCATGTAAAAGTCACTGCTTTTTAAAACAATTTGATAATGCTTATTAAATAGTCAAAATAATAAGAGAAATAGGAATACAGACCTGAACCACATAATAGTTTCAAGGCCAGAGCCTTTTTTCCTGTACTGATGATGTCTGCACATTGTTTGTTATTGGCTTTTAAAATTAAATAGATGTTTTCCATTAATAAACACCAGACAAACTATAAAACTGCTTTACAGTTGTATTCCTTCCAACCACTGTTAACTATGAACACCATAATTAGATTAAACATGGGTAAAAAATGGCTTTTCCTGTTAAGTAAATGGAACATAATAATAGAGACAGTTTATATTTTGAGTTATTTTAGTGATATAGCCAGGCATATTGGTTTTCAGTTTTCCTACTTACTTGAAATCACAAGTAAATAAGAGAATAGGTGTTGCTGTAAAGCACTATAAAAGTAGTATTTACTTAAGTGTGTGTCTGCCTATCAGAAATCACTGCTAAGGGAAATATCCTGTTCGTCAGATTGTTGTAGGTTAACAAAACTTAGCAACTAGAGGCTGAACATTATATGATCTGTTTTAAAATACACTAACCTTGTATAGAGATGCACTTAAGGTACTTTATAAAACAAAAGATATCTCATCTCATATTATACATGTAATTGAGTATATTTAGAATAATAGTTTCAGCTAAAACCTGAAGACATACTAAGTAAAAAGTGGGTAAAAAAATGAAGTCGGACTACCATGCTTAACTTTAAAGAAGAAAGCAAGGGGGAAATTAGAATTTGAGAGTCATAAATGCTTCATCAAAATTGAAGGGGAGATTCAAGATTTATGAAGAGAGGTTCTGGTAGACTCTTGTTCTCCATCTAGTATCCTCCAAAGGTGGGATGAGTATGGACATAATTATCTTTATAAATGTATCTTTAAGAAAATTGAAGAGAGGTCTTATTAGCTTGGAGTCTTTGGGAGTTAAAGACAAACTGTGTATTTGTCTTGACTTTGGAGTGACCTAGAAAAGATTGTATTGTATGTTCAGGGTTGATTCAAGAAAAAATAAACGAATAGATAAATTTTCCCATGAACCAGATGAGGGCTACAGGGAAGAGCTGGCATGGTGTTATCTCTGAGATCCTATCCAAGATGATGGTCTGGAGGGTCAAGATGACCTTTGCTGCTTAGAAACTGCAGATACTACAAGATAATCAGAGACTAAGAAAGATTGTTGTATACATCCTAGTCAGTGGAATTTTAGGGGAGAAAATTCCAAGTCAAGGCACTAGGGAGAAAGGGAACATTACATTTCCATAGAATTCATGAAAGTATCTAAGAGAGAATAATCACTTTACACAATTGATATGTTCCAGGACTTCCATGCTAGTTCTTCACCATACAAGTAGAAACTTTTCTATCCTTCTCTCTTTGACCCAAATTTGAGGGACTTGAGAAATTGGCAATAATCAGCTGAGGCAGGAAGGGCAGAAACAGAATCAAGGAAAGAGAGAAGTTAATTCTTCCCCATTCTGTTAGTAGAGCTTGAATGTCAGAAGAGCTATCAAAGTATTGAGTCCCACACATTGACTAATTTGATATAATTTCCTTTCTTTCATGTTGATATATATTTCTAACTTTAGGTTTTACAAATATTCACTGGAGTAATTTACAAAATTTAAGGAAGTCTCTGGGCAGAAAAAAGTAATAAAGATGATATAGTTGAATTGGTAATAAGCACTATTTAAAGACTTTTAATCTCTCTATGTTTATTTGTTATGTCACTGAAAAAATCAACTTTGAAACTGACAGAGTAGATACAAATGCAAAGCATATGATCTGTTAATTTTACAATATAAATAATGGCATAGTTCTGTCTGCATTCTAGTTACACAGATAGCATTATATTGTTAACTAATTTAAGTTATACATGCTAATCATAAAAATAAGGGGATTTTTATGTTAAAATAATTTAGACCAATTTACTTAAAATTCATTTTTATGGTAAAACTTTTAAGACTAGTTTATGTAGATATAAATTTGGTGAAGAGATCATAAAATTTTTCACCAAATCTAACATTTAAATGGTCGGTCATTGCGGTTGGGGTTGTAGCACAGTGGTAGTGCTTGCCTAACATGCATGAGGCACTGAGTTCAATCCTCAGCACCATGTAAAACTAATTACATAAAATTAAGATATGGTGCCCATCTACAACTAAAAAAAAAAATTTTTAAAGGCAGTTGTTACAGAGTGTAGCAGTACTTCATTATTTTGAGGCTTCAAATTATTCAGTAGCAACTAATATTTAAGGAACTATATGAATATCTGTTTATGAGGATAGATGTGCATATTTGTATATCTGTAAGAAACTTATATGGTGAGAAGTCAATATAAAAGCAATTTAATTCAATAACATTATGGTGCTAAATGAAATAAATTTGAAATATGAAGTAATATATTTACTCGTAACATTTATAGTTATTTCATGTTTTTATCTTTAAGCTATTATATACCACAGTTTTATTATTTTAAAAAATATGCAGAATTGTTGCCTTAAGTTATTCTTAGGCTTAGGTGAAAAAAAAATGAAAGGAGAATATTATTCAGTGAGATCACATATGCATTTTATGCTGTAGATAGGCTTTATGCATAATTTAAAACAAATATTAAATGACTTTCAGGATTTTCTAAGCTAAAATAGAACACTCAAATGAGAGATTAAAAAATAGAACTTCCAGGATTATGTCAAACTAAAAAACTTCTTCCCAGCAGGGCTGGGGTTGTGGCTCAGTGGTAGAGTGCTCTCCTAGCATGCATGAGGCACTAGATTCGATCCTCACACCACATAAAAATAAAATAATGATATTGTGTCCACTTTAAACTAAAAAATAAATATGTTTAAAAAAACCTTCTTCACAGCAAAGGAAATAATCAACAAAGCTAAAAGACAGTATATGAAAGAAAAGATTAGCAAGCTGACAAGTGGTTCGTATCCAGAATATTTTGAACTCCAAAAACTGAATAACAATAAAACATATAATGCAATTAAAAATGTAGAACAAATGTTAATGTACTTGTTTCAAAAGAAGATACAAAAATGTCCAATAAGTGTATGGAAAAAAATGTTCAAGATTAACCATCTTCAGGGAAATGCAAATCAAAACCATGAAGAGACTTCAGCTCACTTCAGTAAGAATGGCTGATTTAAAAAAGACTAAAGCTAACAAGTGCTGTCAAGAATGTGGGGAAAAGGAAACCCTTGCTCACTGTCGGTGTGAGTGTAAATTAGAACAGCTATTATGGAAAAGAGTATGGAAGTTCCTCAAAAAATTAAACATAGTCCAGCAGTCCCATTCCCGATTATATATCCAAAGGAAATGAAATCATGGTGTTGAAGAGACATCTGCATTCTCGTATTCACTGCAGCGTGGTTCACAGTAACCAAGAAATGGAAGCAATCTGTCTATCCATTGGTGAATGGATTTTAAAAGAAGTGGGACATATACTAATGGTAATCTGCCATTAAAAAGAATGAAACCCCATCCTTTCCATATATGGAAAGAACTGAGATCATTACCATAAATGAAGTACAACAGAGAGACACAAAAAGGCAAGTGCAACATGATCTCACTCACATAAGGAATCTAAAGAAGGTGATCTCATAGAATTTGATAGTAGAATGGTGATTACCAGAGACTGAAGAGGGTAGGTGGGAGGGATGGGTGGGGAAAGGGTGGTAAATGGGGATTATGTTACAGTTAGATTTAAGAGCAAGAAGTCATGCTATGCCATAGTATAGTAGTGTGATTATAGATGACAAAAATGTGTGGCATATTTCAAAAAGCTAGAGTAAAGTGTTTTGAAAGTTTTTACCATAAAGAAAAGATAAATGTGGAGATGTAATTATGTTTAATCTGATTCACATATTACATAGTATATATATATATGTACATCTTTATGTCACATGGTACTCCATTAATATGTATAATTTTATGTTTTTATACACCTGTTAAAATTCATTAATTAAAAAATTTAAAAGCACACATTTCCTCCAAAGAAATATATCCATCCATATATACTATATATGTGTATATATATACACATATATATTTCATATGAATGAATGTTTCATGTTTGTATAAGTTCCATATTGGTTTGGTTTAAATATACCTTCTTCATAATATTTTCTTCAATACATAAAACAACCTTTTCCCCATTTGTCAAGATTCACAAATATTATGAAATTTCACATATTATATTATATACTAGAATGTGTTTCCTATTACTTTTTACTCCCTAGCTAACTCACAATTCAACGCTGACATATCAAAAATGTTATACAATTTTTCTTATTAAAGACTTGATGTTTATCATATTGTGTTTATCATGTCATACTGATAACTTTTCACTTGATGAAAAAGTCATTGTATAGGCATATAAAAGTTTCTTTTCTAGTTATCTCTTTTATACCTATAAAATACTAGAAAATCCAGAAGATTAAAGAGAAAAAGAGTTATTTCTTTCAAATTTTATAATTAAAAAGTCCAAGAGGCTTCTTTGAAATGTACCACCATAAGTCTTTTATTTTAGATGTGTTGTTTTCTGCATCCGAGGCCTTGGTTTACTTCAGTGTTTATGTCAATAAGTAGATTATTTGAATTTAGACTTCAGAGTGCTGCACCATTTTTGACTGAAGAATCATTTCACCCTGAAATTTGTATCTGGCGTGATATTTCCTGAGAGCATGGATTTAGTTCTACATTTGTTTCTGAAGTTTGCTGATCAACATTTTCATTGTATCATTCTGTGATTTATCATCATGTTGGAGACTGATGAATGTGACTCATGGTGTCAGCAAAGTGGAGCCAACAACCCATTCTACAAATTTAATGATGAAAATGCTTAATGCATTCTCAGCATGAGTATCTGATGAGCAAACTCTTTGATCATCATGTGTTATAGACTAGACATCATTGTTTTAACTTGAATTTATTTTTACAAGCATTGAACTTGCATGTAGAAGGACACTGCCAGTTCTTAAAAAAACTCATTTATACATGAGATATACTTCTCTTATGAAATGCACATACATATTTAAATGTGTAATTTTATGTACATAAAGAATTTTATTAAGGATTGGCTAGATTATACCTTCAGTAAAAATAACTCACAAATCTCAAGGACTTTAAAATATCAAAGATTATTTCTCACTCATGTTAAAGGCCCATTGACAGATTGCTGGCTGGGTGCTTTGCTTCACATCACTGTTACCCTTACTTCTCTACCTATGTTGATGGAGGAACCACTCTCTCTATTTGTCAGTTGTCGTGCCAGAGGGAAAGGGAAGATATTAAAGTTCTACCGACTTGGAGAGAGAACATGTTAAAGTTCTACCAACTCTTGAAGCTTCTGCTCATAGTACTTACATTTACATTTCATTCATCAAACTGAATCAAATGGAGATGTCCAAGTTCATTGGCAAGGGAAGTGTAGGTCTACCATAGGTCTAAAAGAAACGAGAAAAAAAATTGTGCATAATCCTAATAAACACTAAATATAGAAAACGGGCATAGACATAGCTGTAGTGTATTTAAAAATAGTTGTCTTCTGTAGGATGCTACCTATCTCCATATTAATATAAACATTAGTATTATTTACTTATTGCTTTTAAATGGAAGCAATTCATAACATTATAAATGGGGATTAGAATGGACAGATCTGTAGGGAAGGGAGTGAGTGGTGTGATCCTATATTGTAACTCTTGTATTTCTACCCATATCTCTTGTATTTTTACCAACATTCTATCCTCTCTCCCTCTAAATAATCTCCTTTCTGTCCAAGCTATTCAACTTTTCATTTTAAGTATATGAAAATTAACACTGAATGAAAATTAAGTGTAATTCTGCATAATTAAGTTTGGTGACTAGATAGTGAATTTAGCTGCATCCTTGAAGAGATGATTTAGTAAAGAAATGAATTTTATTATCTACAATGAAAATTAGTTAAAATGAAATTACATTTGAACACAGTAGCCAGGCAATATATTTGATATCAGAAACTTCATGTTGTGTTCTTGCATTGTTGCCTTGATAATCACTTGGAATAATTTTGTCAGAGTTGTTTTAAAATAAGATATAAAAGAAATTTCAGTAAAATTTAGCGAAAAGTTTAGGGAAAGTTTATTATGATCCTGATTGCGGAATTTTTCTATGTATTAGAATTCTCTGAAGATCCTTTAGAAAACCCTAACACCCATGACTCAGTCCATACCACTTAGATATCTGGTTAGGGAAAAGGAAGGGTGATGGTGTTGCAGTCATCAGGATTTATACAAGGTCTTGGGCGTTTCCAGTGTATGAATTTTGGAAATCACTTGTTATAGGAAATAGTAAGTTAAAAATTATATTGAAAAATAGTGTAACTGAGAAACATTTATAAACATATATTGTTGTACTTCTATACAAAGCAATTATGCAGATAATTATATGTACATGCAAAAGTATTTTGCAGACCTACTCTTTTAATGATTACCTTGTCCCTAAATTTTTGAATTTTTACTAAGCTAGTAGATTTAACATGAGGTATAATGTTTAGTATATAGTCTCAATACAAATCATATCTACTTTATATAAAAACAATTTATGTACTTTGATATTGTGTTTTATAAACTTGAGTACTTTGATATATTGCTGGAAAAGAAGAAAATTTCTAGTATATCTGATGGTCTTTTTTCAAAACTTTGAATTCACAGAAGTACCTTTGTATAGCTCTTTAGAGTTTATTCTTAATAGCCAATATTTTCCATGTATATCCATAGTAAATATACATCCACTTAAATTACATATATGTCTATTAAATTACTTAAGCCATGTAAATATGTATACGTATACAAGCAGTAACTATGGTACAGTGGTGAAGAGCATGTAATTTGATGTCAAGAGTGCTTGGGTTCCTCACTTAACTAGCTTAGTAATTTTAACCAAGCTACTTAATCTTACCATGCCTCAGTTTAGTCATCTGTAAAACAGGAACATTAAAGTCATATAATTCATTGGTTTGTTATTGATATTAAATGAATTAAAATCTGACATTTGGTAAGCACTTGATAAATGTTAGTATTATTTCAGTTTTATGTTCAGGTATTCAATATTAATTTCTTAACTCAAGCAAGAATAAAACACTTTCCTAAGGAATTTCAGCCTAGTGAAGGAGACTTTTACTGCTATGTGATAAGCTCAGCAGTAATACATGTCTAGAAGGCAAAGAGGTGCCCAGCTCCAGGAGGATGGGCAGTGGAGTTCAGGGAAGGCTTCCAAATGAAGATAATACAAACTATTTTAAGGAAATTTGCCCTGTTGGGAGGTGAAGGGGAGTCCTGTGCAGTGAGACAAGAGCACCTGGAAAGAGACTGGAGCAGGTGTTGAAAGCAAGGCATCCTCAGGAAACTGTGGAGAGCTAAAATGGGGGGAAGGGCTGTGTGGAGAGGAAGAGGAGAGCCATAAAGAGTCACAAAGCTCTGTGTCTCATCCTAGGGAGCTTGTGTTCTTTCTTGGTGGTAGTGGAGAGTCACCGAAGGACTGATAATGGAAGTATTGGTATTTTGGGGACCACTAATCAATGTACTCACAAATACATTATCCAAAATGACAACCAGAGTGAGTTCCCTGTCTACTGTGAATGTCTGAAAGGTTTTTAATAGTGAGCAACAAAGGTAAATGTTTCATTAATGCACCTGTCCTGTACTCTTCATTCTGGCTGGCTTTTCTATAATCTTAAATCATTTAGTCCTAATAATGAAAACCAGATAACTATAATATGTGTAATCATCTTTTATCTGCAATTTGTAACAGCACATAAGTAGAAGTAATTTTGTCTCTAATATGGCTTTCAGCCATATATGCTATTCCACTTTTACCAAGAAATTGGCCATTTCATCTTCCCACACTGAGTGGTCATGCTTGTTCCAGATCTGTGATCATATTTTCAGTCCAAAGTGAACCTATTTTTGTAGTTTCCTTTAGACTTTTAGGGAGTTCTTCTTTGTATATTGATTTATTAGGACATAAGACATTAGAGCAGGCAGGTATTTTAAGGTAAAAATGTCTTAAACCTCGTTCATCATTACAAATAACAAGGGAGCCATGTGTATAACTGCTAAGACCTACTAGTGATGGTGGTGGTGTTAAAAATAAAACTGGCCATACTGTGCAAAAAATAAGCTTAAGACCTGGAACAAAATTAGAATTAGGAAAAAGACAAATTGATCAAATAAATTCTTGTGGGGTCTTGGGCTTGTCCATCAATAGA
The DNA here is from genome assembly GCF_964194105.1 of Spermophilus citellus. Lineage (NCBI taxonomy): Eukaryota > Metazoa > Chordata > Mammalia > Rodentia > Sciuridae > Spermophilus > Spermophilus citellus. The sequence goes on along the minus strand of NC_138192.1, from coordinate 112,541,867 downwards.
CTTTGGACTCAGATTTCTTTGTCTATATTTGGAATGTGGTAGGCTACAGCATTTGGAAAATTATACCCCTAATAAATTCAATGATCAGGCAATGAGACTATAGGAAATTATAGGTGTGCTGCTGAGTTATGACAGTGTCATATACAAACTCAAGAATTTCCTGAAGTAGAAAGCTCAGTAGAATTGAAAAATAAATGCATTTATGGTAAGAAACCTGAGATTTTTTTTCATTCACTATATATAATTACCAAGTTCCTTCTGTGTGTTAGCTTTTTCCATGTTGACATATGAAAATAATTAAGGTGTGGTCATTAACCATGATGCTCTAAGCATCTGGGGTAGGGGGACTTGCCTAATTATGAGAATATACCTTCACTGCATTCAGATCTTTAATCAAATGATATTTTTCCTACTAAAATCTTTTCCACACTATCCTAGAATCACAAATATACACTTTCCAAAAGCACACTTTTTCTCTTCCCTGCTAATATTTTTAACCTGTCATCATGTAATATCCTATGTCTGACAAACATTTTATGTTTTAAAAAGTTTTTTTTTTTAAATCTGTTTTCCTCTCTGTGTCTACCAACTCTATAAGAACAGAGATATTTTCCATAGCACCATGTATTCGGCACATAGCGATGTTTTTTTTCATAGCACTCTGTGTTGGGTACATAATTGTTGCTCAAAAATATTTGTTGAATGAAAGAACAGATCAGTAAGTGAGTGAATCAATAATGATGGTATGAGAACAGGGGAGGAGTGATTATTTCTGCCTGTGGTACAGGTGGGATTAGCAGAATTTGATTCAAGTCTTTAAAAATAAATAAAAGATCACTGAGCATTAAAGCAAGAGGAGGAAGAGATTTGAGGAATTAATTCTAGTCTTGACTTGGCCATTAACTTACTCCATGACTTTTTATCTTTGAACTTCTGCTGCAACTGATGGTGCCTGCTTTTTTTTTACTTTCCTTTCAGGATTCTTCTGTTTTTTTCCTCCCTCAAGGCCTTTGTCAGTAATCTTTGTGTCTTAACCCTTTCTACTCTAAAACTACTTTTCAAGGGGTTACTTCACAAATGGTTCTTTTTCTGTAGTGTCAAGCCATCTGGAAATTTTAGTCTACTGTGGCTTCACCTGAATACTTAAAGCTTATCAAGCTGTCATGAACAGGGATAGAATTTATGGCCGACAGACCTGCCTAAAGGAGATATGTAAGAAATAACTCCAGTTAAGATTTGCTTTCTTCTATTTTATTTTGTGGTATTAAGAACACTTAAATGAGATCTACCCTCTCCACAGATTTTTTAAGTGTACAGTTGAGAGTATTGTTAACTGTGAACACAGTGTTCTCCAGAAGATCCCCAGAATTTATTCATCTTGCATAATGGAAACTTTGTACCCATTGAATAGCAGCTCCCCACTGCCCCACTCCTCCCAGCAAATACTATTCTGTTTCTGCTTCTATGAATTTCACTATTTTAGACAGCTTGCACAAGCAGATTCATGCAGTATTTGTTTTACTGTGAGTGGATTATTCTTTTTAGCACAATTACCTTAATCTTCACATATTGTGGAGATTTCTTCCTTTTTTAAGGCTGAATAATTTTCCATTTTAGATACATGCCACCTTTTCTTTATCCATTCATCTGATGCTGTATAGTTAGGTTATTTCAATATCTTGGTTATTATAATTATTCCAACTATGACCATAGGAAAGAAAAATATATTTTGGGGATCCTGATTGGTATTCTTTTGGGTAAATACCTAGAGGTGGGATTGCTGGATTATTTGAAAATAGTTCTGTTTTTAATTTCTTGGGGAATCTCCTTACTACTTCCCATAGCTGCTGCACCATTTACATTTAAATTGAGGTGACTCCCCAAATTTATGAGTATCCAAACAGCACACTTTCAGTAAAATATTTACTTTTTTACTGTGAGAGAAATTAAAAGTAAAGTTAATTAAAAACAGTTATCTAAGATCTTCACAATTGAAGACATTAATAAAAACTAAATTCAACAATGTTCTTTCTTGGAATTTGACTTTCTTAGAATGATTTAATTCTGACTATATGTAAAAATTTTGTTTACCAAAGTCAACAAATGAATTGGTTGCTGTAATTCTCTTATAAACCTTTCTTACTTCTAAAATGAATAAACAGTAACTCTTCTAGCCTTGACATTTATTAGCACATGAGAACCATTTATAGCAAAATATATATGCTGCTGTCAAATAAAAATTGAATAAAACAATATACATCATGATGAAAAACTAATTATTGATAAGGATATCTCTATGAAAATATACATTTAGTTTTTATACAAGTTAAAACAAAAATTCATTTTCAGAATTAATCAATTTATACACCTGTGCATTTATGCATATACAGTTTTCTTAATACCACTGACGTAATGATATCACTTTTTGCAACTGAAAATTTTAAGAGATAATTGTAGAAGCACATACAGTTTTTTTTAATATTTATTTTCATTGTCAATGGCCTTTATTTTATTTATTTATATGTGTTGTTGAGAATTTAACCCAGTGCCTCACACATACTAGGCAAGCTCTCTACCACGGAGCTACAACCCCAGCCCTGCAGTTTTAATATAACACAGAATTTTTCTTTGTGTACTTTGCTCAGTTAACCTAACAGTAGCATTTTGAAAAATGATTATATAATGTCATAATCAAAATATTGACCTTGATTTCAATCCACTGGTGTTACGTTACTCGTGTTTCCCCAGTTTTAGTTAAGCTATACTGGTGTGTGTGTGTGTGTGTGTGTGTGTGTGTGTGTGTGTGTGTGTATTCTATAGTTTCATCACCTGAGAGGTTCTTGTACCCATTATCACTGTCAGGACACTGATTGTCTCTACTATCTAAGTATCCATTGTATTCCCTTTTCAAATCATGTCCACCTTCCTTCCAAGCCCAACCCATTCCTAAACCCTGGGAACCACTGATATGTCTCGAATGCAGCAATTCTGTAATCTTTTATATTAATAGAATCATATAATATACAATATCTTGGGATTGGCTTTCTTTTTACTCAGTGTAATTCTTTGGAATTTCACCCAGATTGAGCATGTTGTAATGCATTCCTTTCTGATGCTGAATAGTGTTCCATGGTATTTATGAACAATTGTTTGATCACTCACCTCTTGAAGGATATCAGGGTTGATTTCAATCTGTACTATTCCAAATAAAGCTTCTATGAACTTTAGTGTACAATTTTTCTTTAACATTTTTATAACTCTGGAGTAAATGACCAAGAATGCATTGTATGTTACATATTTCTTTTTATAGGAAACCTCCAAACTCTTTTCCAGAAAGGCTGTGCTATTTTACATTCTTACTAGCAATATAAGAATTGTCTAACCACTCCACATTCTTACTAGCATCTGGTGTGTCACTAGTTCTATTTTAACAACTCTGAGAGCTATGTATGTAGTGGCTTCACTAGATTTTTTAAAAAAATATATTTGTGGCTTTTAAGTTTTGCTAAGAAAAGAGCTTAACACTACACTTGAGCCATACTGATTGCCAAATATAATGAAAGAATTGTATAATAACAAGATTCTTATATAAAATCAAGAGCAACAACAACAACAAAAACTCTACCACATGTATGTGTAGACACTTTAATGGTACAATATGTAAACAACTACAAAAATTTTTACAAAGAATTTGCATTTCAAATCAATATGAGCTTTCAAATCACTTTCAGGCAGAGCATATATCTAATAAAAGCACTTGTATAGCAGCCAATCATGAAGTGAGCTATCTCATTTATTTATATAGGGTTTTATCTTTTCATATATTTTATCTTGCTTGATCCTCACAATAACTCTGTGGAGAAGTCATGATATTTTGCAAATGAAGAAATTATGACAAATTTGCTAGGGATATTTTGTCCAAGACTGCACAGCTAATAACATTAGATCTATGATAGGGATCCATGTCTAACCTTGAGGCATTAGGAGTACATGAATGAACATTGGTTGATTATGAAGGCTGGGATTAATTTTTAAGATGAATGCCCAACATATGATATTTTTCTTGTAGCTAGTTTCAAATTGATGTTAAGTATCATATTTTCATGATCTAAAACATAACAAGACAGATCTAGCCACCCAGCTACTTCAGATTTGGTGAACATATATTGAGCTCTTGATATGAGAGGTGCTCTTTTAGGTTGTACTGTACACACCCAAATATTAGTTAATTTTGAAAAGACTCTGAGAAGTTGAGAAAAATTTTTTTTACCTCCACATCAAAAACAACATGGAGCCAGTTTATCTTTTAAATATTATGTATTTTTTATTAAATTTTAGAGATAGACACAATATGTAAATAATTACTGTTCAAATAATGGTCCTGTACTTACATAGGTAGAAATCATTGTACTGCCATGTGTACTAATTAAAACAAATAAAAAAAATTTTTTAAAAAGAATTGCACATGGTCTGCCTTCGACCAGCAAGGGAACAGCATCACCATGAGGAACAAGTGATAAGCGCAAAACCCACTCTTTAGGCTAGTTTTGCAAATTATCTTACATAGCAGATTTGACCTAAAATTTCATAAAGTCCATACAGATAAACGCTTCTTCCATAAAAATGTGCATTCATATGGAGAATGTTCCTATTTGATACGTGCTTTGGTACTGTGTGGAAATTGCTTAATAAATATTGACTGAATATATCAATGAATTTCAAGATTGCTACTATTTCATTAAACAGAATATGATTCATCTTGTTAAAAAAGAAAGAAAGAAAGAAAGAAAGAAAGAAAGAAAGAAAGAAAGAAAGAAAGAAAGAAAGAAAGAAAGAGAAATCAGCGTGAGGGATTCCAGCTTGTATCATTGAGATTACTCAGCTCTAGCTTGAGCTCAAAAAATTTGTTGGGCATTCATCCCAGCCTTCATAATCAACCAATGTTCATTCATGTACTCCTTATGTCTCAAGGTTAGACATGGATCCCTATCATAGATCTAATGTTATTAGCTGTGCAGTCTTGGACAAAGTATCCCTAGCAAATTTGTACTCTCTATTCCTTTTTTAAAAAATATGTTTGATATACACTGAAATATATAAAATATATAAGAAAAAATCTATTCAGTGCAAAATTCAGACAACTTATTCATATTGTCCTTAATGACTAAAAATGAATTATATATTATTTAATTAGGATAATTCTTTTGGGTATTAGGTTATTTTTTAGGGACCATTGATTTGAAGTTATGAATATTCTATAAAAATAAAGATTTGTGGCCTCAAATCTGACAGTCTGTTCATCTTGATACCTCCTGTCCTTCATACTCACAATCACTAAGTCCTGTTGATTCCTCTTGCTGAGTGACTGCAAGGTCAACTGGATCTCTAGGTGATTTACAACCCATCCAGGCACCAAGGACTGCAGGAGACTCCTAGTTAATTCCCTCCAAATCCTTTTTCACATTCTAACCAGAGTGATTTGAAATGCAAATGTAATCCTGTCTCTTAACTGTTTACACTCTTTGGAAAGTTTCTTATTGCTCTTAGGATAAAGTCCAGTTCTTGCACAGACTGAAATGGGTTTGCCATCTTTCTTACAACACAGCTCACCACTTAAGAGGGAAGTTTCCAATACAGCATTTTTTAAATTAATTTTTTAAATTTATATGTGACAGAATGAATTACAATTCTTATTACACATATGGAGCATAATTTTTCATATCTCTGGTTGTATACAAAGTATATTCACACCAATTTGTGTCTTCCTACATGTACTTTGGATAATAATGTCCATCACATTCCACCATCATTTCTAACCTCCTACCCCCTCCCTTCACCTCCTACCCCTCTACCCTATCTAGAGTTCCTCTATTCCCCCCATGCTCCCTCTCCTTACCCCACTATGAATCAGCCTCCTTATATCAGAGAAAATATTCAGCATTTTTTTTTGCAATTGGCTAACTTCACTTAGTGTTGTCTTTTCTAACTCCATCCATTTACCTGCAAATGCCATGATTTTATTTTCTTTTATTGCTGAGTAATATTGCATTATGTATATATGCCAAAAAAATAGTGTATTGGGTAATAATGTAATGATGTGATTTTTAAATAAATATTTAAGTAGAAGATACATTTCTTAGACTTTTATTTATTCTTCATTGAGAACCTGTTATACATGACATAGATTTATTGTCTGTCCATGAGCCCACTTATTTAGTTTATTTAATTATCTTTTGCAAGGCCCCCCAAAAACACCCATTAATCTGCTAACTAAAACAAAGCCAGGGCACGGAATTCAGTAAGAGAGCCACATCCCTCCACATCATCCCATCCTTCTATCCTCTTGTCTTTCTCTTCCACAAGACAAGCACCACATTAAATCTAGTCCTAAACTTTCATTTTTATATAGATCCACTTCATTCATATGCATCCTTAATGAACATTCAGTTGATTTTTAAACATTACACAGCTCAGCACTGTGTTAATCCTTGGAAACTTGCTTTTCTATGTAACATTATATTGCTGAGATTCATCTGTATTTCATGCATTGACAGCTATAAAGTGTCATGTATATGTTCTCCCTCTGATGTGAACCTGGGTTATTTCCAGGATATTATATTATATAGGTTATAATGATCTATGCTAATGGGACCATCTTTTGTACAAGCATAGTTTGTCTTGGATGTATAATAACTAGGAGGAGAACGGTCAAGTCGGAGTGAGGATAACTTTTATTTTTTGTAAAATAATTTCAAATAGTTCCACTATTTCTCCCTCTTGTCAAGTGACATTGTTTATTCATATTCTCTCCAACACAGTATTTCAACAGATACTTAAAACATATTTTTGAGTGGAATGATTGTGAAATGTACAGCTTTCCAGTGTGATCTTCATTTGCATTTTCCTAGACAGCTATGGTGTGGACATCTCTTCCTCCAGTCGTTGGCAATGTGTGTTTATTTTGTAAAATGCCTTTTCCCATATCTTGCCCAGGTTTCCTTTGGGTTGTAGTAAACTTATTGTTTTGAAGCTGTATTTTAAGTATTCTTGATATTGTCCTTTTAAGTCTTTCACAACATAAATTTTCAATGTCTTGGACAAGTATAAAGAGTGGAGTTCCAATCATGACTGGCCTTCTCTGGGTTCTCTAATGGGCATTTGCCCTCCCTAGATCACAGTCCAGTCTGCCTGCCTAGGATACCATTCACTTCTATCAAAGTGCTTCTCTGAGCCCTGGACCTCAAGCTTTGAGCTCTGGCACCCTAAACTCCTGTCTTGATATTCATCATACAGTACGCTATACTATGTCGTGTTAACTTGTTTTCTGTCTTTCCCTACTCTCCTACAAGATCCTTAGGCAGGAGGCGGCTCTGTTTAGTGCTTCAGCCACTGCTTCAGTGTAATGACTAGAGCATGGTCAAGTGCTCAATCAATATATATTACATGAATAAGCAAGAGAATAGAACTGCATTTATATAACTTTTCTATTATAAATCAAAAGGACAACTCTTATATTGAAGCTCTTATAGTGAAGATGAATGTATTGAAAAAATTCCCAATGGTTATCATCATAGAGAATCACATTCTGTCACAAACAAATATTAAAATAAGCAATCGCATACTTCTGTATCAGTTGGACTCTAAGACAATAATAATTGATCACTATATATTTGCCAATTATCTTTTCCTCTTATATGCAGGATTAGTAAATAATACAGATCATTATAAAGCAAGTATAGAAATAACAAGATGAATATTTTGAGATATATCTTGAAATACAATTTATTTTAAGGAAACATATAATTGTTTTGAAGCATGAATGCATCGATGTGTAATCTGCTTTGGTCTTTTAAACCTTAACAATCTTTTTTTAAATTTAAATTATTAACTGATACAAAATACATGAATTGTTTTCCAATATATCTTTTTTTTATTGGCACTTTAAAATTATACATAATAGTGAATTTGCAGTTAAATATTTGTGCATGTACACAATGTAACAATATAGTTTGGTCAATTTATTCTCATTCCAGTCCCTTCCCCTCTCCTTCTCCCAACCCATGGTCCCCTAAAACCATAAAAATGCACATATTTGATAACTGCTATTTTGACTGGAGTGAGATGAAATCTTAGAGTAGTTTTAATTTGGATTTCTCTAATTAGTAGAGATGTTGAATATTTTTTCATATATTTGTTGATCAGTTGTATATCTTCTTCTGAAAAGTGTCTGTTTAGTTCCTTAGCCCATTTATTGCTTGGGTTGTTTGTTTCTTTGGTGCCCAGTTTTTTAAAATTCTTTATATATCCTGGAGATTAGTGCTCTATCTGATGTGTGTGTGGCAAAAATTTGCTCCCCAAATGTAGGCTCTTTCTTTACCTCCTTCTTTCTTTTGCTGAGAAGAAGAATTTTAGTTTGCATCCATCCCATTTATTGATTTTCTAATTTTATTTCTTGCGCTTTAGGAGTCTTGTTAAGAAAGTCAGGGCCTAATCCGAAATTATGAAGATTTGGGCCTTCTTTTTCTTCTATTAGGCATAGGGTCTCTGGTCTCATTCTTAGATCCGATCCACTTTGAGTTGAGTTTTATGCATGGTGAGGGATAGGATTTTTATTTTATTTAGCTAGGTATAGATTTTGAGTTTTTCCAGCACCATTTGTTGAAGAGGCTATCTTTTTTCCAATGTGTGTTTTGGGTGCCTTTGTCTAGAATGAGATAACTGTGTTTATGTGGATTTGTCTCTGTGTCTTCTATTCTGTACCATTGGTCTGTATGTGTGTTTTGGTGCCAATTCAATGCAGTTTTTATTACTAAGGCTCTGTAGTATAGTTTGAGATCTGGTGTTGTGTTACCTCTTGCTTCACTCTTCTTGCTTTGGCTATTATCAATAATACAAGAAATAATAAGTGTTGTTAAAAATGTGGGGAGGGGAAGGCACACTTATACATTGTTGGTGGGACTGCAAATTGGTGTAACTAATCTGGAAAGTAGTATGGAGATTCCTTAAAAACTTGGAGTGGAACCATACTTTGACTCAGCTATCCCATTTCTTGGTCTATACCCAAAGGACTTTAAAACAACATACTACAGTGATACAACCACATCAATATTTATAGCAGCACAATCCACAATAGCCAAACCGTGGAAGCAACCTCTATGCCCTTCAGTAGATGAATGGATAAAGAAACCATGGTATATGTATACAATGGAATATTACTCAGCAATAAAAGAAAATAAAATTATGACATTTGTCAGTAAATGGTTTGAGTTGGAGAACATCATGCTTATCAAAGAAAGACAATTACAGAAAACCCAAGGCTGAATGTTTTCTCTGATAAGTGGATTCTAATCTATAGTGTGGGGGGCATGAGATGAATGGAGGAACTTTGAATTGTGCAAAGGGGAGGAATGAGAAGGGAGGGGACATGGGGATATGAAAGATGGTGAAATAAGATGATCATCATTACCCTAGGTACAAGTATGGTTGCATGAATGGTGTGATCCTACTTGCCTGTACTACCAGAAAAATTAAAAATTGTGCTCTATTTGTGTACAATTAATCAAAGAGCATTCTGTTGTCATGTGTAACTGAGTAGAACAAATAAATAATTTTTTAAAAATGCACATATTTACAGAATAACCTGTTTTTATAAGATGTTTTGATGTGCATTTACATTTCCATAAGAATCAATGGGTTGACTTAAGCACTTTCTTTTGACATGTGTTCCCTCCTGTTAATACTTCCCTTGAGACATTGTCATAACTTGATCTAGTTGTAGAGGCATGTAAAATTATCCTTCTTTTAAATTCAGTTTCTTTGAAAAATACGAGGGTTCTAGTTACAAAAACATGTAAATGTATTTGAACTAATTAGCTCTGTTTATAAGCAAATTGTGCAATAAAACATTCTAACTCCATCTTTAAATCATTGTCTCAGCCTGCAGTCTTGCCACTCTTAACTCATTGTCCCAATAAAATTTGATTAACACAACAGTGATCAGTGATCATGTTGGCATTTTGGATGAGAGTATTTGTAAGACTGAACTATTAATCTTGTGCAGACACAGAATTTTGTTATGTTTATAGAGAGGTGCAAAATCCTTTAGTGGCATCAGCATCTCTGTTAGGTGTTTGGTTCAAGTTCTCACTGAATAAAGTTTGTTTTTCCTAATATATTTTTCTGACTTTGAAGGCCACAGATATATGTGTTCCAGAATTAAGAATAAAGGAAAAAATTAAAACCACCCATAGCCCCATCACCCAGAGATAATTAGTATTTTTGAATATATCTTTACTATCTTAAAGTACATACATTCTTTTTAACTTTTAGATGATAATGGGTAGAAAATTTTATTTCCCGATTATTTATTTCATATGTCATCCACCATAATTTTTTTCCTTTTAATGTTCAAAAATCATATTTTTTGAAATTGCTGTTATTTTTCATATATAAGAAGATATTTTCTGCAAAATAGTGGCAATTTGACTTCTTCCTTTCCAATTTGGATGCTTTTTATTTTTTTTTCTCTTGACTGATTGCTCTGGCTAGGACTTCTGGTACCATGTCTAATAAAAGTGGTTCAAGTGGGCATCTTGTCTTATTTCAGTTCCAGAATTATTTCAGTTTCAGGATTTCTCTGTTCAGTATGATATTAGCTGTGGGCTTTTATATAAAGTATGAATGTAAGTATAGCTTTTTAATTTTGTTGAAGTATATTCTATTCCTGTTTCATTCAGAGTTTTCATTATGAAGCAAATGTTGAATTTTATCAAATGCGTTTTCCACATCTATTGAGATAATCATTTCGTTTTTGTCCTTCATTGTTGATGTCATGTATCATGCTGTCAGCTTGTGTATGTTGAAGCATCCTTGCATTTCTAAATTGAATTCTATTCAGTCATGGTCTGCAATCTTTTTGATGTGCTGTTCAGTTCATTTTGCTAGTATGTTGAGGATTTTTACATTAGTGTTCTTCAGGGACATTAGCCTGTATCTTTTAGCTTTCTTTTCACTTTTTTTTTTTTTTTTTTTTTGGTCCTTGTCTGGTTTTGTTATTAGAGTACAGACTAATTGATATCAGTTTTTTTTTCTTCAAATGTTTTGTAGAACTTGGCAGTGTGCCCTCTAGTCTTGGGCTGTTCTTTGATAGGTAAAAGTTTTTTCACTGATTATACTTGTTACTCATTATCGGTTTGTTCAGACTTTCTGATTCATCAGGGCTCAATCTTGGTTAGCTGCATGTGGCCAGTAATTTATCCATTTCTTCTAGATTATCCAGTTTATTGGCTTATACTTATTCACAATAGTCTCATTAGAGATCTTTTGTATTTCTGTGATATCATTTGAAGCATCTCCTTTTATGTCTCTGTTTTTATTTATTTTACTCTTTGTTTTTATTAGTTGATCAAGCAAAGGGTATATAAATCTTATTTATCTTTTTGCCAAACCAATTTTTCATTTGGTTGATATTTTGTGTTTCTTCCAGTCTTTATTTAACTTATTTCTCCTTTGAACTTATTTTCCATTTCCTTTTACTAGTTTTGGGTTTGTTTTGTTCTTGTTTTTCCAGTTATTTGAGATAAGACAAAAGGTTGTTTACTTGAGATCTTCCTACATTTTTTTATGGAGATGTTTACTGCTATAAAGTTCCTGTTAGTACAGTTTTTGATATATTCCATAGGTTTTTGTATGTAGTGTTTCCATAACAGTTTGTTTCAAGAAGTTTTTGTATTTCCTTCTAATTTCTTCAATAATTCATTGGTTGGTCAGGATTTTTTTAAAAAAATTTCCATGATATACATAGTTTCCAGAGTTTTTTCTCATTATTGTTTTCTACTTTTATTGCATTGTGGTCAGAGAATATACTCAATGATATTTCATTATTTAAAAAAATTTGGAGCTGGGGAGATAGCTCAGTTGGTAGAGTGCTTGCCTAGCCTAGAGTACAAAGCATTGGGTTCAAGTCCCAGTACCCCACAAAAAAAGAACAAAAGCAAAAACAAAGTCCGAGTATGAGCAACAACAAAAATTTGTAATTGTGATACTTGTTTTGTTCTGTGACTTATCCCATGACTCATCCTGGAAAACATTCCATATACTCTTGCTAATAATAATACCTATTCTGTGTCTGATGGATGGAAGGTTCTGGAGATGTCTGTTAGATCCATTTAGTCTAGGGTTCAGGTTAACTCTGTTGTTTTTTTGTTGTTGTTATGTCTAGATTATTTATACATTGCTAAAAGTGGGGTGTTAACATTTCCCTATTAACTTTTATTATTATATTGGAGTCTATTTCTCCATTTTGATCTATTAATATTTTTATATATTAAGTTGCTATAATATTTGACTCATCTATCTCGACACTTGCTATTTATATTTTGCTGAATTTCCCCCTCTTTTTTTTATATAATGATCTTCTCTTTTTATTGTTTTTGATCTGAAGCATATTTTATCAGATATAAGTATAGCTACTCTTGCTTTCTTTTGGATTCCTTTTACATAGAATATCTTTTTTTCCATCACTTTACTTTTAGTCTATATGAGTTCTTAGAGATGAAGGAATTTTTTCATAAGCAACAAATAAATAATTATAACATTAACAAATAACAAATTATATATTCAGCAACTCTGTATCTTTCAATGGAAGAATTTAATCCTTTTTTATTTAAGGTTATTATCATAGGCAATGTCTTACTACTGACATTTTATTATTGTTTTCAAGTAGTTGCCCATCCCTTCCTAATTAAGCACACTTTTAAGTACTAGAAAATTTGGGCAGTGCATGTTTAAGGTGTTAAAAACCTAAACCACATAAAATAAGTCAACTATATTAATACACAATGACCATTCCCATATAAGACTAAATCATAGTGTCTATAAAAGCTTCAGTGACTTTTTATTGGGTTGTCCTTCATGCATGGAAAGCATGTATAACTATTTACTATTCTTCCCTGACTCAAAATATTCCCAAGCTAAAGATGCTCATGTATACTAGTAAATAATAAATTGATGATCTTTCTTTTTTTTCTTTGTACAAGCTTAATTCCTTTTTACTATTTTTTAGGAAGTTATGTAAATAGACTGAATTTATTACTATGATTCAGCATTCATATTCTGCATGACTCACTTCTATTTTTCTTATATTTGTTTACTTATAATACAGTGTTTGTCCTTATACCCAAGCCAATCCTAAAACATTATTGTAACATATAAAGCTATTTGTTTCTCCTGATATTTTTATCTGCTTTTATCTCTTATCTTCCATGAAATGTGACCACCATTTTGAAGAACTTTTCCAATTCTGTGATAAAAATGAAAAACAACACAAAATTCTACCTTGACTTTATAGTAGATAACATATCAATTAGTGTAATAATACTGCATTATTAGATATACAAGAACTGTTTCAATATAACAGGCATTGCCATTTCAGTATATATATACTCAATTACAACAATAGTAACATTGTTCAAATTGTGGCAGAATACCTGGCATGACTAGGGTCTTTTGATGTGTGCCTATATTACACTTGTCAATAATCACTGCTTTAGTGTCAATGTTGTTATCTAAAACCACTGGACTTTACCCTAGATTTGACCCATTTCTTCTCCTAAAGGTCAATGTACCCCAATGCCAAAATATGACCATGGAGACAATAGTAATTCTCTCACCATATTTTCAAATGAAGAATCAATTTCTTAAGGTTATGTTGTATATTTTTAGATAAAATTTTCTGTCTTAAATCATGATGCTACAGTATTTGCTCAAATACAAAGTTTCTTTACTTTGTGTAATTTTCTAAATTTTCTAAGGTTTGATTGAAGCACTAAATAAGGTAAACATAAAGAAGTTTATGTAAACATGAAATAAACAGGTAAATGAAATTATTTAACAATTAAAGTTATAGTAAATGTCTTAATTCTAATTTGAAATGAGCATTAATATTCTTAAATCTGAGTTTGTGAATTTCACATTAAAAATGTTGTTATAATAATAGTAATTTTTTAATATATTGAGTTGCTATAATATTTGGTTCACTACAACTGAGGCCTTAGGAACTTCTATTTTCATATTGAAAAAAATATTAATAAAATATTCCTAGGAAAGAGAAGAGTATTATATGAATGAGAGTACATTAAAATATTAACTCCAAATAATGAATTATTATCTTATTGTAAAGTGAAAAATTTGAATGTCCTTTTTAGAGTATACAATGAATTTCTTTTATTATTTTTGAATTATCTAAAAATTTTGAAGTATATTTATCATTTACAGTATGATTTATTTCCTCAGAAATGACTTTTAAGATACATTTACAAATGTGATTATTTCACTTATGGTGGGCTAACTGCTGTAACAAATAGACATTAAAATTTATGTAAGTACTCACGCACACAAAAAATCATGTTTTAATCATTGATCAGTCTGAGGCAGTTCCAGGTAGTTGGTTTAGAGGCAAGAGTTACATAGGTGGATTGCATAGTACAATCATTCAGCAACTCAAGGCAGTTAAAGTTCCTCCATATTTAACATTTGACTTCTAAGGTTGCTTAACTTAATATCAATGTGCCCCAATGCCAAACAGAGAAGAAAACAGCATAGAAGGTCATGCTTGGGAAGCATTTTTGCATTGGGCTTACAAGTGGAACATATAACTTCTAATATTATTTTATTGGCTAATACTTAGTCACCTATCCATAGCTGATTACAAAAGAGGCTGGGAAATATAATGTATCAACGTGGATAAGAACTGCTTTTAACAAATAGCCAATATAACCTGCCACAGCAACAATTTTAGGGAGACCCTCAAACTGAGATTGCTTTTGGGTCTGGCAGATCTAAGGTCAAATCTTTCTCCTACCAACTGAGCAACAATGGACCAAGTATTTACCTTATCTTTTCTGTAGTACATACATCTATAACACAGTGATAAAAACATCCATACACCTACCCTCACCAGGATTATTGTGTAAATTTAATGCATAAAATTTGCCTAAGAGTGCCTGACTACATAGTAAAAATGTTATATTATTTTGTTAATAATGATTTTAATATATATATATATATATATATATATATATATATATATCATAAGAAGTACATTAACCCATTGAGTCCTGAGTTTTCAATTCTATGAGAATTTCAATGAAATTGACACAGGTGCATTAAAATAGGTTGGCTATCATAATCTAGAGTTTATATATCTTTTATATGTATGTATACATACACATGATATATGTATCTGTGTGTATGTGTGTGTATATTCAATTACTATAATCATTCACCTATTACTTTTTTTACAATAAAGTTCTAAAACCTATTTATTTCAAAGGGATCATAAACAGTATATTTGCTGTTCAATTTAAGTTTTTTTAAATGTCCTATATATGGGACAAGGGATGTCATGAGTTAACCTTCTCATCAACCTGTCAGCAAAAGGGTATCCCTCAGTTTATGGTTTTGATTCATCAAAGTGGAGTTTATTTTATGGATTACATCATGGTCTTTGAAAATCTCCCTTAAGAAATTAATGTGGGGTAACAGATAAGGGTAATTTCTTTCTCCCTTTGGGGGGGAAGAAAAAGGAGTAAAATATTTGGTTTTGAGAAAACAAGGCCCAAAGGTATTTTAGTTTGTATGTGAGCAAAGTCTGCCTTATGGATTGCAAAATACTCTGAAAAGATCCAAGAAAGTTCTGGTTTAGAGAAAGTGGAGAGGCATATTTAACAGTGGAAAAGATAATCTGAATATTTGAGCCAGGTCAGCTTCACCCTTGCTTTGGTGGTTGTTAAACTTCTGACTCTCTTAATGCATGTTTTGCCAGTCCTGGCAAAACTTAAAACCTAGAAATGCGGGGTGGAGATGATTGTTGGGGAGCCAGAGTGCCACAGCCAAAGAAGATAGAGGAATAGCTGCCTAATATAACACTGAGGTAATCCTGAATCACTTGGTATCAGTTTGTGTGGGCTGGAAAACTGGTAAGAAGCACATTCTGAATACTGGAAAGATGGATACATTTTTCCAGTTCATTATAATCATACTGAAATGGAAAACAAAGCTACTTAAATTGGAGATGACTGATGATATCTATAAACATTAATAAGATTTACTAATGTTCTGCTGGGATATTGCTCAAAGATAGTTGGAAAATCCTTTTGCTTTAGGTTTCATGGGAAGCAAAGTTTTTTAAGTCATTTGTGAAGGTGAAGCATGCAATGTGCAATGTGACTGTGGAACATGTGTCCCATAGCTACCTTCCAAGAGAGCAGGCTCTGCTGGCTATGTACTGTTGCTGCATTTATTCTGGTGTGTGAGTGTGGAGAGAATTTGTATGTACTCTGAGACTTTCACTGCATAGGTACCTCCATGGATGACTGGTGGTGATATAGATTTCTCAGTGGAACATAGTAAATAGCAAATGGTACAAAAAAATCTAGCACCCAGGAGAGAACCTACACAGAGAAAAAGCCGGGTCCATAACTTTAAAAATTTCTTTCTTTTGGCTTTTACTTTAATAAAGTGCAAAGGAACATTTAAACTATGAAATGTTAAAATCATCCAACAGTATCTATAGGGCTACTGAGAAGTTGAAATATTTTAAAATATGGAACTTTTTATTGTTTTTTAGACAAAACATGAAGAACTCACTAATAAAGCACATTTGTCATGGTATTTTAACTGGCACTTTACAACTGTCTTTGAAAAAAATGTGTGGATTCTTGCTTAAAGGCAGCTTTAGCTAGAATATGAGTGAATGATGCCAAAATCTTTTACAGGATTTAGAAGCAATGTAGTTAAGTGAAAAAAATGCAATGAATAAAAAGTCCCTAGAATGTGTGAGGTAATGTTAAAAATTAAAACATTACAATGTGGCAAGGAAGCAAAGTCATTTTCAGAATAATTTTAAATGGAAAAAGAATTTCCTATAAACTGAAGATTTCAAAAAAATGAAAAAAAATTAATTTTCTTTGGATGAATCACTTTATGATGATAATTTTGGTACTTAAATCCTGCATTCTCACAAGAGGAAAAGTCTGTTGTCAAGACATAATCTGTCTTGGAAACACAATTGGATAATCCTTACATATTTTAGTACAAGTATTGATTTCCAAATTCTTCTCACATATTGTATAATAAGTGGTAATTATTTTGCATGCAGGAATATCTGTATTGGGTAAGTAATGATTGATTTCCAAAGATTCAAAAAATAATTATTGTAGCCATCAGTCACCATTTCTTTAATTCTAGGTCTGTTCATTTTTGCCTTGTGTTTAATAGGATAAATTTAAATAACTTAAATGAGGAGATGTTTCCCACTGTGGCGTTTTTTTGCAGAAGTAAAATTCTGTTATTTTAACTTCTATAAATTAAGAGATGGGCTTTGAAAAATTATACAATTGATTGTGTGATAATTTAGTGCAGAAATCCCTTCTGCATGCACACAGAGGGACACCCAAGTCCATCTGAGCAACATTAATAACTAATTGTATTTTTTATTTTGTAGCTCATTCTCAGAAATCACAAATTGTGAGAAAACTCCTACTTAATTTTAACTAAAAGCCCAATTTATGACCCTTATTCTTCGTTATAGTACACTCTCAAGCTATATTTTTCTCTTTGCAAATATGTGAAGATGACCAACAGATTATCTTCAAGCATCTTTTCAGAATTAATCCCTCATAGTTCCTTTAGTTTTTGAAATTTCCCTTTCTTTTTTTTTCCAGATTACTGTTTAGTATGATGATTAATGTCTTTCCATAAATATGTTTGTAATTCATTTTATGTCATCATTTAGTTGAGGGTTGTATTTATAAATTATTATAACTAATATTCTACAATAATTTTGTAATTGATTCAGCTTAATGACTGATATTTTTATATGAAATAGGATTGTTGTAACATTCTTTATATCAGTGAAGTGATTCCTATTAGTAACACATAAAGTTAGAACACTGCTTATTGAGTGGGAAAATGGAGAAGTCACTTCATGTCAATGATTCTAAGATTTTGTTTCATTGAGGACTCCTTGGATTTTTCCATTTTAATCTCTACTTATTCCTTGCTAAAGCAAACCTAAAGGGAATGTTATCCTCTGCATACATCTAGAAACTCCTATTGGAGCCTTTAAAACGTAGCATCCCTTTATTCCCTAGTACTTTTTTTTCCCCTTTTGGATATTGGTTCAAATTGTGGTTCTGGTTAGTATCCAAAGGAGAAGTGTTTGCAAGTAATACCAGCAAAACATACCTCTTCCTTTCTCTAGGATCTTTACTTTCAGATTTTACTCTAGCCAATATTTTACTTGTATTTCTCAACTGTTTCATCTTCCCCTGGTAATTCAAATTATCTTTCCAATCTCATGCAGTGTAAAGCATACTTCTTTTCATATAGAAAGAGTAAATTCTCTGTTATTAAGACATTTTAGAATAAATAATTGTTGATTGTGTTGAGGAACTTTTTAGTATCTAGGGAGATGAAGAAAATATAATCTCTGCCCTTAAGATATCAATAGCTATTTGGCATATATATGTTGACCAATAAAGTAATATAAATGTAAAATAAATATAACACAGTGATATGTGATTATTGCACAAAAAGTTTGGCATAGGAGTGTTCCTTAAAGAAAGCATTGGACAGTGATGCAGCCATATGAATGTTTATAGCAGCTCAAGTCACAATACCTAAACTATGGAAGCAACCTAGACTCATTTCAATGGGTGAATGGATAAACAAAAAGTGATATATGCGTATATGTATATATATATATATATATACATATATATATATATATGTATATATATATATATATATAATCACTTTATATATCACTTTTTATCCATTTATATATATATATATATATATATATATATATATATATGATGGAATATTAATCATCCTTAAAGAAGAATGAAATTATGGCATTTTCTGGTAAATGGATGGAGCTGGAGAATATCATGCTAAGCAAAATAAGCCAATCCCAAAAAACCAAAGGCAGAATGTTTTCTCTGATATGCAGATGCAAATTAACAATAAGGTGGGGGGTGGCTAGGGAAGAATAGAGTTAATTTAGGTAGAAAGGAGTGAAGAGAGGGGAGGGGGTATGGAGGAAGTAATGATAGTAGAATGAATCAGACATTATTACCCTATAGACATAAAAAACTATATGACTAGTGGGATTCTACATCATGTATAACCAGAAAAATGAGAAATTATACTCCTTTATATGTGATGTACCAAAGTGCATTCTACTGTCATGTATAACTAATTAAAACAAATTTAAAAATATAAAAAAGAAAGTATTGGACCTGGGTCTCGTGGGATAATCAAGATCTCTTTCTCTGTGAACTTTATTTATTTATTTTTTTTAAAGAGAGAGTGAGAGAGAAAGAATTTTTAATATTTATTTTTTAGTTCTCGGCGGACACAACATCTTTGTTGGTATGTGGTGCTGAGGATCGAACCCAGGCCGCACGCATGCCAGGCGAGCGCGCTACCGCTTGAGCCACATCCCCAGCCCCTCTCTGTGAACTTTAAATGAGTTCATATTAGATATCTCTTTGCTCAGAAAGAAAATATCTTTGCTGTCCTGTGAGTTCTGTATATGTTACCTAACTGTAGCTGGCTCAGAGGTAGTATTTGATAGTGTTTATTCAATGAAATCAGACAGAAAATTTCTACTATGCCCTTTCTTGTTAAAATTTTAAGTTCAGGAATCTTGGCTATCATTTGTCCCCCCCCCCTCTTTTCTTTTCTTTTTTTGTAAAAGGGATTGAACCCAGGGATGCTTAAACACTGAGCAACATCTTCAGTGCTTTTTTATATTTTATTTATTTAGAGACAGGGTCTCACTGAGTTGCTTAGGGTCCTACTAAATTGCTGAGGCTGGCTTTGAACTCCTGATCCTCCTGCCTCAGCCTCCTGGGCTGTTGGTATTACAGGCATCGCTGCCATTCTTTTCTATGTTTCATTCTCCTCTCGCCATTTTCATGAGTTATTTTTCCACAGACTCATTTTATTTTGTGTAATAAGAAGCATTATTTTTAAGTTACTGGTCATATCATTGCAACATGACAGAATAATTTAATTGGCTGAGATTTCTGTGAAGGAACTGAAGACATTGGTCTGAGAGATTCACAATAGCTTTGAGTAGTCCCAGGGATTAGCAGAAACAGTGTTGTTTTTCCTTTTTTATTATTGGTATATATTTTATAGATGCTCTTAAAAGCCACCTTTTTATACTCATTCTTATGGTTATGTGCCTGAAGTAACCAATAAAATGTGCCAGTTAAAACTGTAAAAACGGTGTTTCAAGTTCCATTTAATCATTATAAATAGCTAAAAATTCTATCATTAACCTATAGTTATTTTCATTAAAAATTCATGTTGCTTGTTTATTTATTTTGTCAATTCTTCAGAGACTTTTTTCTATGCAGTAGGATAAAGACAATCATATTTTACATTAATATATTTAGTTTTTAAATTTTATAATTTATATCCTTAAAAATATTATATATTTAGACTTTATTTTGAGCAGGGATGATGTAAAAAGAAACTTTTACAAATATCATTTTATAGACAGTACTGTTTGGTGACATCTATGAAAGCATACATGTGGAAGATCTGAATCTAAATATTTTTAGTTCAAATTTATAACTGGTATAGTTTTGTTTCAATGAGAATGCATAAATTAAAATTAATTTAATTCAAATTGTCTTATTCAGCAAATATAGCAAACATCAGCAATCAATTAAGCTTTGTAACTAGGCATTGATGGAACAAAGGCAACAAAATAAACCTTACCCTGCAGACAGTCTACTACTGATATACGTTTGTGCTTCTGTTGATTACATAACCAATCAAAAATTTCTTAAAAATTATTATTGATTCAACTGTTGCACTTTACATTTAACTAAATTTCTAAGTAGATGGCCTAAATGAAATAATTTTGTTGGTACATTTCAGCATCGTTGAAGTTGTCTGTGTTAAAGCAATGGGATTATTATGTCCTTTTCTTTGTGGGTAATGGTCATCCACTAAGATGTGAACACACCAAGGCAAGGGAACTGAGGAGATGTTATGTTATATTTGTTACACATATTTTTAAGAATCTCAGCAGAGGGCTGGGGATGTGGCTCAAGAGGTAGCGTTCGGCCCGGGTTCGATCCTCAGCACCACATACCAACAAGGATGTTGTGTCCACCGAGAACTAAAAATAAATATTAAAAAATTCTCTCTCTCTCTCTCTCCTCTCTCACTCTCTCTTTAAAAAAAAAAAAGAATCTCAGCAGAGAGTCATATTTATACTTGAACTGAGTATTTAAAAACTTGCTATAAAACTGTGAAAACAACTATTTTGATCTAACCAATTCTGCATAGACCATTCATATCAAAATTATTTTATGTATGGATTAAGAGCTTTGGATCAAAAAACAATTAATGTAGCCTTGTTTGTTTCTGAGATTGAGCCTTCCTTATATTTGAAAATATTGTTTAAATTTTAAAAAGAGAAAGCTCATATAAGACATCCGGCACCAGTAAAGAAATTGAAAAAAATAGAATGTCTTTTGAGTAGTGTCCTAGAGAGTGTTCATAAATCCATTAGAAGAAAAATGCATATTTATTAGGTATTATAATCTTCCATTTCAGTGAATTACATTCTGTAACATTCTGTAATCCTTTATATATTGAAGGACAGAGCATAGCTTTTTTTTTTTTTTTTTTTTTTTTTTTAGCTTTTAGGGCAGCAGTGGTATTTGAGCCATATAAATGAATCAAAATAAAAAAGAATAGATATTCTGCACATACTGTTTTAGCAGAGAAGAGATGTTAGTTTAGAAATACTTTGTACATAGAGTCCTTTTTAAAATTTAATTGTCCAAATTCACCTAGAGACAAGTGGGAAGTTATTTTTTAGAAAAGAACAAAAAAAGTTAAATAAAACTTGGTATTTAGGATATTTCTTAACCTACTTAAATAAATTCATACAATCTTGCATAATACTTAAATCTTAATAAATGAGGTCCATGCCCTGAAGAACTACAATGTCCAAATCCTTAATAAACTCAGTGATAGTGTAAATTCTTTTTGCAGTATGACTACATGTGAAATATGTTTTAAATGAAAATTCCTGAGATGTTACACTATAATTTACAGATGGATTAGTAATTTAAGATTCCACATTAGGAGTTTTTCCTCATTTTAAGTAACAAATTTCTCTTTCCAGCTTCTTCAACTCAGTCATTTCATTACTAAGGAGGAAAATCACTTAACGTCTCTGGATTGCTCTTTTTTCATCAGTAATTGGGACTTAAAAAAAAACATCCTAGAGGTAGTCAGCACAGCAGAATCAAGAGCATAGATATAGAGTAAGACAGACCTGCATTTCACTTAAGGCTTTGCACATGAGTCATTGGATTGTTTTAATTACATTAGCTGAATTTATTTTCTCTTCTGAAATTTCTTGGTTGTGTGTTTCTGAAGTTTAACAATCTCATGTAGCACTGAATGTGATTTAGAACTATACACATATAAACACAAATCAAAGTAAATTTAAAAATATATTTAAAAAAATATTTTTAGTTGTAGATGGACACAATACTTTTATTTTGTTTACTTAGTTTTATGTGGTGCTGGGGATTGAACCCATGCTAGGCAAGTGCTCTACAACTGAGTTACAACCCCAGCCCCTCAAAGTAAATTTTAGTACAATGTCAATAACATAATATATGCCCACTAAAGATGATTTTAATATTATTGCTATTGTTCTCTGCACTAGGATATAAACTCCGTGGAGACTTGTCTGTTGCATTCACTGCTGTATTCCCAGTGTCCATGAGAGTGCTTAGAAAATACTATGGTCAATACATATATGTTAAAAGGGTGTGGGTGGGTGAATTATTTTATCCTTAGGGCAACTACTGACTAGAGAGTTGAATTTTTGGGAATTACTGTTAGAACATCAAGGAAATAGTAGATGTAGTTTTGTTTTTGAAATGGCATTTTCAACCTTTCTAGTAGACTTTGAATTCAGATGAAAATCAACTTTTGAATACTGATCCCTATTTTTCACATACAACATGCTTATATTTGTGTGTGTTGTGTGTAGTTATTTTATAGATGAATACATACTTTAATTATATATTTTTTATTAATTATATCCTGCATTATATTTTAGCTTACTGGATAATAATTATACAACAACATCACATTTACTAAAATGTAAGAAGAGGTTGCTTTTCATGCTAGAGTATCAGAAACTTCCACCGGAATCTTTTGAGACCTTGCCCCAAACAAGTAGTTCAAACCAACCACCTATTCTGTAGTTCACAGAGTTTCTCACCAGTTTCTCAGATTCCCTTAGAAGATACTTTCTGAGGTATAGAGGAGGTAAACACTGTATCTTAAATGTTAAATAGTTTTATAAATATTTCATCAGGGTATTTAAATTGGTTCACTTCTAGTTCAGATACTCCATTGGAATCAGAGAAATCCAGCAGCTGTCTCACCTTTTAAATTTAGGGAAAAAAGAAAATAAAAGGAAAAAAACCACTTCTCATCTACAAATTTCTGCTAAAAATACATTGGGGCTCTAGTAATAAATTGTAGGTTGATTATTTCTGGCATTGTGCTTCAACATTCCACAATGGGGTGTGTACATGCATACACATCACAATGAGAAAATTTTTCAAGCCAAAAAGTGAAAAAATATCCCCTTAAAGGTGACTTTTTTTTTTTTTTTCTGGTTTGAGCCCAGCTCATCTTTATGATGCCTGACTTTGCCCTTTCCTGTCTAAACTTGATTGACTTTTGGAGAAAAATGGTCAAGAGATCTTTCACTACTCTCCATCCCCTGAGTTCTTGTGGCTCAAAATTCCTCTCTTCTGAGTTCTGGGTATATTTGAGAGAGCTCAGAGATGAATAGAACCTTTCTTGAAAATAGTTCATGAAACTTGTATTTGATGCTGATTTCAAGACCCTCCTATCCAGCAACCACTCCTTGTTTACAAATATCATCTTTCGAAATACTTGTTTTGTCTTATTCTGACCATTTCAAATAAAATGCTTGAGAAAGCAAAGCTTTTTTGATTTCTACTTTCTCTACTTCAGATAGTGCAATAACCAATTTGTAGCTCTGAGTTACAACTAGTTCCAACTGAATTAAAGACTCATTCACTTTCTTTCTTTACTAAATTTTGGGGATCTTTTCATAAAACTCTAGTTAGTGCAATCAGATTAGTCATGTGCTTACAAATTACTCCTCAACTAAGTGTTTAATAGCCATTTGTTATATTGAGACATCTGGATAGCAGCATTATTCTCTCTCTAAAGGCATATCCAAGAAGGTATTTGCTTGCAATATGTTGTAATGCCTGAGAATATTCTAGTATCGATATAATTTCTGGTTGGTGAGCCTCAAGAGATCAGAAAAGCATGTCTTAAGCTTGCTTTCTGTATACACTTAGTTAATTACATAGCGCTTTGCATATAGTATGTATGCAACCAATGTTTGCTGGTAATCATCCTTGTTGCTGAGTTGTTCGCATTAACCAAAACAAGTGTACTCTTGAGAAATCAAAGCATATGCAAAGGAACATTACACTTAATTCTCTTACAGAAAAACCAGAATAAAATGTGTTCAATACTTTTAAGATTCTAATGTTTTCCTACTCCAAGAAGCTGATTTATTAAATTAAAACTTCAGTTGAGATGAAAAGCACAAAATCCCTATTTAATATAGTTACATCTTCTAAGCCAAAGGAAAGTTCTCTTTGGTTTTTTATTTGCTTTATTTATTTAGTTTTATAATTTTTGTGGATAATTTTTTTGGTCAGTGTGGTAGGGTTACATGTCTTATGACACTACAAATATTATAAATTAATCCATATACATAGGCTTAACTTATTCATTAGAAAGGTTTTATGATACAGAAAGATTTTGAAATGTTTCGAACTTATCCCAGACAGAAAAAAATAAGCATATAAAGTTATGAAAAGCTTTATAGTTTCATCCATATTTTGAATCCTAGATAGTGGGTTAAAGTTCTTCCAAACTTTATCTTTTTTTGCCTTTATCTTATGACTTCTTGAAAGTACTTTAAAACTGTGCTTGATAATAGCTACAATTCAGCAAAAACTCTAAGGGGGGTATTTATGATTAGTTTTGTGTCCAAAAGGACAAATATTACCTGTTTCATATACCACATCAAAGAAAGAGAGATAACTAATATTCCATTGTGCATAGAAAACACATATTATATTTACTTTGAGTTATTTCTAAACCTGATAAATTCAAGCTTATTTTCAATTACTTGTTTCTTTTACTATTAGAAGAAGTAAAGAGATGATGATTCATGTTTATAGTGCCTCACTTTCTTCCAAAATGATTGATCAATTTTATTTATTCAATAAATCAAAATTTATGAAGAATGACAATGGCCATGCACTATGCAAGATGTAAGAGATGAGATAAAGTCATTGCTCTAAAGAAGTAATATGAAGATACTCAGAGAAATACACAATTCAATAACTCTGTAGCAAAGTATGTTATTAGTATCATGGAAAAAATGTAAGGATAAATACTTGAACAAGTGGTGATAACTTATTTCTAAGAGAAAAAGAGGGTTGTGACTTATTCCAGCTGGAGGAAGTGGTGCTATGTATGTAATGACAAGGCAAGTCAGACTGATGGTTGAAGATAAAGTATAGTCAAGGCATAGATCTGTTCATGTCCTGCTGAGGAATTTGTCCTATTGAAGGAACTTTATTAGTCAATTTTAAAGTAAGGAAGGGATATCTTTGATTTTATGAAGGAGAACTCCAGTGGTAGTGTGGAAAACAAATAGATGGCTTTCTAGTAGTCCACATAGTGAAGAGGACATGAGTTCAAGATCATGTGGGCAATTTTAATTGACAGGACATCCTGACTCCTGGTGTCTATCTTAAGGACATGAGAAGATGATTGTGCAATTTCCCACTCTCAGCCTGGAGGAATAAAGAGATTATAGGACTTGTGTGATCAGTTAGTACTTAAAGTACCAATGAGACATTAAGAAAGTATAAAAATATAAAGGCACCTGAATTTGAAGAATGAGTTTTGGGTCAAATATAGAAGTTTAGGGTGTTTATCTAGGAGGTGAATTCATGGAAGTTGATTAAAATAGTCAAGTAGACAATATCAAATGAGAAGGGTCAAAAGACACAGAAAGAAACCTGAGAATAAGGATGGGAAGACTTAGGAAGAGGAAGATAAAGAGAGTGACTGGTTGCCTCTCTTAACATTAAGTTAAATAAAGAAATTAAGAATATTTGGAAATGCCTTTTATTTTATTTTATTACTTGTTGATGGACCTTTATTAATATGTGGTGCTGAGAATTGAACACAGTGCCTCACACATGGTAGGCAAGCACTCTACTACTGAGCCATAACCCCAACCCTGGAAATGCCTTTTTTTTCTTTTAAAAAAATAAAAAGAAATATAGGTAACCCCTTTTTAAAATGTAAATAAAGTAATTTGTAAGGGCTATCAAATTTGGGAGTATGGGCTAATTTAAATATCTAAATTTTCAACACCCAGATTCTGTTTGGAAATTTCATCTATAATTAATTGCTTTCTTCACAAATGTGGAATGCCTAGGTTTTTTCCTTTCGTTTTTTTTTTTTAACTTGAAATTTATACTAAGCTTGTGGGTTATTGGGAAACATTAACAAAAAACAAACAAAAAGCTCCCACAACTAATATTTTGCTCATGAGTGACAGCTTTACAGCTTTACTATTAATAGCAACCAGAATGGTGAGAATAAGAATACTCAGAATTTCAGTCTTCAAAATTATTTCATATGTATAACAGAAAATGGACATTTTCACTTTGGTGTGTATCAAGAAGAGAATTTCTTCAGTTTTACAGATAATGGTAATCATGTTTGGGCTTATTTTGATCTTTGAATTGAATGCTGACTCATATAAGTAGAGGCATAGAATTTTCATAGTTTATTTAAATACAAAAATGTGTTCTGTCCATGAGTGAGGAACACATTCAATATCTTTGCCTGCCTATTTCTTCCCATGCAACTTTGGTAAAATAATTTTATTTTATATATTTGAATACCTTTTCCAAACTCTCCACCCCATCTAGAATTTTTTTAACTATAGAATTAAGTCTATCACGTATAATATATGCATTCAATATGTTGAAGTAAATTTTGTAAAAAAAAAAAAAAAAAAGTGCTTTTATTGCCTTTGCCTGCAGTTTTTTAAGTTAATTTGTCAGACCCGAGATCCATTGCAGCTGAATTAGGTTACTTAAATCGTTTTTTTATATTAAAGTATAATCTTCCAGTTAGTTTGCAAACATTGTTGAATTTTTCTTTCATAAATAGAAAGACTGCAGATACACTAACATTTTTTTCTTTCTCTTTGTAAAAACAATGTATTATGGAATACCTTGTCATGTAAGATTACAATGTATTCATACGTATGTATACAAATATATATATACACACATATATATATATGTATATATATATTTTCTACAAGCATGGAACTAGAGGATAACAATTCTATTATTTCTTTTCATCTCTGATATTCTCTAATACTGAATTCACTCCTGAAATTTAATAGCTAGATGTGTTCTTAGAAAAATCCATATTGGTTTTCATTACCACCAGAAAACTTAACTTTAGGTGAAAATGAATGGGGAAAATGAATGCTGTAATTATGTCATTACGCCAGCATAAATCATTGCCATTTTATATTTAAATATGGTTAATTTTTTCTTGCATATATATGACTATATTGAAATGGCTATAAAGTTAAAATATAACTATTAAATTGCTTCAAACTGATAGAAGAAAATCAAATGAAGTCTTCGGACATGACCGTTTCATAAGTTTTTCTGCTAATGCAATGTTATAGTCCTTACAAGAATCTTGTCTCTGGAAGTAGAAAATAGTGAGGAAGATGTCACAACCCTTTGCTTCCCTGCCTCAAGCCACCAAGATCCCCTCCTTTTATATACTCTCTATCACAACAAGGAGAGAAGGATATAACTAGGGTTAACTGGAAAGGGTAATTTGGTTCTCTGGAGAAGTTGCTGGAAGTGATCCCAGCAGTTACAGGCCAGTCTACTTGTCTTAAGTCACTGCTAAAACTCTGGACAAGAATTTTGATGAGGTGTTACAATAACATTGTAACTCATTCTATCCTCAAATCGTTTCATAAACTTCCACAGATAGGGTCACAATTGCTGTCACTTCCTTTTTATAGATGTTTCGCTTGGAGGAAGGAAAAGCAGCTCCTGTGTTCATGAAGAGTATGTCACCACTGGGGCTGGAAAGTAGTGTGTCTCATAAATTTGAGGACACCTTTATTCTAAAATATAACAGGGCTACTGGTAAAATGAGTAGTACCCTGTCGGGATTGAGTGATATTTAAGAAAACATGCTTGTAAAATCAAAATGTGTTTAATTGAACAAAATATACAGTAATGAATGACTATGAGCAAAGAACTGTGCTCAGAGCTGTGTAGGACACTGACAATGTGTAACTGTGGTTCTTAAAATTAACCTTTTGATCAGCTGGGAAGCCATGACAGGAGCTTAAGTAACCACAGGAATGTAGGAAGAATTGTCTTAGATAACCCAAGCTACAGAGGTGCTTGGTATTTGCGATACTTCAACCTGAAACGTGCTTCCCAACTGCTGGAAAAACTCAGACCTTTTCACAAAACATTCTTCAGTTTTTCCTTGCCTTCACTCTTGCTCCTTTCCTTGAATCCCTCAAAGCTAGGGGACTTAACACCTGTGCACCGAGTTCAGTGTGTATTATCTCTTGAGTCGAATTTTAACCTCCTGAGGTTAAGCATTGCATGTTAAAATTACTTTTTTATCCACAACAGTACTGGCTAACGTGTCAACCATGGATAATTGCTGAAAAGGTTGGGTGGTCAGTAGACTGTACTAAAATATTGAGCTCATGTTTTTCACAACTATGGGAAGAGTTCTACAAGTTTATTTCTTTTCTTTTCCATAAACAGCTTTGGATCAGTAGGAACTTCTGAGAAACATGGAAGAAGAAAAAACTCGGTGCCCTGGTTCTTAATCACTATGTTTTTAATCATTCTTAGAGTTAATAACCCTGAGTTAATCACCATGCTTTTCATCTTAAACTAGTTGTAGGGGGTAGGAAGTTAAACTGGTCAATGGTTAGTTGGTAAATAAGGGAAAAGAAATGTGGGAGGTCTTCATTATATTGCATATAGAAATACAAATTCCATGCTAATTTCTAGTTACTGAAAATCTAAAATTATAGAAAAAGAAAAACATCTTTTACTTATTATTTTTTTTAGTATCTGGATGGCTAAGAGCTTTCTAAGCTTGAAAAAAACCACAAAAAATTCTCCACTTTTATTAACTACATAAAAGTCAAAAGCATAATGTCCCAATAAAAAAAAAGCAACAAAAAAGGAAAATAAAAATACTTCTTTACAGAACAAGGTATAAATACCCCTACTATGTAAAGGGATTATCTTATTCATAAGTAAAATAGTAAGTCCCCAGTATATTAGAAAAGAACGTAGACAGAAAAAGTCACAAAAAGGGAATTCAGAAAATGAAAAAAAT
This sequence comes from Spermophilus citellus, assembly GCF_964194105.1. Taxonomy (NCBI): domain Eukaryota; kingdom Metazoa; phylum Chordata; class Mammalia; order Rodentia; family Sciuridae; genus Spermophilus; species Spermophilus citellus. The sequence continues at coordinate 112,512,251 of NC_138192.1, read as the reverse complement.
GACAATTTTACATTGATCAATAATAAAATGCAAAGTAAAAACTGTGAGAAACATTTTTCTCACATAAAATATATTGAAAACTAATAACATAAGTGTGAGTATAGATAAAAGGCTACGATGTTTCATGCACTCTGAAAAACACTTTGAAAATGTGTTAGCTCAAGTATTACAATGTCAAGTTCTTTATTCCAGTATTTTCTTTTTAAATAATCATTTCCATGATTTTAGAAATTTAGGCAAAAGATACATAAATTAATATATTCATTAAATGGTTAGTTAAAATGGAAAATTTAGAAACAACCTGAACATAAGGGTTGGACAATGTGAAGAATGTAATTACATATATAATTGTGTATTTCACATTGTCTTATTGTAATATTATTCTATTGAAAGAAAAATATATTCATAATTTCTGACATATAATTTGTGGAAGTATTTCTCAAACTTAATATATATTCTGTACGTGTGTATATATGATGTATATACATATAAGTGCATATGTGTGTATACTATATAAATATTTATGTATGTGAATATATATTCAATATGTACATATGTGAATATATAACGTAAATATATTTTGTATGTGTTTAAATGTATGTGTGTATAATATAATAACATAATTTACTATACTTATTTTGAAATAAATATTTGACTCAGTAAGCCTACAGAGAGGTCTGAAGTTTGTGTCTATAAAAGACTCCAAAGTTATGCTTTTGCTTCTGGTCTGTTAACTACAGACATCAAGGGGTAAGGGCCCATAGAAGATCACAACATGAAATAGGTACTAAAGTTGCATGAAATTCTAGTTTTAAATTTTAAGTGAAAAAAATCAATTTATAAAATGGCACTGTGTAAACAACCTAACATTTGTTCTCGGTAATATAATTTGTTTATTTCTAAAATATCAGAAAAATAATTTTTAAAATTATGAGTTTTGACTTTCTCAAGACTTGGTTATGTGTGAGGGTCTATGGTACATTTATGTATACATTTATTTTTATTATATTAATTTTATAAGGTTTCTGGAAAGTTGAACTGAATTTTTAACAGGAATCTGATTCCTTTTTTTTTCCTGATCATAATGTGAGTTCATCATGAATAAGCCTAATGAGGCAATTGAAACATGACTGATAACTTGGTAGAAAACCCAATTTTAACTTAAGATGGTTGAATTGGTATCATTTGAAAACGAGCTATAATTACTTGAAGAATCAAGAAACCCTCTATCTTTTAGGTGATGAGACAAAACATAGAAAAATCAGTCTGTCTTGAATCACTTACATACACAGCGATATATATCATGGTGCCACTTACTTGTTTCTGGTTTTCCAATAGCCTTGTGAGTCAGGCTACACAGGACAGCCTGGAAATGTCTACAGCTCAGGAAGGTTGCATTTGCTTTACCTTTTGTGTACTTCTTGGCAGAGTGAGAAGTATCTCCCTAGATGCCGGTACTTAATCATTTAAGGCACAACTGCTTCTTTTGAATAAGCTTTCTTTTACTTTTTGCCTACCCTGAATCGACTGGCCTTCTTTTATATTACTTCAGCTCTGTATTTTCACTACATTCAGGGCTGTGAATTGTCTTTCCTGTGAAATATAAACAATGCTTTAAACTTCTCAGCATTTTAAACAGCAAAGCATGAGCAGTAATTTAAACTTTTTATTTGATATAGGAACACTTTTAACTATCATTCTTTTTCAATTGTGGTACTGTTGAGATTATCTTCCAAGTGATGGAAAAACAATTCATTTTATTGAAACAATGAAAACAAAACAGATACTTTCTATCTCTTTCTACTTCCTATAGATTTTTGCTTTAGAAAGCGAATTCAGATTGATTTCAACTCTGACTATAAAACCTATGATTCTGTTTTATGAAATGGAGAATGGACTTTCCTTAACTGTGAAAATATTAATTGTGTATAATTAAAATAATAAAAAATAAAATATGTTTGATTCAAACTTCAATCACTATCAAATGTCTATTGCTGTAGTATTCCAGATTTTAACAATTATTTAAAAATGTACCATGTTGCATATAACTGAAAAAGAGGTGTGTATTTTCAAAGTACCTTAAATTCTTGCAAGAAAAACTATGAATAATAGCACAATAAATTTGTATTATATATGTAGTCATAGTAAATATAAATGAAATAAATTAATATATTTTTAATATGTAATAAATTTATATGTTTAAAAAGGTTTTCATCTAGTATATTATCTTAAAGTTTACAGGGTGCATTTATGATGTCAGTTTCTTAAATCAAGACATCAATTGTATATATATTTTTTACCACATTTTGTGTGTGTGTGTGTGTGTGTGTGTGTGTGTGTGTGAGAGAGAGAGAGAGAGAGAGAGAGAGAGAGAGAGAGAGAGAGAGAGAGAGAGAAAAGATAGCAGAAAATATGAACATAAAAAGAATTGACAGTTGGCAGCTGTCAATAGACTTACTGTCCTTAACACTACTAACTGAATATATAGCTAATTGTATATCTTCAAGATAGAACTGAAACAGATGCCTTGTAGGTATGATCTGCAGTACATTTATTTTGTGGTGTTTTTAAATTGTTGTTGTTTTGTTTTGGTACCAGGAATCGAATCCAGGGACACATAACCACTGAGTGACATCACCATCCCTGTTATTTTATTTTATTTTGTTTTTCTGAGACAGGGTCTTGGTAAGTCACTTAGGGTCTCACTAAGTTACTGAGGCTGGCTTTGAATTTGTTATCCTCCTGCTCAGCCTCCCAAGCCACTGGGATTACAAGTATGCACCACCATGCCTAGCTATTTTGTGTGTGTGTGTGTGTGTGCTTTTTGTGTGTGTGTGTGTGTGAATATTCAGAAATGCTTAGTGTGACTGGGCATGATGGCCTATACCCATAAGCTCAGCAGCTCGGGAAGCTGAGGCAGGAGGATCGCAAGTTCAAAGCCAGATTCATCAACTTAATGAGGCCCTAAACAACTAGCAAGATCCTGTCTCAAAAGATAAAAAGGGCTTGGGAGGCAGCTCAGTGATCCTAATACCAAAATAATAAATAAGAAATTTTCAGCATGTTTTATCTTGAGTCGTTTCAGCCCTCCATTGGGCAGTACAGAACACACACACACACACACACACACACACACACACACACACACAATGTAAAGAGTTTTATATAAAAAAAAGTGTAACGGGACAGGAGGATTAATTTTCTATATTGTTTCTCATGTCATTTTTACCTTATTATAATAATGCACATTTGATTTTTTTCTTTTCATTTTATTCCTTCCCTTTGCCAAAATGGCATACTAAAGAGATGGGGGAAATGGCCTTCTTGGCAATGGATTGATATAGAATTTTAAAAAGATGCTTCTGGCTCAAGATAATGATCATTACAGAATAAATGTTAGCAAGGAAAGTATCAATAAATGTTGAAATTATTTATATATTATTTTTTTCTATTGATAACTTTTTATCATACTGTATTTAGATTCAGGGCTTTACTCATTCTTTAGGTTTAAATAAAGCCACTCTTTCTGAATTTCATAATGTGTTACTGGCTCATTGGTATCTACTTTGTTTCTTTGTGAAAATGGAAGATCTTTTTAAACATGAGGGAAGGATGATAATCAAATAAAACATTTTGCTGTAAAACTTCAGTTAACATTTGAACAGTATGCTGTTCAGAGCAGCTATCCCCCTGTCTCCACCCCATGTATTTCTGTATGTGGATACAGCTCTTCCTAAATTACAGTCACCTTAGTACCAAAAAGATTTTGCAATTTCATAGGAGACCTATAAATTACAGGAGAACTGAAGTTGAAACACTGAATGCAGTATTAACAGAACAGTATCCATGTGCAAGGTGTCAGTCAGGGGAAAAGATATGGGAACGTTTTTACATGTTTCTTCCAACAATTCTGTATCTAGAGACCAGAAGCCAAGTAGAGATGCAAAGAAACAGTGTTTTCTGAATAATATGTTTTCTGAATAATAATATTCACAGAATAATAATTCTTCTGTGAACACATAAGACAAAACAATGTAAGATGCTTTCCTCTAAGAACCATAGCATCAGCACTCAGGTAATCATCTGCATTCACCCTCTCAAAGACAGAGTTGCCCCAAAACATTTCAATGATGCAGCTCAGGAACACAAAGCACATATTCGAGTGGCTTTAGTGAGAAAAGTCATATGAATAATTTTGTTGTTAAAAGATTAGGTATCAATCGACTATCCTTGGACAGATAAACTTCATAGTCATATAGTTATACATGTAATTCTTTGAATCTATGCCAGTTGTTTATAACAGAACAGTTTAATACTATTTATTATTGTTAAAATATTCAGTAGTATTATATGACTATGGTAGTACCATAGAAGATTATTTTAGAAGATTATTCCCCATCCTCTCAAGTTAGAATTTATGTAAGATACTGTCAAACATGTGGTATTAATCAGGCTTGGTTATGAGGCTTGTGGTTTATTATAGTAAGTTAATAATAATTCATATGAGAATATCCTGCCTATAGTTAATTTTATATCACAGGCCAACATATTCTTTTAGGATGTATTACTTAATCATTAGCCAAGATCTTTTACTCATTTATTAATTCTGTTAGTTTTCTCAATAAACACCTAAATTGACAGTCGTTTTACTTTCTTCTGTTAAATATTGGTCACTACACGTTATGGTTCTTCCATAAAGACTTAAAAAGAAAATCATGTTTTCCAAAAATCACATACAGTTTTTTTTTTTAACTTGATGGTTTCCAAAAACAGAGTACAAAGACAAATTCATGGTTACCTTTACGCAAGTCAACAGTGCAATGGACAATGTCCTTGCTGTTTCTCTCATTGGACTTGTAATGCTCCTGCTTTATCTCTTTACAAATATGTCCAGACATTTTAACATTTGCATATAGGCTGGCACCTTAAAAATTGAAGGCTAAAAATTTGGACTGATTGTTAAAAATAGCAAGTGAAAGAGTTGAACAAAACCCATACACAGATAGACCTTTTGCCTGTATGCAAGTTGAAGCTAGTAAGATCATGGAAAAATAGTGCATATTCACCTTTACATTGTTGGAATTTTTATTTTTGGTCCATTATAATGGCTATGCCTTGAATCTTTTTGTTTATGATTTCCGTATTTTGTTAAGAAAATGTTAACACTATTACCAACCTCCTTTACAGACAAGAGTATTTAATAAGGTCTTAGAAGTGTTTTAAAGATGTAATATACAGCATTTTATTGTTATTTATAAATACTTATCATATAATTTACAAAATATATATGCCTCATTTTTTGTTTATAAACTTATGTGTTTACAAAAGTTTATTCATATTTAAATCACTTCACAGTTATCTTTAAATGTCCATTGAGTTCATCAGCTTCCAACAATCTTATATTAAAAATAAGATCATGTCTTGCTACCTTTATACATTTTATTTTGTAGCTTTCTAACTTTTAAAATTATTTAAATTGTTTCATAATTTTAATACTTTTATTCTTTATTTTCTTGCTTAACAGCTACAGCAAATGCTGTAAATATCCTTGAGTAAATAGAACATCACATGGTAATGATGTAAACTATTGCTATTATTATTATTATCATTATTAATTTAGTCACAGTTTTATTGATTATTAAAAAAGAAAATAAAATGTTTCTTAAAAATTAGTCATGACTACAATTTAACAAAAGGTATTGTAGAAATGTTTATGTTCTCTTCATACTATAGTATTATATCAGTCTCAACTGAATTCAAATTTGTCTCTGTCGTTTGAACTAGCTGTAAAACATTGAGAAAAAATGATTTAAATTCTCTACCATAATATCCAGTCTCTAAAATGTGAATAGTGTATTGGGGCTGGGGTTGTGGCTTAGTGGTAGAGTGCTTGCCTAGCACAGTGAGGCGGTGGGTTCAATCCTTAGCACCACATAAAAATAAATAAGTAAAAGAAAGATATTGTGTCCATCTACAACTTAAAAAGTTTTAAAAAGTGTGAATAGTATAATTACATACCTCACTGAATTTATTTTTATTTTATTTTTGGTGTTAAATAAACTATGCACGGCTTTCAATAGGGAATCGGGGATATACTCAGAACTTAAGTGTACTTTAGCATTGTCATCAGTCTCATCATCATTGTCATTTGTATGTTTTGATTATCAAGTACAAAAATATTGTTTCGATGTAATTGACTTTGGATATTTCTCCTGCTACTTTCTGTTAATTTACTGCTTTTTTTGTTTTGTTTTTTTTTTCTGCTGTTTAACATAGTGTTAAGCTTGTCTAGAGAGACGACTAAAATTAAAAGAAAAAGGCTATTCTAGGCAAGGCTGGAAGGTACAGGGGTGCGGAAACAGAAAGTAAAATGTGGTCAATAGGCAAAGAAAGGCAATCAGCTGGGTGTAGCCACAAAGTTGGCCAGAGATACAGGCGGCCAACTGATCATGGCAGGTACACAAAGCTTGGTTCCTTGTGCTATATGCAAGGTCAGCACAGGGTTCTTTGCTCTTTGTCACTGGAGTCCTATACTTAAATGTGCTGCATTTCCATATTTTACTTTGTGGAAAAAGTCAAGCAATTTAGGAGTAATCTGCTTATAAATTTAAATTCAATTTGCATCTAAGGGCCTTAAGTAACTGTTGACAGAAAAGAGAGAACACAGCTATTCTTTATGTCTGGTTTCCCTATTTTATACCTAATATATTATCCATTAAGTAAGGAAAAGGGGGAACATGAGATTTAGGAGTTGGTGGTGGAAGACTCCTGAACTTGGCCTCTTGCCATTCAGGCTCTTTAACATTGTAAATGAAGTTCCAGGGTTTCTAGCTGATGCTAATATCATGTTTTTAAAGTTGTAAAAGTGACATATTTTAATATAAATGTTAAATACTTGATATAGTATTGCCATTTTCACAAAGTGAAAAGAAAAATATTCACAGCAAAGTGAATTTGCTGCTAAATTTTAATTTCCTTTGGTTCACACCAAATGGTTTTCTTGCCTACCTGAGTCTTCATTTGTCATGCTTTTTTTTTTTTAAAAAAAAAAAGTGGAGTGAAGATAACAAGACTGCCAGCTCCAAGAAAGATTTTTTTTTGGTTTTGGACTAAGGGCCATGAGTGTTCTGACCCTCAATCTCAACTCCCTTGTCTATGGTATGGGAATTATAATACTTATTTAGCTCACAGATTTGAGAGGGAAGAAGGACATCATGTGCATAAGTTGTTACCTGGGCTTTGGGCAATATTAAGCTTTCTAGGAGGTATAGTTATTGAAATGATCAGTAACAACATTCACAAATAGTGCTGATATAGTCAGGAAAGGCCTTTTGAACATAGTGGAACTTGTAATGAGGATTGAAAGATGACAGATTGGGTAATACAGACATGTTTGTTTAAAAATGAGATAGAAAGAAACCAGTGGGTAGGTGATTGAAAATGACTATGCAAAGAAAGAAACACACATTTGAGCATTGCATGTGTTTGGGATAATAAATTGAATCGAATAAAGCAGAGGGTGTTTAGAGAGTAAGGAAGAGTATAGGCAGATATTTGAAGGCCTTAAAAGCTTACAAGAATAATTTATATTGCATTTGTTTTAAAGGAGTAAGACAGTTAATAGTGATGCTTAAACCTGTAGGTATTACGGCACTAATATTTGTGGATGAATCTGAAATGGTAGATAATAGGATTGGAAGTAGCAGGTCCCAATGGAACCAATAAGATGGGAAAAAACCATGACCATGTTTCCCAGATGGTTGAGCAGGGAAAATCTCAAGGATTGTGTGCATAAGAAACAGCCCTCATTGGGAAAATTGCTGATTTTTGTTAGCATGCTTTTCCCATATCTCTAAGTTCATCTCCAGTTAGTTACTATGTGAATTTTAAAATAATTGTGCTCTTTATAAGAACAGTCATGTGAAGGAAAAATTGGTTATGTGGGAGAAATAAAATTTGGTTACAGATATTTTGGATTTGAAGTTACTTTAAGTTATTCAGGTAACTTTTCTTTGGTATATGCAAGGAGTTAAAAACTGAGAACTTGGATAAATAGAAATAGTGATCCATATTTATTCTTTATTGTTGTCAGCATGGTGTTTGAAACTATGTGGATATATATGCAGTATTTAAGGCCATCAACACTTAAATGTTATCTTTTTTTTAACATAAGGGTAAATGTTTTTCATGATTCTGAACAATAAAATAGTAATTAGATGGGAATTGAGAGTAGGAGGATAAAATCAAATGTAATATGAAGTAAAAATTAAAATAATATTAGTAATACGTTCTACATTTTCTTAATTTCCATTAATTCCGTTGAAAGTTATCACTGCTCAAAGTTTCAAACTCAAAGCTAAGTATGTATCAGTTTTCATAGATTCCATTAAAATATTTCTGAGGTAGTATATCTTATGACTGATTCCCTTCTAAATGGCTACTAGAGGCAATTATGATAACATAGACTTTGAACTTTTCTGAATTTTGTCTTTGGCCAAATAATCTACATTTTATTAATTTACCATTTCTTAGGTATTTACTCTTCGCCTATTTTTTGCTTATAGTCCTAAAAAACGTTTTGTGATATGAGATTTTTTCCAAATAATTTTACAAAATCTGAATCAAAACAGGTAATCTGATTTTTAAAAATTAGTGTGTTTCTAAAAGAAAAAAGAAAAAGAGATTTATTCCTAGACTGCTAGAGATCTAAGTTACACAAGATATCACTGATGGATTAAAGAAATCAATGTGGACCACAGCATACATATTAGCATTACATAAACAATGGAAAATGTCAAATAAAAGAATAGGTGGAAGAATAGGTGAAAGTGAGAGAAAAGAAATAGAATATGAAAAATTATTATTGAGAATTTTAATTTAGGACAGATACTTACATATACTACAATGTCTTACTGTCATTTGCTTTGTTTTCTTTTATCATCCATTGCTATGTGGAAGAAAAAGAAATTAGAGAGCAGGTATAACAAAGCCAAGTGTTCACTAGGGCCAGGCAGAAAGTAAATGAGGAGGACTGAGACAAATCCTGTCTGGGAACATGTCTCACCGTGTTGTGAAAGACACCGCTGTCCTCTCCCACCGCTGTCCTCTCTCACTGCTGTCCTCTCCCACTGCTGTCATGCAGAAATGATAGCCATTTTTACATGGTTCTGAAATGTAAGAAGACATTCATATATTTTTATGATCTCCCCCCCCATTTTAATCTTTGACAAATAATTCAAGAAATTTAAATATTGTAGAGGTCAAACACTATGTTTTTGCTCCCTTCCTTTTAGAAACTTCCTGTTGCTTTTCAAACTTAAGCACACATTTGGGAAATCCTCACAAGGCAGATTCTGATTCAAATAGTTGGTCTGGGACCTAAGATTCTGTACCTCTCACACACCCCAGGTGATAACTGATGCTGCTGGTGCACAGATCACACTTTGAGTAATAGAGACTTGTAACGCTGTGCTATAACACAGTTCATACATCTTCTAATTCAGGTGTGGCAAATAGGCCTTCATAGGAGAGAATTCCCATTGATTGGTTATGGTTACCTGGAATAGTCTGGTTTCCATGAGCAAGCAAATGAAAGTGTGGTGGTAAGTGTGTCTGATATTTAGCTAGCCTGGTCATCATTTTACAAATGAAGAAACAGGTTCAAGGATGTTAAATAACTTCCTCAGTGTTACATGGCTAAATTGTCATAGAACAAAAGCTACTATATTGGACATTGTCTTAGTCTTCTAGGATTACCATAGCCATTTAAAACAGACTAGATAAATTCAACAACAGAAATTTATTTTCTCAGAGTTCTGAAGCCTGGGAAGCCCAGGATCAACATTTTAGGGCAAGATAGAATGTGTTCTGAGGACCCACTTTGTCACCTTTATACTATGTCCCACATGTGTCCACTGTCCTGTGTGAAGGGAGTAGCTATCCAGCATATCTTCCTATAAGGACACAAGTGCTATCAAATGAAGGCCCTGTTTTTATAACTTTATGACCTGCATTACTTTCATCAAGGTGTGAACTATAAATACAGTACATTGGGATTTAAGTCTTCAACATATGAATTTGGTGGAAATATAATTAACATAGATCAATTTTAATCTATTAATACAAGTTATAATAATCATTGTTAAAATAATAGAATAATGAATGTTTTAATAAGTTTGGTAAAATTTTCTGGAGAGAACACTTTATATCTATTGAAATGAAACCATGACTTTCAAATTTATTTTCTTACTTATTTAATTCATAGAGTTGAAATCAGGGATATTTTTAAATGCAATTTTTAATAATATGCAAAAACAAATAATAAAAAGTTCTATGTTAGACACTCATATTTTATTAGTAATATTCTTATGAGAAAATATAATCATTTGTTAGAAAATCACCTTGAAATAGTAACATGAATCTGTTATTAGTCACACTGTTTCTTAACACTTTTCAATAGTTGGATGAAATGAACATCTTTGATGACATCCATACAATGTTTGTTCCCTTGTTTCCCTGAAACCAATCATTGTATCCCTAACACTGACCTTGCACAAACCACTCCACACAATGGAAACTGTTAGCTTATTAATACGACCACAATTTTTTATCCTGCTTGTTATCAACTATGCACTAGTGAGCATTAGGGAAAATATTATAATACTTGTTGCATCTTCATTCTTATTCCATGGATGTTATATAAATGATCTCTGAACAGATTTTTCCAGTCAGATTTATATCTCCTGGGTGGCTAGTAACTTGAGAGAACGGTATTTGCTTCTTTGCCTCACTGCCACTGAATGACACATTGAATCTGTTCAGATGTTTCAGTGTATTTGAAGATGTTTACCTGCCATATGTTTACTTGTCATTATTGATTTAACTGATCTGATTGAGTGGACGTTTGCTTCAAGGTATAATTCCTCGAAGTAGAGGAAAGTGTTCTCCTTGTATTTATGAATCCTTGTTAAGTTCAACTTTTTTGCTTTCTGTGTACTGGTTAGCTTGAAAACATTATCTTTATCTGTAAATAGAAAAATATAAAGCATATGAATAAAATAGAACAAGGACATCAGTTCTTTTTTATTAATAGGTAAGAAGCAGATTTTTCTATGTTATCTAAGACAATATGTATCATATATGCATTTTTCTTATTTTATTTGGTGAAAACACATAAAGCTATTTATGGCTAGGAAAATACTTTCATTAAAAGTAAGTTGGAAATTAGTTGTGTTTTTCTTTTTCTGGTACTTAGTTAATTTGAATGGTAATACTGAATTTGCAATAGATTGTCCATTTTTTTAATGACTTTTATTTTATGGTCCTTAATATTGTTTCATTTTCTCTGTTTTCTTTTCTTTACTACAATTTATTTGCTTCATAATTTTTCTAATAATTCATATATTCTTTTTTTCTCTTCTAAATGAGAATATATTGTTCCAAAATAACTTCCCAAACACTAATCAATATAGAAACAAAAATTGATTTAATCAAGAAAAAGACTTCACAAGGTAATTACCTTGAGAATTTTATTCTTATATAGATTATATATCTTTGAGAACTTTGGTGTGACTGACTTAATTATATGTCTTTGCAAAGTGTATTTTGTGTTCCTGAAAGAAATGATGTTAGTCATGTAACCTGATGACAGACAGGCTAATTTTAAACCTAGAGGTTCAAAAATATTTTTTCAAAAATTAAATGAAGATATATCTTCTTTTTTCATATTTTTACAGGATTTTGATCACAATTTTTACAAAATATTTTGTCTATTGAAGCAAAGACTGTAATTCATTCATAGTTAGCAGTCTGATACACACACACACACACACACACACACACACACATATACACACACACAACTAATCTGTTACAGCTTCCTAACTCAGAAGACTGCCCTCCCTGTCTCCCACTGAAATGAGTGATCCTGAATGGATAGTGTACTGGCATGCATAGAATGCAAGTCAGTCTTAATAGCCAGAATAGTGTATTTTGGGGATGGGGGAGAATGGCATTTATTTAGAGTCTGCTCACAGCTTAATCTGCCACCACAAGTGTCAGTGGCCTTGGCTCTCATTCCCAGCTTCTTTTGATGAGCCACAAAACTTTTTTGCCCTCTTCTGAATAGTGAAGGTGTAATTTGCCATAATAATCACAACTTTGAATCATTATGGTCGTAGCCGATTCAGCTCTTTTAATGTTACATTTTAAAGGGCGAAAAATAAGTACGAGCCTTATGGGAGAGCTTACATTGTTTTTCAGCCTTTTTATTCCCTTTCTTTGGTGTTTTGTTTTGCTTGTAAAGGCTGCCCAGTTGCATTATCCCTGGCTTCCCTACTCTGCAAATTGCTGACTGAGAATTCTTTATTAGCAGTAGTAGGAGTCAAGGGGCTTTAGACAGAAATTCATTTTTTTTGAAAGAAAAAAATTCAGGTTCTAATTGGGCACAGAACAACTTGGAAAATCATAGCATGCACAGTGTAAAATTTTTGGCAATACATGCTCTGAATCACTTCCCCAGTATTCTCCCATCTCCCTTCCCTCCCATCTCCCTAAACAATCAACTAGCTGTATGCTAGGTTGATTCAAAAGCATAGCTAATTGCATAAGGAAATAGAACTACTCAAGAAAACCAAAGAAGTTGTAGCTCAATATTGAGATACGAATTATTCCACATTTGAAGTAAATTTCAATTAACTATAGATTCTTCACTAAACTACCCAGTTTATCAAAGATGTGTACAATGAGGCTATTTCACAGTGCTCACTGGATGGTTCTCATGGTTATTATATTTTCAACATATTGATGTCTCTAAGCACAATCCCTCCTATTCTGATCCTTTTCCTGCTACCTGTTATCTGAGTTGTAATTTCAAACCTGTAGTGAAATTCATGATCAATGATGAATTGGTAGTTATTGAATATGAATCTATGTATAAGTGTGTACCGACACTGGTTTAGCTACGATACTTCTTACAATAGATTGAAACAGAATAACTTCAAATATTGAGAGCTATATTTTATAATATTATTACTGAGAAATTGAACATTTATTTTTTTAAGTCTTGATAGATGGTACCTTCATTTACTTGCAACCAACAAAGCCATTTAAATATTAAAATAGCAATTATTCTGTACAACTAAGTAGGTTACATATTCCATTGAATATATTGGCTTAGTTAACTAAACAAAGCTTACAGTTTTAATTTGTTCCCTTGCCTTATAAAATGCAGCAAAATTATATACCAGTTTAGATTCTAGTTAATATTAGCATATAAATTGAATTATATAATAAACATTTTAAATGGCCTTCCAAATAAATATAGCAGCTTAATTTTTAATGAAAGCAACAAATACAGATTCCTTAGGTATACTTGTTACCAATGTAAATGTTTTCATTTATTTTTTATATACATAATTCACTTAGTTTATTCTCATCTATTCCTATATGAAATTATTTAAAAATATATGTGAATATTACACATTTTTAAATAGTAACAAGTGAAGTGATTATATTTGTATATTCTTTAATTTTTTGTCATCCAAGTATTTTACTATTTAATGACTCAATATATACATATTTCTGTTGTCAATGATGAGACAGGATAAAATGCAATGAAAAATCTGCTTATTTTCATATTATAACTTTAAGTTACTCCGAAATTATCATTTCTTTAGTAAAGTCTCCATGCCAGGCAAGGTGGCACACACTTACAATCACAGTGACTCAGGAGGCTAAGGAAGGAGGATTTAAGGTTTGAGGGCTGCCTCAGAAACCCAGCAAGACCTTCACAAGATATGGTTAAAAAATTGTTTATATTCTATATTTTGCACAAAAAAACTCAGCTTGTGCTATTTAATGCATAATTACAATCATACTATACTACCTAATATTAATTTAAATTTAAAAACTTGTGGAGTCACATCTTTTAAATATAAATCTGATTCTTAAATCTGACATTATATTATAACTATGATATATACCAAAATGCTAAATATAATATCTGCTATGATTCAGTGTTTAGCCAATAAATATACAGTACAATCAGTAAATCAGTTTTTAATGTTTTAAATTCATGTTTTTATAGGCCGGTAAAAAACCTGTATTTTTATCATCATGGCTCAATTTTTGTTAAAGACATAATGAACTCTAAGTAACATTTAATTTTCTATCATATTTAAATTTCAATTTTTAATAATTAAACACATCAAATTATAGCTTTTTAAAAAAGTATATAACGTGTTATGAAAGAAATGGACATATAAATGTGTATTATTTTAAAACCTTTGTTACACTAAGATCAAATTACCAAATTTTTATTATTTCTATTGAATCATTTTCTTATCCATAGAGATTCTGTTGGCAATGACTGTGTCTCTGTTTTGCTAAAATGAAGTTCTCTAGTTAGGAAATATTATTATTTGTAAGCCACACTTTAATTTAGGAATTGAGAAAGAGCATTTCTTGGACATTATAACTCTTCAGCACTTCTGAGCATGTTTGGGATCAGTGTTAATAGAAAACAGAATGTAGTACACTAAATAGCTTATGCAACAGTTATATATATATTTTTTTTCTTCACTAATTTTACAGTATATTAATTTTTAAAGAGCTAGAGTAAATTCTTAGGACACAAAAATGGACTTGTGTTTGCTAAGAAAATATGATATGTGTGGGTGTAAGTCTATAAAGTGAAGGATAGTGGATGATCTAAAAGCATGTATTGTAAGCTCTATCGGTCTCTAAAATTGGCAGCTAATGGGAATTCCTTTACTTATGTTAAGACCATTTCATATTATAAAGATTTGAACTTGCATTTTGATAGGACTACCCAGTTACATGTTTGAAAGTCATGATTTTGCTAGATCTTCCAGTAGAGAAAGCCAAAATGATGGCAGTAGGATTCAAGATATTATAATAACAGAGTAAAAACATCCTGCAGTTTGAAAAAAAAAATGTATCTATAGAAACCCTCTGAAAGGTTCAACTAAATGATTTGTCACAAACATTTTTATAATCTACAATAAAGCTTCCTGTGTGAAATTATTTTTAAATGTTATGTATATACAAATTATATGCTTTAAATGACTACAGTTCATTCTATATAGTTTAGTCATCATAATGTTTCTTATTTAAATGACATTTGTAGAAAAACTAGTTATCCTGTTGTACCCCTTCCCCCTTTTTTGCCTAGTGAAACTTTCATACTTCTGTTGTTTCCTATGAATCAAATGATAATATAGTGGCAATCCTATGCAAGGTATTGCCAGGTAGACATCATTATTATTCCTTTATTGTGGATCCATCAGTTGAGGATCATGGAGGTTGAATAGTTTCCCAAAGCCATATAACTAGCATTTGCCAGAAATAAATTTTGAAATAGTAGTTGTCTGGCTATAAGCTCCTTGTTCTAGCCATTATTCTTCATTGCAAAGGAAAAAACTTTCTTCTAACCATGTACTCTCACAAATTGTGAGTTTTGTCTTCTATTATAGAAAATCTGTTCCAAATTGCTGATTATTTAATAAGAATGCCAGAAAAACATTTTGCAGGGTAATATGCTTTTGAAAGTCAATATTGCAGATGTTGTTTACTTTACATAGATTCCATACCCACAATATTCCCTTTTAAATATACCAGCTCCAGAAGGAGCCACTATCTTCGTGCCAGCAACAGAGAGATATCACTGCTCAGTTAGTCTGAAACATTTACCTCATCTTCTTAATTGATGGTGTCCAGACAAGGAAAAGCAAGGGGCACATATGGTTTGATTCAAATAATATAGACTCTTTCTGGAAACATCAGATAGTAATAATTCAGATTTTCAACTTTTAGATCATATGAACAACATTGAAATTTTATTACACAAATCTTGGTTCATAGTGGAACTTTCTGTAGTAAAGTGTGGGCTGAATTTCCGTATAGAATTTGGATATAGATGTGGGATAAAGCAGAGACTATGTTTGACAAACATAGAGTTAAAAACAAAAATAACCAACCAACCATTGTAATCCCTTTGATAATTTCTCTTTGTTTAGAAGTTGAACTCATTTGTTCAGAATTCACATTGAGTTTGCCATAATTTAAGAGGTCAACTAAAGAATTCTATGGAGAATAATCTATTATTATGTCATGTCTGTATAAGAAATGAAAATAGCAAAGTCTGGAATTATCAATATCTAAATGAGGTATATCTGTTTCAGTTTGATTAAGTCATTAATTGAGTAGCCCTCAATCTAGATCTCCGAATCTTTCATCAGTGATGAAATGTAGATGAATTAGATGATTTTAGACATAAAAGAAAGAATCACATGATTGGTTCTTGATCGTTTGTAAATTTGTTATTTGACATGTATTAAAGTGTTATTTCACGTGTATTTAACATGTTATTTCAGTGTTTTGCCTGCTGCTCACCAGTGCTCCACAAATGTTAATTCCCCTCTATGCAACCTAGAGATATTGAAAGTGACCAGACCCAGACCTTCTGTGGTAGAATGGATTGTCTTACTTTCCTTAAAATCCTGCTAAACATTTTTACTAAGCTTCGATCATTTAGCTGCTATTTACTGAAAGCCTATTATATGCCAAATATTAGACCAGCCCAGCATTGCTAAGATTAAAAAGTTTCTGAAGAAGTTCCCAGGAAAAACAAGATTCCTTCCAACTACATGAGGCAAGCAACAGTTAACATGGCTTGTGGATTAATTCTGAGATAAGATTTGGAGCTTTCAGGAAGATAACCTGTTGGGATGAGGGCTGGAGGGTGGGCATCCAAGCAGAAGAAATACTATGTGTTAAGAAGGCAAGGGTGTGGGAAAGGGCAAGGAGGTGTTTGATGCCTAGAAAGTGGTTTTGCTTGTTTGTTTGTTGTTGTTTTGCTTACACAGTGGCAGAAAGGGCTGAGAGAGAGTATTTGGAAGGTTTTGGATGCCTATAAAATTCTCTAATAGGAGGTTACTGTAGATGCCTTCATTTTGAAGTGGGAGAAAGGCCCTTTGTTCAGGACAGTAGAGTGTCAGTTTTCCACAAATGGATCCTTAGACAAACACTGTACTGATATGGAAGAATAACATTGTTTTACTTCTAGGGTTGTGATAAAATAAGGTTATGTGATATAGTCTGTGGTTCTAATCCATGCTTTTAGATACAAAGGTGCAAAGTCTTCTTTACACAAAAGTTACATTATTTACTTCAGTGAAAACTTTGTATATTTCTGTGGGCACATCTTTCAGGGGAAAACATGCAATAATGGCTTATTCTTTCTTGAAGGAAACAAAATGAATGAAAAGTAGATCATGCTTTGTTTCTTCAGCAAATGCAGGTTTTCTTTTTTCTTCCTGTTTTCTTTCTTTCTTTTTCTTTTTTTTTTCTTCTGATTTAGCCTTGGTTTCTTACTTTTAAGAAAACAGAAAATCTTCACAATGGAATATTGGGTTCTGTTTTCTTTGATGTAGTAATGCATATACAATATTGCACTAATGATTAACTGGTGTGCCCCTGAGGTTTCCCCAGACAAAACCGCCTTTCAGCAGATTCCTTATCTGCTATCAGGGGAGTGTTTACAGCAGCTAAAACTCTTAAGCGCCTTGTCTCTGAGACTGATGGGGATAATTAAGCCAGTGTTTGCCAGCCCTCTGCTCTTCTTCTTTGTGAGGTTGGAAACTAGGGGAAAAAAAAGATGCATTAGCCAAAAACAAAACCCTGGAAATTCATGTTCAGCAATTTGACATACATTTTATTGGTTGATTTTCCTCTGAAACATCCACTTTTCTTCTGATAGAAATATATATGAACTTTTGGGAAGAATAGAAAACAGATTTAATACATATCACCTTATTTACTATCAGAGGCGGATCGATGGATGGAGATTAGATATGTAGACATATCCATGTTTTTTCAAAATTAAATATTTCTGAATTGCCACCACCTACCAAAATTAGAACACAATACATGCAATAGTGTTTAATAAGATAAGGCATAGTATTCTGAGTTGACTGTTAAAAATGGGTTCAATATTGAGGATTTGGTGGCTTTCAGAACTAATTTCCTGTGAAATACTGTGGTGATAGATGATTTTGAATTGGTTTATTTTCACTGATGCTAGGTGGCTCTCTGGGGGAAAAATTATTGTAAACAGTTTTAAATGAATTGTGTGCAAAGATGTAGCTTAAATAAAATAGTTTATAATAATTGTCTATGCCATAATACAGGGTACTTTAGTGTTTTAACTTAATATGTATTCAGTGCAAGTTTTTTCTCTTTCTCTATGTATCGTAACCACAAAGAGACTCATGTATTAGGAACCCCAAAGGTTTCTCATTGAAGTTGGATTTTTGAATTCAGTGTATAATGCTGTTCTTAGTGATATGAAGTTATTAAACTATGATTATGTCTTTATTCTTTAATTCACTTATAATTGGTTGTTGATAATAGTGATATTTAGCCTCTGTGATCTTATAGTTAAGTGCTATGCTATTCCATTATTTTTCATATTGCTTAAGTTAGTGACCCATAATTTAGACAGGCTAACTATATATGTACAAAGAATTCCAGTAGTAAAAAATGTATATATCACTGACCAAGAGATTAAAATTAAAAACCTAATTTATAAATTAACTAAGATTACACAAATAAGAATAATTCAGTATCAGTGAATAAGAATTTTTTCTATTATGAACATTTGTATTTCTCTGGTATTTGAACCACATATTTTCCAAATTATTTGTGTACTGTACAGATGTATTTCCTTGTCATATTGTATAAGATAACCAGAATATTGTCACACACATACACACAAAAATCAAGCTGAGGATGGACTGTGCTATTTGACAGTAAATGCTATTTGCTGTTCATTAAATACAGAATGTATAGAAAAAGAAATAATCTTATGTTAAAATGTTTAAGCATATGAAAGAGTTAAAAATAATAATGGGATGTAAACATCTCAGGCCACTCAATGATCTAATGAATTCTCCTCTTGGAAAGATTAAAATAGTTTTAAAAAACTGTATTCAAGTGTGGGAAGATAAGGATCCAATCTTTTAAAAATGTAAATATAAGTAATAGTTTCTATGCTTGAATATTACTACGGTCAAGCAAATTTGGTTCAGAAACAGGACGACATCTCTAGAAAGCCATTTAGAAATGCTCTCCAGAGCAAGATTTGGCCTAGAAAATGCACTATGCTCAAAGGTAATCTAATGGAGATTCTGGATGAGAACCGTGGAAGTCAAATGAATCCATCACCATGAATTCCATCATTGTTCGCCCATTATCTGAACTCTCACAGCTCAGAAAGGATGCTTGGACCCCCCACAGTGCTGACCCACTGTATTCTTGCAGTGTAGTAGTAACCAAGTGACCATGGGTCTGAACAATTCCAAGTCTCCCCAGCAGTGCAGGCCAGCACACTGTGCCCTTGATAGAGAGCTACATTTCCACACCATTCAGAGTTCAACTGTTGAAGGGAGGAGCCTGGTAAAAGGAAAATGTCAGTTGTGCATATGGGGTCATTTCCAGTGACTAGGCTTCACTGTGGGCAAGTGTACATTTCCACTAGATGAAGATGGGTAAAAGAAAAGAAGCATTATCAAATATTAAGCTTGATGCAACAAGTTTTAATATAAATATCCATTACATTATCTTTTGACTATTTTTTACAACTTATCTATATTACTTTATTCTAATGTGCTTCTACAACTGTTTATATATGGTTTGTTTTTTTAAGTTGTATTCTCACAGCATTTCTGCTTCACAGATGGAAAATTGGATTCATAGAAGCATCCTTCTTTGATAAGTTGATCTTACTGATTTATCTTACTAATATCAGGCTACCATCAAAGGAACTTTGTTTCATAATGGAGAGGTAATCAAAATACAATTTCAAGAAAATTAGCCTTCTTGTTTGAGAATTCATTGTTCTGAATAAAATATTTAGTAAAGACCTGTTTTGCAAACAAAAAGGAAATGGAGAAGGAAGACCAAAGCTGAGACAAATTGTTTTAGAAATGTAAAATTACCTCAATATTTTGAAAGACACTTCTATACCTATTAAATATTATAGTTATGAAACATTTCATTTACATATATTAAAGTTAACATTATTGTGTTTAAAATTAAAGTTTCTGAGGCCACCTAAACCTTTAAATTTGTAGTAGTAGAACAAAATATATTCATGTCCTATATTCATAGGACATAGAATTTAACAACATATCTTAATTCCTAGATATTCTTATGAACTAGTTATTAAGGCAACAGAACTAAGCAATTCATTTTCATTTAATTTCCACATAGAAAGCAGAATCACAGGTGATATTCAAGGAATATGCCATGACATGAGCTTTTAGAGTACTAACTTAAAAGAAAGATTTAAAAAGGATTTTTTTTTTTTTTTTGTGGTCTCATCTGTCCATCTGTAAAGCTGAAGTATGGTTTAAAAATATATGTGTCAGGCTGGGTGGTGCATGCCTGTAATCCCCAGTCACTCTGGAAGCTGACACAGGAGGATTGCAAGTTCAAGGCCAGCCTCAGCAATTTAACAAGGCCCTAAGTGACTTAAGAAAGACCCCATCTCAAAATGAACAAATAAAAGGGCTGTGGATGTGGTTCAGTGATAAAGTGCCCATGGGTTCAATCCACATGTATAGTCAATTGCAAAAAGAGGTTGTGAAAATATGTTGACTTATTATACATAAGCATGGATAATTGCAAAAAAAATAGGTTTCCTTTAGAAGACCTAGATATCATTTGACATGTTGTGAATGTGATTTTTTAAAATCTAATTTTCATGCTTTTAAAACTTATTTTCCTATTGAAAGGAGGAAAAGTAGCTGCAAGAAACATATTATACCATCATGACAGTCTCCAGTTTTATTTTATTTTTTTGCAATATTTTATTCTCTAAACTAAAGTGAACAAAAACAATTTAGGGTGGGACATCTGGGATAGACCTATTGGCTATGCCTGAGGTGGGGTGAGAGGAGTCTATACAATTTGATTAATGAGGTCTTGCTTCTCTGGTGAAAACCTGTAATTTGTGTAGTTGTGGGATCAGTACTGCACACTGGTTGACTGTTCTCTTCAAAGTACTGGCTAAAACAGTCAGCAATGAGCAGTTTTGATCAGCAAGTAATATTAAAAGGTGGTAGGCCTGGTACAGAAACAGCTTTTTAGAGAAAGCATCATTTTGTTTTTTTACAATTCAGAGTTGACAATAGTCGTAAGGATACACAATAGTTGTTCTACCTCTGGGAGCTTATTTGAAACACATTACTGTACATAAAGAAGAATTAATTTGATTTTATTTGGTGTTTTTCCCTTCGTCCTAGAGGGATTGAACTGCACATTTCAAAATTTCCCTTTCAGTTGACAAGGTTAACTTCCTTAGAAAAGGTTGCAATTGAGATGAAAACAAGATACAACCTAGTTGACAGGATTTTCATGGTGCTTATTAATAGAAAATTTTTGATTTCCTGCACTATTATCTAATGTCATCATAACTGATAAAGTATGTACCCTTTAAAAACTAGGTTTTAGTTAAGCCTGTAATAAAGTCCATACTGACAAGATGACTACCTGTTTGCTTATATTACAAATTTGGGCAAGGTTTAAAATGTCTTTTATTGAAAAGCTGGGAAAATGGACTCAAGACTGTATCACTGGCAGCTTGTTGTGCCTTAAGTTTTATCACACTGATTTCTTATCTTCCTTGGGTTTTCTGGCGCAGTTCTGCTGCAGCAAAATAACCGGGGGGGGGGGGGGGGAGGAGGGGGGGTAACGAGCAACTTGTGTAGATTGATACAGCAGGAGTGGGAGCCATTTATTGTAGGACCACAGAGGTATTTATACATTCCACACAGCTTATCTTAATTAACATAAACTAGATACAGCAGTCAACCAATAAGGAATCTCCACACTTAATGGCTCACTGGCATCACTTCACAAACCACTCCCTCTGGCAAAATGCCAGGTGCCATCCTGACTTGTTTACAGACTAACAGTTTTCTATAGCTCTTAAGTTAAAGATGGGCCAAGTAACATTCAATATTCAATGACCATTTTAGGATTTGGTAGGATTCTGTATCAGGCCTTTTGTTTTTCCAAAGGGAACAGCAGACTTCTTAGTTTCCTGCAGAACATTTTTCTACTCACTGTAATAAGCCCGTTTTAAAGTTTATTTAGCCCTGATAGTTTGCTTGTAGTTCTGTAATTCAGAATCCAAGGAGCCATATCATAATATATTATTATTGTTTCTCAGAATGTAGTCTTTTCCATAAAATGCAAGCATATCTGAGCTGGCACACGGTATAACAATAATTATGTAGCTAAATGCAATGGAGTTTATGTACGATGAAGCATAAGTAACATAAATAATTGAAGTTGAAAATGTAACTTGTATTATTTAAATACTGACTCATCCCTTTTCATTGTAAAATTTTTCAAGATAATTATAATAGACAATAATCTGAAGACATACAATTTAAATTAAATATCAAGGTCAAAGTCCCCTGTTAGACTGTTCCTTGAGGACAGGGACTTGTTCCTTATTCATCTTTAAAGTACTCATAAACTTGGCACAAGTTTTTGTATTCACTATACAGTTAATAGGGTATTCCTGAAAATAAAGAAAAAAAAAATATTAAAAATAGCAATACTACCCCGCCCGGCAGATATTCAAGTGGTTCCAAGCCCAACTCAAGTTGGTAAAAGCCACTTCGAAACAACAAGTGATTTAAACCTACCTTCTCTTTTCAATTACCTTCCTTTGCTTCTCTTTCTGTAAATTAAAGTTCCCATAAAAGGATCCCTTGATGCCAGAAATACCTCATAATGGCAGTGCTAGCTTACAGGAACAATTTCTACCTTGCTCTCTGTCTGTAAACAGATTTTGGAGACAGTTCTGAATATAAAAATTATTTCTCCTCTAAAATTATTAGTGTAAAAAGGAGAAGCCCAGGACTGTACTAGTTTTTCCCAATGTGTATGTATGTTTGTGTGTGCATATGGGGGTGAATATGTCCACATGGAACTCATGTGTACAGCTTTGTATTACATGTTCCCGAGACTTTGTAGTACTACTTTATCCAATCTGTAAACTTCCATTTAGTACCCCTTCTCTCATGGGTCCTCCTCATGCTCAGGTTTTGGTCTCCTTTACCTGTGACTTAACAATAATTGTAAAGTACCTCAGGAGTCTCTCAGATCTTCAACTATTCAAAAATATCACTTGGCCTATATGTAATCCAGCTGCTACCTATTGCAGACATTTACCTGTAGGAAGCTGCTTAAGGACATTTGTTTTAAACCTCATTTATACAATAATTATATTCTTTTGATTAATCAACTTCATGTGGGAAAAGACTAATTATAAATTTCTCAGTAGATTTTTTTTAAAAAAGCACCTTCATTTGTAAGAATAAGCTAGTTAATAGAGAAATCTGGCAGTGATAAAAAATATTCTGAAAAGGAAAGCAAGCTTAACTCAGTGCAGGTTTAATTCTTTCTTCTAGAAAAGTTCAGTATGGGTCAGCTACCCTTCTTGATCCTGTTGGTTACACCAATCACCAGAGGTGGCTTCCCATATCTTTACCTATGATGAAAGGTATGAAGGAGATGTGCTAGTTCTTAACTGGCTTGCCCCAGAATTTACAACAGTTATTTCCACTGGCTGGACTTAGTCACATGATCTCAATATGACAGGGAGTGCCTACTATATCTTGTCCCAGGGTAATATAAGCCTACTTAACTTTACAACCAGGTGTTTCATGAGTTCCCCTTCTGCCTTTTATTACCCTACCCTACTAAGTAGATTTGAGTGTGGATTTCTGTCCTCCATTTTACCAATATCATTGATACTATCTTCTAGTTACTATGAGCCATTATGGAAATACAAATGTTTTAGTGCAGAATGTTTAGAGTGTACAGAAGAAACTAAGAACAGCAAAATAAATGATCTTGATTGTTTATATTTAGAAAACATTCCCTATTAATTTGTATACACTTCATTACTTTTAAGTGGACCTCAATTGTTAAAGTTTAAGTCCATGTGTTCATTGTCAAAGCATTTGCAATTTAACAAAAAGGATTATCCCCCAGAACTGGTCCTGATTGTTGCATTTTACACATTAAGTTAGAATTGTTAAGGTGGAGGTAGAGATAGTTTCCAATATGATAGGCAGGTTGGGATAGAAAAAGAATTTTCTAATATATTTTATTAATGAAGAATTTTTGCCTTTCATTTCATTGTTTAGAATAATTTGGTTTGTCACAAAAAGATGATTCTTTTGTATATGGTGTATTACAAATCAGTTTATTAAATTCATTTTATTTTTATAGTTTTACATATGTACATTTATATATTTCATTTAATGCATCTAAAACAATGAGAAATTTCACATTATTTTTATAATTTAATATTTCAACTAAGAAACTACTTGGTAAATATTGTGTAAGAAATTGTTAGTTTTTCCCTCAAAGAAGAATTGCTGGTATATTAATTGGTCAAGATTTTTGTCTTCATTTCTATTTCTATATCAATTGTATCTATCACCATTGTTTGAGAAAGCACTTGTTTGAAAAGATGCTGTTGTGCTAACCAATTTATGTGAGGATCATGTGCTAGTGTATGATCTTAGTGATATGATTATCTCAGTTGGTGTAATCCATAGAAGTCAAGATGTTCAGACATACTTTGATTCTTTGTTCAGTTATTGGCACAAGTAGGGAAAGACAGGGAAAAGGAACATTTTCTTGGCTATTGCTAGTGTAGCTATCAAATACTTGAAATATAGCTAGCATGACTGTGAAACTGAAATTTCCATTTTATTTAATTTCAACATATCTAAATTTAAGTAACTATGTATGGCCAATGGATAAATATTAGCATTGCTCAAAAACTTGTGAGAGATAATTAAATCAAGTTTTATTTTATATGAAAAATTAAATGAATATCACTATGCCCTGAAAACATGATTTGAAACAATTGAGAAATTTACTCTCCTTTCACTTATTCCCACTGTATTAATTTGTGAGAGCTGCCAGAACAAAATACCACGAACAGAGCGACTGAAATAACAGAGATTTATTTTTTCACAAGTCTGGAGTCTAGAAGTCTGAGATCAAAGTATCAGCAGCTGATTTCTTCTGTGGCCTCTCTCCTTGCTTGCTGACAGTCACCTTTTCATTGTGACCTTACATGGTCTAGGCATTATGCCTATGCATTCCTGGTGTCCTTGTAGGTCCAAATTTTCTTTTCTTTTTTTTCCCCCATTTATTTATTTATTATTTAGGTACTAGAGTTTGGACTCACAGTCCCCTAATCACTGAGCCACATCTCCATCCCTTTTTTTGTATTTTATTTAAAGACAGGGTCTCACTGAGTTGCTTAGGGACTTGCTTAATTGCTGAGGCTGGCTTTGAACTTGTGATCCTCCTGCCTTAGCCTCCCAAGCTACTGAGATTATAGATGTATGCCACCAGGCCTGGTCAGATTTTCTTTTCTCGTAAGGACACTAGTCATACTGGGTAACAGCTCACCCTAACAGCCTCATTTTAATTCAGTCGTTTCTTTAAAGTCCTCTTCTCTAAATACAGTCATGTTCTGAGGTACTGAGGTTAGTGCTTCAATATATGAATTTCTAGGGCACAATTCAGCCAATAGCACCTACTAACTGATCTGCCTTCTCTGTGGTATGTGTCCTCCACTTTTTCTATTTGTGCCTTGCTTACTTTGTTTTTCAAATGAGATTCATATTTTTATTGATTAGAATAGTGTCAGTGCAGATTTTCTAAAAATCAATTGACATGATGACAATGTGGATTTTTATTAAGTAATTTATTTTGAATTTGCCATTTTATTTACAGTTTAATGCACTTCATTATGGTGTGTATTCTCTTGAAAATTTGTGTCTTTCTGAGACTAATCTGCAATTTTATGAAATCATAAATGTTTGTATTTAGCTGATCATAGATCTCACACAACAGATTCAAATTTGAAGTTTCCAGTGTTTCCAGGGAATGCTGCTGATTTGAACGAAACATGTTTCTTGATCTTGTTGTTTTGAAACATTCAATATCTTATTTAAGTAAAATGTTCCAAAGTTATGTTTTCATGAAGAACTTTCTAGAATATCTACTTGCTATGTTCTTCCTCTTTTAGGCTAAAAAAAGCAAAGTGTTTGACCAAGTTCGTAGAATTTATCTCATGCAATATTTATTCCTTAGTAAATGTAGTTAGTCTCATCTCTATTCATTTGGATAAGCATAATTTTGTCAAGAGTCTTCACCTAAATGCTTAAAGAAATGATTGTGTTGGCAGCTAGGAAAATTCATTTCTATATGAAGTAATACCACATAAGGAAGATAAAACAAAAGATTAACTACAAAAATGAGAGCATATTAGAAGTATTAATCTGATTTGATTAAAGTTCTGTACTTTTTATTGGAATCCCTTCAGCTAATAACTTGGAAATCCTTTGTATTTAAAAACTCTACTTCTTCACATAGCAGGGAACTAAAGAGGTTAACTTTTTCCAGCATTGATTCAAAAACAGTAAGTTCTCCTTGTTTAAAAGTTTTTTGTTTGTTTTATTTCAGGGAGGGGAAATGTACTTAACTTCTTCACTTTTTTATCTTTATTTGTTGTTCTTGGAGGCAGATTTTACGTAAACCTGTGGTAATGCAGGGTTAGCTGCTCTTCAGAATCTCTTTTCCTTCTTCCTTAATAAGGTCACCTTTATTGGGGATAGTGGTCCCAGTCTTCCTGGGAAGATTTACAGCCTTGTTAGAATAGTCATCGGCATAGTCTTAGCCAAGGACATAAAGGTGGACTTTTGTAGGGATTTGGGAGAGGCATTGGCTTCATTAAGGGGTGGCTGCATCCTCTGCTTTCTCTCTGGGTTTTCTCCTGCTTCCAGTGTAGAGAATTCCTAGATCTCTAGCAGCCATCCTGCAACCAGCAGTTGAAAAGCATAAGGACAAAGCCACAGCACTGAGAGTAGTGGAGGTGAAATACAGGAAGGCTCTAGTCTCTTGGTGTCATTATTTAACACCTGAACCAATGTCAGCAAGCAGTAACCCTAGATGTCTTGCTATGATGGAACAAGTAACTGCTACTTGAGTCTCTGTCAATGTTCTGTTCTGTTACTTCTATACAAATGTGTTTCTATCACAGATTGTATACATTGTAGAATAGCTGCTGTCCCATAAAACTTTCTACCATGTGAAAATGTTTATTATTTGCACTGTCCAATATGATAGGTAGTTGGCATATTGAAGCTAGATTATGTGTGTATATGTGGATAAAAGGACTAAATTCACAATTTTATATAATTTTAATTAACTTAAATTGAATAAGCACATTTAACTAGTGATTATCATACAGCTCATGTCTAAAACTTATAGGAATATTTAATACAACTTTTCTATTATAAAAATTTTTAAGTAATATCATCATCCTCTAAAGACATCTTGTGACATAACATCATGGTACTTATATCTGTGTCACAGCTTTTGACACAAATTATTATATACTCTCCTAAATAAAATTTGACATACTTCATATAAATAAATTTTACATTTACATATACTTCACATAAATAAAAAAAATTAGTTGTAGATGGACACAATATCTTTATTTATTTATTTTTATGTGGTGCTGATGATGTGACAATCATCCCTTGTGTATGAAAATATAGGTCTGCAAATAGGACCACATCATAAAACTGTAGGACAGCACATAAGACTGGCCTTTTTTGTAGATTTTGGGGTCCATAGAATATGGCCTCAACAGGCTTTTGGTTAAAATCAACAACAAATATTCATGTTTGAATCTTTATTTCTTTGCCTACACCTTGGATTACCATCATGAAGGTCTCATAGCAAGTCATTAATATTGTGAAGCAGGTTTTGAAACATGGGTTTTCTAAGGAGACAATATTCTGATCAAACCAGCAGACTGTGCTGGAGAGAAACACCCACTACAGACTGTGGCCCCAGGGCTTTGAAAATATTTCCAGCACAATTTGTCCATTGAGTTTTAAGTTTACTTTTTTCTATTTTTACATTTTAATTTTTAGGAACTCTTTATGCAGATTTGGTAGCAGATGCTCCTTGTTTGTCAGAATGGGAGGATGTATTAAAAATACTTGTTTTAAAATAATATTTTCTTTTTGGGTATCTAGACTCAATCTTCCACCAACTTATCATTTACAAGTAATAACACTGGCTCCTTGTCTTTGCAGTAAGGGAATGTGTGATCAATTGTATTCTCACTTTTCAATGATGAAATCAAGGAACCTTTTTTAACTACTGGAAAGTGGAATGGTTTGTGATATTGTGGTCAAACTTTCTAGAAGTGGTATGTGCAAATGTCTGTCTGTGCAGCTGCTTTAACAAACCAGGTGAGCATTTTGAGCTTTCAAATATGAAAAGAAGGAAGTATAAAAGGAAGTTTAATATAAGCAAAAAGTTACAATACTTTCATTTCATTTCTCAGGATTCTTTACAGATATAACAGTGATCCTAATGTTCTTTTTTTTTTTTTTTTGGTCTTTTTTCTTTTTTTTTCCTTACAAAGTCATGAATAAGTTCCAAGCGTGTATCAAAGTCACAATTAGCAAAAATAAAGCATGAGAGAATAATAATGGAATTCTTGGAATACATGGATACTTCTGAAGTAACTATAATAAGTTAGGTAGGTCATAATTAATATATTTAAGAGTTCTTTGTAAATACAAAGTATTAATTACATTTTTCTTCCTTTGGCATTTACATATGTTTTGCATGTCAGAGTTTTAGAAAGATCAACAAAGCATTTTTCCCAACACTGTGACTTACAGTGTTAGCACTTATGCTTATCCATATGACTCCTTTAGATAAGACTGTGTCAAACAAGTTCATGTTCTCTCAACTCCAAAACTAAGTCAATTCATGTTTCAGAAGCCTCATGATTTTATTTTTACTAAGTACAAATTTAAAAAAAAAATGCTTTTGCAAAGGTGCCTGAAGAAATATCTGTGATAATGTTCAGAATATTTAGATTTTGTGTTCCTAAAACTATAATCATTTTGGTGTCTATAAATTAGTATTTTTTCCTTATACCCCTAATACTTTCCATTCTTTCCCAAATACCTTGGCCTTCAGAATTAACAAATGATAAGCTCATTCCTATCAATTTCAAGCTGTATTGTGTGATCTCCTTTAGGGGTAGGCCCCTCCCCTCTAGGGTCCATGGGCCTTAGAAAGCAACAGTTAAGATACAATGTAATAGTTCTGCAACACAGGTACATACATATAGTTTGCTATAAAATAACAAATGTAACAAGGAAAACTTGACAATATATTTTCATTTGATGGTTCATTGATATTTTATGCCATTATTTAAGGAGTTTACATATACTTCACAAAAATAAAAATTTTTTTTAGTTGTAGATGGACATAATATCTTTATTTATTTATTTTTATGTGGTGCTGATGATCGAACCCAGTGTCTCACACATGCAAGCCACTGAGCAACCTTGGAGCTACAGCCCCAGGCCTATGTTCTAATGTTTAGTATCAGGCAAGACAGCAAACTTTAATGCAAATTGAATTTTAAAATTCAATTACCTTAAACCAGATTAGACACCCCTGCATAAACACACACACACACACACACACACACACACACACACACACACCCCTCTCCTGTAAATTGCTTTAAAATAACACATTTTTACTTTATATTTTGTGTCAATTCATGGATATTTATGGGAGAGAGGTCATTGAGGAAATACAAAAATAGATATCAGATAGCAAGGAAATGTAGATACAGCAGATCTGTTAAATGTTCTGCTGGTGCAGGGTGAGAACATAAATGTTGATATGCACCTGACAAAAATAGTGCTCTGGTATTCTTGGCTCTGTGCTTATTTTATCTACTATGACAAAGGACTGATTATCCATACTTCTGAAAATGGGTTTGTAAAATGGAAGTTAAACTGTCTAGACAATTGATATTAAAGTTCACTGGTTATCAGGTTATGTAAACTCTTTAGTACATGGATATTTTAAAATACAAATGAGAGCTTGAATTTCTTAACTGGAAAATAGTGAAAAGTATACATTCTTCTATTTGTGTGTCTTTTTTAGAGACTCAAAGTATGTGTTCTGTCTTTCAAATTTCCAGGTATATTGGTCTCAGAACTGCACCTTTTTTAAAAAAAAAAACTTAAATTTACTCGGTTTAATGAGGTATAAGTATCACTGCAAGATAATTACTTTAGAATTTGCACTTTAAAGTTATATATATTTTAAATGAGTCTATTTAAAAATTAGTTCTGATAATCAAAACTTTTATTTTTCCTAATTTCTTAACTCTTCTTATGTGATTGTTTTAATTTATAGTTTCATATTTAGCTATTACTATAGAATAAGGACATTCTATAGCAAATTACATTTACGCAGAAATACTTTAAAAATTTTTTAGCTGTAGATGGACACAATATTTTTATTTTTATTAATTATTTTTATGTGGTGCTGAGGATTGAACCCAGGGCCTCCCTCATGCAAGGCAAGCATTCTACCATTCTGCCTACCCCTAGAAATACTTAAAAAAAAAAAAAAAACCCTCACAACATCCAGTAACTATTAATTTTTTTTTTCATCTCAGAGAACTGATACTCATGGTAGATTAGCCAAAGAATAGCCAGTTTATCCATTTCTCTAGACTTTTCTCAAATTGCCATGCTATGAGAAAGCTGTGTATCTGAGTTATGTTTTGTTTTACTTAGCTAATGTTAAATAAAAGCTGTATGGAATACATCCATATGTTGCCAAGGATTATTCTTCAAGGTACAGTTTATTACATTGAACAGATTTTTTAAAATGGATGTTAGAGGAAAACTTCTTTTGAGTATCAAGATTCATTATGTATCATTCTGAGCAAATTTGCTTTCATGTAATGCAATGTGTTTTAAACTATATTCTATAAAATACTAATATCTCAGAAGATGGTTATAAGAGAGTCTGGAAAGTATATGATTTTTCATAATGCATATAAAAGGATTAACACATGTGCTCAAGCATGTTTAGGAAAATTGATTTACTTACTTGCCTTTAAGATTCACAGTGATCATTTTTATGTTAAAGGAACTGAGAAGTTTCTTAGGAAAGCAGTCCCCTTAGTCAAGAGAAAATTCTGCAAAGACATTTTTCTATAGTAGCCTTCCCACAGAAGGACCTATTAACATATTTGGAATTCTTCTTTTAGTGAATACACTATGGACAATACTGATCTAAAGAACCCTCTGAATTATGTAATAATTGATGGTTTTGGCTCATTGCCAAAGCCGGTAGACAAGCACTATTTGGTTAAAATAAATATACCAGTACCCTGTGATCTAGCCATCCTACGTTTCTATTTAAACCAAAGAACTTTCTCACATAATCTTGTCAGGAAGTGTGTATGACAGTGTTCACTAAAGCTTCATCTTTGATAGTGAGGAGTTAGGAACTGCCCAAGAAAGAACACCAGAACAGCATGTAGTACTGCACAGGGAATATGCCTAAAGCCACCTTTTACACAACATGTGTCATCAAGTGGGACTCCACAGAACAACATGGGTTAATCTTAAAAACACTTAAAGAGAGGGAGTATCAGAAACTTGGAATATGCTCAACTAGAGTATATGCTCCCTTCGCAAATGCTAAGGACTTACCATGCATGAGATCACACTAGCCTCATTCCTTTGGGCTCTTTTGTATCTGCCTGCTTTGTTTGCTAATTACATAAAGTCTTGCATCTACTTTAATGGTTTGCTTACTATATTTTTATAAATATTTGAAAGTCTCCTTGGATCCAGGTAAACAGGTTTTATTCTAAAATTGAGAATTAAATTTATCTTCTTGAATACAGGAGCGTGCAAGCTCGGTTTCATCCTTATTCTCTCTTTTTCCAAGTGCACCATATAATGGAGAGAGGAACTAAGACATATGCATACACCTATAACAGCTCTGAGCTTGGATAATGATTTTCCTCTTGCCAAAACAATGTAACTTTATTAGCACCTTCATACACTTCCTTTGTTTATTGGATATTGATGAGAAAATGAACAGAAAAAAATTGACCAAAATAAGCAACTTATTATATTCTCTAGAACCTCTTTCTTGTGAAGGACAACACTGTCTATTCTAACAATAAAAATCAGGGAAGTAACTGTGCAAATCAGAGATGAACATAGGTTATAAAATCCAGGTTATAAAAATCCAGGTTATAAAAGCTTTTAAAATGACATGTCATATTACAGGATCACCTAAATTACAGCTGTAGTCATAGTTTTTAATTATAATTTTGATTACTTGGTTTAGGTTTCAAGAAAAAAATTTACTAATTACTGTTTAGGTAGGATGGATAAGAACTGTAAAACACAAGGAGAAGCTACAAAAAAGCGGAAGTGCAGGCAACTGGAAGTAGTCTGATCTAGAAAGTCTTAGTGATTTCACAATGAAATGAAAGTTTATTTCATTTTCCACCATTGCATCAGATCATAGAAATCACACACTGCCTGGGCACGGTGGCACATGCCTATAATCCCAGAAGCTTGGGAGGCTGAGGCAGGAGGATCTTGAGTTCAAAGCCAGCCTTACCAATTTGGCAAGGCCCTGAGCAACTCAGTGAAACAGCCTGTCTCTAAGTAAATACAAAATAGGGCCCGGGATGTGGCTCAGTGGTAGTGTGCCCCTGGGTTCAATCCCCAGTCCATAAAAAAACCAGACAAATGATATGTACTTTGTTGCTATATAATGGTGATGTATTTATGGGTAGTTGTCTTCTTTCATTTATTGTCTCATGGTCAAGTAGCAACAGTGTAATAGAGTGCCTAAGAACCCTGGCTTTGGAATCAGAAAAGACCTGAAACAAATCTGATCTTAGAAATTTCTAATTGGAAAATTTGGGTGGGAAAATAATTAAACTCTGAGACTATTTTCTCATCTGTAAAATGAAATAATGGTAATGCTTATATCACAGAGTTGTTGTGAAAGTTAACTGAGATAATGTTTATAAGGGTGATAAGCATGCTGCCACACGTGTAGTGACTAATCAAATTTACCTTGTTGTTTGTATTGCTATTCCCAACAGACTTTCACAGTGTTTTATCACTTTTACACTGATTCTAAAGCTGGAGCAATCATGCCCCCCAGGGGGCATCTGTCAATGTCTGGAGGTAATTTTTGGCTAACAGGTGGGAGGGAAGTGCTCCTGGCATCTAGTAGGCAGAGCCCCAGATGCTGCTACATAGACCACAGTGCATAGGGCAGCTCTCTTGACTATAGAGAATCATCCAGCTCCAAATTACAGTAGTGTGGAGGCTTGGAAATCATCTTTACCCATTTATTTTCGAGTACTAAGCTTAAAGACATTAATTTCTTGTATTTCATTAATAGCTACCTGTACATAATGTTTTCCTTTGTGAAAAAGTTCAAATCAGTGGCCCCATGTATAATGAGTGTTTTCCCTAAAGTTTTTCCATTGATATTAAGTTACAGGAAAGAGTTTTAAGATGATCCCTTATTGCTTACTCCCTGGAAAATAGACTATGCAGGCTTTGGTTTTAACATAAAGTAATTATTTAAAAGTGGAAAATAATTTTTTACTATAATTGTTTTCCCTCAAATATCATTTATTAAAAGAAATGAGTTATTATTTTCTTTTTTGGTGGTGCTGGAGATTGAGCTCAGGTCCTTATGCATGTGAGGCAAGCACTCTACCAACTGAGCTATATCCCCAGTCCAAGGAATGAGTTCTTAAGAACAGTTGTATATGATATGAAAAAAACAGAATTAATATTGGTAAATGATAAATACAGATAGAAATGTAAAATAGAATGTAAGAGTGAAAATTAATATGCAGAATTAAATTTAAATAACCTGTTCTGATCAGTAGAATGTATGCAGCTCCTTACTAAGTCAAGAAGTTACTCGATATTTATTGGATAAGAAATATATTTAATTTGCTAAAACTTCTTAAATAACGATGTATTATTCTAATGATATGTGTTGTTTTTGGGATGAATTTTGCTGCACTGAAGACCTAGAATAAGATAACTGGAATTTTCTTCTCTAGGTCATTTACTTATAAAATTCAGAAATCTATGTTTTCTTGGCTTTCTTCCCTGTTCAGTAAAACCCCAATGTTGATTTCAATTCCATCCAGTGCATTTGGATTTGTGTTAGTATGTTCTGGTTTACAGCATCCTTCTTACTATAATAAGCAAATCATGTGTTAGTCCCATCACTTTAGGATCAAAATGAATGAACCTAGGTAAAATTTTAATTTCCTCTGAATATTCTGGACTCTAAAAGTGATAAGCACAGATAAAGCAGTAAATACTTTTTATTTCTTTCAGTACCAGCTTTATTTCCATGACATATATTCTTACTGGAAATATGTAGTTGAAATCATTTGAGACAACCACAGAGATGTACTGAAGACTTGGGAGCATTATTGGTGTTCTATGGCAGCTTGGGTTTGAGCAACAGTTAAGGGAATTTTATTTGTTGTTCTGAAGGTATATGAAATGACCAATATTTCACTGGTGGCCTTGCTGATGAAATGGGGGAAATAACAGACTAAAAAAATTTTCAGACCTTAATTTCAGGTTAAATATTGGGGGGTATTTTGTTGATCATTTGAATACAGTGTTACTTGAAAAGTGGGGGGGGAGGAGAAATTCTTGGGTTAAAGATTAATGGACTAATTCATCTAGAGAGGAATAAAAGAGAATCCATAAATAAAAGATATGACAGCTTACATATGACTAAAAGAGGAGCATTTAAAAATGTGCTTATAAAAATTTCGTATTATGTAATAAGAAATTTATTATTTAGAATCTACACTTTAATCTGCACATATTTAAAGAAATGATAAGCTAGTAATTTTATAAAAAAAGAAGTGTGCTGTTTGTTACAGTAATGTTTGCCATAATTAAGCACAGATAATTACTGATGGAGCATGAATTTCTTCTTTATAACTTAAAGCCCAGAGATATGACTTTGTTTTAGTGATTAAAAGGCTAAATATCTAATACTTCCAGGACCTTTGTCTTCCTTATATTACTTTATGAGATTATTGATTCTTATCAGTAGAATAAGCAATATCACTTACATTTTTTTCCAATAATTTTCATTGGTTAAATAAAACAATCAATAGATACATAAGCAAATAATAAGGGCAAAACCACTAAAGCAATGGTTTTCAAATTTTACTAGATGTAGAAAACTTTTTTGGGACTTCAGATCAAAAGAGAGCATTTTTAGTTAAAGACTCATAGTTGATTTCCCCATGCCTAAGGGTTCCCTTCAATTTAAAACAAAACAAAACAAAATAAGAAACTCTGCATTTAAAGTAATTCAAATTATTTACCTCTTCTTTTATTCAGAAAACCATTGTGGTGTTCTAAAATTTAAACTGCCAATTTTAGGATGTTCCACAAATTCATAACACTGGCTGCTATATGTAAAGTTAAAAACAGTATGCACATTATAGTTTAGAAAATAAAATTTTATAATACATAAAATAATTTTAAGATTGTCCTCACAGCTAATACTTACTAACTTCCTGAGGTGCACGGTGCCTCTGTGACCCTCTCAGGTGACCAATCTTGGTCTCTGAATGTTAAAACCCTGAGGCTCCACTTTCTATGACTGACTCACCCAACAGTGACTAAGTGTAGATGTATACTAATGCAAGCTGCTTTTGAGAGGTGACTTAAGATTTCAGGTGACTGGTTTTAGAACTCGTTCTTGCCCTTTCTGAACTTTCTTACAACTATCTTTTGCTCTAAGACTATTCCACAGGATGACCTTTCCTTTCTCCCTTACTAGCTGTAGACCTGCATGAAGGGGTGATACACTACACTTATTCCAGCCCAGGAATTTACCCTGATAAACCTCTTACATAAGTCTGCTTTTTTGGAGGACCCATAGTAACAACCTAGTATGTACTAAATTCTCAATATCATCATTGTATCCTAAACAGCTTTAGGGGTAGGTACTTTTATTCATGTTATTTTACTTGAACCCTTTCTGCTGAATTTGTTGGCAGGGCCTCTTCTGGCAGAGTTCTATGTCTGCACATTTGCTCATTAGTCCTTTGCTTACTAAACTGGTTTGATAGTGCACGACCTTTCTTTTCCCTGTTCAGTCCATCAATTGCAGAGGATTCTGAATCTCTATAATTTTCCAATGTTCATGTTTTAAGTTATATTATAATTTTCTTCTGGTAGCTTTAGTTATCCATTTTCCAATTTTGAGCAAATGAATGCCAGATTTCTTCTACTAAAAGATATTTTCAAAACATGCCTTACATTGCTGCCAGTTATTCTAATGTGGGCTCTCTTTGTTGTATGTCTGTTTTCCCTTTTTCTCCAGGAGCAGGCTCTGCTGCTGTGTGGAACCAGGAAGTATTATAGGGACTATCCTCAAAATTGATAGGAAGGAAAAGTTTTCAACTTACATTTTACCAGGAACAGGTTCCCTAATGGAGCAGAAATCATTCACTGTGTTAGATCCTAATTCACCCATTTCTACTTAGAGCATTGCTTCATCCTTTTCCTCTTACTATCCCACTGGGCAATAGGATCTTTAAAATTTTTGTGTATATGCATGTTTTTAAAAATCCTTATGGTAACCAAGTCCTGGGAATTATAGGTATCTTGGTACTGGTAATTTTCTCTTCTAATAGGAATTATAGAATGAGGGTTTTCTGGAATAGAATGATGCTATAGTATAATCTCTCCTAAAAACAAAACACAAGGTGATTTTTATATTATTAGTTTTTAAAATCATTACGGCTACAAAGATTTTTAGAAGTTTGCTCTCTCCTGTTATTTTCTCAAATGAAAAAAAAACATATTTCAGCTAATCTTTCCCACAGCTCAGCTGCATTTTAAAAAGCTGAGCTCATTCAATGCAATAAATAGGGAAAATCCCCTGACCTTGGCCAGGTACACAATTTTTTTTCAAATGAAGTGGTGGGGTGTGTGACTTTCTTAATGAGACAAAATTTGCATTCAGTTGTAATCTGATTGCTGATGTACCCCACTTGAACCTGACCCTAAGGTTAACCCAGTTCTAGTTAATTTATAAAAACAACAAATACCTGTAAAGTTAGGCTGGAGTATATGATTTACTAATACTATACTACATTTTAAAAGTTTCTATTTAGTTTATTGCTTTTTTACATGAATGCACTAGAAACATTTCTTAATGGTGATTATTTCCATATTAATTCCCTTTAAAAAGCTAAATATAATGTACCACCTGTTTTTGTAAATTTCTCTGGAACATAGCCATGCACACTTATTTCTATATTGTTTATGGCTGTTTCTTCATTATAAGGGCAGAACCGAGTAATTGCAACAGACATTGTGTGGACTGCAAAATATTTATTTGTCTGGACTTTACCAAAATATGTTTTTGCCAATCTCAAGTTATGACAATAAAGTGTCTAAAATATTTTTTAAGTAAAAAGAAGTTAAATATAATTGACAGAGAGATGAAGTTTTTTAGAATTGGATGTGTCTGTTTCCCTTCATACTTTGTATGATTCATCTTATGTTACCTTTTATGAATAGTCTTCAGTTTCTCCATAGGAATGTCTGGTGTATCAGTATAAGTATACTTTCATCCTATTAAAATGGAAAAGAATTGTTTCTCTGCATGTCCTTCCATGAATTATTAGACAAATCATGCTTAGAGAAAGGGGTCATGAGTAGATGCTAATTCAATGCCTGGATAATTGCCCAGTTGCTTGATTTTACTTTGTCAGTGAATTCTGAATTGAAAACTATTATGTATTCTATTGCTTCTCTTTTCTCTGAATTACCTCAGTTGTTTCACACGTGGGAGCATTAAGAGAAAAATGAAATATGCCAAACTTCACTGGATAAACTGTTTTCAAGTACTATTTTTCATCATGAGAAATTGAAGATGTAAATCCTTTAAATCAAGACTACTAAATTACATGGGCCACTTAAATTCCTGTGCCTTGTATGTGCATATAAGTCTTTCACGTCCCAGGTAATTGTAGTGGGGGAAACTGCTTTGGGACAATTTTGGATTAAACTTGCTGCCACAATGGCGTCTGGTCTAAGGAGACTCACCTCAGCACACTAAATGCATCATGTCTGCTACAGGGTCTATGTAGGGTATGGGAATGAAGGTAACAAAGAATAGCCCGACTGCTGGAGAGGTCTACCCTGGAGTACTGTAGGAGATCTTACTCTGAGGATAGTACTGGAATATGGAATCCCAAAGTAGATAACAGTCCACCCTCAATCTGAAATATAGTTAAGATCTTTTCCTAAGTTTGGATTCAAGATCTGGATGACTAGAGGTCTGCTCTGAACATTTCCAGCTAATGTCAGTTATGTTGGCATGGTTATAAATAGCATTCCCTGTTACTCTCAAAAGTGTCTACTTTAAAAGATAAACTGTAGACTCTGGAGAAGGTTTATGTGTTAAGATGCTTAGTTCAAGCAGGAATGGCAAAACCAGGCAGATTCTCAAAATAGTGACTCAAACAAGGGAGTGATTGTGTATCAGGAGTATATTTCACAATAGAGGCTTTGAAACAGTGCAAAAACTCAGTTACAGACCTACTGAACAGCCTCAGACCT
This sequence comes from Spermophilus citellus, assembly GCF_964194105.1. Classification (NCBI taxonomy): domain Eukaryota; kingdom Metazoa; phylum Chordata; class Mammalia; order Rodentia; family Sciuridae; genus Spermophilus; species Spermophilus citellus. Next base: position 112,473,597 of record NC_138192.1, on the reverse strand, counting down.
TAGGATTAGGGGTGAGTAATGTTGAAACTCTGCTGAAGCTCTGTTTTATTTTCTCTGAACAGTGTTTCTCAAACTGTCTCATTGCGCCAGAAATACAGGAGGTACTTTCTAAATGCAGATTCTCATGCCCCATTCCAGACACATAGAATGAGGATGTCCTACTGGAACATGGAGTTAGTATTTTCATAAATTCTCTGGGGATTTACAATAAAGTGCAAGTATCATTGCAGTGGAGACATGAGAGTGACTGGGTCAGCCTTTGAAAGAAACAGTTGTCTTCTAAATTTCTATGAAAGTGAATTGGTTGCATATAAATTACACACACACACACACACACACACACACACACAAACTCTCACACTCACTTATAGGACTTCACTTTAAGAGATTAAAGATTGACCTCAGTAGTCCTGCATGATTTTAATCATCTTTGCATTAAACTATATGAATTTCTTCATCATGTTCTTGAATATAATTTAAATGTTATGGTAGATCAAGAACAGGGCTTATTGGTTTGCCCTGAAATCTACTATATAATAGTTTCCTTAGCAAATGTTAAAAAGGAAAGAATGCCTCTGGGGCATTCCAAAAGTAATATGGTGCTATTTGCATTGGACCAATCTGACCCTTAAAATAAAAATGTCAATAATTTTATGAGAAGGAAAGAGAATGAATATACTCCCAATAGTTATGATACGCTGGATGTGATGTAATAACATCAAGTCAGCACTAATCTTTAATGTACTTCCATCTTACTGCTCAAAATAAATTCCATGGAGCTGAAGAACTTACTTGTAAGAAATGCAGAATCTCAGGCACCACCTTAAACTACTTAACAGGAAATCCGTATTTTCATACAGACTTCAAGTCATTCTTAGGCGTAGTAAGTAAAGCACCTGGTGAATACTACAAGTAGAAGTGCCCAACCTGGTGACTGTTTTGGCTTTTATGTGAGAAGCATAATCTCAGTAGAAGCTAGAAAGTTAAAATGAATCTACTAAAATGTTATTATTCAAATTCCAATCTTGCTGTGATTCTGAAGTACTTGCAAAAACATCTTTTACAAAAGTACAAATAATTTCACTGGTTGGTAGTTCAGAGAGTTCAGAGCAGTGTGGTGCCCTCACAGTGGAGTAAAATTATGTCTGTGATTTTGGGCTATCAAAGTAAAAAAAGAAATGTATTTCTGTGTCACAAATGACTTCAGTATAGTAAACAAAATTGTATCATTGACCTCAAATGTCTACAAACCAATATCATTGGAGACACATTTCGTGTCTATGAGCCTTCAAGATATCATTGTTGAATTTTGTTTCTAGGAGAAAAATAACATAACTCAGATGTTGGAAGAAAAGGCAAAATAAAAACAAGAAGATAGAGTTCCTTAAATCTGAAGGGAGAATAGGATATGTATTAGGATAACTTCATCCTAGGATAATGACTGCTTATTGAAAAGAAGGCAGAAAGATTATTTAAAATACTGTAAATCAGAAATCTAGCCAATTCTCAGTTAAGGGGAAGCTGATAGAAAGAAGTCAGAGGTAAGCCCCAATCACAATAAAAACAAACCAGTCGAAACACAGTGAAACATGGATGTAATATAAACCTACGGTGTGGTACTTCAGAATTCTCCGTCAGCCTCTCCCAGATAGTAATTGGACCTGTAGTTTGTTCCACTCCCCAAAGCTTGCTTTTCAGGCAGCCAACAGATCAGTGAGTTCAGAAACCTGTATGCTTTTTTCTTTTTCATTGAAGGACCAACTGTATATGAGGCCTTATATATTAAAGGTTGTGAGTCAGTTTCAAGTAGAAAGACTTGCTTAATTTTGCTCAATCTGGTGTTAAAAAAAGAAAAATAAAATGAAAACAGGTAGAACTTTTCATAAAACTACCTAAAAAACCTAGATCCTGCATGTCAGGAAAGAAGGACTAGGTAAACAGGAGCATTGTGCCTTGGTTCCCAGGCACTGTGTTTCATGCCCTAGCTGTCCTCTGGCTTTTATGTCACTTGCTCATGTGAGTCTGGGTTGATCCAAGCCCACAAAAGAGTCTGATGGCTTTGGCTACTTTGTTCTCTGACTAAAGTTTGACTCATTTACTCCATCTTAACCCACGAAATGGTATTTCTAATAACTGTTATTAATTGATTCAAACCAAAGTTTATTTTATTATGGGCATCTTTAAAAGTTTTCTTTAGATTTCATTTCAGTACTCCTGAATAACTTGATATGGATGCAATTTTTTAAAAAATTTTATCCTAATTTTTCTGTTTTAAATTGCAAACCATTTTTTTCTATTCCATGTTGTCATAGTAATAGAACAGATTTGTTTTTTTTCCAAAAACTTCAAATTTTTGTTAAATGAAAAGAATGGTATATATATGTATGTGTGTGTGTATATATATATATATATATATATATATATATATATATATATATATTGTTTTTTGAAAGGTGTGGAGCAATAATTATATATACTGTTCAACACTTACTAGGAGATCCAAATAACAGTCATCTTCTAGTATATGAGAATTTCTACCTAGCATGTGAAAATCTTACTACTTGTTTAAATTATACATACAATAATAAATCAGAAAACTTTCAACTCACATATGTACAACATCCCAAGGTGACATTTATATGTTAGAAAAGTACATCCTTTACTGATGTACTTGTGGTTCTTCTGCTCTTATCCTCCAAACTATGTGCACAAGTAAAAATAGTAATCTTATATAAAATGCATCATATATGAAAGCATAAATTTTGTAATGTGAAGAATAATATATATTATTTAATATGGGTTTTAAATTACTTCATAACTATTTTGCAGACCTTCAAATCTGCAGATCTGTATATTATTTTAGAACTTTTACAATTTAGACATAACCCTTTACTTCACTGATATTAATTTATACTAAAAGGATACAAAGGTACTAGCCAGCACTGTATATAATATTTAGTTTCTATGTTTAACTGAGAAACTTTCATTCAGTATTCAGAAATGTGGTGGTAAGAAATAAGGTAAATTAAAACAGTATTTTATTTAAGGTAATATAGCTTGAAAACTTATTCAAATATAAACCTTGATAAAGTGATCTATTCAGGAACTGTTTACTTGCTTGATTATGAAATATGAGCACTGAAATGAATGACTGTCCCAAGGCATATTATAATGTCCCCTTGGAATTTGTGTTTTTCCAGCCAATAGAGGATATTGTCTTGAATTGAAATGAGCTCTTAAATTACCATATTAAAATCAAGTCTAAATAGTCTAAATTCATTGGCACTAGATTTGTAATAAATTAAATATGAATCTTGAGATGTAGATTGTTATATTCTTCTGTTCACCAAAGTAATATTATTGAAAGTATTCCATATGCCATGCTCTGACTGAATAAATAAACAAGGTATAGTGGAAGCTACACTATTGTAATTATAAAGCAATGTGCTAAAATAAATGCTGTATTAACTATAAGGGGCCACTGCCAAAGAACCAGGAAGTACATTTTAACCATTAATTCCTTGATGCCAGAGGAACAGAAATTATAGGACGTATTTACACATACATGCATGCATTAACTCATAGATCACTCACTCAACAAGTAGTTACTGAACATTTATTTTGAATAAGGCATAGTCCTTGATCTGAGAATATGACATTTAACAAAATTTCAAATATGTCTCTGTTACAGAGATGAAAATTTAGTAGAATGAAGAAAATCTTTTTTGTAAGTAACATGGATATTGAAGGATATGTAGGAACTCAGCAGATAAAGCAAGTTGTAGGGTATGGAGGAGAAACTCAGGAATTTCAGATCAAGTAAGAATTAAATATGATGATTGATTAGAATCTTAAAAATTAGCAAGCAGAATGAGGTTTCTTAACCAGGCTTTTCCCAGGGAGTAACTTTGTACATTGAAAGAACTTAGTAATTATTTTTGTATGAATGAGTGAGTTCTGATACTTTATACTCATCTACTGAATTTAAATGCATGTATAAATATACACATATGTACTTTTCATCTTAATTGCCTTACATAAATTCTCCCTAGAGGTTATAAACATTACTCTATTCAAGGAGGCTATAGTCATGACCTACTTTCTATTTGTGACCATTGGGTTCCCAATCCATATACATTTCCTTTAGACTCAAGTCTTTGAATGCAAAATTCTGGACAAGGAGAAGTATGATCATTCACTCGTTTACATGCATCATAAGCTTGCAGTGATTTTTGGCAAGAAGAGTTTAAATTTGTTTTTGGACTTTACGACGAAGAAACCCAAATAGATATATTTGTCTAATTGAGTTTAAATTTTTTTTAAAACTATAAATGATTCCTCTAAATGTCAAAATAAAGAAATCCACCCATCTTTGGAATCAGAGGAGCTATTTGAGATCCAACTTAGGGAAAAAATTGAACTCTTTTCCTCCTTCTCTGTGTGGATCATAGAGATAATGCCAGAAGGCTTGGAAAGAGTTTATCTAAGAATAATAAAATGAGAAGAAAAGTTTACAGATATTAATTACTTATATTATTAAAAAACTAGGACAGGGGAAATAAATTGAGATTAATCTGTATGTGGTTTGAAAGAATAAAGGTAAAGTGGTGAAGTGATTATTGCCCTTAGGTTTATAGAAGTATATTCTCAGACCAATTTTAATAGTCACTTCTAAAGAGACAAACTAGGCTTGCATTTATTAATTTATCTGGAAAATGTCATGGTAGTTTAATTCTAATTTATATAGGGGTGACCTTAGGCAGCAATAAGAAACTTGATAGGGTAGGTTTTATGGAGTTGTTCTGCTGCAGAATATGGAATTAATTGTGCATAAATACTGGAGTACACTCTGTTCTTTGGTATAAGATTCTGCTACTAGTCAAATAAATGTTTATTTAGTACTTATTATAAGTAAGACATTATGCAAAAATGGTATCACTAATGGAACATTAATCCTTGCCCTCAATGAGTTTATAGTTATCAAAATGACATCTTTATTTCTCTATGAGAGTTAGATTCTAATCAGGGATATAAACTAACATGATTTAATTTCATAAGATTATCTCTAATCATAATATATAATGGGAAAAACCCTCTAGATTGAGATCTGTTATTTACTTTAAAAATTCCATTTTTTTCTATCTTCTTGAGCTCCACTTTTGTAATCTAAAAAATGAAGGAGTAGAAATAAGTTTTCTCTAAGTGGTTTTCTTATTTAAGTGTTCCCATTACAGTGTGTGAATATTTGTGGATGTTAATCTTGGTTTGCCAAATTCCTCTCAACCCAGCAATATCAGCATTGAGAAATTCTAGATTCTGCCCCCATACTCATTAATTGTGTAACTTTGGTTAAGGTAATGAAAGCATCAGACCAGGTGATGAATATATAGTTCTTTCAAACTTTAACTAGTCCCCTTAGCCAAAGAGATCAGAAGCCCTGTCATTAGTAAGAGCATCAAGCAAATACACACGAGATCTTGAAAAACCAGGAATGTGAAGATTCTTTCCCTTTCTCTACTATGTGAGATGAGTGTTAAGGTCTGTAAACAAGTCAAGATGGCGCCTGGCATTTTGCAGAGGGAGTGGTTTGTGAAGTAACGCCAGTGAGCCATTAAGTGTGGAGATTCCTTATTGGTTGCTGTATCTAGTTTGTTAATTAAGATAAGCTGTGTGGAATGTATATATACCGTTCCTGTCCTACAATAAATGGCTCCCACTCCTGCTGTATCAATGTACACAAGCCATTTATTGTAGGACAGGATTATACATGTTAGTTACTGCCGTAGTCCGGCTGCAGCAAACTAACCGGGGGGTGACAAACCACTTGTGTACATTGATACAGCAGGAGTGGGAGCCGTTTATTGTAGGACAGGAACGGTATATATACATTCCACACAGCTTATCTTAATTAACATAAACTAGATACAGCAGTCAACCAATAAGGAATCTCCACACTTAATGGCTCACTGGCATTACTTCACAAACCACTCCCTCTGCAAAATGCCAGGCGCCATCTTGACTTGTTTTTGCGGCAGATGAGCACACACATACAGTGTACATATCATTAGTTTTACCTGTGTCATGTAACTTTAAGTGACTGGATATGAATACATGCATGTTTTCTTTTACACTAGGAGAAAAAGAAGAAGGAAGAAACAGGAAAGATGGATGCTTCATGGCTCTTTCCTTTTCCATTCCCACTTTTCCAAGCACTATTCAGTGCATCATATCTCTGGAATGTGGGGCAGTGATTCTCAGTTTTGATACCATTTCCAGCTACTCATCTGGGAGCAAGTTCCAACAGACCTTCAAAGAAAGCTTCAACCTACTCTGATCCTTACTCAACAGGGCATGTAAACCTGTAGATATAAAGGGAACAGTTTAATATTACAGAAAAAAAAATGGTTTGGCCTAAGTTTATTCTGGGTTCAAATATTATATCCATCACTTGCTATCTATTGACCCAGACAAATGACTAAATCTCAGTCTGTACTTTCTAATATGAAAAGAGGGCCACTAGTGTGTTTCAGGTTGCTTTCACACACACACACACACACACACACACACACACACACACGTGCCTTTATGTGGAATCAATAAATGTTATATCTGTAAACATATGTGCACATTAAAAATCAAATGCATGTATTCATGTATTAAGTAAGCATCATGGGCATATTTATGAATAGACATATATTTCCATGCTCTTATATATAAGGATAATCTCAGATATATAAAAATTTACCCAGTAGACACTCCTTTAGTTCTTAGGAATATTTGTACTTTAGGAGATCATTGGGAATTATGTAGTCCAGTGGCTTTTCAATCTTATTTTTAGAGATTATCTTAACATAATTTGATGATAACACTCCATGGTAGTTATTTTTTAAAAAGCAGTTAGTGTTGCACTAAGGGGAGTAAAAAATGGTGAAAGGGGACTGTCGAGTGGGTGGGTTTCTATGTGACTCCACCCATTTTTCAACTAGAGCAACTTCAACTGGCATGCTTAGATTTAATGTATTTTTATTAGAAAGTGTTTTCTGTCATTTAAATCACCACACCTTCATCATCACCAACAGATTGTCCTCATTTTATACATGATATTGATTGCAGCAACCTTAAGTGACTTGTGGATGGTCCTGCAATGATTGTTAGTGAACAAATCAAATCTTAAACCTTTTTTTTTTCTTTGATTGTTGAAAAATTGTGGGTTTTCATTTTTATTTTGGGGTTTTCCCCCCATTCATTCTTTATCTATTTCATCTATTTTGAAACAAGTATGAGGTTGGGACTTTTAGTCTGATATACAGCCAAGTGTTTTTTCATGTAAGTGTAGTCTTTGAGAATGCTTCCAGTAATATTATAGAACACAAGATGGCAAAATGAGGGAAAGACAAGTTTGTGAATTTGAAAGTAATTAAAAGTCATGATCTGAACATACTGACAAGTAGATATATTTCATCCTTAGAGGGGTTTGATGTATTTCAGGGCCCCTTTTCTGGTTGAGCTGAATTAAAGATTTTTATCAATTATGTTGATAAAGACAACACACTTTTTTTCAGAAGCAGATGACCCTAGTCCAGTAGAAGTGCTAACAGGTTATATCACCATTTCACCATCCAGGCTGCCACTTATATCACATGAGGTGTGTTGTCCATGTTAAGCTGAATCTACACTATTTATTTCTTAAGAGTCATACTTGATTCCAATATGTAGTCAGGGTTGAGAACTCCTGGATTCGAGGAACAGGAATTCAAGGAGATTTCAACAGGTAGGAATAGAACAAAAGCAGTTTCTTTAAAAAATTAAACCAAGCTTCTGCAGGCTAGGCTATGATCATGTTATTAATGAACTTACATACCTTATTATACTCATTCCCATTACAATGTTCTCTGGCACTGTAAATTGGTAACAGTGATATGTATGAGTATATATATATATTCATTCTTTAGTCTTAAGTTGCTGTGAGAAAATCATATAAATAACATTTCCTTAAAAGTAAGGATGAGTCATCCTGTCCTAGAGGAAGGAGATTTTATATAGTTCTTTTTTACTTTTTAATAATTTGTTATTCATTGCAGATGGCAAACTAAGATCTATATTCACATGACACTGAGTTACTCCTTCATTAATAAGTTCCTTGTTACTAAGGTGAAAAAGTAAAATGATTGACTGAAGAGGTTTTAAATTAAACTAGTTTGTAGTACAATCTGATTTTCTCATATGCTCTAAAATATTCACTAAAGTAGGGTAAACATGGTGATAGTATTGGTGATTGTAATTCAAAATTTTACTTCTTTGGACAAAAGTCACCAAATATATTTAGTTAAGGAAATGTTCATCCTCCAACGGTCACCATCTGCATTAAATGTTTTGCAAGGAGATATTCACAGCTGTATTTAGCTACCTCATTAGAATCTCAAACTAAAATGAAATGAAACTAATTTTTTAATGTAAACTCAGTGTTTTATGTAAAATAGCACAAGGGAAATATAAGTGCATAATTATTCACAGGCCTAAGATTTGGGATTTGCCTAGAAATGAAGCTTCTTGTGTGTATTTCTTTTTGCATGTGGAAGTACCACTAAATCCCCCATGTCTCATACCCTGGTGTGTGAAATCCTCAACATTGCAGGTATCAGAGTTTTGAAGAATTATAAACACATTTAAAACCGCCATTAATGGAAGTTGTCATTGTAAACTATCATGACATATTATTCAAGGGACAACCATAATATCTCCTGTCCCATATGGTACTCTACAACGTGAACTTATTTTTCTCCAACAAGGTGAAGTCTAATTTTCTTCCTCTTGAATCCAGAGGACTATGACCTCTTTGATTAATAGATTACAGCACAAGTGTTGCTGTATGACTTTCAGAGTTGGATGATAAGTGATGACGCAGCTTTTGCCTTGCTCTCTGAAACATTAGTACTAGAGCTTGGCACCACCATGTAGGAATTTGCCTACTCTGAGTCCCACATTATAATACCAAGCTGCATGGAAAAAACACACTTGGGTTGGTACTCCTGATTTGTAATCATTGTCTTGGAACCCTCAGAATCCAGGTTCCAAACATATTATTGAGCCATTTTACTAACAAGAACAACCTATCTACCATGATTGAATTTCCTCAGTGATTTGAGAACAGATGAATTGCTGTTTTGCCCTGTACAGATTCCTGACCCAGAGAATTGTGACATTAAAAAAAAACATGCAAACAAACCTTGTTGTTTTAAGCCACTAAGTTTTAGGGTCATTTGTTAACCAGAAAAACTGTTATGGATTTAGTTAACAAAATACAAAATCATTAGGCCCAGTTTAGGGAGTTAAGGAATGATACAAGCAGAAACATTATAATTCTGCTTTTTTTAAAGGGGGTAGGTGTAATTCTAAAAATGCATCAACTTTTGGGGAGTATAATCTATAGTTTATGAAAAACACCCATTTAAAATATGCAATACGATGACTATTAGCAAATTTACTGAGTTTGTGCAATTAAAATTACAATCCCATTTTAGAAAATTTCTCTCCCTTTATGAAAGGACCCTGAAAAGAGGGTTTTAGAATATTTTTTCCAAAAAAGATCTCTTATGCCATCTTATAGTCAATTCTTTTTCCTACCCCCAAAGCCAATTGCATTTAACTTAATTCTGCCTTTTGTGTAACTGATGACATGACTTGGGTCTAGTTTTGGAATCCTAGGGAATTCAACAACAGGACATCAAAATATGTAAGTGCTGTTTTCAACGATGGGTCTGTGCTGTTTTCTTGTTAATAGACTCAAGACTCTATCTTTTGCTTTGTGGATATCCACTTCTTCAATATGAGCCCCTAATATAGTATTTGAGAGCAGAGACCTTAGATTACCTTAGTTCAGATCCCATTTCCAACACATATTAGTTGCATGTCATTGGACAATCTTCTGCATAAGGCTATTCTGAAGATTGTATTAAATAATGTACTTACACTTCCTAGGACAGTGCCCTTCATGGGGGTAACAATAAAAGATAAATATTACTTAGTGATTGTTTGCCAAGGAGCTAACAATATGCTTAACACATATTAACTAGTCTTTATTTAGTCTTCTCAAAAACTCCATGTAGCAGGTGGTATTGGTAATGATAATAGAAACTGGGTACCCATTGGAAAATTGCTTTAGCTCTGTTTTTTACTAGAAAGTCCTCAGACTATTGACATCTCAATGTATGGTTGTTTTACTTTGCATGGATCTTATTATAATCTTGTTTGTGTCATAGCTGTTAGTACTCTCTCATTCTTGTGTTTGGGTATTTAAAAACCCATGACTTCATCTGTCTTCCCAACCATACTATGTCCTATCATACACATACATACTCTGTCTTGTGGATCTGGAATGACAATGTAGTCATGACAGTTTCCTAATCTGCAGAACAAAGGTGAGAAAGAACTAATGCATCCCTGTGATGAGGATATCTATAATTTTAGGAGAGGATAGAAGTCAGGGATCCAATTCCAGTTGTTTTAGTAAGCGTTTTCACTGCCATGACTCAAATTAACTAAAAGAAAAGTTAATTTGAGGGCTCAATGTTTCAAGGTCTAAATCCATAGACAGCAGCTCCATTCCTTAGAGCCTGAGGTGAGGCTGAACATCATGGTGGAATAGTGTGGGGAAAGGAAGCAGCTTACCTGAGGATCAGGTAGCACAGAGAGACTACTCCATTTATCAGATACAAAATATATAACCCAAAGGCACACCCCCAGTGACCCATCTCCTCCAACCATACCCTACCCACCTTCAGTTACCACTCAGTTAATCCCATCAAGAGACTAATTTGCTGATTAGGATGAGGCTCTTATAACCCAAGCATTTCTTCTCTAAACCTTTTTGCATTGTCTCACATATGAGCTTTTGGGGGGACGCCTCACATCCAATCATAATGCCAATCAAGGGCTAGACGGAGAACTAAGGGTGACTATGGTAATATAAAACAGCACTCTTATACAGACCCAAATAAATACCAGTCAGAATACCCAAGATATCAATTTACAAGAAGGAAGTTGGCTCATGGTTTGAGAGGTTTCAGTTCATGGTCACTTGGCTGTCATGGCAGGGTGAGCATGGTGCAGCCAAGTTGTTTACCTCAGGGCTGCCTGCAAGCAAAAATGAGAGCAAGGAGCTGGGGCCCCAATAACCCTTTTAGGGACATGGCTCCCGGTGACTTGTCTTCTCCCAACTAGGGCTCACATCTAGTTTCTGCCACCTCCCAACAATGCTATCAGCTGGGGACCAAGCCTTTTTAACACCTGAGCTTTTGAATGACATTTAAAATACAAACTCGAACACTGTGGCATCAGACACAGGAATGATTTAAAGAGTTTTTACAATATAGAATATGGAAGTAAATTCTTTAAAAAAACTAAAGAATCTAATCATTGCAAGTAACTTTGTAAGTAATTTACCAAATATTTTGCCAGGAAAATATCAACATTGATTTAAATGACCATATACAATATGTACACTTTAAAAGTTTATTATAAAACTTCTTATACATGCTTGAAAAAGGTCTTTAAAATCCTCCATAGCTTTACAATGCATAATGTTTCAGAACGATTTGACAGATAACAATGATTTTAATACATTTAATAGGATGATAAATATGATGTAACAGTAAGAATCAAGGCATGTTAACTTTTACCTTATATTCATTTGCTTTTTTGATTTGGAGAGTTTGATGAACATATTTATTCAACCAGGATTTGTTTTATAATGTGTATACATGACTACTTTGGTTTCTAAAAGCATCCTAATTTTGAACTCACAGATCCTGGATTATACTGTCATAGTCAAAATACAGCAGGATACTATCCCTGGCTGTGTGGGCCTCCAGTTCTGTTCCTTTTAGCATCTATGGAAGCTCTGATGCTTGTATGAAGTACACAGTCAAAACTCTTTATCTAGATGGTATTAGTAATAGATGCAGGTTGTTTAAAAAATAATTAGGGCAATAAGAACATGAAAAAAACAATTTCATTGGAAAATAATTTGCAAAAATTTTTCTTATAATTGTCTGTCAATATTGATAACCCCCAAGTGTGTGCCTTTGATTAGTGATGAGACTCCATTTCTCAGCGCCTATGCTGCATTTTTACTATGGTTTGGTGATATGGGTTTTCCTTACATCTTCTAAGTGACTCATAATAATACACAGGACTCAGAAATTATAAAAGCATATTTTCCACTAGGCTCTTTGATAAATTTAGCAACAAAGAAGCAGCTGGCACTTTATTGCCTACAACTTCCTACATATTTCCCTAAAGTTTTAGCTAAACAAGAATACATTGTGTTTTATTTTGTTCTAATTAAGTAGAAAAGAAAAGCAGAGTTATGGATTGATGGGTTTCAGACTTAAAGCATTTCTGTTGTAATTGTCAGACATTCAATTAACCAATTTCTGAAGGATTTTATCTTTCTTATTGTTATATTTCTCATCTCCCTCAATTTTATCCTTCTAAATGAGAAGATCTCCCCTTTTTTCCCCACATTTCAGAGAAATAGTTCATTTACTGTAGAGATAAATAAACCAAATAGATCAGTGTAGAAATTTAAATGTAGTACATCTGAGAATATTTTTCTGATTTAAAAACTATAAATTACTTTTAATTGACTACTTTTAGATTCATTCATTCTATAAAAAATCACTACAGTTTAAGGGCTATAAGGAATTAAGCAGTAGGAAAGACATTAAGATGATTAAAAAAAAACAATTTCTAATGCATGCCTTAGTCATTACTTGTTTTCAGTTTTTTAAAATGTGAATTGTGGGGGCTGGGGATGTGGCTCAAGTGGTAGCGTGCTCGCCTGGCATGCGTGCGGCCCGGGTTCGATCTTCAGCACCACATACCAACAAAGATGTTGTGTCCGCCAAGAACTAAAAATAAATATTAAAAATTCTCTCTCTCTCTCCTCTCTCACTCTCTCTTAAAAAAATAAATAAAAAATAAATGTGAATTGTGTATTATTCTAACTAGTGTATAGGTATTCTAAATGTGGGGGCTCAAGATTGTATTTTGGGGTGCTAGTAATATTTTATCATTTGACTGAGGTATTAGCTATATGGGTGTAGTTACTTATGTTTATTCATTAAGCCATACAATCACAACTGTGTATTTTTCTTTATGGCTTGCAATAGCACAGCTTCAGAGAAAAACAATTCCTGGACATAATGGAATTTTGCTCAGCTTTAAGGAAGAATGAAATTTTGGCATTTGCTGGTAAATGGATGGAACCAGAGAACAACATGTAAAATATAATAAGCCAGGCTCAGAAAGTCAAGGGTTGAATGTTAACCCTTGAAATATCACTTTCCAGAACTTTGTAAAATTGAACTCAGTATTGTCTAATATTTTATGTGCAAATGACGTATTACCATTAACAAAACAAGTAATTTTAAAAAACCCTCTGACCTAAAGGTGTTTATAATTTTGTGTTAAACACAGTGATTGAGTTAAATAATCTATATACACTAGATGTTTACAGAGTGAAGGACTTATGGACAATTTCCATCTTAGACAGTATTCCCACACAAATGATATCTGAACTGAGACTTCAAGGATGTGTAAAGAAAATATATTATTTGACACAATGGAATATTAATCAGCCATAAAGAAGAATGGAATTATGGCATTTGCCAGTAAATGGATGGAACTGGAGACTATCATGCTAAGTGAAATAAGACAATCCCCAAAATCCAAAGGCTGAATTTTCTCTCTGATATGTAGATGCAAATACATAATAAAAGCGGAGGGAATGAAGAGAAGGGCGGGGAGAAGGGAATAGGAAAGAGAGTAGAATGAATTGTACATAACTTTCCTATGTTCATAAATGAATATATGATACAACCACAGAATGGGATCCTAAGTTATACTATATGTATATTTAATATGTCAAGATAATCTCTACTACAGAAAAGAAGAAAACATATTATGTGATATAAGAGGAAGTTCAGAATAATACAGGCTATTTTTCTAGAGTCTTAACAGTGTTATCTGCCAGTCACAGTTTTGGCTCTTGGTCCAGTTATCCTTGTGGTCATAAGATGGCTGCCAAATGCAGCTGTGGTTACATACTTCTTTTTTCTGTCCAGCAGGGGAGGAACAAAATTTATAATTTACTATTTCTCTAAGAAATGTCACAGACTTACTGGCTTACCCTACTAAAGACACATATGGGTGGATGGAGACTTAAATACTTTAGGATTTTGAGATGAAGGTCAAACAAACTAAAATGTCAGGCAGATGGTTTCTGACTAGGCAACAGTGGTATCTACCACAATAGAGTTCTTCAATTGGGCAGTCAGTGAAAGATGGTGTATTATCACACTTTGAGAAGTGAAGCAACTTCCTCAAAGACATTAAGCTGATTACTACTAGGTTTCTTGAGAATTATTGCATAATATTGAGTTATGTTTCTTTACTACTTGCCTCAGTAGAGAGCAGAGAAAGAGCAATAAGCATAGCAAGTGCATCCTATTTCCCATTTACAATACTTTAAAATAAAGATATAGCAAGATTCTGGAAGTATTTTTGCTTATAATTTTTGCAATCAGAATTACAAAAATAATTTTCATTAGAAGCAACTGGGATACATGCAGACGATGGTTAAACTGGAGAAAATTAAGGTCTGATTAAAAATTATAAGGTGACCAAAAACATAGCACATGGACTTTCATAGTCCTTTAGTCAAAAGAGTGTCTTTTGGTGATAGAATAATTAAAATGAAATAATGAAAATATTTAAGAATTTTCTAATATGGAAATATGGTGAAAATAATTCTTAAATTTGCTTTTGCTGAAGAAGAATTTCTACTTTATAAAGAATTATTCTATCTCAAGTTGAAAAATTAGAATTAATTAATTTAAACATAAAATAAAAATCAAATATTTATTCCACCAAGCAATCAGGTCCCTATTTTTTATAGTATTGATTTTAAGATTGATATTACTTATTTTTTTTTACTTAGGCAGAATAACATTTAGCAGAAATATTAGGAAGATGTCAGTTCTGTTTACCTTAAGTATATAAAGTGAAACAGTACTCTGGTGGTAGGTGTCCAAGTGTTTGCACTGAATGCTTCTGTAATATCAATTATGATCCCTATTCAAAATTAGATGTAGCCCAGATTTCTCAAATGCTTGAGTGATCATTTTCTTTAGTAATTGAGTTCCTCATAGAATTCCACTGCTCTGATTACTCACTCAGTAATCTAAGCATATTAATTTGAAAAGCTGCATAAGCGTGTGGCCAGGATAATGGCAGTGAAGTAATTGCAAGGAAATCTTTTACAACAGACTTATTTTCATCTAATAAACTCTTCCCCGATGGTTACCCGGCATGCAGTGAATATGATATGAGTTCTAACATGTATGTGCATTAACATATCTGTTTAAGTAGTTTTTAAATATTAGATATTCTATAGGATTAATCATATAAAGATGTTGGGGGGGCAGTAATGGGTATTGAACCCAGAAATGCTTTACCACTGAGCTACTTCCCCAGCTCTTTTTTTTTTTTTTTTTTGTAAACAAGGTCTAAGTTGCCCCAGCTGGCCTCCAACCTGGGACCCTCCTGCCTTAGCCTCCTGAGTAACTGGCATTACAGGTGTGTCACTATGTCCAGAAAGAAGATGCTTTTAAAATATCATTTAAAAAAATTTTAGCTCACTAGGAGGGCTGGATTTTAACATAAAGACAACTTGTTGAGCATCTACCAGGTAGCAGAAATTAAACTAAGTACCATTCCTGTGTTGTTCTAGGTGATCCTCACAGGAACACTGTATAAGAGATTTTATAATCCCTATTAAGTAGATAAGGAAAAGGAAGTCAGATTGGTGAGGTTATTTGCCTAAAGTCACATTTTCAGACCTCAACTCAATTCTGGCTAATTCTAAAAAGTTCACTCTTCACAGTTTCTGCTTTATCATAAAAATTTAATTGTATTTTTAGGGTTATATTTTAGCATTTGACATATATGTACAAGGGTTTTAGTTTCAAATTCTGGAGGTATATTAAATAGTGACTCCTAAGGGAGTAGAAGGACTGTAAAAATTGTATCTGTTCTGTGACATCAATCAACTTGTCTTATACCAAAAATTTACATTACTTTCTGTTAGATGATTCTTCTTAAACTACCAGACAAAAGAAGGCAACAAACCATTGTTATGTCTATTTTTATAAGAAATATAAAATCAACTACTAGCACTCAGGAGGAATGATGAACATATTTCTTGGTTAGTGTACCATGTATATACCACCAAAATATCTAATACACTGTGGATAATTCCAGGGCTGTTTCTAATGCCTTCTTATGCTTGAAAGATTCTGATAAAGTGCAACAATTAGCAAGAAACAGATTTTTTGTTCTTTTATTTTTAATTCTGTCCTGTAGCACATCAGTACCTTAGATTTCATTAGATTCTGATTAAGTTTAGCCTTTGTCAGTGTCCACAGAAAGACTTATTTAGTAAGCATTTGCTTGACTTTATTATCTTTGAATATGTAATCCGTTAATTAGTCTGTTAATAAACATAGTTGCTCTTTAATTACTTTAAACATAGGCAGGCTTTGTATGTCACAATTATACAATGGTTAACATGAAACTTAAAATGTTGTAGTAATGCAACACATGTATGGTATTTATAAAGATATATGTCTATAGCACCCCACAGACTTCATGAAACATTGATCGTTATCATCAATCTGCAGTGCTATTCTGACCATCTCGTTTTCAAATTCTGCACTGAGGGTTTTTCATTTATTTTTGGGAATGGGTGTTGGTGATTGCTACTTTTCGTGTGTTTGTGTGTGTGTGTGTATGTGTGTGTACAAGTGTATAAAACAAAAGCAAACTATTTTTCAGTTTTCATTTTGTTCTCTTACTGAACAGATTTTATAATCAAGTGGTAATAATAATGAAATAATAATAATATATTGGTGCTCTGCTTTGCAATTTTCAAGGCACTTTTAATCATTTCATTTGATTCTCACAACAGCATGGGGTAAATATATAGAGCAGGTAATCTCAATCCTCCTGTGACAAGAAGGAAGCTGAGCTGACTCTGGGCTGATGACAGCTAGAAAGAAAATGAAGCCTAAGGCTGAGGAGTCCCAGGGCTCCCACCACAAGCCTTTCCCTCATCCTTATTCCTACCACCAGAGACATTTGGCCCTTCCATCCTCCATTTCCTATGACTCAAAATATATTAGCCTAAATCTTGTTTTTTATTTTATTTTAATCTGAGAGGTAGATGTATTATCCTTCATTCCTTTCACTGAGAAAACCCTACACTAAACTGTTATTTTACTTTTCTCTGCCTGTGGACTGAAGGACTGTGGTGAGAGACTAGAGGATCAAAGTACATTTTCTTCAAATGCCTTAGCATTTGTTCAAAATCACTGAGGAAAGGTGGTGGAAAGTATTGAACTTTAAACTGTGTTTCATTCCCCTGAGATAGCAGGTAAGGAATTTGGCAGGCTAATTCCTGGTATCCAAGGAAAAAGAGCAAGGTATTCCTGGGAAGTCAGCCTTGAAGATTATCAGAGGATATCAGAAAATAATCCGCCTCTCGAATCCCACACAGCTGAAATCCTGAGCTTGGCTTTCTGTAGCCTTGATTCAGTGCTATCAATGTTATCACTTCCACTTGCTTAGATATGCTTAACTGCTGCTTTAAAATGCATAAGCAGCTACTTTCAGTCTATATGGAGGGAGATCCCATCCACCTATCAGAAGGGGGAATTGAAGATGCTGATAGTCCTATTCAGATCTTGAAATAAGGAGGTTATATTATGTTCTTGGATGTGGCTTTGGAACCAAATTCATCTATATTCATCCTGGTAATGCTTTTAGAGACCAGATATATGTTAAATGGCATGGCATGGGAAAGGGGCTGGCATTGCTTACATAAAGAGAAAGATTCTTACTTACTGCTTACTAACTTGGAAAATACCCCTTGGAGGAAAATAGGAGGCATAGGACTTGAGCTATAACTTAGGCAGTATTTGAGCTTTAGTCTTCTGAATCATAAACTGAAAATGTTGGATAAAATATACTTCTGTGCTTCAAATACAGAAATTCACAACTTCCTGTAGTGAATTATATGCCACTTAACCAACATTGTTTTACCCTTTGGCCATGTTATGCTAAATTATTGCTAGATTCAAGTTTTTTTTTAAAACCATTTGCTTTTATTGGCCTTAGGGAAATAGATTCAAGTTTTACCTGGATTTAAATGTTCAGCTTTCCTACAGAGATATCATTAAGAAAGTCTACATCTTAAACTAACTTGGAAATTTAAATTTAAGACACCTGAGCTATGTACTTGTTTTGAGACAAACATATTTAACTACAAGGTTAAATAAAAAATAACACACAAAAATAACAACAATAAAAAAAAAAACACCAAAACAATTCAGAACAATTTAAACCATCTAGTGAATGGTCTGAAGATGTTTAAAATGCCGACTCTGGAATAGAAGGAGGTGTCTTTGTTTATTAGTATAACATCTTTGAAGGCTCTGATGTATGGAAAAATGAATTAGACTTATTTCTCTAGGCAAAAGAAAAGTCAAGTCAATAGATAACAATTATTACAAACTGACTCATTTTACCTGAAAAGAAAAAAAAATTATGGGTTAGATGCGTCTCCCCAAATGAGCTGCCCTGAGTGGGGCAGAGTTCATGGTACTGAGGTGCTGAGAGTGATGTAGACCGAAGTACTGATACAGCTGCAATGGGAGAATTTGGACCCTACGTGAGAAATGTCTATGGTTCTGTGACCCTGAGGCAAAGAGGACAGTGAGGAATGGCAGGAATTAGTCCCCTTAGCTGTCTTTAGCCGTGGCATGTGACAAAACACCATTGACCAGCAAAGCTCTGAGAACCTTTAACCCCAAATGTTTTTGCTACTTTGTGCTGTTGTGAGTCAGAAGCTCAGAAATTTCAGCTCTGAGCAAGACTTACATGATAAAAAATGAGTCTTCTAAGTAAAACCCAAGGAAATATAACTGCTCAGTAGATTTACTTATTTTAATTTAATAAACATCTACTTGGGTTTTAGGCTGTGCTCTTCAACTCCAATCAAGTAAGTCAGCTTCAGTTTCCCCACAAAACATAAAATGACCGTTGTCTTGTCTCCAACTGGCAAAATGTTCTAGGTAAAATCAAATTTACCCAAGAAGATTAACTTGTTACATTTCCTTTCCTTTTAATTTTTTTTTGTCTTTTTCCCTCTCTTTCTAGAGACTAACCCAATTTGTTTCTAACAACATTTATTTTGAGGCAAAGAAATACCTAACTCAAAACAATCCCTTTGAGGAAGAAAGAAATCAAATGCACAAAACAATAGACAGGACAGAATCTTTCCTCATTATGCTATTTTATGTTCTTTATTTTGAAATACAAGTAAATGAAAAGAAGGCCTGATTATAATAGTAATTACAACAGAGAAGCTTACATTCCCCAATTAAAAAATATAACCTACACTAAGCAGGTATTTTGGTAGATGTCAAACTTTCAAGCACAAAGATAGATATATATTTTTTTAATCAGGTAGACCTTCATTTGAGGGTTGCCTCTACCCATATCTAGCCCATGTGAGGCTAGCCTATTTATATACTACTTCTTAGTTTCAGCTAACTACATTTGCAAATAGGCATAATTAAGGTAACTTTTTTATAGAAATATAAAAATGAAGCCTATAGCCTAGGATCAAGTGTAAGTGTTCAATGAAATTCAATCATTTTATAAATTAATTTGAGGAAGGATATAGTTTTGCTAAGATGCTGAGGTGTTTTTTTTTTTTGGTATATTTCAAAATCCACCCACAGAAAACTAAGTGATGAGTATTATTTTAAAGGGATTTTGTGATTTATATTTGTTGAAATTCTTTTTTCGCCTATTTCATTCATGGATTTTCTTTCCTCATAGAATGGATAGGAAAAGACTAAATAAGGGGGAATAATGAGACTGTTGGATAGCTTGACTGGCTTTTAAATACCTTTGATTCCTGCTCAATGAAAGTTTTAAAGCAAAGGAGGGCAGGGTGGGGAGCAGGTGTAGTCTAAAATGAATGGTAGATACTGTTCTGTGTAAGCAGGTGGATCTTTAGACTGAATGCTTATGAGGAGCAATGCACACCAAAATGTTAGCTTTGTGGAATTTGTCATTCAATTCAAAAATCTTAATTTTTTTTGTCTTAAATAGGATTGATAATTATCACACATAGCACAGGGAAACACACAGGTAAAGTAGATTTAACGAGTTTGGTTCCTTACACGGATTAGTTTTTAGAATGTTGCTGAAGAGTGACATAGGAAATGAGCCCCTTCCCCCTTTTTCACGGCAGGGAATATTAGAATGAGAACAGGAAGGAATAACTTCCAGTCCTAGACTGAACTTTATATCTGATGCTTTTGAGGCATGACAGCTATCCTTTGTGTCTTCATTTTTCTGTGTAAAACTCGAGATTGAACTATATACCATAAAATCTTTTCGTTCAGAAACTTTGCATTTCTAAGAAATAAAAATTTTAAGGCTAAATAAAAATTTTGCCATATCTGTGTATGATAAAAAAAAAGGATGGGGCTGGGGATGTGGCTCAAGCGGTAGCACGCTCGCCTGGCATGCGTGCGGCCCGGTTCGATCCTCAGCACCACATACAAACAAAGATGTTGTGCCCGCCGAATACTAAAAAATAAATATTAAAAAAAATTCTCTCTCTCTCTCTCTCTCTCTCTCTCTCTCTCTCTCTCTTTCTCTCTCTCTCTCTCTCCCTCTCCCTCTCTCACCTCTCTCTTAAAAAAAAAACAAAAAAACAAAAGGATGGCTAATTTTCAAAACACAGTTTAAAGGCTGCTTGAATTAAAATCATCTGAATGCAGTGTGGGATCTAGGTTTTAACCAGCTGTGTTTTTTAATCAAATGATTCATATTATAGGTGACTATTGAAATTTGAGAAATATTGCTTGCTATTTATCAAATATGATTCTTAAACCAATGCAACATCTATTTTATTAGTTCTTTTTAGTTATACATGACAATGGAATTCATTCTGCCATAATTATAAAAGCACAGAGTATAATTTTTTTTTTCTAATTCAGTTCCCAGTACTTCCCTTTCCTTTCCCATCCTCCTACCCCATTCCATTCCCTCTATTCATTTCTTCCACTCTACTAATCTTTCTGCTATTTACTTATAGGTTGTTTTATTTTATTTTATTTTTTTTTTGGTAGTGTCTGGTAGATATACATGCTGGTGAGATTCACTGTGGTATATTTATATGTGTACATAAGAATATTAGGGCAGATTCATTACCCTGTCTTTCCCTACCCCATTCCTCCTTCATTTCTTTCATTCCCTTTTGTGTTCACTGATCTTTATTCTATTCTTTTTTAAGAATTCCCCCTTTATTTTGGATTAGCTTCTGCTAATGCTTCTAGAGAAAACATTCGACTTATTTTGACCGTTTGAAACTGACTTATTTCACTTAGCATGATAGTCTCCAGTTCCATCCATTTACCAGAAAATGTCATAAAACTGTTCCTCTTTATGGCCAAGTAATACTCAACTGTGTATATACACCACATTTTCTTCATCAACTCATCTGTTGAAGGGCACCTAGATTGGCCACATAGTTTGGCTATTGTGAAATGTGCTGCTGTAAACATTGATGTGGCCGTGTCACTGTAGCATTTGTCTGCATCCTCAAGATTTTCTAGTTTACTGGAATTTAAATTTTCAAAATAGTTTCTGCTGATTTCAGTAATGGCCTTGGTTATATTTCCTTTTTTTTTTTTTTAAATCTCAGGTTGATAATTTGAGTTATTTTCCTTTTTTTTCTTTTGGTTAGTTTGGCTATGGGTTTGTCAATATTGTCAATCCTTCAAAAAACAAATTTTGTTGATCTATTTTGTTGATCTTTTGTGGTATTTTTCTTAACCTCAGTTTCATTGATTTTGCCTATAATTTCAATTATTTTTTGTCTTCTACTGATTTTGGTGTTGTTTTACTCTTTTTTCCCCCTAAGGCTTTGAGATGAAATATTAGATTATTCATTTGTTATCTTTCTATTCTTTTATTCCTCTTAAAACTGGTTTCATACTGTCCCAGAGATTTTGATGTGTTATATCACTGTTCTCATTAACTTCTGAGAATTTTTTTCTCTCCTTATTTCTTCCATTCATCATTCAAAAGTGTATTATTTAATCTCAATGTATTAGTTTCTGGTTTTTATCTTTTCATTGATTTCTAATTTTATTCCATTATTATCTGTTAGAATGCAAGGAATCATCTCTTAAGATTTGCTTAGTGGCCTAAAATATGGTTTATTTTAGAAAATATTCCATATGCCACTGGGAAAAAAGTGAATTCAGTAATTGATAGATGAAATATTCTATACTTGTCTGTTAGGTCAATATTATTAATTGTACTTTCGAGTTCTGTAGAATCCTTACTTAGTTTTTGTTTGGATGATGTATCCAGTGATGAGAGAGGCATTATAAAGTCACCCAATATCATTGTATTTTAGTCTATTTGATTCTTAATATTGAGAAGGTTTTGTTTGATTTATGTAGATGCTTTATAATTTGGGGCATAAATATTTACAATTATTGTGCCTTGTTGATGTATGATTCACTTAAGAAGCATGGAACAAACTTTTTTGTCCCTTCGGAATAATTTTGGCTTTAAGTCCACTTTATTCAATATGAGAATAGTAATCCCTGATTGTTTACAAGATCCATGTGAATGGTATAGTTTTCCCTATCCTTTCCCCTCATTCTGTGGATGTTTTTGCTTGTGAGGCGAGTCTCTTGCACACAGCATATTGTTAGGTTTTGTTTTTAACCCATCTGCCAACCCATGTCTTTTGATTGAAGGGTTTAGACCATTTATTTTCACTGTTGTTATCGAGAGATGACTTTTTAGAAAAATTTTTTGAGACAGGGTCTTGCTAAATTGCTTAGGGCTTTGCTATGTTGCTGAGGCTGGCTTCTTCGAACTTGCAATCCTCCTGCCTCAGACTCCCAAACTGCTGGGATACAGGTATGTGCCACCACACCTGGTTAGAGATGATTTTTATTTCCTGCCATTTTGATTTATTTATAATGTTTAAATTGAACTTTATTTTCCTTCAATTGATTATTCTTTTAGTATAATTCTTCCCTGTGCTGATTTATTTTTTCATTTCTTCTATTTTATTGAGTATGTTTTGTAGTGCACCAATGTAATATCTTGAGGGAAAAGTTATTAATCTATCACAGAGCCCAGTTACTCTGCTTTAAATGCATGAATATTCTGAAAAGAAAATGAGATCAAGGAATATCTGATGGTTCCTTTTATTCTATATTTTTTACTATATAATTTTCTATCGATTGGGGAAAAATCAAAATGGAAAGAAAAGTAAATGTATGGCTGAAATACTTCTTTATTTTTGTATATTCAAATAATTTAAAAATTTGAATTGGGACAAGAGAAAAAATTTCTCAATAATTTCATTTTTTTTTAAAAAGGAAAATGCATTAGTTCCAGGATTTTGAAAATATCAAATACAAAACATAACATAATGAGAAGGGAACAAAAACTACTAAATTCTAGGTTATGTTCAGTATTATTACCTCAAAATAGCTCACTACTTGCAGCTGACTCCATCAAATACATTAATAATAAAATAATTCTTCATACAACTTTATCAGGCAAGTAGCTGTTTTAAACAACTTGATTGAGATATAATTCCCACACAATACAATGCACATTTTGGTGATTTTTAGTATATAAGCCTAGTTTTGCAACCATCACAAAAAAGTTCCTTTAACCACTTAAAAATATTCTAGTTTTGAGGGAGATGCTTGCTCAGCTACTAGTCTCTCAGTTGACACCACACTTTTCCAAACAAGCAATTTCTCTCAGCATTGTATTGACAAACCACTTTTATCAGAATGCCCTGGGCTATCTAGCTGCAATTCTGTGAAAGAGTGATTGGAAATGTACACTGGATCATTTGGGATTCCAAAGTAAATTCACCTGAAAGCTTATTTAGTGTGAATGAAAGTTGCCATGCAGCTTGATGAATACCATGCTGAAGAAGATTGATGATGGAAAAGAGGGGGGCAACTTCAGATCCACTCCCTAATAGAGCATAGACATCAGATTTGATTAAAGACTCGTTTGGGTTAGATCCTTTTGAATGCTAGATTGTCAAATGATTTCCTCCTGCCCCAAAAGGCAAAACACATTCCTATAGCACCCAAGAAGGCACACATATGAATGTGTGCATGTGTGTGTTTGAGTGCATCATCCTAACTCAGATAACAGAAAACCATCTTCAAAAAGGTTCTTACTTATCAGGAGGATGTTAGGAGAAAAATAATTAAAGGTACACAGTAAATGAGGTAGTCTGTGATTCATTGATAGTTTTCTCAGTGGATAATTGCTTCATTTAAAGCCATGGTTTTGTTATTCATGCTTCTGGTCACTCATATACTTATAACTTTCTTTTCAAATTTGCTAGCAATTAATTTTTTACTTCTTACCATATCTAATTAATATTTGTATTAAAACATTAATCTAAGCCTCACCATGCAACTTCTTTGATAATTCTTTCTGGGTGATTTTACACACACACACACACACACACAAAAAAAATATATATGCAGCTTTGTATTGTAATATACATGTACCTTCTATGAATTTAAGTTATTGCCTTTAGAAAACAATTTGCTATTTTTTTGTGCCAGGAAGTTTGTTGTATAATATGCTTCCTTTCTTTGGTATCAAAATAATATATTTTAAAAAAGAAAGAAAAAGAAAAAAAATCCATGTATCAGTGAAATGCCTGAAACTGGACCATTGTATTTTTGTACTAAGGAAGGTTAGGTACCACTTTGTGTGAAATGGCAAAGTGACACAGACCATTTGGAAAATGAAAACAACTATGCCTATGCGTTCCACACAGACATGGCAGAATATTTGCATGACTCTGGAAAAGTTGAGAAACTGTGGCTAAATGAGGAAACATCAGATTCTGCAGAGTTCTCACATGATAATTGTTTTGTCAACATATAATCTGTATCAAATCAGTTATTTGTTGCAAACTAGCTGTTCTTAAATTAGTCTATAGTAAATGTGGTACAATAAGAAATAATTATGTGTGAGATATATGTGTAATTTCTGTGTATATTTATGTGCGTGTGCCTGTGTTTATCTTCTATAGAATAGAAGTTCTTTAGAATTGACAAAGGGGAATGAAGGGAAGAGAGGTGGGAGGGGAATAGGAAAGACAGTAGAATGAATCAGGCATAACTTTTCTATATTCATATATGAATACATGATCAGTGTAACTCCACAACATGTTCAAATATAAAAAATGAGATCTTAATTCAAATAAGTTATATTCCATGCATGTATAATACTTCAAAATACACTCTATTGAGAAGTATATCTAAAAAAGAACAAATAAAAAAAATTCCCTTCCACTTGTTTTCCTACTCTTGAATTGCTTCAGTCTTTCAAACTAAAAGAAATCTCTAACCCAGATACTCAAATGATGTATGACCTGCTCATTGTTAGTTATTGTTAGTTATTTTACCCTAAGATGAATGTGTAGATAGAGTAAATCATAGAGGCATAATAATATTAAAGTATTTTTATTTTTTTCAATCTTATGTGCAACAGCAGTAAAGTAGAATAAATATTAAAAGAACTAAAGGGCTTTAACTTGCGTTTTCTGTAATTATTTATTTATTAATTTTTTTTTTGTTTGTTTGTTTGTTTATTTCGTTGTGTAGTATAAAATCCGTAATGTGTAATGCTCAATGTTCCTGTTTCTTGAAGACTTGGATAATCTCACTAAAGGTACTAAAAGTACCTCTGGCTGTGACTATTTAAAAAAAAAATAAATTAGCTTGCTTTCTACCACAAACTTGAGGCTGTTAATTAATTTCAGCCTCACAATTAGAATTTAAACTCTTGGTCCCTACATCTGTTAACAATGGAAAGTAATGAAAGAAATAACGTTGATGATGATGTCTCATGACTTGCCAACAGTGAAGTAGTAGGTGGAAGGGAAAGTCTCTTTCTCTGCTAATAGGCTGGATGGAGATCACAATTAAGCAGTTGGCTCTGATTTTTCCTTTCCTCTTTGATAGCTCTCTTTAATTTCCCTTTTAGTGACTGAAGTTGTAAATGAACTCACATGCTAATTAGTTTGTTATACTAACTATCCTTCCAAAGTTTCAAAGTTTGATCCTGAAAAGATTATCAAAATATGGTTATTTTAATATTCTCTTTCACTCACTCTTTTTCTTGCGACACTGGTAAGTAGAATTGAAAATTTGCTGAGTCTTCATAAAAAAACTTTCAAAGTGAGTGAGTAGCTACATTTTCTTTAATGAATCAATCTGTTTAGTTTTTTCTTTCTTTCTAAAATAATACCACAAACTTTGAACTTCTTGCCATCCACTTTGGGATGTTATAACTCCCCAAAGGAGGTTATTTGAAGCAAGAGTCCTTGGGACTGTGTTCCGAAAAAAAGATTTTTGGCTGGAAAAAATAACTTATATAAATGTCAACAAATTTTAGGAAGGGATAGACACAGCTAGAAAATTTCCTTACTAATGAAAGTCAGTACAGTATTTTCAGTTTAATACTTTTCAAAATATTTTGGGCAAAACTAATCTAAATTTGAAAATAATTTAATAATATGCTTTTAACTCAGTGTTTTCATGAACTCAGTATTTATAAAAGAAATCTAAGCTAGCCAACTTTTCATACAGTGTTATTTCTTTCTTTGCTTTTCTTTTGGTCTTATTACTGATTTGATTCTATTACTATTCAGCTAGATATTGAAAGTAGATAGAAATGTTTGTAGGTAGTTTAAATTCGGATGGGGGAGATAATCACAAATTCAAGTTAATTCATGCTAAATAGTGCCGAAAGAACTTTGAGATTCAGTCACCTGGATGACTTAGGGGATGAGAGTAAAGAGTGGTTATTGAAAGTTGTTAATGTGTCCAAGTAGATAATTGTTTTTCAAGGTTAATGAGAATTAAGAAAATCTAAAAATGAAGAACTTAAAAAAGATAGTTAGACATTTCCTAAATGAAAAATACTAGAAAGCAAAACTAACTTATAATTATAACAAAGAAAAATGGTAATGGTAAAAGTGCCATTCTTAGAGATCTCATAACATTCATGAAGTGGCACATTGATTGTATTTCTACATGGGCTAGAACAGCATAACATTGAATTACATTCTTATGTATTATTTTAAATTGAGGCATATTACATCAAAATATATATGTTCTGTGATACCTGTAAGTTGTAATAGTTAACAGCAAAAAGTGATTACAGTATATTTTCATCTAAATGAAACATTTTACACAGTCATGTTTATAAAATAGACGAGAATCAATTTACACAAAGGAAAAAGTTCACCAGCTCAGAATGTATCACATAGGAAGACTAAATTTATTAATCTCTCAAAAGTTAGTTGCTTTAAGAGCCCTAATTTTGTCTTCCATTTGTCACATTTGTTAGCAAAGTGATAAGCATCCCAGACTATGTGATGCTCTATCAGTTTTTTCCTAGGTTCTAATTTGTGTCAGTAATAATATTTAAGTGTAATATAAAATTGTGTCATATAATGTTTTATAAATGGAACACTTTGATATAAAAATTGATGAAAATGTGTGTCTAACAAGGATATATTTCTTTAATATAATTCCATTAATTCTAAACTGTCTATATGCTCTCTTCACCTTTCCACATAAAAAGAGATTTTGTTTCCAGTATTCTTTGCTAAACTTTGAGAATTGAAGAATAGCTATTAACTAGTTTTTCCCTAATAAATTAGTTCACAATTGTAAAACACTACAATAGTTACAGAGCTCATAACCTTTTAAAATCCATTTATTGATCTGAAATTTCACAGCAGTATGATTTTAATGTTTTTTCCTTATTAACTCCCTATTATTTGATTCCTGCTTTTGCTTTCTGTTTTGTTTCATTTCAGTTGACTATAGGGTATTTTGAAAACATGAAATAAGCAGTGTGTTTATTTTGCATGTTAGAAAGATCTACATCTATTCAATTGTCAGAAAAGTCTTTGCTCCTGCCTTGGGATTTGGAATGCCTGATGTAAATTTGGAACTATTTTCTTCTTTAGAAAAATTTGGCTGCCTAAGATTTAATTTTAAAAAATAATAAAAGGAGTAGAAGGTAATAATGGAAGGGAAATAGGATGAAGGAGAAACAAAGAAAAGAAGAAAATGAGAGAGGAGGTGGAGGAGAAAGAGGTACAGGAGGAAACAAAGAGAGTTTGAGAATCCATGTATATATATCTGCCATTTTTAATTTTAATCACTTTAATAGAAGAGTCAAATATTATTTCTGAATATATCTGGGTTCTATCTTAATTTTTAAAGAAAACATATCTTACATGCTTTTATGTAGTTAATTTAGAATATGTTTGCTTTAAAATTGTTAATTTAATCTTACAATTTAGAAAGGTCCTCCAATGATATCAGTAAGTTTTCCAAAAAATTTATTGAACAATAAATTAATGAATTTCATGAAAAAGGTATGATTTTTATAATTTTGATATTTTACACTATTTAAAATAGTTTTGTAATAATATAAAAATAAGCCTTGTAAATGGCTTATTTTTGCAGAGTATAAATCTAGTTAAGAGATGAATAATGGACAACTTCAAAGAAATAATTGCAAAATTTCTTTTCTTTAGGCAGGGGCAGTACCTAGGATTGAACTCAGCGGTCCTTAATCACTGAGTCACATCCCCATCCCCATCCCTATTTGTATTTTATTTAGAGACAGGGTTTCACTTAGTTGTTTAGCATCTTGCCATTGCTAAGGCTGGCTTTGAACTCGAGATCCTCCTGTGTCAGCCTCCCAAGCAGCTGGGATAACAGTACCACTGTGCCCTGCAATTGCATAATTTCTAACTCAAGGAGTTATGGAAATACTACCAAAGATTCCCACTAATTTGAAAGTATTATTCAAAGATTTGTGACAATAAAATATGTCTTCAAGTTACAGTGCTCATATTGAGAAGGTAAGCAAGTTGGGAGCCTCCATTTTCACCAAAAAAGGAAGGCCTTTCTCTAACTATGAGCACTTGTCTAGTTACTTGAATGGGGAACTCATGCCACTTGCATGAGATTCTGAGATTCTGAGAAAGACTTTGGAACTCAGCCCATCCAGGAAGGATCTTCATTTTCTGCAGTATACAACTGATGTTTTTACCTCAAAGCAAAAATCTGTGGATAGGCAGGGTAAAGTGTTGACTTGTTTACAATGTTGGATTGAAAAGTCTTTCAGTCATAATCTTGATAGTTGGCCCTAGTCATCCTCTTCCTTTCTGTATTTATTACCAAAGCAAAAGTTTATAGGTCTTTATATTTGTTCTAATAGAAATCTCTGTGTATGTGTACTTCTCTGCATTTGTAAATTTGATCTCATGTCATTGAATTTCTTCCATTAAGGAATTCTTTGCCATTTCTGGCCGACTGATAGACTCTTTAGTTTGTTTGTTTCTAAAATTGCTGTGTATACATTCTGAAAAAACTGCTCTATTTGTGGTCTTTCAATGACTTAGTACTTAAGGATAAGTGAATGCATGCAATTTTGACTTCTTTCCTCTTCAAAGATCTTCATATTAATTTGTACAAACAGATCTCAGGATGTGTTTAAGAAGACAAAAGAAACACAGAGTCTATATTGTGTACTTGTACTTAGTGCTTATAATTTTGGTGTCTACAGTTTTCTTTAAAAAATGGTGAAATTAATATGATACTATTTATGTGAAGTAGATGAGTTTGAACCATTCTTTGTGAAAAAGACTCTGAATTTGGCATTATAAGACTGAAGTACAAAAGTTGATGTTTAAAGAAACAAACGTACTTAGTCTTTACAAGTTGGTAGTAAAAATAACCAGTGGTAAACACAATGAAATATTAGGATGTATGGTTCAAGTGGCAAGTCAATAGACTATTCTGAGTTGCTGTGGTAAGAAGAGTTGTGCAGTGATAAGAAGAATTGTTTTAAAACTTAAGATGGATGCATTAACAGTTCATAGTATTCTGCCTCATCCTTCCATGTCTATTTTTTTTCTACCTCACTTTTTTACCTCCTTTGGCTCACTCTTTCACTTTTATCTATTCTCTCTCCTTTTCCTTTCTATGTCCTTATTCATGTATTCCTTATTTTTCCATGATATCCTGACATATATTTCACTAGAGTGGATCTAAAAATCTGATAGCTCACCCATGACTTAAATTGTTATTTTGAAAAATTTATTAAACCAATATCTGTTGGATTTCTCTTATGTCTCAGGTATTTCCTAGGCACTGGAGATACAGAAGTAAACAAAATTCTATCCTCAAGGAAGCTTGCATTCTCTGCTCTGGTTACAATATGGTAGCCAAGAGCCACATGTGAATTTTGAGCACTTCGAATGTGGTTGGTCCAAAAAGAGATGTGCTTCAAGTGTTAAATATACACCAGATTTCCAAAATTCATCCATAGAAAAGAATTTTAAATGTCTCATAATTTTTATGGTGATTATATTTTAATATAAATAATTTGGATATGTTGTAATAATTAAATCATACTATTTAGATGGGTGTTGCCTATTTATTTTTTCTCATTATACTGTGACTACCAGGGCATTTAACATTATGTGTGTGCCTTACGTTCTACTTCTTGCTATTGGACAATGCTGCTCTGAATAGTTAACTTATTTTCATGTTTAAAAGTTAATAATTTAATTTATTTTTCTGAAAATGAATTAGTTTTAACTTTTATTTCTTCCAATTTATAGTTTAGCTTGAACTAAAATTATCTGATATATGTACATACACACACACACACGCACATTGTATATATGAGAAATTTAAACAGAGAGTTTAGGTGGTTTGCTCAAGATTACTTAGAGAATTGATGCCAGAAAAAAAATGAATAAATTAAAATCTTATGGACTTCAGCACATACCTGTATACAATAAGCCATAAGCATACAAAACACTGGATATATGAAGAATAAAAACAAATATTCCCTGAAGATTTCAAAGAAGTAACATGGATTAATTGGATTCACGTGTTAGTCTCATTCCTCAGCTCCTAAAAACATAGGCTGAACCTTGCCTATGTCAGAGTGTCTACTGATGCCATTCTAAATGGTCATAAATGAGATGTCCTGAACAGTAGCATATAATTAACGGTACTCAATGTGATGATATTTGAATATATTAAAATGCAAATCAAAAGATATTAAAAGAGTGTCAGTATTAATAATTCTGATTATAATAGGGAGAATGGTGAATTTTTAATTTTGGTTTTGATGAGATAATTAAAAATATAGTAGTCCTTGTATGAGGCTTTAAGACAATAAACTGACTTTTAACTGAGAGGAAGTTGATTATAGGAACCAGTTTGCTAGCTGAAGAAAACAGATCTTTCTACAGAATTAATTAAGCAGTATTCCTTGATTTTTGGAGTTAGATCCTTGAAGTTCTAATTTGAGTGTTGAATTTCAACACTAAAGCCATTGTGTAACATGTTGATATTCCACTTTAGTATCTTAAAGTGTTTCCTTTTTTGTTTGCTTGTTTGTTTTTTGATTCTTTTATTCTATATAATGAAAAACATTTCTAACATTAAATATGTTATATACAAGTATTTTTATCACTTCTCATCTCTTATCCTTGCTTCTCTCCTCCCCTTTTTCTTCCCATAAGATAATAAATTTTTTCTCATTTTTCAATAACAACATAACTGTCATATTTCTTTCTGAAAAGCAAAGAATTAAAGGCCTCTGATTTCTTCAAATCCTCTCAAAACTCATAATGATGTTGAAAGTTGTCATGTGGATTGCCACTTAATATAAGAAAATGTGTTGCAAGTATATGTAAGTAATAAATCAAAGAGCTTTTGATTGCTATTGGGTTATAGAATTCATTGCATTATATTCAAACTCCTTTTTTGAGTACTTGTTTGCTTTCCAAAGGAATGATAACAAATATTGATTGAGTTTCTGCTATGGTTCTATCTCTGTGCTAGATATTTCTGTGAATATCTTATTTTTATTGTTTAGTTTCATGATAATTTGAGAAAGCACTGACACTCTCCAGTATATACTAGGCATTAGAAATTGCCTTATTCAACTTTGCTCAAATACTTAACCAAGTATTTATTTCATAATAAATATTCAATAAATGTTATTGAATAAATACACTAAATTATTACTAAAAATAATATATCAATAATATGATCATAAACATAATTATATGATTATAAATATAATTATAAATAATTATAAATTTCTTAAGGGTCATCTCCATGTGCTTGCAGTTTTAAATGGTTTGAAAAATCATAACAGGGCTGGGGATGTGGCTCAAGCAGTAGCGCGCTCGCCTCGCATGCGTGCGGCCCGGGTTCGATCCTCAGCACCACATACCAACAAAGATGTTGTGTCCGCCGAGAACTAAAAAAATAAATATTAAAAATTCTCTCTCTCTCTCTCTCTCTCTCTCTCTCTCTCTCTCTCTCTCTCTTACTCTCTCTTTAAAAAAAAAAAAAGAAAAATCATAACAGACAAAAAATGTTGCTTGGTTTTATTTTTATCTTGGATCATGTAGATAATGTAGTTCTCAAATCAGAGTTTTTAAAGTTGGTTGACAAGGAATTTTAAAAATAGTCATAGGTTTTTTTCCTCCACATTTCTTCATAAATTGTTGCTGTTCCAGATATAAAATTTGCAATGATGGTAAGGTGAACTCTTTTCCTATTTACTATTCTGTGGTGCTTGTTCTTAATTTAGTAGAATAGAATATCCTCCCTCAGATTAAGTAACTCCTGTAATTTTATATACTTTAAATTGAAAAGTACCTCCTTGAGGCAGATTACTTTATCTACTTATATTTATATTCAATAGATTAGTAGACCCAAATCTATGCCTTTTCTGCAGTAGACCTACAAATTGTAATTTCCATTGACTATAAAAAAGGATGATTCTGGGACTGGAGTGTAGCTCAGTGGTAAAGTGCTTGCCTAATATGTACCAGGGCCTGGAGTGGATGGCCCTGTTGCTTAGAACTAGAATTATAGAACTAGAATTCTGTTGAGTATTGCTTCAACACATGTAATAATTTTCTCCAGCAAAAATTATGCCTGTTTCTTCACCTAATATCATGTGTAGAGAACCCACAGGATTAAGGCATGCTAATTTATTTCTAGTCATCAGGGCTTTTTTTCTCTTTAATTGAGGGGGAAAAGTTCAGGGCAAAATATTTTAGCAGTATATATTGATCATCTTTTGATACTTTGAGCAGAAGATTTCTAGAGGTCAAACTATACTACTTCAAATAACTTTTGGTCTTTTAATGTTCCTATAGAACCTTTTGTAGAAATATCACTTGATGCATGAATGAAGGTTGGATGATTGTTTGACAGAGAAAATGCCAACTCTAAATGTTATAAACAAAACCACTTCCTCAGACTCATTCATTTATAACTAGATATCCAGAATTCTTGCTCTTCCCTGCAGTGATTGAATGAATAAAGACAAGGAAGTATCTCCTGAATGTCTTGAAAACTATTTTATAATTTCTGAAATAAATCTGGATATGCTGTAATTTGGCTAGCAATATTCAAAAAGAGGAGTTTCAAATGAATTTAGATTCACTTAACATCTAACGCCTAGTATGTACTGGATTGTGTCAGTACTTTCTCAAATATTTTATGTCAACAACCAAGTGTTTTACTAAGGAACTCTTGTCTTTTGTTTTCTGAACCCATTTAGCTCTGTATCAGATATTCTACACATTTTCTTTTGTTTTGTTTGGCTTTTTTATAATAACAGTTTAGAATAAAGAGGAAAATGGTTAGTATGATTCATGCCTCTCTCAAAAATTCAGAATGAAGTTATCTCTTTCTTGATTATGGTACATGGTTTGGGAGTTTCATTCTAGTATCTGTACATTTGAGAAAATCTAATATTGTTGTTCAAAAGTCTTTATCTGTCTTTAACTCCTCTTTGAAAACATAGAATCAGTGTATGATAGTCTGTTTTTGGACACAGAGATAAATCAAATCTTTCCACATTCAAAAGAATATATTAATTTGGACTCCCAGTACATAGTATTTATAGGAGTATGTAAAGTTACTATATTTTGGACACTACTCTGTGACCCCAACTTTAGAATATGTATGTGAGAGCAAAAGACTCTCAGAGTTGTCATTTGATAGAACAGCCCTAGAAACATATTATGCATTTATTCCCCTCAATTCTCTATGCTTTAGATAAATGATTGGAAATCTACAAACCTAGTCTGTATTATTTAAAATCTCTTACAGAATAGTAATTTAACATTGTGTTCTTGGTAAACATAAGAAAAGGCTAAATGGTAACTATTTTTGCATACATTTTTATTACTGCTATTGAATGGGGCTTGCATATAAGTCAAAATACGATTGTAATATATATCCAAGGAATTAGTTTTTCAAGACTTTTTTTCTGCCAATAATCAGCATGGTTTATATTTCATTAACTAGTAAAAACCATGAACCTCATAGTGCTTCCTTTTTTACCTGGGGATCCAAGAGCTCATATTTTTATAAATAAAAATGAAAAAGCCCCCTGCTCTCAGATGAACATTTTGCTCTCTTCTAAAATCATTAAAATAATACAGCTTTCAGAATTTAATGGGGACTTAGGAGGTCATCTGATCAAATTCCTTGCATCCCATAAGGGGACATTGAGGCTTTAGGTGGTATAATGACTGAGCCAAGGACATACATGTACTGAGACCCTGAGATCATATCAGGATGTGGGCCTTCCAAGTTTGATAGGCATTTTATTTTAAAGTCTGGTTATCTTATTAATTTTAGTGATCCAATGATAAATATTTGGATACTTCATTGAAGATATTTAATGATCTTTTTGGAAGTATTTCAAGAGTTAAAATTTTTGAAAACAAAAATATTTGGGGTTTCATAGAATATGCCATCCAGAAATTTGTATAATTAAATCCTATACTCAGAGAAGTCATGAAGAACTTGAATTGATTTATGTCTTATTTAAATTATTTTTTCTGTGTAAATAAATTTTGGGTAAATAAATTTGTAATCAAGTATTCTTAATTTTTTCCAGAAACAATATGAATAAATGCATCTAAACTTTAAGAATTAAATTAGAGGGCTAGTAAAAAATAAGTGACAGCACTTAATATTAGGATTTAAATTATTCAGAAACTAGGCTGCTTTTACTAAGCAGCAAGTTAGGACATGGAGTTTAATAAATATTGAATAAAATGGGGAAGAAATGTGAATTTGATGAAGTTTGCTGGCAATTAGAGCAATTTATTTCACTATTAACATGACAAGCTCTAAATGGAAATCAGCTATGGATGAAAATGTAATTTTATTGCTTGGTATTCTCAGTGCCATGTAATTAAATAAAGGTATGGAATAAAGGGGCATTGGGGTGTCCATGGCTGACTATTCCAGCAAAGCCACCATCCATCATGTGAGGGTTTGCTGCCTCATAGTACTGAGGTGGGTTTTATTTGTGAGTTTATGTATAGTCAGAGAGGATATTATATAGAGAGGGTTTTTTTCCTACTTGAAATAATGTATCTCAGTTAAAAAGAAAACAATGGATTTGCTTGATTAGAGATGCCAAGTTCAATTAAATATTGTATTTTGAAGTATATGGGAAGCAGACATAAAGTTTCTGTGTCTTGAAATGAAAAGCAGACTATCACTGTGTATTATCTACCATCACACATAAATAATCTTATGATATTATCTACTTAAATATTGAGTTGAGAGCATACATGTGTGTATGTGTGTGTGTGTGTGTGTGTGTGTGTGTATATATATACCCACAACTTAATTAGTTGTTTATATAAGCAAAGCAAATGTTTCATGTTTACCTCTGCAGATTAATTTTTGCAGTATCATTGAGTCCAGTTTAATAATTTTAAGGATGTTGAAAGCAGATATAGGCTATTTTAAAAATACACATTATTTCAGAACAACCACCTTGATTATTCAATTATATTTCTTCTCTGTTTAAGATATTCTAAAGATCTTTAGATTTTCTAATTATTAGAAGGGCTCAGATGCTTGAGTAGTGAACCTGGAAATCTTACAATGTGCAAAATGGCTTATGAGTTTTGCTCCCACCTGCTACTATTATGGCATTTTTGGTTCAGGAAAGATTCTGCCCCTGTTCTGATACATATCTGATTTAAAAACAAAAGCTCAAAGGTGCTTTATCACTAATTTTACATATTTTGTGTACTTTTTTATGGAGCTGGCTTAAAACATATTGGGACACCTAGATTGATTGGTGGGAATATGTCTCTAAATATGCCACAAACATAAAAGCTTATGTTCTTTCTATCAAAGCTGGCACCATTTTTCCTGTCTAACCAAGACACAAATGAAACTTCTCCAGTTCCATATTTCCTTTAGTGTGTGGAAGCTATTTTGTAGCATATCCAACAAAATATTTTTACTACTAGTGTACTTAGAAAAATGTTTCAAAATTCAGATATATCTTGGAATGGCAGTGGGAATTGGGAGAGAATTGGTTTCACTGGATTTACATGATGGATTGTAAAATATACATTGCCAAACATCTTTCTACCACACTGATCATATAGAAAATTCTATAATTTCTTATTCAACATTCTTTGTTCTTTTAAATGTTTATTGTGGATATGGTATGCATAAGTATTCTGTTAGGCAATGGATATATAATGAATAACAATTTCACACCATCAAGAAACTAAAAACCTTATGTGGAAATAAAGATATGGAATCAATTAATGAAATTCTGTGAAATAGGTTCTATAATAGTGTGTTAATCAGTTTTTCATTTTTGCGACCAGAATACCTGGCATAAATGCCATGAAGGATGAAACATTTATTTTGACTTACAGTTGTAGAGTTTTCAGTCTATGGTTGGCAGACTCCTTTACTTTGGGCCTGAGATGACCCAGAACATCATGGCAGAAGTGCATTGCAGAGGAAATCTGCTCTGCAGCTGAGAAGCAGAGAGAGAAAAAAGAAGGGGCCAGGGACAAGATATATCCACAAGGGCACTCACACAGTGCCTTACTTCCTCCAACCTGCCTATAGTTTCTTCTACCTCCTAGTAATCTGTTCAGCTGTCAATTGATTAATCCACTGATGATGTCAGAGCCTTTATGACCCAAGTACTTCCCCAAAGTCCCACCTCTGGACATTGGTTCATTGGTGACTGAGCATTCTACACATGAGATTTAGGAGGTCATTCTAGATTCAGACCAAAACAGAAATATTTAAGTGTCCTAATAAGGCATGATGAATACTGTTCAGTATTCTCTAGAGTTAGGTTTCCAAAATGGATTATATATGTTATATATTAAAAATGAGGAATGAAATATCAGGTTTTATTCATGGAGGGTTTTCCCAACATAATAGTTAAGGTCATTTATTGTAGTGAGACGTAGCTTCCTAAGGAACTTCTCTTCAGTGTTAATCCTCATGTTCTCTACCTTTGTTACAGTTCTCTCAGACTATTCTGGATACTTTAATCTTTATTTCCTAGAAATACCTGAGTGTTTTAAGGATTATCCAACCAGTTTCTTTAAAAAAGAATCTCTGTGTAGTGTCTGCATGAAGATTTTCCATTCATATTTTCTGTTATTTTTTTAAAAAATTTTTATTGATACTGTATATACAGATACTAGTAAGCTGTGTAAAATGAATGCCTACTAATAAAAATGTCTATTTTGTATATAATTTTTATTCATTCTCACATATTGTTTAGAAATATTTTTCTATAAGGGTAACTGTTTCTGATAAGACATTTTCATTTCTCTTCTCAGAACCTTTTGTTTTTAACATCTTCAAATCTGTTCTTTGCATTTATGGTGCTTGCTGACATTTTTTTTTCTATAAGGCTATTGAATATTTTGAATTCATTCCAGGTAGTACCTTCTTGGATTTCTAAACATCCCCAAAGTTTGATTCTGTTGGAAGCATCTTTGGCCCAAGTCACATTGTCAACAATATTGCCAGCACATATATGGTTTGAAATCTCCCAGCATCTGGTATTGCTTATGTCTTCATAGATATCAAAATATAACTCTAAGTAGAATAAAGAAATGTAGAAATTATGTATTCTATTCCTCATACAGGAAAATTAGGAAAGTTATCTATTTAAAAAAATCATTTTTCTTTATTTGCTTTCCACCTGTTTCCTTTGTACCTACTTTTAATCTTTTATAGAACATGTTTCAACAAACATGTCTTCGCTGCTCTTCTACTATGTATTAAATATGCATAAACTCAGCTCATTGTCTCAGGGAAAACATGGCTTCCTGAACAAGAACATGGCAGGTAACAAAGGCTGGCTCTGATTTCAAGAGTTTGTCTTTATTTTAAAGCTTCTCAGTTTCATCTCAAGTTATTGATCAATAATATTTGATTTGAACGCATTAAAACTAATGATACTTTTGGGAATGCTAGTAACATACAAAAAATATATATATATAGTACCCTGAATAACTAATCCATTAGACAGTTAAACTGGGATTCTAAGATACGTTTAATATTCAGAAAGATTTCCAGACTGCTTTCCTTCATTACAACTGTCAGGGCTTTAGTAATACTAAACATATGGTAGATAAATGAGCCTGCCCTCAGCATTTAAAAGGATCTAATGCCAGTAGAGTAAAGCTCTTCCCAATTTGTGAACTTGAGCCTGGTTGAAAGGAATGAATGTCTTTATTACTGTGGAAAAAGAACCATTCCTATACTGACACAATTGAGTAGAGGGTATAATAAAATATAAATAATTGTAGTGTTTTATCAGCAAGGTAAAACAGGAAGAAATCATCAACACCCCTCCTGTGTGAGGCTCCTAATCTACTCATCACTGGAGGGATGGCTGGATGCAGAAATGCTCACTTTTGCCTGAAAAGTACTGCTTTCGTCTCCCTTCTCCAAGTCACCATTAAGTCATGATGAAATAACTCAGGGTAGCTTTTTGCCTCATTTTGGTTCATTTAGAATGGGATTGAAAATGAAATCTTTCTCTGATGGGAAAGGAAAATAAAAACAGTATCTTTCTTTCTTTGCCACTCTTCTTCCTTCCCCCTTTTCTTTATACACCTGTTCTTCTTCTGTCTTCCTTATCCCTCTCTCACCTCTCTCCATTCCATCTATTTTTTTCCCTAAGTGTCTTTTAATGAGTGAATCTCTTATTCTTTGGCACAAAAAATTGTTTATGTACCTGAATAGAAATAATAGCTTCAAAATGAAGGGAAGATAATTTATTTAAATGGGAATAAAAGAAAATAAGTACTTGCTGAGTGTTTTCTTAACAATCACAATAAATGACATCTTAAAAAGAAGTCCCACTAATTACTTAAGCAAAGCTCAAATATTTACATTTTACAGGAGGTCATAATGTTTTATCCTTTTTGGAAGTTCATGAGACCCATTCATTTCTTTCCTCAATTACAGAAATTATTTTACTTTTGTGGCACTGTTTTTCTAATAAAAAACAGAGGTGATTGCCTGAAATATTTTGAAACCCATATTTTGCTAATCCTTTATTGTACTGCAATTATATGGGGTAATAAAATGGAATCTAATTCACTTTCTGTATTGATGGCACATAAATTCAAACACATGGAGTTGGGAGTAAAAGCTGCTGCAAGGTTGAAATAGAGATTATGAAGTTTCCTGAAATTAGAGATTTTGTACAAATAGCAAATGTCTATTAAAGAAAAATATATTATCAAATATTTGTATTAAATATATCTTCTTGTCAGCACACATCTCATATTCCCATGGGAAGGTATAAACAACTGATGGTTTTTCTTAATTCCCTGGATGCCAAGTGGCATAGATACATCCAGGGACATAGGCATAGTGTTGGCTTCTTAATACAAATGGGAGGACTAAGATTGACAGCTTTTTGGTAACTTGCCAAAGATAAAAGTGTATAGAATCAGTTGGTCCAAATTCAACCTAGTGATTCTCCAACTACCTCACATTAACCAATATTGATAATTATAGGGCTTTAAAAGCAGCAAGGCTCAGTGATGTTCCACTGTTTTTATTATCACATCTTCTGTGATACCTCTGCAGGTAGCGCCATTCCAAAGAACATCAAATTTCTCAAAGTTTTACATTTTACCTTACTTATGTGCAGTTTACATTGTATGTTGATTATTAATTTTATGTCTATATATTAAAAATTAGATGAATACCATTTACCAAATGTTAAAATCCATGTTTACTTTGGGATATCACATGCCTCTTGGGTCATAGATCTATAGTGTAGAAGCAGAGCATTATGACAGCATATAAAATCAGGATCTTTCAGGACAATTTCATGGGGGGACATTAATATTGTTGTCTTTGCAAATGGTAATACCTTGAATTGTGTGAAGTATAACTTAGAACCCATATGCTCATTTTTCTTTACATGGGACATATTATTTCCAATATTTAAACTAATTAATAATCCTATTTCAGAGTTTTAACACTATACATTATAGGAAATTGGATGACACCTTTTTTTAAAAATACTTTTTTTTTAGTTGTTGATGGACCTTTATTTTATTCATTTATTTATGTGCTGTATACTGAGAATCTAACCCAGTGCCTCACACATGCTAGGCAAGCACTCTATCACTGAGCTACAACCCTAGCCCTGAGTTTA
The DNA here is from genome assembly GCF_964194105.1 of Spermophilus citellus. Taxonomy (NCBI): domain Eukaryota; kingdom Metazoa; phylum Chordata; class Mammalia; order Rodentia; family Sciuridae; genus Spermophilus; species Spermophilus citellus. The sequence continues at coordinate 112,432,821 of NC_138192.1, read as the reverse complement.
CCTTTAAGAATAAAAAAATATATAGACCAAAGGAACAAGAACAGAGAATACAGTCTCTGGGGATACTCAGACAATAGTGTATGATTGTGATTAAGGAAGCTGTGGTAAGAAAAGGGTATGGAGGGAGTTGTGTCTCAGTGATATAATGCTTGCCTAGCAAGTGTGAGGCCCTGTGTTTGATCCTCAGCATCACATAAAAATAAAATTAAAATGAAGGTATGTGTTCATCTCAATTAAGGTGTGTGTGTGTGTGTGTGTGTGTGAGAGAGAGAGAGAGAGAGAGAGAGAGAGAGAGAGAGAGAGAGAGAGAGATGGAAAAACAAGAAAGGTTTACAATACTGTGAAAGTGTTACAAAAGCTTGCCAGCATACCATCTAATAACAATAGTCCAGACAGATAATAAGTACTTATCAGACCAAATCTTCTATTATTTTTTTTAAAGAGAGAGTAGAGAGAGAGAGAGAGAGAATTTTTTTTTTAATATTTATTTTTTAGTTCCCGGCGGACACAACATCTTTGTTTGTACGTGGTGCTGAGGATCGAACCCGGGCCGCACGCACGCCAGGCGAGCGCGCTACCGCTTGAGCCACATCCCCAGCCCCAAATCTTCTATTATTATTTACAGGGAAACACTTATAATGGAGGAGTATTCCTGGCTTACTAAAAGAAATCAACGAAGAAAACTGTTTTGCTTTCTAGGCATATTTTTGAATCAAAACAATTTTGTTAGGTATGAATTGTCTCTGGAGACCTGAGTGAAGCAGATGCAGAGGAATTACTACTTTTTTTTGTAAAATATATCTTTATAATGTCTAGTGAAATAGACAGAAGGAGTGATGTTTGCATGTTAGATACATTGAATCAAGGGTCAAAAAGCATTACTAGTAAGCTGGGTGTGGTGATGCACACCTACAACCCCAGCTACTTTGGAGGCAGGGATCACAAGTTCAAGGCCAGCCTGGGCAATGATAAGGAGCCCATTTCAGGGGAAAAAGAAAACAACAACATCATGGCTAACAACAACAACAAAGATTGCTAAGATTAGAACATAGCTTTTCTGAGTCCACTTGTAATAATTCATCTGAAAAATAACATAGGTAATTATATATTTTTAGCATTTTGTGAGATTTTTGTTTTAGAAAGGTATATTGTTTAATGCTGGCACCTAGTTTGCAAGGAGTAAGTAGTTCCCTTCACAGACACATTCCTCTTTGCCCTGGATTCATCTCAAATTACTGTCATTTCAGTTATTAGTCACTATTAAAACAGTTCTTCTAGAGCATTGGTCTTTGACCTTTTTAAATTGTTTGAAATAGATTGGGATACCTTTTAAACCTGATCAAAGCCATGGAAATTCTTATTTTTTTCTGTTTTCTTTTGTATATTCTAATGCAAGAAAAACGCATACAGTTAGACTAAAGAATATTTGTAATCACATTAATGTCTTACAGAAAAATTACCATTAATATTCAGAATAATAAGGAACTCCAGAAACTCAATAGTAAAAAGAAAAAAAAATTGCAATTTGAAAATGGGTAATAGAACCAAATCAACATTTCTCAACAGAAGACAGACAAATGACCAATCGGCATATGAAAAATTGCTCAACTGACATCACTAGTCATCAGGGAAATGAGGGAAATGCAAATCAAAACCACAGTGAGCTATTGCCTCACCCCTGAAAACTGCCTGTTAATGAAAAGATGAAAGCATATGCTGGAGAGGATGTGGAGAACGGAAGCCCTTGCACACTGTGGGTGGGAATGTGAGCTAACATGGCCACTGTGTAGTATGCACGTTCCTCAAAAAATTAAAACTTGAATTATTGCAGTCCCAATACTGTGTATAAGATCCAAAGGAAATTCAATCACTACATCAAACATCAGTACTCCCATGTTTATTGCAGCACTATTCACAAAAGCCAAGAAATGGAAACCATCAAAGAGTTTACCTGCTGATGAATGAAATGTAGAAAATGTGGTACGTTTACACAGTGGAATACTAATCAGCCATAAAAAAGAACAGATCCTGTCATTCCTAACAATATGGATGGATTTGGAGATCATTATGCTAAGTGAAGTAATCCCAGCACAGGAAGATAAAAAATTATATGGTCTCATGCATATGTAGCATGTAAAAGTATTGGCATCATGCAAGTTGAGAGTAGACTAGTGGTTACCCAGAGGGGAAGGAGCGCAGTGGGTAGGAAGGAATAGGGCAGGATTGATCAGTGGGTATTAAGTATAGTTAGATAGCAAAAAGAACTACTGATATATTATGCAGCTGGAGGGATATAGATAACAAGTATGTGCTGTGTATTCCAAAAGCTTAAAGAATGGATTTTGAATGTTTTAGCCACAAAGAAATGACAATTGAAGATATGTTTTAAGCTTATTTAAATATTACACAAGACATACATGTATCAAAACATCACATGGTATCCGTTAACATGTACTTTTTAATATTTCATGTATCCTTCAAAATAACTAAAAACCCTATAAAAGGCATATATAACAACATAGATGTTGTACTTAATAATTCTATTTATATTAGACTGCTTGTACTGCTTTTATGTAAATGTTATATGAAATTGAGAATGTTTTAAAATGTTAAAAGTAAGAGCATACGAATATGGGTCATACAAAACATGAAACAAGCATAATGTGCAAGTAGATATTCTCAGGAGACCTGTTCAGCAGAAGGGCACAGTGTTAGATGTAATTTGTTTATTGACAATCTCCGACAATGGTGCAATGAACCAGCAAACACCACAAAAGTAATGAATCCTTTCCTTTTTTAAGTAATTATATTTGAACAGTTCAAATTAACCTGTGGTTTGAGGCTACTGCTTGGGTGAACTAATTTGCTGATGTAATGACTTTTCTCATTCTTGCTCCAATGATTTAGGTAAGAAAGGAGGGGAAATGAAAATGTGAGGCCATGAGTTTATACTTCAGTGAAAAAAAATCTGTTTTCTGCAAGTCACATTTGAAGGCTATCTCCAGCTGATCCAATGTTAGAAATAATAGTTAAAATGTCAAACTAGAAACAAACAAAATTTCTGTCATGCTATGCTGCAGTACTGTGAATAAAACAAACTGAATTGAAAGAGAGATAGTTTTGTGAAATCTTTATAATAGTTTTTTCACAATCTTTTCAAACAACAGACTGCTGTTTGGTTGGACTATCACTGCTCATTAGTGCTTGAAATCTACTTTTCCAGGGGCCTGCTGCTTATCCTGATGCCTAGGATGGTTGATAACATGCTGGCATTATTTGAGCTGTTATTTCTAAATAATGCTATGCCATTACCTCTGTGTCCCTGCCATTATTATACATAGATATTCAGTAATGAGAGGCAAAGAAAAATCTCAGGGGAAGTGAGGCAAGAATTCACAGGACTTAGGGCAGTTCTGTGTGTGCTTGATATTCAGTACACACTGAAAAATAAATGAAAATAAATGCACTTAAGAATTAATGCATGATTATGTTTTGGAAAACAATGGTGAATATTTCACCCATAACCTTTTTTATTATATATTTGTAAACAACTTAGATTCCTCCTACAAATTCTAGATCTTAAAATGAAGAATGCAGTGATTATATTCTCAAAAAGGATTGGCCAGCATTAATACCTATATTTAGATATAATGTAACATAGGTGATTCATAAATGTATGGCAAAAATAATTGATGCCATCATGAGTTAGAGATCCTGCTTTCTTTATAATCCTGGGAAGCAGTATGGAATGGTAGTCTAATTATTAATTTGACTTCTTGTGTTGCTGTGCATGAGCTGGGATGATTGTACCTGACATTCTTGATCTGTAAACTGGGATCAATAATTATGATATCTGTCCCACCAGATATCATAAGATTATAATGAATATCACCAGATTATAATGAATATTACATGAGATAGTTTAGCTAAAGCCTGAAATCCAGTTGTAGCACTCAGAAAACTGAACAATACATGTTACCTATGTTATGATAATTTTTATTACCTTGTGCAGAAAAGTATTTCACAATGAAGGGGAAATTTGCTACGGAATTCATAGACTGTTGTTTCCAGTTTGAAAAAAATAAATGGTATACACCACTTTGAAGCAATCATTCAGCACCTGGCTTTGCAATTCCTGGAACTTCCTTTAGCTTGGGTTGATCTGGTATCCACTAAATGCATTAGAAGTTTCCTTACCTAGTATCCTTCTCAACAAAGACATAATTTTTCTATGTATGTTTCTGTCTTTGTTGCATCTTTTGAATACCACTCTGTAAAAGAGCTTGCTGCTTGATTCCTTTGTTGAAACTCTTCAAGAATGTCTTAGATGATGAAGGGTTTCTGTGTAGATAATAAGAAAGGTTAAAGATGGTAATATCCCAAACAGGGGAGGTAGCAAGTTCCTAGGGAACATAAAACAGGGAAGAAGAACCCTTTTTGCCTACATTGAGATTCTTTATAAAGAACTCTCAGATTTGACCAGGGCTGAGGACTAACTAGTTATTGGGGGTCCCAAGGAAACCTGCTAATGAATACACAAATCTCTTCTCAAGTTTCTCTTTCTTACCAAAAGAAAGCTATATTATTACAGACATAGGATATTGTTTTTTAATTCCTGACAGCAATGTTAGAGTGTAGCAAATATGCAGTTTTTATCTTCTGAGTTAGATTTCACACAAAAAAAGATAAGAACATCTGAGATTTTATTTAACCATGAAGGAAAGCCTGTGTAAAACATTTCACTCTGTGTAGGAATTGATCTCTTTTACCATATGGTATATAATAAGATTGATCTTGAAGCAGCAAAAGAGGTAAGCACCATAAAAATTAAGTATCCTGCTTAGAGCAGCCCAAAAGGTTGAAACTATATCTATACTATGAAGCTGGGCCAAAATGTAATTAAGTTTTTCATAAATATTTAGTTCTTAAAAGAGCACCCTTACAAAAACACCATTAGTGAAAATTAATTATAGTAATATGATACTTCACATTTCAGAAAAAGGCACAGACAGAAAAAGCATCAGATTTCAATATTGTCCTCCATCTTCAAATAAGTATGCTTTTATTTATTTGGATTCCATTACTTTTTATGGATAGTTTAAAATTACTTTATCACAAAATTCAAATATTTTGACATTTAGTTTACATTTATCAGCTTCTGATATGGTATTTTAAGAAAGTTTTGTCAAATATCTTTAAAATAAATAATGGACCCATTGTTAATGGTCATTCAATATAATATTACATTCAGTTAAAATTACATTGGAGTATACATTATTTACACTTTTCTTTCAGGTTTTTCCGAAAACATGTCCTATGTAACTTTGAGTATTATATTAGACACAGTTATCAAAAAGTATAAAGAAAAGCTTATTTTTATACACTTAATTATAGATTTATAATGTTTTCATTATTTATTTTTTAATTCATTTTTATGTTTTTCACCCATGATTGTGTTTCACAGAATGAAAACATTAGCTTTATATATGTCCCTAGAAAAATCTTACGAATCTTTCAGTGTTATAACATTGATGACAAAATGAATTATAACTTATTAGCTTGAAGAAACAGGCAAAACTGGATCACATACTGCAGAATTGATCTGTTTTGATCACAAAGGTTGCGTTAATGTTTAAAAATGTCATTTTACGTAGGGAATGAAGAAGAATGAAAATCAAATCCAACAACAGAATGATCTTTGTTCCAATAAAATGGTTTTTGTATACATATGAATCATATATACTCATTAATATTAAGTATAAAACACATTTGTTTGATCATCTAGATTATATATTGCTACCCACTAATTTTAAGATCAATTCTTTTAAAAATAGTTGATTTTTTTATAACTTTTCACATACTTAAGAAATCATAGTAGTCCTTAATTTGTGCTATAAGGTAATTAATAGTACCCTTTCAAGTTGACTTAAAGCCCTGAAGTGATGCTTCGTAAAACAGGGTGCTGCAGAAAAAGATCTAAACTTTAAGAGAAGCAAGGCATGGGATTAATAGTAGTTGGTGAAGCAAAGATTAGCTGTGTTGATGAGCCATTGCCTACTGTCCTTTGGGCTAACCAGTGGTATTAAAAAGCAGTCAAGTTGGAATCATGGAGGAGATCTTATCTATCTTAACAAAGCTGTAGTTGTTTAGGTATGCAGAGACTTGCACCAAAGTTGGTGGAGTGGGATTAGCACCTGGGAGTGAGTCTCTATTAGAACTTTAGGCCCTGTGCTGTGCTTGCTTCACCCTGGTCCCTGACTTAGTGAAAACCTAGAAGTTTTTTCCTCATGCTCTCCTAACTCTTCATGTTATTTTCCCTGATTATTCACATTCACATAGAAACTAGTTGGTATACAAGATGCAGTCCAAAGGCCAACCTCTTGACATACAGAGGATGTCACAGAATGGACACCCTGCGTGCAAATTACCTAGTATAGACAAAGAGAAAAGAGGATGGAAGGAGAACACAAAGTGTTTCCTTGAATACATTTATTTGGATAATACACTGAAGCATTTGTGGAAATTATTGAAGAACTATAATATATGACATTTCAAACCAAATATGCCTTTTTTTTCTGTATTAGAATCAGATGGATTTCTCGCATTGGTTCCTTATTGATTAGTCTTCTACTTCCACTCTATAATTCTCTACCATTTTCCCAGAGATATAGATTGACAAGTAGAAATTCCTATAAAACTGCAAAGAGTGAATAATATTTGTCTGTCCCTCTCTTGTTTCAGTCTTGATCATGTCTAACCAGATTATGAATGCTGATCATCATGGTATTTGCCACAATTGCTAATATATTATTAGAGCTTAAATTCAAAATACCTTTTATAAAATATCAAGTATAGAGCTGCCTTGTGTGTTGAGTGCTCAATGAATAGTAGCTGTTGATTGAGTTGTCTTGTCAAGAGTTCTTATAGGTTGGTAACAGAGCTTGACCAATTCTAGGATTACCTAATTGAGAGTCACAAAAAAAAAAAATACAAAAAGAAAACATGAAGTGTTGACTATGTGATTTCTGGCTTTGAAGAATAACTGGCAAAAATTATTGCTAATCAGTTCAAGTTTTATGTTCTGTGCTTTTTGACTAAATTTTATGTATTTGCACTGGTTAGAAACAACAGTTAAATCAAAGACAATGAAAATATATTCTTTGCCTATGTCACAGTAGCATAGCTATCATTTATGGTGCTGCTACTATAAATGATAGTATAAATATATTATTGGTAATCCCTCTTATATTGGTGTAGCATTGATGCGTTTCACAAAGACTAAGTAATTTGGGCAACTTGCCATATAATTTGTAAGCTACAAAACAAAGATTTAAGCTCAGGTTCGCCTGATTTCAGAACTCCTGTCCTTCCCATGAGATAATGAAGTTGGGCATACAGTAATGTGTGTGTACACGTGTCTATGAAAGGGTAAGTGCATGTGTATGGATGTTTTTATTTGAGACAGAGAGATGCGTGAAAATTATATAATCAGTGAAAGTTCTCGGTTAATGTTTTAAATTTTAAAGTAAACAAAATATAATTTGAACACTCAAAAATTTCACTACATCTGTGTGATCAACTAATATGCTTTTGTTCTTTTTTGTGTGTGATGTTTTAAGTCATATTTCTTAATGTGACGATTTGCTTCTTATGAGTACTTTGAGTAATTTTTATTAAGTAAAGATTGATATTTAAGAGGGGTTTATTATGTAAATAGCAATATTTAAAAAGCAAAAAGTCACCCATGCATTGAGGACATCAATATATCAGACTTTTAATTGACAACTTGCAAGACCTGGTTGTGATTTATAGCTCGATTACAAACTCACTCTTTCTGCTCTGCCAGTGGAATTGGCAATATTTTTTCAGCCCAGATGGTGCATTAGCCTTAGCCAGCTGGTTCTCCCCATGCTGTCTCATCACAGGACCATACAGCAAATATTGCCACGTATGACCCAGATCAGGAGGTAACCCGGCAAAGGCTTCATGTCTGGCTTTGCCCTCAGGGCATATGGAAGTGAATCTTAAAGAGATTTATGCATCCAGAATTTTACATTCTATCAAACCCCCACAGTCATTTACTTTTCTGACCTGACTTTAGAATATGTTTAGAGTAGGCAAATAGAGCCATAATATTTATTTATACAGAGTTTTAAAATTTGGTTTGAGTGCAATATCTTTAAGTCTGATATTCCCATTGTTTTGTTACTATTAATATAATTAAAAAAATAAGCCAGTATTATACATCTTGAAATTTAAAAGGTCTATTTAAAAGAGATTATCATATCCTAAGTACAATTTTGTTAGAATCCAGGTAAATACTTATAAAAGGAGATGTTCCTGATAAATTTCAAAGTCATACAAGTTTTAACAGAGAGACTGTTCCAGTATGTGTTATAGCTAATAGGTTGAAATTAAATTTTGTATATATAATTTAAGTAAAATAATTGCTATAATTTTAAGATTTTGAATGACAGGAATGGAGATGGAGAATCAAAGGGCATTTTCAGCAAAAAGACACATTTTTAATATATTTTAGATTACTTAGGTAAGAATAGACAGAAATTTCACACCGTTAGTGTATTTTAGGTTTCTCCTAAAATTTGTTTTGTATTTTAAAGAAAATATATAGGTAATCTATAACATATTCTTCATATTAGATTCTTGTACATAGTTTTTCTATTGTATTTAATTGGGTAATAAACCTGTATTAGTTTTATATTTCTACAGATGCATCAGAAACATAAAAGTGAAATACAGCTGATATCTTTGGAAATTTACTTTTATTTATTTAATTTTAAACATATAAGACTATAGCATTAGCAACTGTAAAAGATCAGCCCCATGTTTTTATTCTATTTATTTATTTATTTAGCCCCATATTATGTGGTAAATTTGGTTAATGCTCTTGAAGTAAATGTAAGTGTTAATTATCAGTTCTTATTTTTATTTTCTAAGGGGTCTGGTAGAAAAAAAAATCCTGTTTGACGTTTGATATAGATTCTTCTTCTGGCTCGGTATGTGTATGAATATGTGTGTGTATATACATACATGCACACACGTATTCATCAACTTATACACATTATATTAAACATATATGTTATATATGTGACTTTTTCCTCAACTGATTTTGCATAAATGTTTAATAAAGTTTGTTGACTGCATCATATTAAATAAGTTTTTTTGAAATGATATATAGAGTTATTCTATTATTGAGAACTATTTTATTTTTTTTATTTTTTTTATTGTTGGTCGTTCAAAACATTACATAGTTCTTAATATATCATATTTCACAGTTTGATTCAACTGGGTTATGAACTCCCATTTTTACCCCGTATACAGATTGCTGTATCACATCAGTTACACTTCCATTGATTTACATATTGCCATTCTAGTGTCTGATGTATTCTGCTGTCTATCCTATTCTCTACTATCCCCCCTCCCCTCCCCTCCCCTTCCCATTTCTCTCTCTACCCCCTCTACTGTAAATCATTTCTTCCACTTGTATTATTCTTCTCTTACCCCTCATTTCCTCTTATATGTAATTTTGTAAAACCCTGAGGATCACCTTCCATTTCCATGCGATTTCCCTTCTCACTCCCTTTCCCTCCCACCTCTCATCCCTGTTTAATGTTAATCTTCTTCTCAAGCTCTTCGTCCCTACCCTGTCCTTGATTACTCCCCTTATATCAAAGCAGTCATTTGGCATTTGCTTTTTAAGGATTGGCTAGCTTCACTTAGCATAATCTGCTCTAATGCCATCCATTTCCCTCCAAATTCTATGATTTTGTCATTTTTTAATGCAGAGTAATACTCCATTGTGTATAAATGCCACATTTTTTTATCCATTCATCTATTGAAGGGCATCTAGGTTGGTTCCACAATCTTGCTATCGTGAATTCTGCTGCTATGAACATCGATGTAGCAGTGTCCCTGTAGCATGCTCTTATTAGGTCTTTAGGGAATAGACCAAGAAGGGGAATAGCTGGGTCAAATGGTGGTTCCATTCCCAGCTTTCCAAGAAATCTCCATACTGCTTTCCAAATTGGCTGCACCAATTTGCAGTCCCACCAACAATGAACAAGTGTACCCTTTTCCCCACATCCTCGCCAGCACTTGTTGTTGTTGGACTTCATAATGGCTGCCAATCTTACTGGAGTGAGATGGTATCTTAGGGTGGTTTTGATTTGCATTTTTCTGACTGCTAGCGATGGTGAGCATTTTTTCATGTACTTATTAATTGATTGTATGTCCTCCTCTGAGAAGTGTCTGTTCAGGTCCTTGGCCCATTGGGTTATTTGTTATCTTATTGTCTAATTTTTTGAGTTCTTTGTATACTCTGGATATTAGGGCTCTATCTGAAGTGTGTGGAGTAAAGATTTGTTCCCAGGATATAGGCTCCCTGTTTATCTCTCTTATTGTTTCTTTTGCTGAGAAAAAACTTTTAGTTTGAGTAAGTCCCATTTGTTGATTCTAGTTGTTAACTCTTGTGCTATGGGTGTCCTATTGAGGAATTCGGAGCCCGACCCCACAGTATGTAGATCATAGCCAACTTTTTCTTCTATCAGACGCCGTGTCTCTGATTTAATATCAAGCTCCTTGATCCATTTTGAGTTAACTTTTGTGCATGGCGAGAGAAAGGGATTCAGTTTCATTTTGTTGCATATGGATTTCCAGTTTTCCCAGCACCATTTGTTGAAGATGCTATCCTTCCTCCATTGCATGCTTTTAGCCCCTTTATCAAATATAAGATAGTTGTAGTTTTGTGGATTGGTTTCTGTGTCCTCTATTCTGTACCATTGGTCCATCCGCCTGATTTTTCCTTCCTTCTTTTATTGTTGATTTTCAGTTTCATTCCATTATGATCAGATAGGATGCATGGTATTATCTCTACTCCTTTATATTGTCTAAGAGTTGCTCTGTGACATAATATATGATCTATTTTTGAGAAGGATCCATGTGCTGCTGAGAAAAAAGTGTAACTGCTTGATGTTGGGTGGTATATTCTATATATGTCAATTAAGTCTAGTTTGTTAATTGTGTTATTGAGTTCTATAGTTTCCTTACTCAACTTTTGTTTGGAAGATCTGTCCAGTGGTGAGAGAGGTGTGTTGAAGTCTCCCATGATTATTGTATGGTGGTCTATTAGTCTCTTGAACTTGAGAAGAGTTTGCTTGACGAAGATAGCTGCACCATTGTTTGGGGCATATATATTTATGATTGTTATGTCTTATTGGTGTATGGTTCCCTTGAGCAGTATGCAGTGTCCTTCTTTATCCCTTTTGATTAACTTTGGCTTGAAATCTATTTTATTAGATATGAGTATGGACACTCCTGCTTGTTTCCGCAGTCCATATGAGTGGTATGATTTTTCCCAACCTTTCACCTTCAGTCTATGTATATCTTTTCGTATCAAATGCGTCTCCTGTAGGCAGCATATTGTTGGGTCTTGTTTTGTGATCCATTCAACTAGACTGTGTCTCTTAATTGGTGAGTTTAAGCCATTAACATTTAGGGTTATTATTAAGATATGGTTTGTTCTTCCAGCCATATTTGTTTATTTATGTTACTAAACATGGTTTGTTTTCCTCTTTGATTATTTTCCCCCCTTTACTGTCCTACCTCCCACTGTTGGTTTTCATTGTTGTTTTCCATTTCCTCTTCCTGAAATGTTTTGCCAAGGATGTTTTGAAGAGATGGTTTTCTAGCTGCAAATTCTTTTAACTTTTGTTTATCGTGGAAGGTTTTAATTTCATCATCCATCCTGAAGCTTAATTTCGCTGGATACACGATTCTTGGTTGGAACCCATTTTCTTTCAGTGTTTGAAATATGTTATTCCAGGATCTTCTAGCTTTCAGAGCCTGTGTTGAGAGATCAGCTGTTATCCTGATTCGTTTACCCCTAAATGTAATCTGCTTCCTTTCTCTTGTAGCTTTTAAAATTCTCTCCTTATTCTGTATGTTGGGCATCTTCATTATAATGTGTCTAGGTGTGGATCTTTTATGATTTTGCACATTCGGCGTCCTGTAGACTTCTAGGATTTGGGATTCTGTCTCATTCTTGAAGTCTGGGAAGTTTTCTCATATTATTTCATTGAATAGATTGTTTATTCCTTTGGTTTGGAGCTCTGTGCCTTCCTGTATCCCAATGACTCTTAAGTTTGGTCTTTTAGTGTTATCCCATATTTCTTGGATGTTCTGCTCATGGTTTCTTAGCAGTCTTGCTGAGCTGTCTATGATTTTTTCAAGTTGAAATACTTTGTCTTCATTGTCTGATGTTCTATCTTCTAAGTGATCTACTCTGCTGGTAGTATTCTCAATTGAATTTTTAAGTTGGTTTATTGCTTCCTGCATTTCTAGGATTTCTATTTGTTTGTTTTTTATTACCTCTATCTCCCTGTGTAATTGATCTTTTACTTCCTGGATTTGTTTATGTAGTTCCTTGTCAAAGTGATCTTTCATTGTCTGATTTTGCTGTCTCATGTCTTCCTTGAGACTCCAGATCATCTGAAGCATGTATATCCTGAACTCTTTTTCTGACATTCCATCTGTTGCAGCTATTACCTCTTCTAAAGTTGAGTTGACCTGCATTGCTTGTGGTCCTTTCTTTCCTTGTCTTTTCATACTGCTCGCGTTTCTTTCTGCTTGGTGAAACTGTTGTGTTTTTGAAATTTTCCCCCTATTTATTTATATTGCTCTTGTATAGTTGGAAAATCTCCCTTGCAGGGCGGGTAGTGGCTGTGCTCCTCCTCTAATTAGGGTGATCTGTCTACCACTCTGGTCGGTCGCAGTTCTGCCCACCCTGCGGGCGCGGGTGGCGGCTCTGCTCTGCCCGCACTCCAATTGTGGTGACATAAATACCACACCCTTGGTCGTTGGTCCTGATCCGGATGTAGGTGGCGGCTCTGCTCGGCCCCTACTCCAATTGGTGCGACAAGTCTACCACGCTGGCAGGCCTCTAGGCCTGTTCCGCTGGTGGGTCACAGGTCTGCCTACCTTGCGGGCTCGGGCGGCAGTTCTGCTCAGCCCCCACTCCCAATGGGGGTACCTGACTGCCTCTCCAACGGGTCGCTGGGCGCTGGGCCTTTTCCGGACACGGGCGGCGGCTCTGCTCCACCACCGCTCCAACCAGTGTGACGTGACTGCCTCGGTGCTACGTGTCCACCACGCTGGCAGGCTATCGGGCCTGTCCTGCCAGTGGGACGCAGGTCTGCCTACCTTGCAGGCTCAGACGGCAGCTCTGCACAGCCCCTACTCCAAATGGGGTGACTTGGCTACCACGCCATCGGGTCGCTGGTCCTGTTCTAGGTGTGGGCGGCTACTCTCTTCGGCCCCAGCTGCAGTTGGGGTGTCGTGATACCACACCGGCGGGTCACTTGGCCTGCTCTGGGCGCAGGCGGCAGCTCTACTCTGCCCCCCTGGCCCCCACAGCACCCAGCAGGACCCGGACCGAGAAGCAGTCACCGCAGGTTCCCCAACCCTGGGCCAAAGCAGCTTCGGGTGCCAGAACCCGGCCTCTCCGATCCCGGCTCACGCTCCGCTAGGAGCAGGCTCCAAGGAGCGACCCCCGCGGGTTCCCCTGCCCCAGGCCAAAGCAACTCCGGGAGCCAGAGTCCGACCGCTCCAAGCTCTCTGAGCTCGGTGCACGCTCCGCTGGGAGCAGGCTCAAAGACGCAGTCCCCGCGGGCTCCCCAGCCCCGGGCCAAAACTGTTCCGGGAGTCAGAACCCAGCCGCCCCAAGCTCAGCGCACGCTCCACTTGGAGCTGGCCTCAACACGCAGTCTCCGAAGGTTCCCCAGCCCTGGGCCAAAGCAGCCCCGGGAACCAGATTCCGGCCGGCCGCTTGGAGCCCGGCGCACGCCTTGCCAGGAGCGAGCCCCTAGGAGTATTCTCCACTGCTTCTCCAGCCCCGAGCCTGAGCGATCTGTCTGCGAGACGCAGGCAAATACCAGCCTGAAATCACCTGTTCCATAGCTGAATGAGCTGAGATCAGTAGAAAACAGGGATGATGGCGGCTGCTGTCCTCCTCCGTGGTCCGACCGGTGTCGAGAACCGAACTGGACCGCTTCTCTCCTCTGTCTCAAAGCCGGAACTCAGCACTAAGCACGGCCATTGCACCACTGGCAGGAGCCCCCAGAATCCGCATCGCTGCACCTCCGCTCCGGCACCTCGCCACTTCCCAGCGTGTGCCGCAGACTCCAGCTGTGGGGCAATCCGCCGATCAGGCAATGCAACCCTCCGTGCGGAGAAATCGCCCGCGTCCGAGCCCCCGCAGCCGAACCTCGCGCGATGGAAATCCGTCCACTAGATTCTGGAGCACCTCAATTTCACTGGAAATTCCCAACAAGATAGCCTTCAGCTGTTTCACCTCGTCTTTCTCCCACACAGTGACACGGTGCACTGGGGTGATGCAGTCCCTTTGCCGCCATCTTCTCAGTCGAGAACTATTTTAAATTATGAAATGATGAGGTTTTTGTTATGGAATGATATTTCAATAGGTATGATTATTTAGTTTTTATGATTTTTGGAAGTACTTCTTTTAATGAAATTATTTTGGTTATTTTTATATAATGTGCACCTTTTACATAATATTAAGAAACAATTACTTATATGCTGGAAGGTATATTTATGTAAATTTTTCTTTTTAGATATTTATTCAGGATTTTTTAAAGATAATGTTTAAATTTAAAAAATTTGAAATTACTCTGTAGTCTAAAATAGTAGATTAATTTTATTTCTGATGTAGATTATTTTGTTTTTTATAGTTCTATCTCCTATATATCTTTTTATTTTATTTTCATTTTCTGGGAGTTACACATTTGTACACTTGTAAGTTTTTAGAACTTTATCTTATTCATTTGATTTTAATCCACTACCTTGCATTAAAAAATAAAACTGAAGTCTATCTCTTTCTATTGAATTTTAGATACATTCTCATTTGATCTACTTGTTATACATATTGATATATAAAATGGAAATGATCCTATAGTTTTCCTCTTAGTTTCCTTTAGAAAGGATCAAAACATCTTTTAGATTACCCAAGTCTTCACTTATTTTTTTTCTATCCATAACATCATACTCCATATTCCTGCTGCATCAGTGATCATTGAAGGAATCAATAATCCAAAATCTTCACTACTGTGTAGTAATAGAAATGTTTGCTTCTTGCCCAGTTGACTTTATATTTATCATAATTTTTCAGATTGGTTGATTTTACAGCTAAGCTAATTTGAATAGGGGTATTAAGGCATATTTGATTATGACATAACTATTTTTATCTCTGATTATTGTAAGTTGAAAAAGCTTTTAATACACATGTCCTATCAAACAGCACAGTGTAGCACCACAGTATGCAGTAGAGCGTTGGTTGTCTCTTCTGATCCTGCACTGATTGGGTGTAGTAACTCACTGCTAGTACTCAGAGTTGAGAGAGAGTCTCTTACCATGTTTCACTATTCCCAGAAGAGTTCCAAGATCAAAATTTGAAGTATGGTTTCCACTGAATGCATGTTGCTTTCACACTATCACAAACAGAAAAATTATAAATCGAACCATTGTAAGTCAGTTTCTGCACAGAAATCTTTAATAAGTCATCCCGGGCACAGTGGCTCAGAGCCATTTTTGGCAGCTGGAAGTCTAAGTAGAAGTTAGAAGAGGTGTTTGGTAATCAAGAAAGTCAGATGTTCTGAATTCAAAATTGTTGCAATTTTTCAGAGAAAAGAAGAAAAACAACCAAAGAGAGATAAAAAAATAGTTTCAGAATTATAGACATTAAGAATGAATTAATTGGGCTGGGGATGTGGCTCAAGCGGTAGCGCGCTCGCCTGGCATGCATGCGGCCCGGGTTCGATCCTCAGCACCACATACCAACAAAGATGTTGTGTTCGCCGAGAACTAAATAATAAATATTAAAAATTCTCTCACTCTCTCTCCTCTCTCACTCTCTCTTTAAAAAAAAAAAAAGAATGAATTAATTAAAGACATTAAGCATTAGTCATTTAACCTCCATTCCCCCATCTGTAAAGTAGATACAACGTTCTTCATAGCACTAGGATGAATTGTAATGACTTGTGGACAAACTGCAAGCAATTTTTTTTCCTGCCATTTTCCCTTCACTAAAGTTATTTTGAAAGAGACTCATAAAATACCTTTGAAAAATAGAGTAAACATCCTGCAAACATTCACAATGTTATGAAGAGAATGCTTATCAGGGATTTGATACACAGTCTGTTTTATTTTATTCCACTAGCTAAGTATTCAACTTGAGTTAGCCTTTAATAATATTCAGACTTTCTAACACAGAAAAAAAAAAACTCTCAAATCTATAATGTGAATTCAGTGACTATTTCTAATTATCTGCTTTGTGTCTAGCACTGTGCTGTATACCACATCTAACTAATTGACCTGCATAAAAATGAAAAAGTACACGTATATGTACTGAAATGATATTCAAAAGAAGAAATTAATGGTACCTACACATTTAAAGCACGTTTTACATCCTTGCACAAATGGAACTAATTTTCCATTAACACTGGATTAAAATACTTAGTGGAAAACCTTTCTTGAAATACATGTAGTATTATGCTAAAGCTATTTAAAACACTCAGAATGTTTTAGTGAGGTTTTTCATTTCTGTGACCAAAAGATCTGACAAGAACAATTTGAGGAGGAAATGTTTATTTTGGCTTAGAATTTCAGAGTTCTCAGTTCACACATGCCCAACTCCATACCTGTGGGTGCAAGGTGAGGCAGAGCATCATGGTGGAAGGCCACACAGAGGGAAGCATCTCAGCACCAGGAAGCAGAGAGCTCTGTTGAACAGGGACAAAATATAAACACCAAAGATACACTCTCAGCACTTACTTCTTCCAACCACATCCTACCTGCCTACCCTGTTAATCCACATTAATGATTTAATGCACTGATCAGGTGAAGGCTCTCATAACCCATTCATTTCTCCTTGAAGGGTTCTTGCATTTTCTCACACATGAACTTTTGAGGGACTCCTCATATCTAAACTAGAACAAGGACTATCATCAACTTATTTTCTAACCTGTGTGTTCTCCTTTTTTCCTTAGTGTAGTCTACAGGCAATGCTACTAATGGCTTATAAAAAGCTATGTAAAAGCTATTTCAGTCTTAAACTGCTTGGACAGATATGGTTATGCTTTGACCTTCACATAATTGTGTCTGCATGGTTGAAGTGCAGCTCTTTTTCCCATAGTGAGTTTCCTATTTTATTGGTGGTATGTTTTGGTAGAGGTATTATTTAAAAGAAGTAGTCACATGCAACATATAGGTGTGGAAACAGTTGCTTTTTTTCCCCCCTGGGGACTCTCATAACTTTCAAGTAGGTTAATCATTTTTACACACTAAAATACACATTCACTCTCACATGATCCTTATGGTTGTGTTTTCAACCTTGTTTCATTAAGTGTACACTCTTTGGGAACGATTTTTTCTTCTTTGTTTTTCTTTGTACTTACACTACCTGACATAATGCCTACTACACATTGTATGTTTAATATTTGTTACACTGAATAGAATTTCACTGATATTTTCTCCTTTTCAACTTCATTAGTCCATTAATATAAGTTTATTCCACATATAACACAACCACACACACACACACACACACACATATACAACAACATAGTTTGTGGTATGTGACTTTTAGCAATTGGTGACCTGTCATGATGGAAAAAGTATCTCACTAGAAAACAAGAGTTCTTGCTTATTGGAAGTCATCCACTAATTAGCTGTGTGCCCTAAGGAGCTTAACTTCCCTGGGGCACAGAATCCATAGCCTTTAAACAAGAGAAGTGATTTCTAGGCTCCTTTCCCACTTAAGAGTCTAAAAGTTTTAATTTACATTCTGGATTTTAAATTTACATTTCTTTACTTTTATATTAGTTTTATATGGTAAAGACTGCTACACGCATACCAAACAGTGTTCTGTACCAGTAAACATATTTTATATGTGTGTGCATGTGAATAACTGGAAGAGGACTGACCAGACTTGTCAAAGTCAGTGGTGGGTGACTTTGACAGTGGGAGAAGAGGAAAGGAGGGCTAAGTATGAATGTGAAAATAGTCTTGGTTTTATTCCTGTATCTCTTTCTTTTCTTGTAATATCTAAACACATAGACAACATATAATTTTCAAAAATACAAATATAAGAATAAAAAGGCTAAAACAGATGCTAATTTAATGCTAGGGAAAATAAGTGTTTGCTATATTATTTATTTCCTAAAACAGATTATTAATTTTGCTGTGTCAATTACTGGCTCTTAAGTTTGTATATGGCATTTTTTCAGGAAAGGGTTTGGAAATATGCTAATGATAGAGGCAACATATATCTTACATTTTCATATTTCCATGTGCAAAGCTGACAGATTTGGTTTCAGTTAACTCTTCTGATATTTGTATGGTAGAGAATCTGAATGACATTTAAGGCATGGGTTTCAGGATGACATCATCTGAGAATAATCTGCAATTAAAGTTTTTGATATTGTTTGCTTTCTTCCCGCCCCCCCCCCACAACAATTCTACTTGGGAAAAGTAAGGGAACAAAAAATCTCCTATCATATTGTCACTTTCTTTCTTCCTCAAAACTTTGTTGTAGTAGTTAAATCCCTAGCTAGTAACTGCACTTCCAGTAGACTAAATTCTGCCCTCAGATACTCACATAGAACTCCCACCGGGCCCAATTCTGCTGTCCTCCTTCAGGCAAAAACTCCCTTTGAATTTAAACAGTCTTACTCAGGTACTGTATTAATAGGCACCAAAGATACACAAAGAAAGGAGTTTGCTTGTATAAGCACAGCAGATTTAGGATCCTGAAGTATTGCAACAAATAATCTATGAAGAGATTTAGGCAATTACGAATTGTCCATTGGATATTGACTGAGAGAATTTCTCATGAATCCTCTCTATTCTGCTAAATATAACTTTTTTAAGTGAAAGTAAATATAAAGTATTCAAAGATATTCTAGTTATCAAGTTTTAAGAATTCAGGATTTCCCTACTTGGAAAGAATATAATTTGTTAGATTACCTAAATTTCAAAATCATTAAATTGGTTTAAAAATTGTGTTTTTCAAATTAATATTAGTAAAAAGTAATATTTACAATTCCTCTTATTTCATTTATAGTGTATGATGAATTATGTGGCCAAGGTTGGCTTTGGGCAAACTTGGAAGTAGTTTTTGTTTCCCGTTTTTTTCTTTCCTTCCAGAGTGTTCTGCTCAGCTGTGTCAGGAGGCTCCTTTCTTCCTACACTGGCCTTGGGTTGCTCCCAGGTCATCAGCACAGTGGCTCACTAATTCCTGTTCTTCAACCTTTCTCATATACAACCTATATTCATTTCGTATGTTTCTATGCAACATCTGCATTTAGAATAAAATCCTTCCATTTGATAGTACAAGAGATTACATGAGATACAAGTTGCAGCCAAAAGGCTGGTATTGGTGGGAGCTGCACTTTAGGTAGAAGCGTCATTCCCAGGTCCTCAAGACCTAGAAGCTATGAAGAGTTAACTTTTGCTGACAGTGATAATGCTATTGTGTTTGCAGTTCTTCACACATACTTACAGCTTCCTTATCTCAGGCAGAGTCCTCATGATATTTTCTTTCTTTGAAAAATTGCCGAATCCCCATTTTACTGTTGTCCCCTGCACCTTTAAATCATAACCCTTTTTGTTGTGGATGATTGAAACCTGGTCTAAACCAGTGTGAGCAAAGGGATTTTGTTGGCTCACAAAAAGTCCAGGAGCATATTGGGCTTTAAGCACACATAGATTCAGGGCTGAGGCCATGTCATCAGGACCTTCTTGCTGTCTAAAATCTCAGCTCTGGTTTTCTCTCTTTTGGCTTCATTCTCAGGCAGATATTTCCCAAATTGTGACAGAAAGGGTTCAAAGCAGTTATTTTCTCACATTATCTTCACTGTTGCAAAGAGAATACCTCTTGCCAGATAGCTCCTTTCACTGTGGTTAGGGAAGTAAGATCATCTCACTGACTGGATAAATCATCTGATTACTCTTCTTATGGGAAGGTGGAGGGTTCAATTCCCAAGAATCCTTTGGAACAAATTCACTTTGACAAATAAAAAAATTATGTTGATACAAGGCTTTTAAATGCATGTTGAAGAAGCAAAAGTATGGCTATCACTCCTCACAACAGACTTATCAAAGTTACACACACACACACACACACACATATACACACACATATACACACATATGTATATATATGTACAGATTTATAGATAAGTGGATATTACATGAAGTTGTATTTATAAGTGGATTTTTGTCTATCTTCTCAACTATAGCTTGGTGAGAAATAGGGATAGTTCATTTCCTTACCCTTAGAAATCTTGGTCTCTTGTTAGAATTGAAGTGATCACAAGGAAGGCAGGGGGCAGCATATAAATGGTGTTGGCCATTGTGACTTGTTTGAATATGTCAAAGTTGAATAAAAATGTCCTTTATAATACATAAATGGCAGAAAGATAAGCAGTCATGTCAAACTCTGAATTGTAATATTTGACTAAGTCATAACCCAAATGGAGGTACATGCAGATAGACACTGGGTATGTACATTCCAAAGAAAATCACTTTTACATATATCCCAAGGTATTTTGGAGCCTGGGTATTTAAATATACTTGAAAATCAAGCTGCATATTTTAAGTATAGTTGTATATTGGTTGAAAATTTTATTTTATAAATCTAATAGTTGTTTTGCAATTTTTCATCCTCTTAAAACAACAAAAACTATTTAAGTGCCTGAATTTTCCTTGACATTCATTAAAAAAAAAAACCCAAAAAACAAATGTTAACATTCATATATGGAATACATTCCATATATTTGTCATATTCCTTGATTGTTTAGTTTCTTAATTGAGGTTCTCTATAGCTAGTATTTGGAGTCATATATATTTTTATCCCTACACAAATAAGTGTGGCTTAACACCTAACCCAATTCTCCATTCATTCTTAGATTTTGCCATGATGGCAAAAGAGCTAAGTGGTGGCGGAGTTATTAACAACTTCTGTTAGTCTCTCTTGGAATGTTTGCTTTCCTTAGGAACTCACAGCAGGAATAAAATCACAGTCCCCTTCAGCAACCTGTGCCTTCCTGAAATATTGGCTTTGACAAGCCTTCAGGGGTGAGAAATAATTTTGCGTGTGAGGGTTTGCACATCATGGGTGTCTTTCTGAGTTTATTACCAGGAGGAAATGGAAAGAGAGCCATTCTCACCCTTACCTTAAACCACAGATTAGGAGACCACAGTGCTGAACAATTTACTCCACTTTGGAGGTCTCCACTGAGTCCTTACTTAGAAACTGGGACCTGGCACTAGCCTGACTGGGTATTTTGATGAACTATCAGGAGCCCTGATAATTATCTCCCTTGTGTTTTTAAGACTTTTAATGATCTCTCTTAACTTGTCTCTCTTGTTTTGGGATAATAGATTAAATTAAAGCTATGAGAGAAAGCTATTTGACTTTGATTCCAGTCTGTTTGCAACTTGATGGAAGCTGTCTTGCCTCTCTTCAGAAAACACATTGTAAAACACTAAGACTTACTGGGATTCTGCAAAATTGTTTAGTATTCATGAAGTGTTCTTTCCAGACAGTTCTGCCAGCCATTCTGATATTTGTAGACACCTTCATGCAGTCTTTCAAAAATGATGTGGTCAGGTTACCAAGGGGAAAATAAATGTGTTTTCCCCCCATTTAGTTATTTTAACATGTGTTTAACTATAAGTAAATATTCACTCTCCCCTCCAAACAGCAAGCAAATAATGTTTATATATGTCATGCTATGGAATACTCAGATTGAAAGATACCCAAACACCTGTCAAATACTTTGAAGACATGAGCGAAGCTTAAAGTTGACAGAATATTTGAAGTAGACCATGAATTGAAATGCCCCAGAAATCTTTTATCAATTGGGCCTTATGTTCAGGCTTGTAATAAAGAGGCTTTTGGAGTTTATATGCCACAGTCTAATAGGTGACTGCTTAATGGGATTTACATTCACTCAAACAAAATTAGGCTGGTAAAAGACAATACAACACCCTGTAATGTAAATGGGACTGACTGCAGAATTAAATGTTTGTGGAAACAGGGCAGCAGATCTATCAAGAGCTAATTAGACAGAGAGTTCAGAAGCAGGCTTGGGAGTAAATAGTATCAACAAAGAAAGAAGGAGGGCAAGAATGGAGGGAAAAAAGACCTTTTGTGCAGGGAAGAAAAGCAACTGTACAAAAGTTATTTAATTAGAATCTCAGATTGAGTCTCTCCCATGAGAAAAACATATTCTTATCTGAACCTGTTGGTAATATTAAGTTGAATAAAATTTTTGATAGATTATCCTGTGTTTAAGTGATACTTTGTTGTAAGTGGCTTAGAAAGCTTTCTCTTTACATGGATACTCCTCTAGCAGTGTTCTTTGTGTACAGGGGGAAAAAAAAGATTCTTGGAAGTTTATCTTTGAAGTTGTTCTAACAGAAAGAATAACACTGAGAAGTTTTGCCAAAAGGTAGAGAGTTTGGAAAAAATAAAGGGTGGAAGTGCCAATCATAAAAATGAATAATAACAATTTTGGATTTGAGTTTTAATTAGCATGTGGACAAATATCATGGTAATTTAAAAACTTCAAATGTTTGACTGTTCATTGTAATACATCTCTATAGTCACTATTTTTCAGTCGAGCCATTGTATAGGAAAAAAGATCTAGATAAGAAATCATTTTAACAAAATAAGTCACGATCTGTATTCTTGGTATTCAATGTAGGAAATCTTGATTACTTGATTCACTTTCTCTTTTAACTTCAAATTTAGCATTTAAAACAGCATTGCATGAATCACTCTACATGTTTTAAAAAAGAATTTAATGAATATTTTAGAGTTTAAAATTGTTTTTATAGATTGTAAGGTACGACATATATCTTGTTTTGAATGGAACCGAAAGTAAATCAGAAACACTTCAGGATATTTGCATTCTGTTAAGAATATGCTCTAATTATAATAATCCTTTCAGTTTGTTGAGAATTCCTACCTGCTTCTTAGGGATCTTGTAAGGATAAATTGTGCTAATATATGTGAAAGTGCTTTGCAAATGGTGAGTACTGTGCATATTATATGATATTGTAACAGATAATCTTTATGAAAGGCTGTTTCTATGCGGATGGGTGTATGGATTTTTAAATGGCAAGTGTTATATTGAGTAATTAGATTCAGGGGTTCAAGTCAGACTGATTGCTTTTTTGCCTCCTGTGCTGCACAAAGAATTGTTCTGTGGGCATGTTCTAGATTGTTTGTGGTTTAGTTAATCCGTGAAATCCATGGTCTGCACTACTGTCAGCAGTTAATGCCCTGAGATTGCTTTATTCTTTAATGAAAAGATCAGTAAGATTAGAATTGTTTTGTCCCTGCCATGGAAATAGACCGAGTACGAATGCCCAGTTTCTCTTGGTGGAATTCCAATCTGTCTCTGACCCAGAAATATAGGTGGTATTTGGCAGTTCATCTACTCACTTGCAACAAAGACATCTATCTTGCTTGTTTATAAAAGAGAGAAACTGGATTGGGTCAATTTTACAATAGAGGCGTGAAACATTCTAAACATGTAAGGCAGCCTTCTCTTACATCTACTAATATTGTCAGGGTGTCCTAAACTTGGCTAGTGACCAAAATCACCTGGGGGAGCCACTTAAAAATACAAATTCCCAGGCACTTTCCCTGGAGATTGTGATTCAGTGGGTCTGGGACAAAGCCAGAAAATCTCAAGTGACTCTAATGATTAGGGAAGTTGGCCAAGTTGGGAAAACTTGTGGAGTGATATCAAATATACCCCATTACTTTGTCCATAACAATTAACAAATATAGCTTCACCCTTATTTACTTTGAAATGTTTCTGAAAGAAATGTTATGGACAGACTCAAGGTCATTGGGTTACTTTATATTGGTCACATAATCAAGCAGCATTTGAGTCTTTTTAATAAATTAGGGTGATGATATGTGAGTTACTCACCTCACAGAACATTGTGATGATAAAGAGAGAGACTGGAAAGAAGAGTATTTTCAAATGTTCAAATTCTAAAGTAGTTTGATTATTATTTAAGAACTGGAAGATTTGGTTTGGGAGCGAACTCTGTTGCTGTCACTTTATATCTGAGTTTAAAATCACTTTAGCTTTCTGGATTTTATTTCCCTTATCCATAAAATCAGGGAATTAAAAAGAAGTATATATAAAAATATAGTTATATATATATATATACATAACTATTTATTTGTGTGTGTATATATAAATATGTGTGTGTGTGTGTGTGTGTGTGTGTGTGTATTCCTGTGGTGCCTCCAGGTTAATTTTTTCTATGAGCAACATCAGGCTATGTGACAAAGTCCAGATGGTTGAATAGTCTACTTCATTGTGATTTAGTGACCATCAGAGAACATTATGATAACCTTAGAGTTTGGCATTCTCTCAAATGTAACTTCTAAATGATCAAATTGTTCCTTGTGGTTTGAGCATTATATCAAATGATTTTTAAGTATATTTTTGCACTTTGGCACATAATACATGAAATATATTCTCCTTTTTCTTTTAACTTTTATTTTTATAAATTCACTGGCCTAGTGAATTTATAAATTAGCTCCTTGGCCTAGGTGTTGGGTTAGTCTGGGTTAGACAATTTAGTTTAATACAGCCCTTTACAACATTATTGAAACACGGGTGCACAAATCACTCTTGCTACTATTTTGAAGTAGATAGGCCTAAAATTCTATTACATCACACATATAGGCATAGAATTTAAATGAATAGAAAGATGTTGTTGGGTAAATGATTGAAAAATAAGGTACTAATTTAACTTCCGTGGCATTTAATGAATCACATAATGTGCTACAGAGACTTCAGGGCTTTAAATGTACAATTTTTCTAGACAGAATACATTCCATTAGTTTACATGCCTTCCATGAAAAAAAGAGAACAAAGTAGCAAAGTATGAAAAGAAACCAGAATGACCTAGAAGTCTGGAAAACATAGGGATAGTGCAAGTGGCAGAAATTGAATGTATAAGCCTGTTACAAACACACATTTTTAAAAATGTATGGTCTCATAGGAATCAATGGCTATATTTCCCAAATATATATTTAGCTGAATGTGGCATTTATTTAGAAGGAAGATTTTGATTCTAATATTATTTTACATCTTCAGATAAAACTTTTTACCCATTGCACACTTTTTAAAGTATTCCTACAATATCTCAATATTGCATTTTACAAGTAAAGCAATTCATGAAGTGCTTTAAATATTGTGAAAAGTGGGAGGCAAACTCATTAGGATCTTATAGAGAAAATCAGTTAAGTTATATTAATTGAACTAGTGATGACCTAATTGGAGTAGGGAAAAGAGAAATTTGAGATCAATGACCCCTTCAGATGACTTTCAAAACTAAAGTTATACTTTTATAGAGAGGGACTATCAATACTATTGGTGGGGATAGAAGATCAGTTTTAATAAATGTTCCCTAGAGCAATGTGATTTTGGGGGAGGGGTTTATTTATCATTTCCCCCAAATATTTCATTGACTATACCAAAAGATGAGCAGGAGAAGGGGTATAGAACCACAGGTGCTAAACCCACCTATGTAATTTTGATTCTTTTCAGCTTGAGACAGCCACCCATTTTTTCCCATTTTAAGTTTCTGGTACCTAAAGCGAAAGCTTCAAGCAAGAACATTTCCAGGGTCCCTCTTGATTTGCCAGTTTCTGCTTCTCAGTCTTCAGTCCATCTTTAGTTCAGTCCCATTCAAGATGTTTCCATTCTATGTTCTATGTGTTTTCCCACCATAGTTTTGCTTCCTTCTACCAAATGATTTTATTCTTCTGGAATCTTCTTCAGGGTGAATAAAATTATCTGACTATAGCATTCCAGAAGGAAAATGTTGCTCATTTTAAGAAAACAAAACAAAACAAAAATGTGTAGAAGACATTTAAGACATATTTAGGAGGATCTAGTTTTAATTTAGTTTAAATTTTGGACTAATTTATATGAGAAAATTTTAAGGAGTAAAATACTGATATTTTACTTACTAGACTGAAGGGAATACTGTTTATGAATCACTTCATTCTTCATTAGCCTTCTAGCATGTGTTAAAGATTTTTCTTTTCTTTCATACATTTAGTGAATTAACCATTCCAAGGGGAGGCCAGGTGCCCTGACCCAAGGCATTGAGAGATAAATGAAAGAATTGATTTTCATGTCTTGCCTTAAAAGAATCTGTTGGTTGCTATAGGAACAAATTAATGAATATGTTCTACTAGAAAAATTGCCTATATATCTAACAACTACTATATTTGTGAGAGCAAACGGGATGGCTGGTTGTTCAAGCAGGTAATGAGATACCACCTTTCCTTGTTTACTCAGTCTGTGTTTACATCGTGGCTTTGGATCTCATTTTATTTTTCAAACAATGTATTTTCCATTATTAGAGGCAGAGTTTGAAGTTCTTTTGGAGGAAATTTCTTTACATTGTAACTCCATTGTGAAGATCAAAATTATTCTAAATGTTGTTTGATCTTTATTTGAAATGAATGAATTCTGCTAAAATAAATGACTTTTACCTAAAACTTTGGAATATAGTCACATTTCTCTTTGACAATTAAGCATTTTTAGCAGATATGCAAGGCCTTTTTGTACCCTTTTCCTAGATTAAAGTATTGTTCTTAATTTAAGTACTCCCTCTAGAAACTAATGACCCATATATTCATGTGCTTCCAATTTAAATTTAAGGAGAAAAGTCTGAATTTTAAGATGAGATATAGAAATGATCAAGTTTCACCAACTTTTGAGAATTAAGGCTGTTCTGTTGGTCTTTTTCTTGAATGAGGATGATCCCATAGGTCCTTTGATTCATTAGAAAAGCAAAAGTTATTTTATGAAGTTTCTTAGACAAAGTTGGAAAAAAAAATTGTTAGGATGAAGAAGAACAGAAGTCAGACATGATCATCATAGAACTACCCTTTGAATCACAATGAAAACTTATTGCTTTTATGGTGATAAAAATGAGATAAATATATGGCACATTTGCTTTAAAACAAAGACTTATTAAATTACAGAATTATGAAATGTAAACTGTGTCTCTCATTCACTGTCTTTCAACATTTCTATTACAAATAAGAATCGGCAGCATTCCATTAAAGTTTCATTTTTTTTATGGAATTCTAATATTCAAATAAATAAATTCTAATGGAAATCTGCCAGAATTAGGTTGTTCAGCATAAACATTGAATGTGATATTTTACAGATGTTTTAATTATATTCTGCAAATGTTCTAAGAAAGCAAAAGAAATTTAATTCAAATGGAGGCATTAAATTGATAAATTCCGCAGATTCTCCTCTCTTTCACCCTCATGACTCATTATTATTTATAAAATATCCATTTAAAATTTTTTGTGAGTCATGTTGCACTAGAAATGCATGCAAATCCATAGTAAATAAGCAATATATAATTATTCTGATATGTCTAATTTAATGGTTTTTTTCCTTACCAAGGTATGAAATTTATCATCTGCAACATACATTCAAAGGAAATCATCCAAAACTTTTATGATCCCTGAAGTATCATTATATACTTTACCTCTGACACAGATCCAAAATATTGCTAACCAAATGTTATTAGTGATTAATTTTCTGTGTGGGTATGAATGTTAATTGCGATTTTAAAGTGACCGATTATGCTTGGAATTGAGGCAAATCAACATTTTCTTTCAAACATCTATTCACTTATGTTACTAATTTGGGCCTTTTCTTCCTCTAAAAAAATAGAAGTTTGCTTTTCGACTTTTATTCTAAAAAAGAAACTTACAAGTGTATTTCATTTTTAATAGAGTAGTTTTAAAATAGAATGAAAGATGAAAAATATTATTTTTTGATTTGCTGATTTCAACTAGTCAGTGTGTCTTCATAGAAGAATTACAATGCAACCATGAAGAAGTAGAATTTAGATGTACAAAGCCATTTTCATGCTGACATGGCCAAAACCCAGTCAGGTCTGCTGGACCCAATGTGGTTTTTCTATGTGGAATTTCTATGAAATTCTAAGCTGTGCCGCTGTTTCTTCTCTCTGAAAAGACCATAAGTCTTTCATTGTATAAAGATAGAAATTTATCCAAACTCCTCCATTTTAGTGGAAGTATAAATTCAATTATGTCTGATAAAGTTAAAATGAAATCTTTAAATTGTCCATTACACACAAATAAAATAAAAGACCCTTGTGCTGACTAGTTGGCCCAGGAACAGAAAGTAAAATGACACTTACATTATGGCAATTTCTACAGACTGCAGCTACCAGTGTTTAACATGGTACATTTTATATAAAAGCACAGCAAACAAAACTCCAACGAAAAACACAGCCCTTTATTTCCCTTCATACTTATTCCCTTCATGCTTATTGAAACATTTGAGGAACAAAATTGTTTATGTCCTGAAAAGGCTTATTCATATTAATAACATTAGTAGCAACTGGTGAAAAAAAGCAAGATATTTTTGAATTAACAATAAAGAATGGGTTATCCTGACACTAATTCATTGTCATGAAGTCCTTAGTGAAGAAACACCATTATCTGATATTTTAAGCTCTGAAAATGCGGTGGTTTAAGATGAAAAAATGTTAAATCTTCCACATTACACTCTGAAACATTCTACTCACTACTCCTTTGTTTACTAACTCCCATACTTTGCTTAATAACCACAACTTCTTTCACTCATCTGACAGATATTCATTCTGCACCTACCAGGTTCTATTCTGGGAATTTAGGCTGTGTTGCATGTGAAGGTGAACAGAGACAGCAGTCTAGGGAGGAAGAGAAGATGCCAAGCCCACGGGCAATACTTAAGATAGTTGTGCAAAGTGTTAAGTCTGTTTGATGGGATGGCCAAGGAGAGCTCCTTGTGGTATCCCATCTGTGGCTGGAAAACTGTCAGTGATATGAGCAGAGGCCTGAAGAACAGGAAATAGCTGTCCATAAAGAGATCTGGTGATTTACTGGTATCAAAGTATTCTAGACTTTTCACTAGGCCCTGGAAACTCAATGATGAATGAAATGAGATTGTCCCCTCAAGGAACTCACAGTGAATATGTTTTTCTTACTTATTTGGGGGGTGAAATCATTTAAAATCTATGTCACGGAGTATCTTTATATTGCTCAATAAACACACATTAAAATATTAAATGAAGGAACCGTCATCAGTTTAAATCTTGGCATTTATGATTACCCCTTCTCATATGTATTGCTTATTATCATGATATGTGATTTTTTGTTTTATTTATCAAGGATGTTTAAGGTGCTGGAATACTTCTCTTGGTCTTTTCAAAGGGTGTGCAACCTACCACCCTTAAATCTCTCTACCAAGTAATTTCTAATATACCTCATTCTCTCTAGCTTGCTGACTATTCTCTCACGTGATAAATAACTCTGCCTTATCAAGGTCAGTTGGAAAGGCCCCTTTTACATATCTCATAAATTTTAGCCAGGTGCCACTGATGTGAGATTAATGTAATGGCACCATGGCAAGCACTCAGGCTTGTCTTAATTATGCTAAGGTTGCTGGTTCACCGTTTCTCTTCATCTGTCTCCTGCTTTAGGGAACACTAAACTCTATGTCATTAGATTGTCTGTTCCACAACATTGGTCCTTCACATTTACAAAGTCATCAGATGGCTTATGACATAGCTTTGCTAGGAAATTAAATAAAACAAATAGTGAAAACAAAAATTAGGTGTACAATGCCTAGAAAAGTATCAGATTGTAATCAGAGAAGGAAAAAAACTCTCTGTGTCCCACGGTTCTTTTCCTCTGAACAATGAGTTACTCACCTGATAAAAGTGAAACTTTTGGCCCTGGGTGATTTCAGGAATGAGTGTGAATAATTACCAGGTTTCTTTACTTTTAGAAATGTAGATGACTTCTTCTTTTTTTGTGGAGTTCTAATGTATGCAGGGCATTGGCTGTGATCCATGCTCCTACTCACAGAACCCTCTTCACATTGTCTCTTCCCTTTGTGGATTTCTACGGGAAGCTATCTCCAAGCCATATGTCCTACATGGGTGTTTAATTACCTCATCTATTTTTGCATAAGGTCCTCACCTACTTTCCAAAAGGCCTGCCAATTTGATCTCTTGAACTGGGAATGAAAACAGTTCATAGCCCTGGGTTTTCAAGCTTATAACTATTTGTTTTGATTCTGATCTCTTTGTGTTAATATGTGCTTTAGGAAGGAACAGATATTTGAGTGGCATCATCTATTAATTTTTAAATTAAATTTTAACATCCTTTATTTATTTATTTTGAGATGGGTTCTTCCTATCTTGCCTTGTCTGGCCTCAAACTTCTGGCTTCTGTGCTCAAGAAATTTTCTTCCCTCAGCTTCCCAAGTAACTGGAAGACAGGTGCACACCACTGTGCCCAATTTTAAAAAATTCTTTTGGGCTGGGACAGTAACTCAATGGTGAAGCACTTGCATGAGGCCATGGGTTTGAACTCCAGCACTACCCAAAGAGAAAGAGAAGAGAAAAGAGAAGAAAAAAAATAAAGACCACTTTATTGCTTTGAAAAAAAAAAATCTTTTGAATGACTACCATGTTTTAGGAACCCTGTTCAACCATGGAGAGACAGATGAAAAACTAACTAAATAAATAAGTAAACAGTTACATATGTTCAGCTTTTTAAAAAATGGGATGTAAGAACCATATAGACAAAATATATGAGTAATCTCATTGTAGCCAGTTATGGAAATATTTTGTACATGTCAAACTAAGTTTTATGATAGTACTTTTTGGGCACTATACTGCTGCTAAATCTGTTGGCTGGTTGGTTTTGGTATCATTGATTAGGATAACCTTAGATTTTCCTTATAGCAGGTAGTTTTAAATCAAGGGTATTAAAGGGTACTGCTTTTGAATGGGATAAAACTTATGTGAAGCTTACCAGGTGTGGCGGTGCATGTCTATGATCTCAACTCCTGGGGAGGCTGAGTCAGGAGACTCACAAGTTCACGTTCAGTCTGGGCAATTTATTGAGACCCTGTCAAAAAAAAAAAAAAAAAAAAAGGACTGGAGATGTAGCTCAATGGTAGAGCATTTGTCTAGCATGCAGGAGGCCCTGGGTTCCACCCCAGTACCACAACCAAAATTAAAAAAAAAAAAAAAAAACTTAGGTTTGTGACTAGGCCTTTCACATTCTAAAGCTTCTACCTTAAGTACAGATTTTTAAAATGGTAATCAATCTTGAAGTAGATAATCTCAATCCTCATAAGAGTACTACATCCCTAAATTTGATGTAGACCCTCATGTTCTACAATATAAAAAATACGGAGAAGAGTAGTCTTTGTTAGACCTTTAGAGCAGCTAGCCTTTGCTTTCTTGACTTGGCTTCTGCTCCTTCTAACACAGAGTATAGATATTTATCAATCTGACAGCACTCTTCTTAAAATTTCTGTGGTATTATTATTAAATCTACTTGGAGCAATTCCAGCTCTACACGTGTAGTTGATATTTGTGAGACAAAGAAGTAGGCTTTTATCAAGAGAGGTCTGTTGGGAAATGACTCCTGATTCCCATTTGCTTATTAGAACATGAAGGAGATGAAGAGTAAGAAACGTGCACTGATGTGTTAAAAAAAATTTTTTTAGAAGAAATGCACAGCTATTAGGAGTGTTTTTCAATCACCAAGACTGATGGTTGAATATCATTAACAAGTTTGGAATCATTAAAGATATTGTGGGAAACTTTAAATTTATTAACATAAAATTTTCCTTTCTGATAATTTTCGAATCACTTTCAAAGGACATTCTGAATGTTGTAGGAGTATCAGATACATGAAAAAAAAAACTGGATATGGGTGGGGGCACTTTCCTAACTTCTTTTCTATCAACCTGAACATCACTTGTGTATAAGCTTGGTAAATTGTTGGACTAACAAAAAAGAACTGATATAGCCAACAGATCACCTTTTCCCCTTCCTTTATTTAGCCAGTATTATCTTGTTCTGTTGGATATTTTAGCAATATTGAAAGTCAAAGTCAGGTGTGTTGCCTTGACCATCATAGAGTTTCCATTTTGTTAAAAAATAGTAAATAAATAAATAAACAAATTTTAAAATTTTAAGTATAATATGAAGCATTTTACATATAATATTAAGTATATTAAATTATATCAATGATATATTAATCATAGTTTATAGTAATTATTATACTTAATCATTAATATAATAATAAATATTAAGTGTATTGTGCATAATATTAAGTATAATAAATGCTCAAGGAAATAAACAGAATGTTGGAATATAGAGACAATTGTGGTTATCAATTATTGCATAGGAAACCACTGAAAAACTCACTGGCTTAAAACAATTTATAGTAATATATTTTTATCTCATTTTCTGGGATAAGATATTGGAAAGGACATAGTGGGATAACTTGACTCTGTTGCACAATATCTAGGGTCTTAGCTGGAATGACCAAATAACCAGGGGCTAGGAACATAAGAAGTGATCAGGCTTGCCTGTGTCCTATGTTCTATGTGTGTCCCTCATTCTTTCTCTTCTTACACAAGCCCTTCTAGGCGTCCAGCTTGAGTTTCTTCATAATACAAGAGCCTCAGGGAAATCAGACTACTTATGTGATGGTTCAGGGCTCCAAGAGCAAATATTTTAGATAAAGAAAAAATGGAGTGTTCCAATTACCTCAAAGGTTGATCCAGAAGTGACATAGCATCATTTTTGATGATTGACACAGTCCAGGACAGTCCAGCCCAGATTCCAATAAGGATGACTTCCATATTTCTTGATGGAACAAATAGCAATGAATTTGCAACCATCTTGAACCTGCCATAGAAAGTAAACTAATAGAAGAAGGAAATGTGGGAGAATGTGAGGAAAAAGGGATGTTAGTTGAGAGTTAAAGAATGAAAAAGAGTCAGCCATAAGAGGAGCATTGCCAATAAGGCTGTTGAAGTGCAAAGATACTATGATTTGAGCTCACTAGCATTATCAATATAGCCAAGCAAAGTGCAAAAATGTTTTAATTTTATGTTTCTTAGGATGTACTAAGATCTTTTTTTCTCTAGTATCATAATCCTTATTTTGTTTTTCAGTACTTTCTCATCACAAGTCTAGTCTTTCGGTCATGAGAAGTGGCAACAATATTATCTTTTAAGTGTATATGTATATAAGTAGGCAGTTATACTACAGATATCATAAACATGCTTTTTTATTTGCTGTCAAAGGTGAAATCTGATAAATGCTGCTTTATAGATACAGATAGCACAACTCTCCATCATTTAATTAATTTCTGATACTGAAGAGTTGTACTTTAGTCTATGCTATATAGCCACTAAATATAAAACAACCTGAAGAGAAATCAGGAGGAAAGATTGTATTTTTTAGATGTGATATTTAAGAGGCACTTGGTGTTACAGTATCCAATAATGGATAAAGGAAGAAGTATACATAACACAGAAGTAGAAACAAGGCATTTAGTAAGGTATGAACCATCCTAATTGGGAATAGCATGTAAGAAATGTGACATAGTTTCCAGAAGGCTTACATGACCATTCATTTGTTAGGAAGAAAAAATTGGCCTTTAATATTAGAATTTATAACTCTGGTTCCTTGAATACCATTATATTAACATTGAGACAAAAAGAACCTGACTTCTTGGGTCCGTGTTTATTCCTATGACCATAGTTTATCTTCAAGTACTTTTAACATGATCACATTAAATTTCATTATACACACAGAATTTCTAAGG
The DNA here is from genome assembly GCF_964194105.1 of Spermophilus citellus. Lineage (NCBI taxonomy): Eukaryota > Metazoa > Chordata > Mammalia > Rodentia > Sciuridae > Spermophilus > Spermophilus citellus. Next base: position 112,399,001 of record NC_138192.1, on the reverse strand, counting down.
CAAAAAATATGGATTATAAGTATTATAAGACTGATATCAATTGATAACATCTTCACACCACATGCTCTTGATGGATGTGGATCATGCAAATCAGCTCACTTTCCCAACACATGAGTAAGTGTGAACACATATTGTTAGAGCTGCAGCCTGAGATTATACTTGAACTTTAAGGTATGAACAGAACACTCTTCACAAAGCATGTTTGTTGCTCTGATCTTTTCTGTTTCTTACCCCTAACTGCCATCCAGTTTCATGGGGACAAATGACATAAAGGTGGGTGAGTGATGAGAGTAATTTCCTTTTGTGCAGTTGAACCACAGTAACATTATAGGGTGAGTGACCTTTTGAACTATAGAAACTCATGCAGTGATATGATAAATCTCCATTGCTATTTCTGCTCTCTCTTGTGAATATCATTTATGTTGATTTTCCATTGATTATCATGTATTTTATATAACTGGAAGGATATATTTTTAGGGGGGGTGGGTACCAGGGATTGAACTCAAGGGCATTCAACCACTGAGACACATCCCAGGCTCTGTTTTGTATTTTATTTAGAGACAGGGTCTCACTGAATTGCTTAGCACCTCACTTTTTGCTGAGGCTGGCTTTGAACTCATAATCCTTCTGTCTCAGCCTTCTAAGCTGCTGGGATTATAGGTATGTGCCACTGCACCCTGCTATAACTGGAAGAATTACAAAACCACATATATTTTTTCTTTTTTTGGTCCAGATCTTAAATCATCTATTATCACAGAAAACAAGTGCTAATTATTGAAGACCTTCAAAAAATGGAAAGACTAGTGTAATTAGATAAATCAACTAATTTTTCCTCTGAATGTAAGATATAAGACAGAAGTTAGACACTCTAGAATTCTTTTGAGTACTGTGGTGTTTCTAATATAAAAGTTCAATGAAAAAGGATAAAAATGTGATGATGTGAATAATTGTTATCAAAAAAATATGTTCTTCTAACCATCCCTTCTAGTACCCAGAAATAGAGCAATTCTTGCCAAAATAATGCCTAACGGTCAAGTCTGCCTTTTCACCTATTTTTTTTAATGAAGTTTGATTGAAACAGCCACACTATTTGTTGATATGATATCTGTGACTATTTTATGCTAGGACCTAGAATTGTTTATTTAGGATAGATACTATAAGCCTGCAAAGCCTAAAATATTTGCCCTCTCACCATGTGCAAAAAAGTTTCATTTCCCTTGAAATACAGAATGAAATGCTTAACATGAATTAACTTAGTAATAATAACAATAATAATTAATGTATAATTTCAACAGTACAACTCTTTAATTAGATATGTTCCTGCATATTTTGGTAGGAAGGCTAATATATGTATATTTACATATTTATATTGGACTGTGATCTACCAATGCTTGTTAATACATTACATAATAAAATTAAGATTACAAAGAGCTACAGAGAGCTTTACATGGTTTTTGTTCCTATTGATTTTTGTGCAATTAAAATTTTATCCCACTCTTAAAATCTTTTTTAATCTCATTAAATCAGAAGGCAAAAGTTGAAAGTGTGTTCAAAACAATTTATTTTCATGTACTTGTCAGGATATTGTACAAAGAATGAGTGAAATTCCTTGGCTACAAGATAACCTTGGGCACGATTCTACTTACCCACCTCCCACACCTTCTTAGCTTTTGTAAGGTCATATTTATGATTCTTACCCTCTTCTAGAGCATACGAACTAGAAGTAGCATCAGGCAGTTGATAGAGAGGCTTAAATATTAGTTCCCTTTGTGCTATAGCATTTCATTTTACGTGGTCATTGCACACTGCTGATATTCAGGTAGTTGTAAATACCTGATTTTTGACATGGTAACCCTGCAAAATATCTCTGATCTACTAAGAATTAACTAAAATGGTAACTACATTACTGTTAGGCTATATTGTTTTTTTCTTGTCTTACCTTTTAGTGCCAGGTACAGGTCTGGTCTTCATAAACAAATGAGAATATTGGGTAGTGATGGTGGTATTATTTTTAATGTGCTTTAAATGCTGAATATTCTGTGCTTAAGTAGTCACCTGATATGTATACAGTGAAATCAGCTAAAATAAACCAGCAGCCTAGACCTATTCAAATATGGGTTGCTGAGGTTTGCTTTTGTTTCTAACATGTATATAAATTCTGGCATCTTTTTACCTAGGAGCTTGCCTCTATTATTATGTATCGATATGCAGTAATAGTTCTTAAATTTGTACATGAAAGTGGTAAATGGGTAATTTTCATGGGGAATTATTTTCTTTCTATTGATATCCTCTTTTCTCATGTTCTGATTTCACAAACATTATGGTTTATTGAAATGCATGTTCACAAAGCAGCTCTTCAATTTAGCTTTTCCCATTTGATTAAGGCTTGTTGAGCAAGAGGCAACCGAATTTGGTGGTGTGTAATATTTTGGCATTTTTATACTCTGTGTCTGCACAGCTGTAATTTAGAATAGCTCTGACTGGCATTTAATCATCTACACTGAATGTTTAGACATTTATTTATCTGCTAAATCTACATTCCAAAGCCCAAACTTCAGGTATATACTAGTTTGAAAACTATGAATTATTGTGGGTTCTTTCTATTCAGTGTGCTTGAAATAAATCATAATTAAAAATCTTATGCAAATAGGTATAGGAATGTAGCTAAGTGGTAGAGCACTTCCCTACTATTTTTGAGGCCAGCACTGTAAAAAAAGGAATATTATATAAATAATATCTGATGCTGTGCAAACAGACCAGAATATAATATCTCATTTTTTGGCATTGTTTTGTTTTTACCTATTTTTTAAAAAGTCTAATTTTGACTTAGGTTTATGTGAACTGCGGTTTTAATTTCAAACTTAGTTGGAAGTTATGCTCTTTATTTTTAAATCTTCTATTGGCCTGAAGAAATATTCTGAGAATGGCCCACTGCTACTAATAATTCTGTCCCCAGATTTACTCTGAGGTTGCAATATAAAGGTTTTTCTTTACTTCATTCATTTGCAGGATGATCTTCTGGAGGTGGGTGTTGGGGGGGCCTTGCCATTCCATTTGGAAACATTATTCTCAGAAACCACAGTGAAACATTAGTAGTTTCAGCTGGTAACTACCTTGAGATCTCACTTTTAAAAGTCAAAAGCCTCTTTAGAACCCACTAAGAAAAACCCAAGAAAGAACCAACAAGGTACCCTGGAGCTGCGGGCAGGGTTCTCTTTTGTAACAACAGTCCTTGTTTGATTTCTGATGGAGCCTTTCCTCATAAGGTGGCTTTCCATTCACAAATGAAAGCTCTTTTGCTCCATAATAGAAATTTCTGATTAAAATTCTTCCCCTTTGGATGGCTACATCTTACTGTGAAAGAAAAAATATTTGAGGAAAAAAAGTATTCTTTAATGTCTGGTGTAACCATATTCCTCCTCCTATTATTAATTTTCAGGAAAATAAAATAAAGGAATTTAATCTGTAAGCAGAGTTAAAGGCAAAGGAAGGGGGAAGGAGAGGCAGTAGGAGAGGGTGCTTGCAATTGAAACAGAGACTCTAAGTCACTCAAACCTGGGTATGATTATATCTGAAGCACTGGCGTCCTCTTAACGGGTATTGGAGTTCAAAATGAAAATTGCTTTTGCAGCAGAGTGCACCATCAGGTCTATGGGGACCGATTAGCGCAGTGGCTCTCTGTGTCCTATATACTATATGCCGCTTCAGTGGTTACAGTAACACATAGGACGTGGAGAAGTGAAAACTTTGATTCATAAAAGGACCCCATGTGACTCTCTGCTGGCATTATACTTAAAATGTGTTTGATCATTCACCACCTACTTTAAACTAATTCACAAAGACAAAGTAATTGATGGGTTAGATGCAGTCTATTGGTTTACAGTGGAAACAGAGGTGGGTTTTCTTGCATGGTGGAATATGTTTTGCAAATTGAGTTTCCAGTCTCCCATTTCCTGTCTTTTAAGTTACATTAATAAGTTTTGGGACCTATGAATTATCATTTTTATGCTGAATGGGACTCAGAGGACAGTGTCATATTTGAACAATGAAGAGAGAAACTGAAATATGTAATTATATTTTAAACACTAGAGATCTCACAGCTGATGGGAGATTCCACTTCGGTTTTACTCTAGTGGTCAGTGCTTACAATATATATTTCTTTAGAAAGGAGTCTTCTATTTACAATGAAGTTAAATCTAGAAAGAAAGAAATCCAATAATTGATGTCTTAGTACCCATTGGGATTGCTTTCATTAGGATCCCGAAGACTTTATTGATTACTTCATCGATTTGATTTTTGGTAGTAGTCTTCTTAGTGGAAAAGTGTCTATAATTGTAAATCTACTTAATAGTGATAGTTTAAAGAATTTTAAAATGAAAATAAGTAAATGAACTGCTAAACTGTTATATAAGGCAAACGTATATTGTACAGTTTTTGAACACATAGCCATTTAAGAGGGAAAACATGTTTCAGTTGGCTAAGTCCTCTAGTTGAATCGTCTACTTGGAACAATATCAAAAACATTGTCATATATGAACACTGGGTTGAATTTTCAACACACAAGTCTTTTGACTAACATAAGTCTCGGGAGTTCAGCAGAAAATCCTGTGTTTCATTATTCCAGGCTAGTTGAAGAGGCCATGAGGCCAGGGTCCCTGCCCCAGCCTCTTTCATACTGAAGCCACTTTCTTATATCTTGAATCTTGGTGTTTAAAGTGGGAAGACAAGAGGAAGCCATGTTTCAGGGCATATATCTGTTATCTGAAATACACAAAAAACTTCCTTAAATTACTTACCAAAATATATGTGAATCCATTACACTAATATGTCATAAACTCCATTATATATGTATTAGTTGTAGTTGGACACAATACCTTTATTTTATTTATTTTTATGTGGTGCTGAGGATCAAACCCAGCACCTCGCACATGCTAGGTGAGCGCTCTATCGCTGAGCCCCAGGCTCAGCCTCAGCCCCTCATAAACTCTTTTGTATTGAAAAAAATTTTGAACTGATGTTACCAACTGGCTTAGGCCTGTTAGTATGTACATCGTTATTGCACATATTTTACATTTAAAAGTATAAATTAGACATAATGAGATATCCACATATGTGTAATAGGTCAGTTCCTTGGTAAAGGTTTTCATGAACTTTTCAGAAAACAGACAATGATTGCCTTGACTTATTTGTTCATCTTTTCATGTTCTCATGGTGCCATGTAGATACATGTATCATGGCCCTGAGACACATTGTAAATAAGTATGCTATGTAATATGTGTTGTCCTATAGGCTGTGAACTCCTCAAGGGCTTTGTTTTCCTGAGCTAAATGTAATGAGCACTGAATGAACAATGATAGCATATTTTTCTTCTGTGCTTCCTTCATTCTTGCTAACGATGACTTGAGCAGGACCTCTCCACATGACTGATCCTCCAGAGGAAGCATAGAGCCAATAAGAGGCAGGTCATGACACCCCTTTTACTTTCTCACTAAGTGGAAACATGGCAAAGGAAATTTTACAACTGGTGTTACCCAAACTTTCGTTTGAAACAAGGAATTTATAAATAAAAAATTTATTAAAAAATTTTATAAAGATGTCCTGTAGACACCTTTTTGCTCATTTACATGGTAATTTACCGAGCTACTTCTCCACTGCAGATTTTCATTTTAGTGGACTAAAGGTATGAATGTGAAAAGTTTCTACAGATAGTACTCATGGTTTTTTTATTATCTCAGATTCATGCATAAACTATAATATGAGAGAGAATGTTAATTTCTATCTCACAATAAGTATGGAATAAATAATTTAAAATAATTCTTTTGTTGGGTGTGGTGGTACATACCTGTAATCCCAGCAGCAGGAAGATCACAAGTTCAAAGCCAGCCTCCGCAAAAGTGAGATGCTAAGGAAAAAGTGAGATCCTGTCTCTAAACAAAATACAAAATATGGCTCTGGATGTGGTTCAGTGGTTGACTACCCCTGAGTTCAATCTCTGGTACAAAAAAAAAAAAAAATTATTGACATAACATCCTAACTGTGATCATGATATTTTAAAACAGAGGGACAATGCATACAGGTAAACCTATCTTGATCATTTTACCAAAACCTCTGTATTCATTTCCTGAGCTCATTACATTTAGCTCAGGAAAACAAAGAAAAGCCCTTGCCCTGTCTACAGGAGGTTGCTAATGGACACTGACAGGCTCCTTGTCTATAAGACACACTGTGATTCTCCTTCCAGGAATATGCAGTGCATGTGCTTGGGACAGTTCCACTTGGCCCAGTCCCATTTTCCAGGCCAGTGAGCATAATGGCAGGGTAGAAATGAGATGTGTCTATGTGCTTTTGGTAATTACTGAGTATATGTTAATGAAGAGCTTTTCCTTGGCCTTCCACCAGCTCAGTAAAATATGGCCAATGATCACTTTACCATGGTGAAAGGAAAGCTACCAACATTGCTATAGCTCCCTGTATAAATAAATTGCATTTGGATTTAATTTCTAACTAGCAGAAATGCAACAATTCTCAGATGAATTGCTGCATAGTCTTTTTTTTTTTTTTTGAGGACATTCTGAAACTGAGTCCTTTCATATGGAGATGTCAACATTTTTGTTCATGTAACAAATTCACCTCAAGTAACACACATCCAACATATATCTAAGAGATTTCTAGCACTATTCCAAGCATTGTGAGTGAACTAAAATTTGCTCAGAACATGCGCTTGCAGTCTAGAATCTTAAAATTTAGAAGGGCAGATAGACCATAGATACTTGTGAAGCCATAAAAGATCTAATAATCACAGTGGCATCCGAGAGGTGATTATAATAAATATTAAGTACTGTTATTAAGATTATTAAATAACATTTAGCTTTATAATTAATTTGTGAAATTCAAAATAGAAACAGTGAGGATGAGGGAATATAATTAGAGGAAAAAGGAAAAATGGAGATTTGATTCTGGTGATCATGTATTATTTTTATTGGTTCCTCTCCCCAGGAAAGGCAGTTAAAATTGTCCTTGGAACTTATTTATTATGGAATATTACATACATTGAAAATTAGAGAAAATTTCAAATTAAATGTAAGATTATATTATGTTTTTGTAGTATTGTTCATAAAATAGGGACTTACTTCATGGAATTGTTAGCTTTCCCCAGAAATTATACATAATTTATTTTCCCTTTTTAATTCCACAGTTGCTAAAACATTTAACACACTCTTAGCTTTAGGTGACTGCACAGAAGTCATTTGGGGTAGGGCAATTCTCTGAGAAATGTTTTCTGTTTTAAGAGGAACTCCTTTTTTCTGTGGATCTTTAGGCATACATATAAACATTGGCTCTACACATCCACTAGTATGCTAACCAATTCAGGGGTATTTCCTTGTGAAGATAGTGTTATTAATTTCCTGCTGAAACTGTAATAAACTACACAAACTAAGTGACTTAAAACAATACAAATTTATTCTCTACCAGTTTTGGAAGTGAGAGGCCTCCAAATTAAGGTGTCAGCTGAGTTGGTGTTCTGTCAGCTTTCTGTGGCTGTGACTAATGCCTGATAAGAACAACTTGGAAGAGGAGACTTTTATTTGACTCATGGTTTCAGAGATTGAATCCATGATTGTGTGGCTCCATTGTTTGCGCCTTAGGTGAGGCAGAATATATTGGCAGACAAGAGCTGTTCCTGGCATCCAGGAAAGAGGGATGAATAGGGAGAGAGAAGATCACCTTGGACAAGATATTATTCCCAAGGGCGTGCACCCAGTGACCTACTTCCTTTAGCCATGCCACTCATGCCCCAGTAATCCATTTAAATCATAAATATATCAAATGGATTAACCCACTGATTAGATATAACTCTCATAATCTGATCATTTCACCTCCTTTCCAACACTATTTTATTGTGTTTTCCAGAGACACATCATATCCAAACCATAATAGTTGGCTCCTCAGGAAGCTCCCAGGTGGAATCTGTTCCATGCTTCCTACATTCTGGAGGTTGTGGGAATCCTTGGTTTTCCTTGGCTTGTAGACCCATCATTTCAATCTCTGCCTCTATCTTTATATCTCCTTTCCTGTGTCTTCTTTTTTCTTTCATATAAGGACTCTCTTTGAATTTAGGGCCCATCCTAATCCACTATGGACTTATCTTAATGTTTAATTATATCAGCAGATTTCTTCATTCCAAATAAAACCATATGAATTCAAGGTAGACACTATTAAACCAACTATAAATGGTAATTGCAAATAAAATATGAACATACTGGGAGATTCCTGGATTATCAATTTTTTGCTTGTTTGATAAACACACACAGTTCCAGACATGTTTTTACATGTAAGTAATGACTAATAATCCTCTTGTTTTATGTGTTCCATAGAGTTACAGACAGAAAATTGGATGCCAAAATATTTGAGTCTATGGATCCAACTGTTTAAGCCCACTGTATTTCATGCTCACTGTTATGTCTCTAAAATGAGTTCGTTCCTTACTCTTTCTACTTTTCATCCTGCCTATCACTATTTGCATACAGAGTTATGCTGATTGTGAAATTAATCCAAGCAGGCCACTTTCTATTTTTCAAAGCCCTTGAAAGTGCCATAACATTTGGCTCACATAACTGGTTTTGTAAAAATAAGGTTTTGTAAAGTTTGTGACATAAAGATATTTTAAACAAAATTTAATTAACATTGCTGACTCTTTCCATTCTGGTTTTTCCTCTGAAACACTTATAATACAAAAGCACAGGGACAGTTTTGTTAGTGTTATTCATATGCAGTGGGACCTGCTATGGATTTATGTGGGTAATAGGGTACAAACAAGCAAGCTTGCAATGTGTAAAACAAGAAATTTTGTCTGAATCATAAAGATAATATAGAAATAAACTTGAGAGATGTTTATTCATTTATTCAAGTTTGACAGCAATTCTGACAATTTACAGGGCATTACCAAAAGCAAGTTGTGAAGTAGAAGCAAACAAAAACTATTTGCATGAGGAAGGAAAATTAGAATTTTCCCTTTATTCTCTGTGTAGAAAATTATTTTGGAAACTTGATCATATAAAAAAGGAAAATATTATAACACTATATCAGTCAGTTAATTGTTCAAGATATGCTATTTTTGTGGAATGTGATATGTCCATGTTAGATTCACAAAATAATCTGTTATAATTTACTTTCTCATTAAAACTGAATACTTAGATTTCTAGCTAATTTTTAATATTAATTTTATATTATTTTTAATTAAAAAGGTCCCCCACATTTTATCAGCTTAAAATCCCATAAAACCAGTATTTGATTCTGCTTTTATCTTTTCTTCTGTAAGACGAAACAAAGTAAAACAAAGATTCCACTTAAATAAGATATTTTGATTCTTTTTTTTCTTTTGCAAAATAAGATTAAAAAGAAAGCTTTTACAAAGATGTGCTTTTATTATTACCCATCTTAACTTCTTTAGGTCATTAAAATATCTCAATAGTGAAGCCTTTTTATCCCTCATGAATTCAGTCATCACATGAGGATTGTCTTGGCCTTTCTCTTATTTCTTCTTTTCCTTCAGTAGTCTTTGATCAGAATTATTAGATAGTATTTTAATTTCTATAATAAAAACAGGGTGTTGATTTGAATCCCATTTTGGGATTGCTTTTTTATAAAAGATAATATCAATTTATTGCCAAATCTTCATGTTTTTGTAGATACAGACACATACACACACACACACACACACACACACACACACTCCCACCCCACATTTTTTTTTTTTTTAGGTATACAAAGATGATACAGTTATTAGCTTGTTTTTACATTCTTATCTTTCTGTTCACATTTTCTTTTCTATATCCTACCTAACAATTCTCTTCATCAATTGCTCATTATCCTCTTGGTTTTGATCCATGGAGAATAGCTCATTTTCTCTCCATCAGATTTCCTGTTGCTTATAAGAAAAATTGTTTATGCTATTGGATGTCAAAAGAACATTAATTTTATAGAAAGTCTCTTTATTAACATTCGGATAGAGCTACTAATTTTACAGGATTGGAAAGAAACTTCAAAGAGGAAATGTGATTTTTTTAAAAGACAAAATCAGGATTAGAATCCAGGTTTTCTCACTCTGGATACAGATTGAGTTAATTTTTATTTTCATTCCATATACCTGGGTATAGTTGTGTCCATATCTCGATCTATATGCACAACTCCCATTTCTTCTAAAATAAAAATGTCTTGTTTTTCTGTCACCCTTTTATTTAACAACTTAAAGCCATTATAAAAGCATGTAAAGCCATGAAGCTATTTTGTCACCATTACCAATCTGCTCCATGGCATTGTGAACATGTTAAAAGCCATCTTGTGCTGAGTCTGAATTTTATTCTCTGTGATTCTGTAGAGGAGGTAGATTCCAACTTTATTCGGATCTTTATCCTATGTCTAATAATGCTATATTCTTTCAAGTGTTAAACTTCACAAATTGGAAATAGCAGGACCCATTTTATTTTTTCTAACTCTATTGTTTCTTTTTGACTGCTGCACAAAAATTCCTTTGGTCTCCTAATTTTCTAGCTGTCTCAGCATGCCATATCCCCCGCACTCCACTTTTGCAGATAGTTTCATAAGTAAAATCGTTAAACTCATTAAATGTTTAGATTGTTATTCAATGAAAACATTTTAATTTTCTTTTGTTTCACTTACACTACCTATTGCATTTTTAAAACACCATACCCAAACTGTGTCCTCATTTCTTCCTTCTAATGAATATGTTCTCATGGTTGACTTATTACTTTTCAGGGATAGGAACAAAAGTCATTGTTTAAACAAGTGCTGCTTTCTTAGGTTTGGGTCAGAGCATTTAATGGGCTTAACCTGGAATTTCTCACCTTTAAGTGTATGTGTGTATTGGGAGGAGGCCCTCTGGCTTTCTAAGCAGTTGTCCCAGAATAGATTTTAAAGTATAATTTGTGAGGTGGAAAGAGGAAGTGTTGGTTAATAGAAATCCTTTCATTAGTTTATATTCATATTGCATGTTCAAAGTAAATGATAAACAGTAAAGGTAATATTGACATTCATTTACTACATAGTGACCCAATAAAGAGCATTAATTTGTTTTTTTGTTGTTGTTTTCAAAATTTTTTTGAATAAATAAATACTTAAATTTGACAGAATGTTATAAGCATCTCTAGAGATCGGCTCTCCTATGATTGGCTTTTAATATCCACCTACAAGTTCATTATCTACTTTTTAACAATGTGTTTCACAATATGGTAAATATACCAGTAGCATTCATTTGAGTCCATTTTGTTTCTTGATTTTAATGATGATGTCCCTTATGACTTTCCTTTCAGATAATCATTGCTTGAGGCATTTGGAAGATGTATAAGAAATTGAACATAAAATACAAAAGCTTTTACTACTTACCTAAATCATACATGCAATTGGTGAGTTCCACATTCACTTAAACAAAATAGTAGTTAAAATGAAGTAATATCTATAAGCGCACTTTTGGAACTAGATTTTATTTAGGCACTACACTATTATGCAGACCCAGTTATTTATGAAGAGGAAAAAGGCAAGTATTTCCCCTATCTTGTTAGAATAAAAACTTGTTTATGCTATTTTTATAATCAACATATAATTTAAGGATATAATATCTTAGAACAACTACTTTGGGGCTAACAACTTGATTTATTTACTGTTTGCAGCTATATCTATGTATTTCTTCTATTTGAAAATTTTAGAAGAGTGATATAATTCAAGGATAGAAATAAATGGGAATTGGATACTAGCTGCCAATTTGTCTAAAAACATGTACAATATGAAGATGAGAAATAAAGATTTATTTTTATCCCCATAAAGTATAAGGTATTGTTTGATTCTCATTTCTTCCTGAGACAGTGCAGGGTATTTGTTGTTAGTGTTCAAATTCTGAGTCACTTTTCTTTCCATAAAGAAAACAGTTTGAGGGGCTGGGGTTGTGGCTCAGCGATAGAGTGTTCGCCCTAGCATGTGTAAGGCCCTGAGTTTGATCCTCAGCACCACATAAAAATAAAATAAAGATATTATGTACAACTACAACTAAAAAAATAAATATTAAAAATAAATAAATAAATAAATAAATAGAATAAAGGTATATATATATGTATGTGTATATATACATATAATATATATATTTAAAAACCCAGTTTCCATCTTCCAGTAGATATTTGTAGATTCAAATTATTTCCTTTGGCTTTTGTAATGTATCTAAATAATAGCCTCTAATAAAAAAGTTTTCAAAATAGTAAAACATATCAAATATTGTTTTATTGGGACTGAGAGATTAACTCAGTGGTGGAGCCGTTCCCTGGCATGTGTGAGACCCTGGCTCCATACTGAGCACTACACATTTAAAAAAAAATACAGATAATATATGAAATTATCCAAAATTTATAGTATTGAGAATGCTTTGTTTTTTAAATCTAATTTTTAATTAAATAAGGAGAGTATCATAATTGTCCATTTAATTTTTAATTATGTTGAAAATGACATCCTTATAACATTTTTATACATATTTTTGTACAGTTTTGTACATATGATTTATACACTGGAGTTTTGAAAAATTGTTAAGTAAAATTTAAATGCCAAAATTTTTTGTAAATATCTTATAAACAGGATGAATTGAGAGCTTTCTGAATGGTGAGGATATTTTCTCAAGGACAAATACTTGAGTCAGTGACATATTGGGAACCATTTTTATTGACTGACAATCATTGTTCCTTAGCCACTAGACCATTATTTCTTCACATTTCTTCCACATATCCATGCATTTAATGAGATTCTGTTTACAAGTGGGAACTTAATTTATTTCTCCTTAGATTACCACAATAGATAATATATACATATTAAAAAGTACAAAGAAGTTTGTTTGTTTGCTTCATTAAGAGAATTGGATTTTATGTTTGAAGCATGACATCGAATTTAGAGTGAATTCCTAACAATTCCTTGATTATTTATGCAACATTGAGCAAGGTGGTTTAACTTTTTTGGTTGTAGTAATTATAGTACTGAGGTTTTAGTAAATTTTATTTCTTGGAATAAAGCTCTCTTTTTAGGGTTATAGAAATAGATACTTTTGAAGATCCTGAAGATGGGAGGTAAAGTTTGGTTTTTATAATCATAAAAACAAAAGTGTAAAAAATGAAATGCAAGATAATAAAATAGATTGGTTGCTGACTGTTAAGGATTGTTGGTTAAATTTTCATTAACTATTAAAAATTCTTCATCTTGATTAGGAAAAAGCAAACCTTAATTACTTCAGGATTCTGAAACTGTGGGCCAAACAATCAGAACTCCAAGCTTATCTGTTTCTTTATCGTTGTAAGGATAACAAAAATGGATCCAGATCTTTAGTTAATTCTTCTGTTTTAGTCTTCTGGTTTAAACCCCAATCTAGAATCCACAGGTTTTCAATTTAAATTTTAGAACAGTGATTCCTATAGAGTTCTTCTCCCATCTATACTCAAATATTATAATTTGTGATATTTTTTTCAGGCTATGACAAGCAAGAAGGATTTTATCTGGGAAATTTGCTAATTTTTTTATTAGTTTACACATTTCTTCCAATTTCGAAAAAAATTCTTATTTTAGAAATATGTAGATCAAGGTTGGAGTCTCCTTTCTGTTTGTTCCTCACTAGCCGAGGACAACATGAGGAAAAGTATGGTGACCTCAGATCATTATTAGGTATAAATGAAGCACATATTGTATTTAGTAAGTGTAGGTCCTCAATCAAATCATATCTCCTTATGTCCTTCAATGAGATATCCAAAGTAATGCACCTAATTTTATTATCTTTCCCCTTCCTATTTTGATAACCCTGTCCTACAATCCTTGAGTTCTGACTTTCAAACTCATTTTCTTGAGCAAACTCACTGCTATGCTGTCCTATAAGAGGCAGCTGACATATTCTTAAAAAATACAATATAGATGTTGATGAAGAGGAAGAGGAGGAGGAGAAGATGAAGACAAATTGTTTGACTCAGGAAACCAAAACCAGTAATGCTGTTTATTTTAGTTGAAATTGCTAGTGAACAAAGCAATTTTTAATTCATCATTGTATTAAGATGACTTTGAGAATCAAGTGAGGTAGTGTATGGGAAAGAAACCAGTGCTCCTTGGTACATAAATGCAATCTGTAATAAATGAATGACACAAGATGCTCTATGTGTATAGACCCATTGATTTGAAGAGTTTATATGTTCTTAAAGATTTCTTATACCAAGAGATTATAGTCTATTTTGTCTTAAAAATATGTAATTATTTTATTCATGTATTTTCTCTGGGTTTCTTATTTATACAGCAGAAATGAAAGACAGTTTAAGTGAATTGCATGTACCCTTTGCACTCTAATATTTTGGTTGGGAAACTGAAGTTGCATTAGTTACAAAATGAAAATTTGCTGAATTAGTCACCTAGTTAAGAGGTAAATGATGCTTTTCTTTACCCCCAGCAGACTGATTGACTTTCATATGTACCCCTCCTCCTTTTCTGACTCTTTCTCTCTCACAGTCTGTCTCTCTCTCTCTCTCTCTCTCTCTCTCTCTCTCTCTCTCTCTCTCACACACACACACACACACACACACACACACTCTAATCTTCTGCAGAGTGATCTTTCTGGTCAGTGTAGTAAAACATTAATCTTATTTCCTTTCTTCTTAATAATAGTAATTAGTAACATGAATATTTTCCTGAGTATACTCATTGCAATACAACAAGAAGGATGCCATGACATAATGTAATATTATAAAACATTGAAATATATGTTCTACCCCATTTAAAGGCTGAGCAATGGTGATGGATATGTGTGTGTATGTTTGTAAAGGTGGATTAGAGATTTATCCCTGTCACTATGAAATGATCTAAAGTAGAATGAACTACAATTTCTGGGACCTTACATAGCATCTGAGTATAGAAATAAAGTGAAACTTTCTCAAAGTACCTCGTCTTAACAAAATATGACAAAAGTTCATTATATAATCTTTCTTTAGGTCATATATTCCAAGGGTGCTTTGTAGGAACTAGACCTCTGAGTGACAATGCTTGTGAAATCATACCTTGACAGTATGCCCCTGATCCTCTTTAGTGCATAAATACTGACTGAATTTTCACATATTTCAAAGATATATCTTTGTGAAAGCAAGTTAGGAAGTTCCCCACCAGTTGGTAGCATGCTATCTTTTCCCCATGCCACACTTTTAATATACATAAACAAAATTACAGATTCATGGGGAATCATGTCAGGAGCTCTTCTGAGACAGCACTGGCTGCCTGGATATTGCTGCCCTGAGGGGGTTTGTTCAAATGATTGTGATCCCACAGCAAAGCAGATTGAGCCAGTCTAACCCGGCAAGTGGGAGCAGATGTGGGAAAACAGCACAGCAGAGTCTCAGCTAAACATTTATTGCCACTTACAGGATTGTAATTTTAAATAATGCTATTTGGTTTGTTTGTTTTCTCTGTGGTGTGATCAGTGTGTCAGATCCAACATAGATGTCCACATTTTAACTTAATTTCTATTCTTTGATTTGTTATTAAATGAGCGGATTGGTGTGAAATTAGGCTCTGTGCAGCAGGTAATAATCTGGTAAATAAAATAAGGAGCAAATCCTTTTGCATTGAAGAATTGTAATAATTTTATTTATTTGTTTTTAATTAAAGCCTGTAACATATTTTAAGGGGGCTTTGAAACTGTCTGAATATACTATATTGATATATTCTTATTGAAATATACATATCAACAACCAAAATATTGTTTTATACTCCCACTTTATTTTTTAAATGAGACCCAAAGGTAATCCTAACAATTAAGCTTGAAATAGTTAATTTATTATCTCAACTGCTGTGCAAATGACAAAGGCAAAATGGTTTAGGTTCTTGTTTCTCCAAGCATGTTGTGCTAACCTGAGATCTCGCTAGAAATACAGAGGTACAGACCCACTCCAGAACTTTTGAATTAGAATTTGCATTTTAACAAGATTTAGGTGATTTCTATGCACACAGAAATATGAGAAGGAAGCACTATTTTTTATGGAGAAGTGCAGCAAATTCACTTATTTTAAGTTTTTTTTTAATCAATGGGAAAGAATAGAACTAATGAGATGAAGAATTCACTAGAATATGGTAATATCATAATTATCTGAGCAGAATTTGGAGATGTTCATTTGAAATTTATTTACTTTGGCATTGTTAAGTATTTAATTTTTATTTGAAGGTTTAGGTCGAATCCCACTCATGTTTAAAGTGTTTTTTGAATCTAGATATTAAATTAGATACCTAATGGGAACCCTATATTAAGTTTTAATTTAACATGTTAGTAAGTGGGCTCCAGAACTCCATAAAATTATGTGGTGTCACTTCGGAAACTTCAACTCATGATATTTACTCACATTAAATAGGATAAATTTGCAGACATTTTGATTCTAAGAAAAGTAAGCTGATGAAACATGTAATATACAACTGAAGACTTTTCCCAATGTAAACATAGGATGTAGATGTCAAACTGTCATGAATATTAGAAAAAATGCAAATACTATTATGCAAATTGTCTTACAGATGCTTACTTGTATTAATGTATTTTTTGATTACATGTCTGAGTATTTCATTGCTGTAGCTGATACCATAAGGAAATGTGGTGCTTTTCAACTTTTTGAGTTCTATTCTACATATATCTATAATGGACTAGAATCTTCCACCATCGCACCACCACAGCTATATCCTTACTGTCATCTGTACCCCTATGTGTCATCTTCTCTGCAGTCATAGATGGCTTTTCCATTCTTTTGACCTTTGTCAATCATCCAATAGTCCATGTCATTGCTTTTTATTTTCTCATAGACATTAGCTTCATAATTCTCTTCCCTATGAAGTATCATCTACCTACAAAGATATTTTATTTTTCCCACTCTTCAAGAATTCTTTTTTGCATCCTGCTTTTCTATCAGGTAGTCCCCTGTATTTCTTTCTTTTCTAAGAAGAAACACTTCTTATATGGCTTAATTTTACTATCTTCAATTGTTCTCCTCCATCTTTTCTTGAAGTCACTACAGTCAGACAT
Source organism: Spermophilus citellus (assembly GCF_964194105.1). Classification (NCBI taxonomy): domain Eukaryota; kingdom Metazoa; phylum Chordata; class Mammalia; order Rodentia; family Sciuridae; genus Spermophilus; species Spermophilus citellus. The sequence goes on along the minus strand of NC_138192.1, from coordinate 112,381,924 downwards.
TTGACCTTACCACTTAGCATAATGGTTTTTATCGAGGAAAAAGGTGAAAAAAAATGCATGCAATCTTGCATGCTCAGATTTTAGTTTTCATCTTTTTTATTTTGTCAGCAGCATCCAATATAGAGGATCATTCTTTCTCTGGGAACACTTTCTTATCATGGTTTTTCTAACCCCCAAATTCCTTCTGTATTTTTGGTTTTCTGTCTCTTCTGTTCATTGGTCTTTACCTCTTAAAACTCTAAATGTTGGTATGCCCCAGAAAACTTGGTTTTAAGACATAATTTTCATATTTTTTTATTTATAATCATATCCAGCCTTGTAATTTTTTAATGTCATGTACTGATGACACTTAAATTTATTTCTCATTTCGATAGTTCACAATTTGATTCTCCCAGTTGCTCAAGTCAAACATCTGGGAGTTATCCCACCTTCTTTACATCACAGTCCACATCGAAATACCAAACATTCTGAGATTCTGCCTTTAAAACATAGCTAGAGTTAATTCCCCTACTGTCACCACTTTTGTACAAACTATCCTTTTCTAGTTCTTGGGTTACTGTAATAGTCTTCTGTTGTGTCTCCTTGCTTCTATTCTTGACCATCTTCAGTCCATTATTAATAAAAATATCTAAAATATTAAAATGCAAGTCATACTATGTCATTCTGCTCAAAAACTTCCACAGCTTCCTTTATCTCCAAATAAAAATCAACAAATGAACCTACAAGGAACTGCGCTGATGGTATACCTCTCACCTCTCTAACCTCTTCTACCATTCCCCCTTGCTTGCTTTTCTCCTGAAACAGTGTTCCTTTATTTTATAACTAAAACACGTTAGGCACACTCCTTCCTCAGGATGCCAGCATTTGTTTTTTCTTCTGCCTCTGTATTTCCTCAGATGTCTGATTGGCTTCTTTCTTACTTTCTACGTATAGTTTCTCAAATGTCCTTTAAACAAGGCCTTATTTTGACCATATGATAAAAGTATACTGTCCTTGACACTACCTAGCCTTATTTTTACATTTTACTTTTCCTTTTTCTTATTACTATCAAATATATTACATATTTACTTATCTTTTCTGTTTTCTCTTCCCACTAGGATATGAGGTATTTGACAGCAGGAATTATTTTGTAGTTTATTCCCTGCTGTTTTCCAAGTGCCTAGAATGCCGCCCGGCACATGTGAAGTACACAATAAATATTTATCAAAGAAATAAATGAATGAATGAACAAATGAACGAATATATACCAAATGCTTTTAGCCTCATAGGCTAATATGTTAGTTTTCAATGAACTTCAATTGAAAGCCCTTTTGCAAATAAAAAGCAAACTGTGTATGTCATTCTTCCTTAATAGAAATTCAGTTCCTTACTAGAATTCAAAATGAAGACATTTTAAACTGGGTCACGCATACTCTCAATAGAATAGCAGCTTTCCACCTCAAAATTTGGAAGAATTTTTATCCACCATCTCAACACTGAGCTGCTATTGCTAGTCCTAAACTATACTTGATAAATAAACTAACTCCATAATCACCAACCAGAGTTTTAAAACTTTTCCTTTTTGCAAAATATCTCAGTCATCATATGAAAATTGCATAACAATTTATGTGTCAATATCTTTTTAAAAATAAGTTTGTGTTAAGAGTATTTAATTTTAAAAAAATGGAAATGAGTGGGTAAGGAACCAGGGACTTTCCTCTTTTATTTTACATCTTTCTAAATTAATAAATGTGTGTTTGTGTTCTTTTTTTAATACCAAAAGCTTATTATTCATTTGAATGAAAACAAACATCAATAGGGCTATGTGTATTTTGGCTAGAGCATGAAGAGGAGGCAATTGAATTCATTCTTTCAGCTATTGGTTGTCAAATATTTAAAAAAACAGATGCATGAATTTAGATTTAAAGTTATTTGAATATTATCAGTTCAGATTGTATCATGTTACAAATGTCTGTTTGCTGAAACTAATCATAGTGTTACAAATTTAATATATAATTTTATTTCTAAATAGAATGGTATTTTAAAAATATCTGGTAAGCTCATGCATCTAGAACAGAGAATAAATAAGGAAGTAAATAAGGAGGTTACTGTGCCACTAAAATTAACAGAGTCGTTGAGAGAAATTATACACGCTTTATCAATCCAGTAGTGTCTATAGCTAATGTACACCTTTCTTTCCATGACTACATAAGATTTCAAACTCCATACTCACATGAAACTGTAAATTAATAGATGTGTAAGAAGATTATCATTTGTAGGTAAAAACAGTGAGAGCTGAGACTAATATCAGCTGGTTGCAATAGATGAAACAGAAAAATCATAACAAATATAATTGTAAGACAAGGAAGAAAATCAAGAGATTAAGAGTGGAAAAATGACTCTATACACTCAGAAGTTCAAAGGACATCATCATTTGCTAAGGGATATAATTATTTGTGTTCTTTATGGTCACCTACAGTGAGTTATCAGGCATACTTGGATTGTGTTTGAAACATTGCGTTTAAGAAGGCGGGGAGGCATTTCTCAATTTTTCTTGAAAAAACTTTGATGTTGAATTAAAATGCTTACAATTTAAATAATGGATGTATGTGATTATTGAAGAGAGATTGGGTTTGTAGATTAAAGAGATAACAGTATGCACATTCTTCCACCACAATAGGTAAATATCTAAAACATACACCTTATGAGTTGTGCAACTGATTTTGGTTACTTAACAAACTGCACGTCAGCTCTTTGGCATTGTGAGATTTCTTTGCCACCTACCTACATACAAAGTAATGTTTTCTTTCTTCAATGTGTTGGTTAACTCATAAATGGGTTAAGAATTTCTTGAACTTTACAAATATAAAAAAGATGTGAGCTGTGATGTTTGTGTTGTTTAGTGCTCAACTTGGGGCAGCAGTTTCTGTGGCTCAGTAACTTTTCCTTGATTAAAACACTCTGGTTTCACCCAAATTTCTGTTGTGTTTTCAATAACTTTTCTTCTTTCAATGCCATCAATTTAATTCATTGTCCTACTGTTCCCCGATTAAAATGGTATGAAACTAAGAAGATCCACCAAAACTACTTGCTCTCATCTCCACCCAAGTGTATGCTTCAGCCTCTGTTCTGTGTCATTAATGATATTTTTCTTTTTGATAGTCACAATGTTTTCCAAGATATAAATTTGAGTCATTCTAGTTCTTAAGTTCTCTCTAATCCCTTTTATTATATAAGCACACTTTTATATATGTATGATATGTATTCTATACTATGATGTATTCTATACTGTATATACCCTTAATAATATATGGTACTTACCTTTCTTTTCTGAGTGGGATATAAAAGTCCATCAATATTTTTATGGTTGTCAGGAATACATTACTTAACATTCATCATGTATTATAAACTGAGTTGGTGAATTCTAAGAGAGGACTAAGTGAAGGTCCATTGCTTGTTTAATCTCTATTAAATAATATCTAACACAATTAGTAATTGTATAATTTTATTGCAAAAATCAGATATTTGACTAGGTTATGAATGCCTTACTCCCAGATTAAATACAAGTTCCATTTACATTGAAGAAAAAGATGAATATATCCAAAGGATTCTGGAGAAAGTTGAAAAGTATTAATAGATGACTGCAGAGACAATAATCCCTATTTGGTCAGCAAAATAGAGCTGTTATCTAAGATTCTTACTTAGAAGCAGCCGCTTAATTGAAAGCTGAAGAAGTTGGCATTTTGAGCAACCACTCAGCACTACTATCACCAATTTGGATGAAAATGCTAGCTCCTGATATCTTAAATTTTCTCTTTAAGTGGCTGATTGAATTTGACCTGGGTAGAAAAAGGTTGAAGAGGAAGGAATTGGACAGTAACCCCAACATTGTAGTTTAGATAATAACATGAAGAGACAAGGTTTTATACTTGACATTATAAAATCTCATCTCTTTATTATAACCATGCCACAAAATCAGTATATACACTTCCTAGGGGAGAGCACCCACTTGAGCTCAGGCAACACAGAGCTATGTTTAGTAAAGCCCAAATTAAAAAACCTCATGTAGATGTTTACAAATCTGTTATCACATGGAGCCTTAAAATGGTTAGGTATATGCCATCAAGAATTGAACAATGGTTTAAAGTTTATTCAAATTAATTCTTTGATCATAAAGTAGACTCTGAATAAATATTTCTTTTATTGAATTGTAGAGCTATACTTTTAAACATTTTAGTTAAGTAAAATTTCATTGAGTCATAATTTCCCAAAGTAAAATTCAACCCATACAGAAGTAGGTATTGTAAAACCTTCAAATTAATGCCTCCAGTTAAATTTCAGACCCCAGTGATAAATACTGTAGAGAATTTACTTTAATACATCATTAATTTCTGAAGAACTGCAATTGGATATTAAATGAGAAAACAAATTTATGATGGTTTCCTGTTTGTGTAGAAGGAAAAATTAGAGCTCATGCCAAAGACTCCTATAATTAAGCACACCCAACTTTTTCTAACCAAATTTGAAATTATTTTTATTTGGAAGACTTACAAAAGATTAGATTTTCACATTAGATTTTCTATCAATTGGAAGGACCCTGAATTTTTAACAATTTTGGAAACATAATTTATATATAATGAAATAAAAACATTTTATGTGCTAAATTTAATCAGTATTAGTAAACTTATAGAGTTATAGGTCCATCATAATAGTCATCTTTTAGAAAAGGGTGTCTGTCACTCTCAAATTTTCTTATGTTCATTTACAATCCAATTATCCTACAACTAGCCTCAAGTAACCAACTTATCTCAGCTTTTGTTTTGGTAGGTTTGCCATTTCACAAAATTCAAGTTAGTGGAACTATACAATACATATGTCATCTTTTTTGTCTGGTTTCCTAAAAAAACCTGTTCACTTAGTATCTTTGAGCTCTGTTCATGTTGTACAGAGTATGTTATTATTTTGTTCCTTTTTACTGTTAAGTCTGTACTCATTGCATAGATCATATCATGCTAGATTCACCAATTGATGAATGCATCAAGACATTTGTTAATGTACTTCACTGACTGTGGTGATACACTGTTCATAACATTCTCTGTGTGTTGGTTTTCACTGCTTTTTCTTTACAACATTATGGGAACTTAGTCACAAATTCCTAGATTTAAGAGAAATAGGAAAAACATATATATTACCACATTAATTTCTATTTCTAGGTTTTACAAGGTCTAGGAATGATGCCAACATTAACTCTACACTTTCTCCCACTTGCCTCTTCATCCCCAGGATGGGCAAAAGGGTTCTTTAAAAAGATTTTTGAAATGGTAATAATTTAATCATAAAATGCTAATTTTTGACAGAGGAGCATAACATTCTGCATAGAAGTGCAATTCTAAATCTTTTCTCCAGCAGATTTATTCTTCTTAGATGTTTTAGTTTAGACATCAGTCACAGGTTTTGATATAAATCAGATCACAACTGGAAGTTGTGATAAGGCCTCAGAGCTGTTCAGAATTTAAATGAACAGAAGTCTTCACAACAATTATGTAGTTTTTCCTCAAATTATGAATAATTTGACTTCCAAGAATTTATTGATATCAAAAATTCTTTAATTATTTGCTAGGCTATTTAGTCAGTTTTTAAATGACCTACATTGTCAGAGTTTTGAACCAGAGGAAACTTGTTAGTATTCTGATCCTGTAGTATTCTCTCAGCTGAGGAAACAGACATAAGAATCAATCCAAAAACACACACAAAAAAATTCAGAAAATATCTTAGATGCTAAATATGTGAGAACTTGCTGAGCACAGAAAAATCCAGCTCACAGGAAGTAAAGAAATGGCTGTTGCCCAGGTTTACACTCAAGATTTCCCAACCTAGTCCCTGTCTTCCTATGACTTTCTCTTCTTAAATTCTAGTTCTTCATTTTTTGCATTTCCAATTTCCTTCAAGACACAGGTTTATTATCACTTTCTTCATAAGTTCCTTCCTGATTCCAGAGCTATCAGTTATTTCTCATTTTCTGCACACCACTAATTTTTAGCCATAGCTGTTATAATATCTCTTTCTATCTTATATTTTACCTATATTCTCTTATTCTTGCACTAACTTGTAAGCTAGAGTGATTTTATGTTTTCGTCTTTTCTACTGCTAAAACTTAATTGTAGCTTTTCATATAGTTGTGTTCAATACATTATTATAGAATAAATAAATGAAACACACTGTTGATTTCTGTTTCTTAAACGTAGGTGACATCCTTGTATTTTCTTGTTTCTTTCTTTCTTTTGTTTAGTAAGGAGTGATAGTACACTTGATGAATATATTTCATCTTATGCACATTTATTAGTCATATAACCACATTCAAGCTGCATGAAAAGAAATATTAATCCAAGTAATTTGAGCTTTTAAAACATATCTATTTACAGTTCTCCTCTTTGCTAAAAGAGTCTTATTACAATAAATAAAATCTCTTATGTTAAACCTTTTGACTAGTGCATTGCAGATACATGTTAGCTACCATTTTCATATTCAGGAAAGGATCCAGAGAGGTCAGTTAATCTCCTACATTATGGAGCTCTTGGAGACCAGTACATTTCTAAGCCAGCTCAATGGAAGGTCATCTAATGCTCTAAAAGACTCTCCTGAGTTTTGCTGGCAGATACAAAGCCCATTAACTTAGGTGCCCATATCCTATAAAAGTCATACCCCTACAACATTAGACAACATTTAATTCAGTCATGGAAAAAAGTTTAAAATATATTATCTACCTCTGAATTTTCCCCCACCTCCATTTTGCAAATAGAAGAAAGGGCAAATGAGTCAATAAAAGAATTTTTTTTAAATGCTAGTGGAGAGGAGAAGTACTTCAGAGAACACAAGAGAAGAACAGAAAACTTTTCTGGATTATTTCTTTTTTTTACATTAATAAAATATATTTTAATATACTCAATATTTATTTGGGGGGAGGGTTACATTTTTTTTTACATTTTTTTTATTGGTTGTTCACAACATTACAAAGCTGACTTTTTATTTATCAAGTTTCAATTCACCACCCGAATTCAGGCTCCCAGATTTCGCATAAAAAGGCCCATAAATATGTATGATGTTTATGTTTGTTTCTACTAGTTAAAATAAATGCATTTTTTTTAAAAAAATGTATATTTCTTGAAATATTGTTCATGGTTTTTTTTGACAAGGTATCAGAGTCAAGCTCACTATTTGGAAATGAGTGACACAGAAGCACATGCCAGTCAAACCCCTCCAATGTGTTGGTAGGAATGGATTCTGAAATGTGTAGACTGAGGGAACATCTATCTTCTTTTAGCTCCCAAAGTATATGGAAGAAATAGAAGATTCTGTAAAATCTAGGAAGAGAAGCAGCTGCTGAAGGCATCCCTATATACCAGTAATAATATTTTTGTTGAAATACAGATGAGAAATAAAAACTACTGAAGAACATCTCACAGCAGCAAGCAGACAGAGTTAAAGTTTGGGGTGTACATTCTGTGTCACTCATTTCCAAATAGTGAGCTTGACTCTGATACCTTGGATTATTTCTATTTCATTAACAATTTGATGTAGGCAGAGTGAGCCAGATTAGATCACAAGGTTGGCAGTACCATCCACATTTGTCTTTGAATAAGACCAATGGGAGTTGTTTTCTCAAACTCCTGGAAACAGCGATTGATGTCAGGTCTTCTTGCCATTCTTTGGATGTGTTTGCATAATTGAAGATTGCTTATGTTTCTATGAGATAATTTAACCTTTTGAAGTACAATTAAACCTTCCTTACAATTTTAATTCAATGTTGCTGAGAAATGCATTGGAGGATTTCCCCAATATCAATAATAGTAGAGTCTAATAATCTGTAATCTATGCTGTCATGGTAAAGGAAAATTAATTATTAATTCTGAATTATTCCTTTACCAGTATGGAAAGATACCTTTCATTCATTTATTAAAATAGTAAAATATATTTTTTTAGAACAAGGGAAATATTCATGAGATAGAATTCAAAGGAAATGCAGAATGCAAATTTATATGTTCAAAGTTATAGACACCACAAAATTTGGGGCACACATATAGCCACAAAACCCACCCAGTGATAGTGTATAGTGGGAGGATTTATAAGTGACCTTCATTGTTCATAATTTTTCTATTTTTTTAATCTCATTTGTAATGGTGAACATGTATTTCTATTATAATCAAGAAAATGTTATTTTTTGTTTTGCACATGCTAGGCAGCACAGACTGGGGCCTTGCACATGGTAGGTGAGCACACCACTGTTGAGCTATACCCCCAAACTATTTTTAATTTAGTTATTTAAAATAATTTTTTTGAACAGGGTCTAGCTAAGTTGTGAGGCTGGCCTTGGACTTGCAATCTTCCTGTCTTAGCCTCCCGTAGGGCATCAACCTACCTGGCAGGAAAATGTTCTTTTCAAAAGACAAGAAGATGACAGTTTTTATTGAAATAAACTTTAGAATCATGAGGGTTTTAACATGGCTCTAGAATCAAATGACCTAGTTTCAAATCCCAACTCCACATTCATGTAACCTTGGGTAAGTTCCTCAACATCAATGAAAGGGAGGCAAAAACCTGGCTTTGTTGAGTTTGTTGTGAGGATTAAATGAGGAAATATACATCAATCATTTGTAAGAATGAGTTCCTAACATATAGTGAGTGCTCAATGTTAGCTAGAACGTATTAATTATAATACAACAGAAGGAGAAAAGTGCAGATATTTGAAATAGTTATGTAAGAATGCAATCGTCCAAAGTGATAAAACAAAACCAGTAAATAATGATACAAATGCAGGAGGTCAAAATGGAAAGAGATCTTGGTAATCCCTGGGAAGGTTTTTTGAAGAATTAAAACTTGAACTGAGTTGTAAAACAGAGGTACAATTTGAGAAAATATTTTCTTTTACTTTGACACAATGTGAGAGGAGGGGAAAAGTATAGAAATAGAAAGACCACATGACCCAGCTATACCATTCTTCTGTATTTGTCCTAGAGAATGAAAGTCAGCATACTATAGCAAAATATGCATACCCATGTTTATAGCAGCACAATTCACAATAGCCAAACCATGGAAGTAGCCTAGGTGTTAAGCAAAATAAGTCAAACTCAGAAAAATCGAATCCTGTGTTCTCTCATATGTGGAAGCTAGAGAGGAAAAAGGAGAGGAAAGGTCAGGGCAGGGGGGATTTTTTAAAAATCTAAAGGAGATCAGTAGGATAGAGGAAAGGGACCCGGGGGAGAGAAGAGTAGGAAAATTGAAAATACTGGAGAATGATATTGGACAAATTATAACATTGTATTATGTACATGTACAAATAATGTAATAAAAAATCCCACCATTATGAAAAAAATATAATCCACAAATAAATCAATATTAAAAAATAAAATATTCTGAAAACAAATAATGTTGAAGATGTTTTAAAAAATTTAAAAAGCATAAGGGAAATGATCAAGTTTGAGAAAGTATTAAATAAATAATGGCAAGGTGAAAAACAGAATCCCTAGAGATATATTTTTTCCTACTCTTCTCTCTCTTTCAAAATCTGAAAATGAGAACAGGTTAGCATGCGTAGTTGTTACAAAGCAGAGATTATATTCTCAGTGTCCCTCTCCTACTTTTTATCATTTTAATAAATTTCTATTTCAAATTTTGCCTTGTGATGTTTTCAAAGCAAAATTGTAGTGGTTTGCTTTGTCAGAATTCTGCAGACATGACCTCTGATTTTATTCTAAGACAAATTCTAGAGTAAAACCCAATGTTTTGGTTGAGGGCTTAGCAATATTGCCTTTGGAGGATGGTGAAAAAAGGATAGATTTGTGATGTTGATATACAATGGACAAAAGCAGGCACCTTACTGTTTAATTATTTTCTTCTGCATACCTTATGAACTGAGAGTGTATAATACAAAGTTATGTTTATGCATGTACTCCTTATTCATTATTCATGAATGACATTACACTGTTCTCTTTCCTCTTCCCACCTATAATTCCTTTTTCATGCTGTTGGAACTACACATTTTTATATTGCTAACACCTCCCCTGGAAGATTGTGTACATAATCAATACTGAGTACATAGTACAAAATATTGATTTTAGAATGCTTGCATGAAATTAACTTGAATGCCATGTTCCATTCCACTGTTTTCAAAGCATACATTTTCTTATAAACATAACTTTTGCTAAATGTCATGAGGTCGACAAAGAAGTTGTTTGAAAGAACTACAGATTGTTAAGGTCATTTTTATTATTGATTATTGTATCCCAATTATTGATGGTGACCTCTTCTTCCTTCTTCTCTGTCACATTCATGCTATGGGGTAATCTGGTTCCATAGCTATTATTTCATTCCATACATAGTAGCACCATTTAATATTTTACATCATTTGCCTTAGTTACAGAACTCAGGAGGTAAGTGATTTGAGTATGCCTCCGCAGAACTGAAATTCAGAGTTATGGCTATAGTAATTCCAGCTTGCCTAAAAATTATAATACTCTGCAATGGAAAATAATAATCTTGGCAATACATTCATTCTGGTGAGACTTGAAGGAACTCAAGTTCCTCTGGTTCACTCTATGAATTGATTCTCATGGATACAATTTAATCTAAATTTCAGTTTGCATTTTAATCATTACTTCATTTTTCTTTTCAAAGTACAATTATATCTTTTTAAAAAAAGCTATTCAAGCTGATGCTACTCAGACTCACAGAAAGCTAAACATTCACAAATGTCATAAAGGTTTTCTTCTTCCTCCCATGGTGATATATGGCTGGATGTAGACATGCTCTGACAAAAACATTAAATACTCTCATATTATAAATTACCTCTACCCTTCTGCTAGAAATCATAATCCCCAAATATGGTTCTTAATCATGTTTTGAAATAAATGCTTTCACCTTTACATCAGTTGAATGCCTCCTAAGTGGCCACAGTCTGCCAGATGCATGGCTTGCCAATCTGGTCACTGCTCTTAAAAAAAAAAAAAAAAAAATTAAGCATTAAAGGAAATGAGACTACATTTGCTGCTAAGGAAGAATGTTCTGTGCCATTGATTAATTGGCATTGATAAATAAGCCACATTAGTATTATAAGAAAATGGCATAACAGATTGATGTTGACTGGCGCTCTCTAGGAATAAAGCTGAAAAGCACTCAGCACACCATCTGGAAGAGACAATGAGAGGTGGCAAGTTTTATGCAATGGGAAGAAGGGGAGGGTGCTTCTCAGATGCCACATATCTGAACTGACACTTTGATGTGTTCAAGTACAATCTCCCCTGTCAAAATATTTCTTTCTTTAGCCATTCTAGGTCTAATGCAATCAGACCACAGTGTGGAAGGCTGCCATATCCTCTTAGGTGAGATTTGTCTTGGAGTAACAAGCTGCACAGCTTCCAAATTGTAGTGCCACAATTTATATGATAAATAGAAAAAAAAACAATACCAGCTGATGTTAGAATTTACAACTTTTTATGTCACCTTTAATAAGAATTCAAGAGTTTTGTCAAACACTCATTTTTGTTTCTTTGTTTTTTAAACATAAGTACATTTTATAACCAAATACTTATTACTATAATTGGCAAAAATTATCAATACACTTCTATTTGTTTTTCCCTAGTTGAGATTTGTCTGTCTTCCAACCACTTTCTAGAAATTTCTACCAATTATAATAAATAATAAATAAATCTATAGGGTAATGATCTTGATTGACTTAAGGGAAACTACCTTCTTGAGATGAGAGATCATGTTTATTATTAAATGTTATGCATCTTTTCTTTATCAAGCCTTTATTCTTTAACAAAAAAAGAGTGTTTTTCTTAATATCATTGGAGGAATTTGTCTATTTTGAGTCTACTTTAAATAAGATATGTAAAAATTTAATGTTTTGGCCAAATACCTTATTAAATTGAGAGCAGAATTTGTTTAATTTGTAAATTTAAAACCAATAGGCTGAGGATAATTTATGCTATATTCTACAGTATATAAATTTTCCTGGTTTAAAATTTTTCATAACTTGATAATCATATTCAAAGAAGTTTTCTATTCATTCATAGAATTATGACATGTATTTCTAATAGATTTTTTGTATTTATCAACTTTCAGCCTTTATTAAAACTGTATATTGAGTCTACTCACATGTAATGCATGTGAATATGACCCATGTTAAATGTATCTTGGTAATCAAAAAAATGTTTACATAATGTATTCTATATATCTAAGGTCATTTTGATGATGTTATCCATTTATACATAATTGCATGAAAAGATACAAAGACTCTTTTGAATATTTGGTAAGCATTCACAGTAGAGACCTGGCATTTTACAAAGTTATATTTTGATAAAAAATTTCATTAGGATATTATAAAGATTTGGAAATTTTGGTGTTTAGTAATGATAATTATATGGTCTTCTGGACTGCTCCGCCCATTCTTGATATGTTCTATTGCACTTTAAGGGATATTACGACATACTAGATTTTGTCCAAGGAGAGGGTGTAGGATGATTGGGCAACTGAGAGAAGATTATAAGAAAAATAATTCCCAAAAAATGAATATTCAACTTTGAGAGAGGAAATTCAAGGAGAACAAAATATTTTCAAAAATTTGAAGGCTGTCAGATGCAAGATGGAAGCACTACTTCTCTGAGAATTTAAGGGATAGCGGGATGAAAATCAAGAGCAAAAGATTTTTTTCTAGTAATAAGGAGGACTTAATTACAGCCATGTGAAAACAAACTGGGCTCCCTTGAGAAGTGGTGAATTCCTCACATGAAAGGTGAGATGACCTCCTACTTCCTGTGCCAAACCTAGAATCTATTTTCTTAAAACTTTTTTTTTACCATCAGTATATTTATTATAAACAGATAAACTGTATTTATATTTTTAATCATATCATTGCTGTTCCGTGCTGTTATAAACTCCCAGGACTTTCTATCTCCTACCATTTGAATGTTTTGAGTTTATTAATTATCTGGAAATAAATTTAATTTCTGGTAATATCTTAGAAATTGATGTAATTTTATTTAAAGTACTGGGTATTGAATCTAGGACACTTGCTAGGCAAGTGCTCTCCACTGAGCTATATTTACAGACTTTTTATTTTATTTTGAGTCAGGGTCTCATAAGATTACACAGGCTGACCTCAAACTAGTGATTCTCCTTCTTTAGTTAGCCTCCTGAGTAACTGGAACAATAGGTGTGTGGTATCATGCCTGGCTAGATTTGCTTTTATATGGGATTTCCAGATAGCATTCAGTGTTCATTGCCTTAAAGTTTAGGTAGTCATTTAGGGAAAGAAACAATAATCTTCCTCATTCACCACTAGGTTCATGGCTGAGACCTATGTAACAAAAAATAGATTAACAACAGAAAAACATTCACAGATATTTAACAATAATTTTATGTGCTGCAGGAGCCTTTGGAAATGAAGACCCAGAGTAAAATGTAAATCTGTGTCTTTTTATACTTGGGTTGGATGAAGACAGGTCAGCAGCTGTGGAGAAAAGACTGGAGGACAAAAGAATATGAATTAATGGCAATGCAATGGAGGGCAGGGGAGCCATGGGCAAGGCCAGCTTGTTGAGCTGCTTCCCTGTCTTTGGAGATCAGGATGCCCCTTCCCTTTAGTGTAGAGAGGGTACTTCTCTGTTGTGGGTCTTCTGACCTGCTTTAGTGGAGAAGGGCCCTGGGAAGATCTGAGAAACCCTCTTGCTTTTGTTATTTTCTTAAGTGTCAAGGTGCCATATTTTGGAGTTTTATGTCTTGAACCTCCTCCAAAGCAAATATCCGTGCCCTATCTTTGTTTAATCTTACTGCATCTTTGAAAAAAGATCAAATAAAACTCATTTAATCTGCCCAGATCATCTGTTCAAAATTTGATAACACTCATTTCAGAACAATTCAAGTTTCTGACCATGGCCACAGAGCTAACAAGATGCATGTTTGTATCTGAAGATTGGACTTCAGACCCTCTAGCTTGTGATTCTGTGACTTTCCATTTCACTTATTTGTGTATTAGTATGCTTCTTAATATATGACAATATTTTCTGTTTAACATGTATTTCCGCCTCTGAAAAACTTGTTGTTCAATCCCTTTATGTTTAGAGTTCTGGAAGATAAAAACATTTTCTTCTTTCACTTGCTATTGTGTTTATATATTACCATAATTTTCTATTTCATACTTCTTTATGTCTGAAGGAATGTACCACATTATCATTACAAAAACCTCCTGATAAAGTTGCATTGTGCTTTCAAGTGAAGACAAACCCAAGAATACCAATAAAATCAACATCCTCAGGTAGGAAATATTTGGGGGTTTAGCTTAGCCAGATAGCTATAGAGGAACAAGTTGTAGAGGAACTGGAAGAGACATTTAGAAAATCTGACCAGTTCAGAAGAAGATGACAAAAATTGCCCTCCTAGGAGCAATGGAATCACTATTTTGATATTTTGGATGGTGAGTCACTCCCTAAAAAGCACTTTGATATAAATTGTACTATATACACTCATAATTCTGTCAGAAATGTAGGGCATTTGTTATTATTCCTATTTACATATGAAGAAATTAAATCTCAGGGATGTTAAGTGATTTAATAAAGACAGTTAATTAATAAGTTCTAGAACTGAGCCAAGACATGAAGCCCAGACTCTAAATTCAGTTTCCTTTCCAATGTTATTTCCAGGAAGATCTTAGGAGTGAGCATAGTTAGTACTGGACACAAAACTGAATAATTACACTTTGGGTTCTTAAACCATTTTATGTCACGTAAGATATGGAGAGATTAGAAAAAAAGAAATAAAACTCTTGCCACTATAACAGTCTTCCTGAGAGTTTTATGATTTACTATTAAAATTATTAAAATGATTACTTAAGTATTATAATCTTTTTGTTCTTTTCATTGATATGAAAATTGTTTCCTTCTAACAACAACAGGTTTATAGAAATGGGATGCTTTTAGTAAATACATATGAATGTGTAATAATAATAGGTAGACCTGTATCATGGTCTGTGTTTTTAAGTGTTTATGCTGCTGTTACTTTTCAGCCCAAACTCTGTCTCTTGTACCAACTTAATGCTTATATTTGCCTTTTCAACATACACAGTAACATCATTTCCATTAAGTAGGCTTTGTATTATTTCAGTAATTAAAATTTTGAAAATAATGTGAAAATTATTTAGGATTAGCTTTATGAATGTTTTAGGAAAACTATTAAAATATACCACTACACATATTTCAAAAAATATTTTGCTGTGGCTGGGTGTGGTGGTGCATGCCTGTAATCTCAGTGGTGAAGGAGGCTGAAGTAGGAGGATCACAGGTTCAAAGCCGGCCTCAGCAATTTAGTGAGGCCATAATCAACTTAGACCCTGCTTTAAAATAAAAAATTAAAAGGACTGGGGATGTGACTCAGTGTTAAAGTACCTCTGGGTTTAATCCCTGTCTTACCAAATAAATTTTGATATGAATTGACCTAGAGTGAAACTCTTACCCCTAATTTGTCTGTAACATGCTTTGCTATAAATTACATTATATAGATACAAAGCATAATCAGTATTGCTATTATTAATATTACTACAGTATTAATAATAAAATTCTAAAATAGTGGTCTAAAATAGGAATCCAAGGGCATGGCCTGAATATTCCTGTCTCATTTTGGGTATGCATATCCAACCTCTGTCTTTATTCTGATCTCTTACATTTATAGACTTTGGGATTCATTTAAAAACAAGCAATGCTATATAAATCTCCTCCCTTCTTACCTTGAAGTTTTAATGAATGTCTCATTTCTTTTTTTAACTTCAGTTACTTTGGAATTTTATTTTAATAATTCCATAAAAATATGTTTGTAGGTTGAGGGATCTAAAGTTTTCTTCTTGGCCTTCAAAGGATGAGGTACCTCCCAAAGAGGAGCACTGCTGTGCCTATATTACCATACTGTCTGCATTATTAGAAGACAAAGCAAAGGGAGTTCATTATATTGATTACCCCTTTACTCACTTTCCTTAAAGATCTGCCCTTTACTTTGGTAGAGTCATTGTTTTCTTTTTAAATTCTACATATGAGAACATTTTTTAAAACTTTATTTGTTTTATTTATTTTGGAATTAATATATTTTACTTAGTTTTATTTTTTATTTGTTGTTTTTAGATATACATGACAATAGAGTATATTTTGACATATTATACACACATGGAGTTTATCTTATTCTAATTAGAATCCCATCTCAGCATTTCTCCTTTGGAAATGAAATCAGAAAGGGAGAAAAATCTTAGTTTCTTACTAAGGTTAGAATATATAAGAAACTCAGGATATGTAAGAGTTAAAATTATAATAATAATATTAAATGCTTATTTAATATTTATAATGTGCCATTAAGTGAACATATATTAACTCATTTCATTCTAATAACATTCTCTGAGGAAAATACATTATTATTATTATTATTATTATTATTATTATTATTATTATTATATACATTTAACACCTGATGAAACTTTTGTGTAGAGATTTCAAGTTTAATGTGCTTAGATCTTAAGGAATATTTGAATCTAAACAGTGCTGGAGACTGCCTTTTATTTGAGGAAAAAATATTGATGTTCAGGAACATTTGGCATGTTAAAAGCAATGAGTGAAAACTTGGATGTAAATGCAGAAATTATTTTGCTGATATGGTTGGTTTATTGTCTCAAAAAGAATATTGAGGCTGGGCACTGTATAGTACACTTGTAATCCCAGCGGCTCAGGAGGCTGAGCCAGGAAGATCCTGAGTTCAAACCTAGCCTCAGCAAGGGTGAGGTGCTAAGCTCCAAATAATATACAAAATAGGGCTGGGGATGTAGCTCATTGGTTGAGTGCCCTTAAGTTCAATCCCCAGTACCAAAAAAAAAAAAAAAAAAAAAAAAAAAAAAGTGGCCTTAATTGTTAAATAGTGAGGAGAAAAGTAAATGGGAAAATGACACCATACTCTTTTATCTTAATTGCTTGTGAGAATTTTTCATAAATAAGTAAACTCATATCAGGGTTAGTTGTATTAGTATAGGAGAAATAAAAATTATCAGGAGAAAAACCAGCAGTATGTATAGTTCAGGGTCATTTTACCCTAATTGTTATCACATACTTCTATCAGAACTCAGGAAGTGTTAACAAATAGAGGAAAATATTCATGGTGTGGACCACTCCCCTTCTCCTGAATAAAACCTTGGCAGGCCATATTATCCATGTAATTGCCATTTCCTGATGAAAACAGAGGTTTCTTCGAAGGCATTTAACAAGAGCCAAATTTTTAATGCTACTTCTGGCACTTACCTCCAGAGTATCTAGGCACATTGCCATTTCAGTCTGAAATAATGAAAGACGGAAAGAACAACATCCATTTCTTTTTTAAATTCCAGGTCTCTCTTGGTTTAAGCCCATCAGGAGTCCAGACAAATGACTTAAAACTTGTTGAAGATCAAAGTGAAAGGTTTTTTAAAGCTTGTTTTGTTTTGTTTTGTATTCCTCTGGGAATCCCTAAGGTTTTGTCTACTGGAGATGACTGTTTTTCCTCTTGATTCTTAGTGTGAAACCATTCCTTCAAAACCTGTCTCTGAAGTCTGTAATACTAGATGAGAACATTTCCAACACAGAGTTAAGTTGGTTTTGGAAGATCAAATCAATGAAATAAGATATTTTGGTCAATGTTACTGGTTTTGTTGATATCTACATTCTGATTATGTTTTCCATGGAGATGAATAAAGATCCATCTATTTCTTAAATTTGAGTAAATATAAGAGTATTTGTGAAGTTATTAGGTATTTGCAGGTTTCAGTGAACCCCATTCATCAATTTATTAAATGATAGCAATTTATGAATAATTTAAGATTTTGTTGTAAGCATGTAATTTCTGTGGCCACTGGAATGGCACTGATCACTGGCTTTTTAGAGTTTTTATCATGCTCATCTTTAGTGAAAAAATTCATATAATGATTGCTAGTTTTAAATAATTAAGGTTAGTAAAGAGGTAGATTAAAGATTAATAAGTACTATAAGGGAGCTTGCTTAACATTGAGACACATTTGTGTATTATATAATTTCTCTCTTTAGTATTTAAAAACAGTAATTATTTTGAAGATGGACGTCTTTGCTGATTCATGTTCAACAGTGAGCTTGGCAATTTCAATGAAAGCATTTTACTTCAATTACCTCTCAAAGAAATTAGACTGGGTTTTGAATTTAAATGGTGCTTATCTTAAAACATAAAAGCTACTAGGAGCAAATAAGATACTCGGAATAGTATGTTTTACTTTGGATACAGAAATAGTTTTGCAACATGCCCTTAGATTTCTTTTTATGTTGTAACTGACGATAGTCATAATCTTCTTTCATAATTTCCTTCTTTGCCTCACCTTTTCATAGAATTAAACACTAAATCTCATGAATTTACACATATAGCAGGGCTTGCCTTTCCTTTCCACTCCAGAGCCACCCATTATTTCCTAGACCCACATGGTTTTTGTCACCTTTAGTTTATAGATAATTGTGACATCTCTAAATTTTCTCTGTCATACCATTTTTTCAAGCCATGGTTTCCAGTGAGAGCTCTGAAAAAGGGACATTCCTATGACATCCTCCTTCTCACCACTGCTATACTATTTCCATGACCTTTGGTTTCAATTCTATTACTGACCTTGGTTTACTCTTCTCTGTTATTTCCACATCTGTACCCGTTTCTGCAGCGTCACACAGGGACAGCCTTGGCTTCATTTAACTGAGTGTATTTACACATGTGGTTTCTTCTATCTGGAGCACCATTGCCTATCACCAGTATCCTGTACCCAGCCCTTTCTCCAACCTAACTCTGCTTGAAGCATCTTTATTTTATTTTAATTTTTTATTTGAAGATTCTGAGCCAGTCCCTCATGCTTTTTGGGTTAGTTGTTTTAATGCTTATACAGAACTTCTTGTTTCCCTCTCCCTTAGTTTTAACATCCTATATAATTATTAAGATTTTTCTCATTATTTTTCCACTTTCAATTATATGTTACTTAACTGTAACACTGAGCATTATGCACCAATATATGACTTGTCTTCTCTCCCTTTCCCCAATCCCATGGATTCATACTGCTAAGTCCAAGACCAAACTGACACAAAGGGTTCCTACTTCCCTTTTCTCCTTGGAAATTTTTGTTACTTCTTCTTTTTTTATACCAAAGATTATAGATCTTTTAAGACAAGCATTACACATTTTCAAGTATACTTTGTATGTTAATAGATTTTTCACTTTATTGATGTAGTATGTTGAAATTTATTATCTGGACTGCTTTAAACTTTACAGAAAAAATAAGTCACTGGTTGAAAACATTAGTGCATGTGTCAGTTGGCTATTGCATATATTACCATCTGGTTGATTGTCTGAATTTTTGTTAATTTGTCCAGATATCTAGTGGTATATAGACAGGCTTTCATCCCTCTTTCACTTGCCAATGTATTGTAATATCTAGGTTGGGTTTAATGGATTCTTCCTTATGTTTTATTTATCTCCCATCTTATATACATAGTAGGTTCTGAAGAATGAAAACTGTTTTCTGCTTCTTCCTCCCTCCAGTATTATAATTCTCAGCAGTACTATGAATACAATAGCCCCATAAAAATGTTCTTGCTGAATGGACGTGTGAATTAAAGTATCCATTGAAGATCTTGAAGGCTCATTAGTCTATTGGAAATATGAGATTTTAATTATAAATTATTTCCTCTCCTCTATTATATTGTACTCTAACATATATCATAACTAAATGTGCATACATGGAATGAGTTCTCTGAGGAAGCCTTACTACTTTATAATGGTAAAATTTTCTAGAGTACAGGTTTAGGGGTTGGAGAATCTCCACAGAAATCTACATTGTTTTTCATGTCCTCTCTTAAAATTGCACATCACAAGATTTTGGATGATGTCTATTCTTCTTGCATTTTAATTAAATAAGATTAGTTACCAAAATTAATTGTTTAAAAATTCTTATGGGGATTTTTAGTTTTACCTTAGGAAAACAGTAGAGAGAATATCACAGAAATCAAAGAGGTGGGAGTGAAAGGGAATGTTTTATAATATTTGATAGAATATTGAAACAAGTTAGGGATATGCTGTTTCTCTTTGGTGTAATCTTTTCATTAATGTAACATGACCCGAACATTGTGACATGCCCTTTAAGCTCAGCTTGATTGGCAGAAAGCCACAAATTCTCTCTGTCTCTGACAGTACAATGCCAAATCATACTGTCTCATCATTATAAATCTCATTATTATTTATGCTATGTGAGTGTGCATTGATTTTCATTCAGAGCAGCTTCCCATAAGACTTGTTTTTTATACTGGACAGTAATCCATTGGATTTTATTTAACTCTCCTCCTTGTGCACAGGCTTTAATCTTGTGAGTCGAGGTTTAAAACAAAACAAAACAAAAATACACAACAATTTGTTTATAGCTAAAGGAAAGGAAATAATTATTAACACATAGCATCATTCAAATACTTGAGTGCTAAACTTATATTGTATTTCTTTTTTTTTTAAAGAGAGAGTGAGAGAGAGAGAATTTTTTTAATGTTTATTTTTTAGTTATCGGCAGACACAACATCTTTGTTAGTATGTGGTGCTGAGGATCGAACCCGGGCCGCACGCATGCTAGGCGAGCGCGCTACCGCTGAGCCACCTCCCCAGCCCGTATTTCTTAATTTCTGTTTTTAAAATGCTATGAAGCCTCCAGATTCTCAGTGTTCATTGGCTATGAGGAAGGGTGAAGAAAGAGTAAGATAAAACAATTATTTTAAAGGAATTGGTTCTTAATATATACAATTATTATTTAAATAAATCATTGATTACTTGCAAACTAAGAGAAATACTGAGATGGATATATTTAGCAAAGCTTTGTTTGTGGAGTTTAACTATGCATGAATATAGAAGAGATCATAATATGTTCCCTTATGTGAATGAAAATGGAATGTGATAATCAATTATTTCTCAGGTTTTAAAGCACCTTTCCATTTATATGGATTGTTCCTCCCATAGCTATTTTGAAGTTCATAGTGCTGCTTATTGCACTTGTAACTTCAATTTTGTAGTATGGAACTGTATCTTAGAAGCTATTTCCTGTTTCCTTGGGGGATCTAGGTTCTGTCATACTGGTGGTTACCTGAATGTAGCTTAAAGAAAGTATATAAGATTCCTGTCATTGCTGTGAGTGTTTGAGTCCTGATGGGAATTAGGCTTTGATCCCATGAGCCTGATTTTTCTGACTTAAACTCTTTGGGGATTCCATTCCTTTCTTCTTGGATATGAGAATATGGTGATAATATTTACAACAAGGTAGATTATAAAAACAAAGCTTGTGTTCTGTGGAACACAGACTAATATGGCAAGTTATTGAAGATATTTATATTATGACATAAACAAGTAATATGAAATTATAGCTAGCATTCAACATAAGTTTATCAGTGATTGTGTTTCATTGGAGAGAATTAGTGTTTTTTTTGTTGTTTTTTTCAATTGTAGTTGGACACAATACCTTCATTTTATTTATTTATTTATTTTTATGTGGTGCTGAGGATGGAACCCAGGTCCTTGTGTGTGCTAGGCAAGCGCTCTACCATTGAGCCACAACCCCAGCCCCAAGAATTAGTTTTAATTTAGTATATTTTCCTAAAATTATGTTCTTCTTTATTAGAGAAGAACATTCCTATGACTTCCAAAAGTACTAAGCATGTATTTGCTTTCTAATATTGTGTAATGAATTACCATACGCTTAATGACTCAAAATACCATACATTTATTATGTCACTTCCCCTGTGTTAGAACTACAGGTACAACCTGGCTTGGCTTTCTGCTCAGAGTGTCTCACAAAGCTGAAATCGAGATATCAGCCAGTGTTGAGTTCTCATCTGGTGATCAACTTCGTCCAAGCTCATTAATGCTCTTGGAAGACTTCAGCTCCTTGCAGCTCTAGGGCTAGGGTCCTCATTTCCTTACTGGCCATCATCCTGAGGTTGCTCTGAGAACCTAGGCATGTAAGCTGCCTTTCTAGATAGTTCACAACATGGTTATTTGCTTTGTTCCAGGCCATCTTTGTATCTTTGACTTTCTCTGACTTTTTAAAGGGCTTATCCAATTTGCTCAGGCTCTCGAAGTATAATTTCCCTTTTCATTAACTCAGAGTTAACTAATTAGAACTATTATTTATGTTTACAAGATCACTTTATAAGCAGCAAAAATTAGCATATTATGGGAGTGAAATTTTACCACATTCATATGACTCATACACACTGAAGGGGAAGGGATTATTCAGAGCCACATCCTTCCTATGTTGTAGGATACTTGTGGGCTTAGAATTCTGACAACTATAAGGACCATGCAATTTTGGGGAGTTCAAAGCTAAGAAAAAAAGGTGGGGAGTTAAGAGAAGGGTAAAGAAGGAAAAATATCCTATAGGAAAATATTAAATATAAATGAATATAAATGTCTAGTTCCCATGGCTTTCCTTGTCATAATGAGATAATTGAAACTTATTTTTGATTGGCAATGCAGTATTCCATATTTCACTAGTCCAAGCATCATATGATAAAATGAATCTTTTCAGATTCAAGATAAAAAATTTGTTTCAACCTCATGTAAATGTTAGCAATGGAGAAATTATCTTTCCAAATGCTGAGAAAACTCTTTCAATCTTTAAAAAAAAAAATCCATAGACTTATTTCTGTAGCTCTTTGAATTAACACTCTTAAAAGAACTAATAGCAAAAGTTATTTCAATTAGTTGTATTTTTTACTGGGAGTTAGTTGATAGCATACTTAAACAATTTTTTGAATGTAAAATTATAAAAATTATTTGAAGATAAACATTTTTATAAAATAGATGTGTTAAAATCCCAGAGAAAAAGGACACAAAATCTGTTCCATGACTTCAGAAAGGGGGATAAAAAATAAATGGATAAACATATAACAAATTTAGAAAAATAGAAATGATTCAGAAAAAAATCAAATTTGACATTGAGTACTGTGCTATTTAGAATTCTTATCCAACATTACAAAGAATAAAGGGATGACAACCCAAATTTTTAAATTTTTAAATGTAAATTCAAAACATTATTTAAAATTTTCAAAAGTTTTTCTGCCAATTCATTTTTTAATTATAGTATTTGTTACCCTCACTGCTTTTGTCTTACCCAAATTCCCACTGAAATAGAGTAAACTTCAATCTCCCTATGCTTTTTTAAGTTGCATATTTCCTGCATGATACTTATGACTTTCAGCAAGGTGTTTGCTTAAAGATGTTGCCAAGATATTAGTATGACAGGCACATCTAATATCTCCCTCCTTTGCTTTTTTTGGAGGGATAAATATGTAAGCAAAAACTATTATATTTGTCCCTCCCTTCTCCCACCTGGGCTCAGTTGCCAGTAGAAGTTAATTGGGTTTCATTTTTATTTATACCAGCAAACTTGGCTTTATTATCTCTACCTTCCTCCCCAAATAAATATAGCAGCTCTGTTTATCCTACCCAAGTTATTTCTAGATGCCAAACTCAGGATCCAAATTAAAATAGCTTTGAGTATTACAGGATAGCAAATATTATAATAGTCATGGTACACTAACTTTGATTGATTAGATGCATTCAACTTCATTTTTACCTCTCCTAGAACATGTATAGAACATCATATAGATTGAGAGGAGGAAAAGGAATAGTTATGATCATGAACTAACTTTTAAAATTAGGCATAAATTTATCATATTTAATAAACTTAAATATTATAGTATTAATTCATTTATTTGTGTGAGAATAACCATACTGATGCTATATTAAAAATTTTAACCAGAAATATAACATATCAAATGATGTTTATATACAGAAAAATACATATTTTATAAGAACTTAAATAATTATGGATTAACACAGAAATTAGCTTCTTATAAATATTTTGTGTTACTACTAGCTTTATGTCAGTTTATCATTGGGTTTGCTAAAACGTAATCTATGAAAGACTTTCTTGAAGTGCCCTTGATTTATTTTCCTAGCCTATAATATAAGTAGATTTAAACACTGTTGTTTCAATGATAAAAATTAGAAGTGTTCTAGTTTAGTGTGATAGTGTTATTTTAGATGATACAAGCTTATACATCAAATAACAGTAAAGTACCATTGTAATAGTAATTAAAAAACAATTTTCTAAGAACAGAGTAAACAGAAAAAGTTTTAAAAGAATAGAGTTACCTTACAGTGGGGGTGGGGAATAGTAGAAAAAATGGAATACAGACAAATTTTCAGTAATTATGGCACTTAAAACATAGAAGTATAGTGGCTTCTAAATTAAATGATGAGTCATTTCCTCAATATTTTGAGGACATAATCATTGAAAAATATGTGACTAATTAGATCCTGTATGTAAATTGAATCAGTGATTGATTGAGCAAGATAGAAAGTCAATGAACTCTTGATTGAGGAGAGAAGAAGTTCTTTCCAGGAATGTGTGCCTAGTTGGAGAGACATATAAGTGTATAATTATGTTTACTATAATAAGAATATTGGTAAAATAAAGTCTTATGCAGAATTATCATAGAGTTATGAAATAGTGTTTATTAAGATCAAAAAGTACCTAAAATGACAAGAATATTGTAGATATTTGGATTGTGTAGTCTTGGTAAATGGCAAATTTTTACAATTTATGAGTATCATGTGTGAGTAGTAAATGGAATTAGCCCATTATAGCTTTACCATATTTAGCAAATAGAGATTCAGTATGCGACATTAAATTTGGTTTTTGATCAACAATGAATATTTGTGGGCTTATGTGTAAAGTACATCCCAACTATTGCCACCCTGGCTCCTTGGTTTTCATCAAGAATCAGGGTTGAGAGACTAGGGATAGGAAGTAGGAGATGCTATATAGGATGTACTTAAGATTAAAAAGACAAAAGCATCTCCTTTTTTTTTAAAGATACTGGCAGGTGTGTAATTATTCATTTGTATAGCAACCATTGCACAAATATTTCTGATTCACATGCCAGGCTTCAGGCTTCTTTGAATATAGAGACCTAGGGTCTTCTCTTCTGGTGACTACAGTTAAATGGTGTGTGTGTGTGGAGGGATATTAAACATGTAACAATAAAAAATACAATATTAGAAAACATTAGCAATGAATATGAAGATAAATGCAGAATTATTAAGGAGGAAATTTCAATTATGTTTGGGACTCAGGAAACACTTAGAAGTGACATTTAAGGTGGAACCTGAAGGAGAAAAAGTATAAAACTCAGGATAATAAAGAAAGTCAAGGGAATATGGCATCATGAAAGCCAGGAGACTGAGTGTATCTGGGAGTGTGCCTGTGCTAAGTAGCTATGGTAAGAGTCGCAAAGTATTTCTTGGATTTGTCAATAAGGACATTTTTATGATGTAAGCAAGAGAAGTATTGGAGCTAACGGCAGAATGGAATGAACTGATTTCTATTCTGAATTTTTAAATATTCATGTGTTAACACAGAATTTTTAAGTTAAAATGCATGTAATGAGTTAGATTTCTGAGAATGTGAATGAGAGGTTTTTGGAGCTACAGAATACATAGATACTGAAAATCATACTGGTGAACATGTTTTTTTTTTCTGATTTTAAACATTAGCTCATATTCTCTGGTTGGAATTTTCCTGATAATAAGGAATTTCTGTTAATAGAGGTAAAAATTAACAATGAAGTCACTCAGAACTGCTGGAATATAAAAAATACTGAAGCATGGTGTTAATGATAATCCCACAAAACAATCAACTGAAGCACTTAACAAATGGTTCTTTTATATAGGAATTGCTGGGGGGAAACTACTGTTAAATTTGTTTATTCAACTTACTAAATAAATATGTATCACATACATACTGTGATGGACTTGGATATTGTGCACAAGACACTTAAGATGTGTCCATACCGTCATTATTTGAGTATCATAGTATTCTTGATAGACATTAAGAAACCCCAACCATTTTTAGGAGGAAGCAGAGGTAATAGCTTAAGAATAGGTAGGGAGTAATTATGGTGTTGATGATGGTGGGAGTGTCATAAATTGCTGAGTAATAGTAGCAGCAAGAAGCTGAATTAGAAAAGAAGAAAACCAAGCAAGCAAAAAATTTTATGAGAAAACTTAGGATAAAATTTTAAAATGGATTTTTCATTTTTTCCAGTAATATTTTTTACTGGTTCTTTGTGTTTCTGATTGTGTCCCTACTATTAGGTAATTGATTTCTGACCCTTTGGGTATGGTCTGTCATAGAAAGGGCAAATATAACCTTTTATTTTACTAAAGATTAGCCAAAAACCTCTGTGTTGCAAGAGAAATACCATTTATATTGACAAAAGTTTTATGTGTGTATATATACATATATATGTGTATATATATGTACACACATATAGTATATTCTTTAATTCAATTTTAATTATAAAATTTAATTATTATAAATTATGCTTAAATTCCAATCCAATTTTATATACAATATATACTCTTTAATTACTAAGCATTAAAAGGATATAATACATTCTTTAAATGCCTAGTAATTACCTTAGTCTCTTGAGCATCTGCTCTTTTGTATTAATTCCAACAGCTGACATCTGAATTGCTTTTACAGAGCTATGGTCTCTGACCCCATCAACTCCAAGTGGTTTCAGTTTTATGATTAGTTGTATATTACTAGCAAACTGGAAACTGTCACTCAAAAATGGACCTGCTTGTTTCTGGTTGCATGGTTCAGATCATGAGATACAGTTCGACTTTCTCTGTCACCAAGTTGAAGTAGTGTTGAGGGCAACTACACACTGATTCCAGTAAGAAAAAGGTTAGAAGTGCATCATTTATTTTTCAAAGCACATATGTGGATTACCTTTTATGTACCACATCCTTTGCTAGACATTAGAGACACAGAAATTGACAAAAATAAGTATAATCTTTGTTTTGATGAAGGTTGAATTAAACTGGGAAAACAATAGGATTAGTGTAGAGGTACACTGAATGATTGGAGTAAAAAATTCAGGAATCTAGCTTGAACAAGGAGGTCAGAAAGATCTCCCATAAGAGTAATTATTTTCCTGAAAACTCAAGTATAAGAAAGTGTTAATTGAATGTGGCAGGGAGAGAAGTACCTTCTCTAATGAAAAGTGTGTGCAAAGAAATTCGACGTGTTTGTTTAGGGGTTATTGTAAACACTTTCTTTACTATCTCAAAGACAGGAGCTAGGAACAGGCTAGGGAACTTAAGTAGCATCTGATGTGTTACACCCAGAATAAGTGGTACAAAGGAACGCTGTATCTCGATTCATTCCATTCCGAAAAGGTGCTTCTGAATCTTAGTCTGAGAAACAAAGTCAAACCTCTGGTTTTATAACTATGGCAATGTAATGCTGGGCATTCGGAATGGTGAATATAAAGAATATTTGTTTGTATCAACTTGGTAGTATGTTCATGTGTTTAGATTTAAAATAGATCTTCTAGTCTCCTGTGACATTGAAGAACTTACAGCAAATATGAAATATAGTAGGTAATCAAACTGGGAAAATGAATATATATTCATTCAATGAATATATATACACACATATGTGTATACACACTAAAAATATTGATCCTGTTATAAAGGGAGAAAAATTTTACTGCATTTCTCTTTGCCTGAGGACTTTGCATTGTTGTGACTGAATTCAATTTTGATAAGCAAGTTTCTGGACCTTTGAAATGCTATAAAAGTGATTTATTATCCTAAATTAAAACTATTTTCTCCATCTTTAAATTACTGCAGTAGTTGAAATTTGCTTTTTAACCATGGAAGTTTCTTTCACAACTGAAAATTCCATTTTTTCCAAGTTGATTAAAAATACATTTCCAATCCTGAATTAAATATTCTATAAAAATGAAAGCCTATTTTTGAAGGTACAATACTGTTGGCTATTCATTAGCCAAACTGAGAAGTTTGTGCAGCCTTCTATTTTGTTCCTAGGACAGTTTCATGTTATCAATTTGGCTATACCCACGATTTACACTACTGTTTGTAAGATAGAGGAGTGAAGGACACATAATTTCAGGGATGGATGGTCAGGACTTGGGAGGTGTGTGATATAGTTGCCCATTAGCTTTCCTAGCTCCAAGGGAGGTTCAGGAAGCTGTGTAGGAATACTGCAGGCAAAGGTGGTATGAGTATAATTTCATTAGACTTTTATTCTTTCCCTCAAACATAGCTAGCCTAAAACTAACCAATATAAGTCAGGGAAGGTGATTGAAAAGTGAACTGTTTGGAATCACAACATACCTTTTCAATCACAAGTGGAAGGAATTACTTAAATTTTTTTTTTTTTCATTTTCATTGAAGAGTATCTATTGAATAATGATAAATGTTATAATTTAGGTCCTTTTGACATGCTATTAAAATATTATGTATATATCAGAATTATAATATAGATGTAAAGTGTTGGCCCTTTATCCACTGCTGTGAGTAGGCTTCATGAACCCTGCCCCACCATACGTAGCTTTATGTATATACTTCTCAGAAGTCTTATAATGTATAGAGGACAAAATAAGAAAATGTGTTAGCTCCCTTATTAACCACTTACTTAAAGTAATAACTCTTTGTGTCTTGAATTTTTCATTTATAACGTTAGAAATTTAGACTATAATCTCTAAACTCTGCTATTTCATGGTTTTATGATTCTATCAGCTTCCTTCCTCTTGCTATCAGAAAAAAAAATATTATCTTAAAACATTTTGGTATCTTAAAAAGGAAGAAATCCTATAGTAATCACATTTTGCATTCTGTATACCCCATAGAATACTGAAGAATATATATATATATTCATATTCCAGTGTATACTCTATAGGGAGTACATGTGTGATTTTATTAAATTACTACATCTGAGTAGTCAAAAAATGATATAAACCATTAAAAAGTAAAAGCTCAAAGAAATGCAATGTACATTTAAAAAAATTGTTGAGATTTTAAAAATAGAAAATATGACTATCTCTGGGAATTTTGAAAATATTATTCTATACAAATGTAAATTACAGAGTTGTATGGATCTTTAATCTTTTTTGTGGCACATAAGTCTAGAATACCAGGATAAATTCCACAATACTGACATATGCCAGTATGAGCCATTGGCACACTGTGAAGCTGTGCGGTCAACCTTGAGAGAGAGATAAATACTATCAACTCTCTCTTGCCAATGTGAAATTCCTTATTTAACTAAAATGGAATGGCAATACCTGGATTAATGATGAACATTGTTGAAGGCAATTAGCTGGTTGACTAGGTCCAGGTTCACACATTATTAATTCTAGATGTTCTCTCACAGACTGAAATCTCATGAGAACATGGCCTGGCTTTGCCCTCTGTTTTCTTATTGGCTTACAATCTTGTTGTCCTTAAAAATAAATAAGAAGGCAAACAAACAGACAAATCAAAAGGATGAAAGCTGTAGCTAGGATGTCTTACCCATTGAAGAATAGTGTTAGGGTTTTGAAAAAAAGAAGAAAACAAAAGAAGATTATTTTTATCATATATTATAAAAT
Source organism: Spermophilus citellus (assembly GCF_964194105.1). Lineage (NCBI taxonomy): Eukaryota > Metazoa > Chordata > Mammalia > Rodentia > Sciuridae > Spermophilus > Spermophilus citellus. The sequence goes on along the minus strand of NC_138192.1, from coordinate 112,352,381 downwards.
GATTGCTTTGCCTATAATTCTCTGGATAAGCCCCCTTATTGGAAACATTTAATTTGTATCTCAGATATTAGTCATTAAAGTCACACTAAAATGAAATACCACAAAACTCAAAGTAAATGTTATAATTAAGTGTGATCTTAAAAAAAGAAGGGTTTATGCCAGTATTTCTGAACTCTCATTAGCATTACATATGTGGGACTACAGCAAATGACTACCTTATTCCTTTTATGATAATTTTAATGATAATAATGTCACATGATCTCACAGAAGCAAGCTGACAATATTAGGCATTGGACTATATTTTTATGGCATATATTAACTCAAAATTATGTCTTAAGATCTAAGGGAAGCAGAAAAAAATCTACACTTTATTGAGCATTTATTATCTTCTAGGTACTAAATGCTTTGTACATATTATTTCATTCCAACTTCACATTTAGAGGTTAATATATATAATTTTAAGTAGATTGAGAAAATTATCTAAGCTCAGAACATGACAAGCATCTTAAATTCAAATTTGGCATTAGTTCTTTCTGAATCTGAAGCCTGCATTTTAATGGCTTTGGTAAACTACTCTATACATACACTATGATGGCAACTGTGAGAAATGGGATCATTTCCTCCTTTTCCCTTTGGAAATTCATATTCAAACATGTGATGTCTATCTACTCTAACTCTTTTGCAGACACATTTTTCTGTACTGACAGGTTATCCCTACGTCTCCTTTAAAGTAGAGAGTATGCCTTATTTGAGAGTTGTATATCTCATTTTTTTTCTGCGTATCCTATATAGATTACCTTATTCAATTAAATATTTGTTGAATGTATAAACATAGTTAAATTGAATTTAAGTGCTAGATAACATTTGGTACTTGTAAAGATGTCATGAATTTTTAGTCACTGGTAATAGGTGTTACCTATGTATATTTTAGTTTCTGCCTCTGACAAACTTTGTAGAGGACCCCCTTTTAGATTAATGCAGAATAGATCAAGCACCCATTGCTTTTCTTGTTATTAAAATCAAGAGTCAATGAAAGTTACATTCTGTCATTAAAATTAATGGTAAAACCATCTTCTGATTTTTCTCAAGCCATTGATTGCTAATTGCCTGATCTTTTCTCTTTATTATATTCTCAATGCATTTTGCAACAGATATTTTGTTTTGTGAGGGATGTTGCAAGAAATGTTGGGAGGAGGCAGGAAAATTTGTGAATAATTTACTTTTTAAACTAGAGGGTAGGGGGGCTGGGGATGTGGCTCAAGTGGTAGCGCGCTCGCCTGGTATGCGTGCGGCCCGGGTTCGATCCTCAGCACCACATACCAACAAAGATGTTGTGTCTGCCGAGAACTAAAAAATAAATATTAAAAATTTTCTCTCTCTCTCTCTCACTCTCTCTTAAAAAAAAAATAAAAATAAAAAAAATAAACTAGAGGGTAGGTATATGGTTGTGTTAGCATATACTCTTGTTCTTTTGCATTTGGATAGATTGTCTTGTGTGACAAACTAAAAGTCTTACTGATAGAGAGCTGAACGTTTTATAAATGCTGTGGACCATATCTGAGTGAGCCCAGGGGATCATGTAGTATATGTAATTTGTTATGTTGCAGTGAGGAGAAAATGAGATTCATCACAGTAGACACAGTTTTACAGGAAGAAAAGCAATAAATAGAAATTTAACATCCTTATTTGAGTTCATATTCAACCTGTTTTTTTCCTTTTTATATGCATTCAATTACTTAATTCCAGGTGAAGCTACTAATTCTACTGGGATTGATCCTTCATCTCCCTTTGTCTGTGATTCATAATGTTAAAGTCAGGTTAGATTAATTGATTTCTGACACTAGTTGGATGAATTACAAAATTTAAAAAAATCAACTCACTCTCACTCCATTAAGAAATAATATTATTCCAAACAAATTATTACATCCTTAATGAAAATATTCTATGATAGCATAAAATGAGTCTTTTAAATGTGTTTATAATTTGTACATTTGGTCAATACTGACATATTTAATCTTTCCCAAACACACACACACACACACATGCAAATACAAGATGATAGGAAACAAGCATTTCCTTATGGTGTGATTAGATCCTATTGTGATAAGGATAAGTTGAAGGATTCACATAAATAAAAGAAAGGAAAATATATTATGCATTAAGACTATCATAGAATAATATTCCATTGCTATGTCTATTCAAGATCCATATATGATACACTGTAACATTCTTCTACAAATGAAGTGGAAACTTACAAGTATTTTGCCGGTAACACCAGAGCAAATCTTTTTTTATTAACTGAGTTGAACTTTAAAATTATGTTATGACCAAAAATCAATAAAGAGAAACTGATTTAAGTTCATCCAAGTGTGAAGGGGTTTATTACTAGTGCTACATCACTCTAATGATGTTCTCTTAAAAATTTGTTTTTGTGATATATTGCATCTATTATTGCTAAAAGGATAAAACTGCAAAGCAACCTTGGACATTAATAAATCAATTTAAGAAAAGTAGGCACATAGCCAAAGGAAAAGCAAAAATTCAGTACAGAGGTTTTAAATGTTAGGTAATTATAATATATGCAAACTATACCCACATCAAATTGCTAATGGGGATTTCCTTCACAGTATTTTTTTTAACTAGCAAAGTATTGTCCTTGTTAGTGACTTCACAGCAAGATAGTAAGTAATATTTCTAAGACTTGTTTTCCTTTTTAACCTTCAAGGCAGGAAACTCCTATAAAAACATGAAACTTAATGTTTCATGAATTGAATTTCAGAAATTATTAGTCATCATGTTCTTATTTCTATTCCAGACTATATAGACTATACCAGAATTATATTCAAATATTAAGAAATCATAACTCACTTTTAAAAGTACATTCTCTAAAATATGAATCAAGTGCACACACCAAGATCAGTTTTTATGAGGAAAAATGTCAATTGTAGCCTCTGATAAAATGCTACTTGTAGGCTTTTTGGTAACACTTCTTATTTCATTTTTTTCAATGTATATATTTATTGAATTCTTAGAAGAGTATTTGAACCATAACACATAAATACATGCAATATAATCAAATGTATAAGGTAAATTTGATTTTTTATTTCAAGTATCACATATAGACAAGATTGTTTAAATTCTAAGCATCTGCTTCTGAATTTTCAGAGGATGCACATCATAAAATCACTTCCTGTATTAGGTATTAGAACATACTCATGGTAGTACCCCAAAGAAACCATAATCTGACTTTTAGCCCTCCAGGCTAACTTTGCCCATTTTAAACTTTATATAAATAAATTCATGAAGTATGTATTCATTGGTTTCTGAATTCATGCCTTCAACATGTTTTTGAGCTTCAGTACAAATATTTCAATTATTTTCCTTCCTATGCATTTGTATGTATATACATAATTTTTAATTTCTACTATTAGAAAATATAGAATATTCACCAATAGTAGAAATAGTATTAAGGAGAATGTTTGGAAAATATTAAAAAATAGTACAGCATTGTAAATTTTGGAAATATTTTGGTGCACATATATAGCATTTCTTTGGGGGTTGTATTAGTTATTGAGTCACAAGTAAGTATGTGTTTAGTTTTAGTAGATATTGCTGGTCTTCCAAAGTGACTGTACAAATTTATATTTCTATAAGCAGTATATGGAAATTCTAGTTGTTCTTATTCTACATCCTGGCTAATGCTTGACATTGCTGGGTTTGTAGTGGTATCTCACTGGGCTTTTAAATTTATTTTAAAATACATTTTCTAGTTATTACTAAACTCTAGCATTCTCTTGTACTTACTGGCCACACAAATTAGCAATCTTGTAATGATGTCCATGAAGTATAGCAACTATTAATAATAATTTTTTTCTGTATCCTAAAATCAAAAACTGTGTTTTCTGATACAGAAATCACTAGTCATAGATGATTATTTAAGTTTAATTCATTTAAACTTATACAAAAGAAAAAATTCAGTTTCATAAATTCACTAGACATAGTTTAAGTGTTTAATAACCAGCGGTTATTATATTGGGCGATATATATATCGCCCAATATAATTGGTGATATATATATCACTTTATTTATCACTGGAACACTGGAAGATCTATTAAATATCAATATTTGCAAGCTTTAAAAATTATTTCTCATACCCATAAAAATTCTGTATTGATTGGAATATCTAAGTATAATACACTATTACTTAATATTAGATAAAATTTACCATGTGTCCAATTATAAGGATCAATTAAATAGTGCTTCTGGAAGAGTTTTCTTAGTGCCAAAATATCTCAACTTCCATCCTACCCCTATCCTTACATGACTTGGTGATTTGAGGAAAACCTGAGTGTCTATCAACTTTTTTTTCCTTTCTATAACAAAGGGATTAAACTGGAGATTCCAAATAATCTGATTTCTCAGAATTTTGATGGCCCACTCTCTTTGTCCTAGGAAGAATATTTCAAATTCTAAGTAATATAGCTAGACCCCAAAATAGAAAGCAATTAAATAGCTTATATACTTTATTGAAGTTAGTTATGGGTGGAATAACTGTATCAGGAAAATTGCAGCCTGGTGATTAGCGCCCCCCCACCCCCCGCTTTAAGAACTTTTGCCTTAGATCAGCAACATTATTTTGCATGAGAAATTGAATTTGGTTTATTTATATTTGTACTTTCCATAAACTTACTCTACCCTTTTACTCATATCAGTCATATAGAAAATGTAAATGTTTTCTAATAGGTAGGTTCTATGTCAGTACTTTGAGGAGACGTGAGAGGGTTTTTCCACTAATTCAATAATACCTTTCAGCCATCCATATAAATGCATAAAATTTACTTTTAAAACTATGCTTTCACTTTTCATTACAAGAATAAAATTAAGACAACTTCCTGTTAAACTCTTCCTCATTTCTAAGACTATAGTTGGCCATTGAGCATTCTGGTACAGAACCTAGAAATTTATACTGTTTATACCGCAGGTCTCCCTACTGTAGGTTTTATTTCTTCATTCAACTGAACTATGGATTTTATGTAATAATGGTCTGACTATGTGCCTGACTCCCAGATCATCACTAAGGACACAGTGATCAAGAAAGTAGACTATTTATAGTCTTTTTCAGAAGATGGGTATTATTTGTAACTTTCTAAGTTAAATCTTCTGTAGTTCAAGGTAGGAAATTATCAGGATTTTGAGTATGTGTTTTGTGTGTTTGTGTGTGTGTATATGTGCTTGTGTGTTTTGTTTAGGTGATCATGCTCTCACCAGGGAAGAATTTTTGGTAGAAATATTGCTTCAATGTGTACTCAATGGAGTGGAAGTTAGGTAAGATTGAGAAGCATAGGCAGTTGTGGAAGCTCCATAGTGCAGGTATTAGCTGACACAGTGACAATGGAATAAAAAAGTAAATGGGTGCAGAGATATTTAAGATGCAGTATTTACAGTACATAGAAACTGAATTTGCAATGAAGAGGGGAGTCAAGGATGACCATCAGTTTGCTACTTGGAAAAAATGGATAAAGATGTTATTCATTGATATAAAGAATGCATGAGGAGAAAAACGCACAGTTTTAAAGGAGGAAGAGAGGTAATGATTTTTGGACATAATGAGATAGAAATGCCAAATGGAAATGTTCTATAGACTGGAAGATAGAAATTTTGAGTTCAACAGTGTTTTAGGTTGAAGACACAAAGACTTTCTGCACAAAGAAAATAAGTAGAACAATGAGGTTATTCAGGGTGTGTTTATAGAAAAAGAAGACTTAGGGCAGAACATTGTGAAGTAGGTAATACAGGGAAGATTTCTAGCTGAGTATGAATTATTTGTTTCTGATTCTGTTTCATAGAAAAGTAGCCATTATAAAGATGACAATTTCATGAATCAATAATAGTAATAAGAATTGCCTTGCTTTTAACCCTGTTATCTGTCTCCATCCATTGAATGCACTTCTGAATCAACAGTCTGATTAATGGATTTTGTAAACAAGACAATGTAAATAAAATATCCAGTAGTTACAAAATAAAATTGAAGACCTTTAGTGGAGGATTTCTTAAAGTCAATGAGCATGATTTTAGAAACTTTCAAGAATCAGGCAGAAGCCTCTGACTAATGAAGATCTGATAGTTACTCCCATTCTTTTATTCACTCCCCTTTTATGTTAGTTTCATTATTTTTAAGGCATTTTGCAAAAGACTCCTTTATTATTTCTGATTTTGGGTATGTCAGATCATTTTAGATTTTTCATTGTTTTGCAAAGTGGGTTCTAAATAGTTTTTGCACTAGAATTGCTACTCTCTTTTCTTCTTCATTTCCTCCTCCTTTCTCTCATGGTTTTCTGCATATTCCTGCACATCATGATGTTATTATGGTTCTTTGATGAGACTAGGTCTCAGACCTCTAAAAGTGTCCATCAAGTCCTTTTAACCTGAGGCAAAATGCCCTTTCTGAGCAAAGTACCTTTCCTGTGTTGCCCCGCCTACCTATTCTGTCTCCATGTTTACCATTTAATGTTGGAAAACAATTAAGGTCAATCAAGCAAGAGACAGGGAAATAGGCTGTTTGCAAAGTTTGGATGAGGGAGGGTATCTTTACTCTTAAGTACAGAATGAGAAACAGTTAACATAGTGCCCCATAAAATTCTTTATGGCATTTTAGTTTCTCTAAAAGAGAACACTGTGCAATCATTTATTATTATTTAAAAAACACACATATTAAAAATCAAAATTATTTTGAATGTGGACCATATTGGCTGTTTTTGGGTTTTAGGTGGTTCTCACTGTGTTCTCATATGGCAGTGCTGGGGTGGAGAGTGGTATGGAGAAGTGTCTGGTGTCTCTTCATATAAGGATGCTAATCCTATAGGTCCTGGCTCCACTATTATGACCTCATTTAACTTTGATTCCCTCCTTTTAAACCTTTTCTCCAAATATAGTCACATTATGGGTTTCCACTTAGGGATTTGGGGGGAGCATCATTCAGTCCTTAATACCACAAATAATTAAGAAAGTCGCAATTTAAACCTAAGCATTTACAATACTGACATGTGCTCTTTAAATCTCCAGATTACACATCTCTGAGCATACACCAGGAAAATTTACCTACTGTGTAATGTGTTGGGAAAATATCATAAGATCAGTGTTTTCTCTAGGGTAGCAGAACAAACAAAAATAATATTAACATTTGAGGGAAATATATTCAGATTAGCCATTTTCATAATGACCTTGTAACTCAGTTTCTTTTGATGTCAAAGAAATAGCATATATACACTGAGATGAAAAGAGTAATATGCATTTGAAATGGTTATGATTAATATCTTACTATGCAGTTCTATATTGCTATTAAATAAGGAAAACGTTTCATATGCAGAAAATTCAGTTAGAGTTCATCTGAGTTGGACATTTCAAGTGTCTGTGACATCAATTTTATTGTTATAGGAAGGATTATGAGACTTCATGTAAAGAAATTGTGGGGTCAGAAAGTCTCCAAAATAGCACAGATGCTATCAAAGTTTAGAAAGTGTAATTATTATTACAAATTTTCTAGTATGTTTTGAGATACAAGGAAATTTAAATATAATCCAGTGAAATAGAGATAAATGGAGAATATATATATATATATATATTTTCCCTTTTATTCTATGCTGAGGATTGAACCCAAGTCCTCCTGCATGCTGGGCAAGTGGTGCACCACTGAACTTCTTCCCCAGATCTTTTTTTTTTTTTAATTTCATTTTGAGTCAGGGCTGCCTAACTTTCAGTCTGTCCTTGAATTTGCCTTTCTCCTGCCTCAGCCTCCTGAGGAATTTAGATTACAAGTTTAACTGCCACACCTAACTGGGAGAGTAATTTTACCAGGTTTCAAAATTATTTTTAAACTCTATTTGTATAGTTTCTTTAAAGTACAAAATAGTGAAAAAAAAAGAAAGGTCCTTAAGCTATATATTTAATTACTTATATAAAGGTACTTTTCTTTAATTGAAATGCTATGAAATAAAGAGGTTAGGTATATTATTTCCCTTAAATGAATAGATATCTATTTAAGTTCTAAAGTGTTAAAAATTATTCAAAAGGCTGAAATTGTTTTTGGCATATTTTGGCAGTTTCTATTTTAAGATGTCTGTCTCCTTTCCTGATAAATTCTGATATATTCAGCATTCAGTAAAGCTTGTCTTCTTAATGTTTTGAATTCCCACTGCCTCCAACCACCCATTAATATGTTCAAGATCCTCATATCAAATCCATCATTCTTATATTGTATTTCAAGACTAGTGAGGCTCTTCCTTATCCTTATAATTCTTTTCTCTGGTTTTAAATTCTCAATTGTATCCTATCCCAACCTAAGTTCTTGCATTAGCCGTACTATGTATTTTAAAAGTTCCAATTCCTTTATTAAGGACTTTCCTTCTGTGAAATCTTCCTCCAAGGTGAGTACATTATACAATATGTGATAGTAATAGATACTAAGGTGAAAAAATAATGAGAGAAGAGGGGTATGAATTGAAATTCTAGATAAGGTGGCAAGTCAAAGACTCCACTTGGGAAGTGGCTTTTGAGTAAAATCCTAAAGAAGAGAAGGAATGAGCCTTGCAGGTGTAAGAGGGATAGACACCACACACAGAGAGAAGGGAAAGGAACATATAAGGAAGAAATGTCCCTCCATATGCCGGAGACTGATCATTAGTTCTTTCTTCTTTTTTCAAGTTTCATAGATATTCCTTAAATAAAGGTGGCGCAAATCCTAAAATAAAGAGGTCAGATGGACATAAAAATGCAGACCGAATCTTTGCACAGTAGCTATGTTTTATGTACTACATTTGCAATATTATATGTAGTATATGTAATTTCATATGTAATATTTAATATTATTCACAGAAGCATATATTAACTTATGAAAATTAGTTTTAAAGATATGCATATGACTTTCATAAGTCTATTTTGGTATTTCACTTAATAAAGTTTCACAAGAATGAAAAGTTACTCAGAGACTCATATGCTTTTTAGAAAAGAAAGGCAATATGGAAAAAAGGAACTTACATTTAACTTTAAATAATATAATTTAGGTCCTGGTCTACAAACTCTTAAAGTAGATAATAGTTAAAATTATAACAGATCCCCTTCAGCATATTATAGGTGAAATTCTATCCATTTTAAGGAGGAGGAGATTAGATATGAAGAGTTTGAATATCTTGCCCAAGGTAAAAAAAGTCATAAATGGCAACCCTAAGGCTTTACGTACAATCTCTATGCCTTCCACAACTATCAACTTATTTATATAATTGTGTATGACCAATTTTATCCCCAAACTCCTCATTTCTTTTTGTTCTAGTTTTTATACTTGTTCTTTATCGCCCATATTTAATGTGGCATTGAAGTGTATTAACAAACCTTTATCTGATTCTACTTCAGTTGAAATAAAGCTTCACTTTTCTTTGAATATACTATTAATATGTTTTACAGCATCTGGTCAAAGAAAATTATTTTCTCATATATTATCATTTAAGAACAGATACTCCTGCTTTCAAATATACAGGATTATTCACTAGAAAATAAATAATGCTTAATTTATTTGTAGAAAACACATTTTAATATAAATCTGATATCCTATCATTGCTAATATCGACTTCTCTTTTTTAAAAAGCTCTTTAATATGACTCAATTTTCTACATTTCTCTTATTCTTGCTGTTATCACTGCATTTTTTAAAAAGCAAGATCTTTTATTCTTGACAGAAAAGCTTTATTGGATCATCACAGATCACTTATAGTTACTATTAGTAGGAACAAAATGAAAGAATTTGAGATGACTTTTCTAAAATGTGTTTATCTCTAATTCCATGCAATATTAGTATTTATAAATACACTACTTAATTGTAATTATGGGAAAGTTATTAAAATGTTTTTCATACTCCTCATAAATCAACATGGGATTCTGCAAAGCATAGAATTGGCAGTCATACTGTATATTATAGTTCCTTAACACTATGAGTAAAAGGGACTTTTAATAATAGATCACACTAAGATAGTTCATAGTGTATGTCAACAAAAAGTGTATGTCATTAGAGCTGAACCATCTCTAGTTCTTTCCTTTTTAAAATTCAGTGTATAATAATACTAACAAACTTTTAATAATAAGCATTAAAATGATCAGTGCTAAACATATGTATTTCTTCATTTAATCCCATGAAATAGTTATAAACATTAAAACATTATAGTGGTTACAGAGTGAGAACTGTCCTATGACCTGACTCTAGTGAGGTCCATTTCTTAAGCATTATTTGGCTACCTCTAGGTAGCATCCTCCACAGCTTGTGTCAGAGCCTGGGCGTGGATCTGAGGCTATAGTGGTGCAGGCTAGCTGTTTGATGCGGCTGAAACAGGTCAGTGGAATTAGGCCCATATGAGAATTGGGTGAACTTGCAAAACTTTATTGGCTTAGTTCTGTAGCCAGTGAAATTATCAGAAATCAGAACCACACATTATTAAAATGTGAAAAAAAAATATGATCTTAGGTGTAATAAGAGAATTCACAAGAGGAAATTCTTTCTTATATGTTAGGCTATTTAAAGAACTAAGTTGTCTTTCTTCTTGAGCTTTGAGATTACTGCTCAAAAGTCTCTATAACAAGACATCTGATAGCAAGCCTTAAAATATTATATAACCAAATCAGTTTTAGAAAATCTTAGCCACATATTATGCTTTTAAAACATGACTGTTTTTGCCTTATGAATAACCATTTAAAATTTTTTTTATTTGATGATTTGGTTCACCTTGCTATCTAACTGCTTCCTTTCAAAAGGCCCTGTTATAAAAAAGACACTACACTTGTTTCTATTGACATGTAACAATGCTTATCACAGATGAAGTTGTGATATTTGATAACTTAATGGAGTTAATTTATATCCATAAATTTAAATTTCAGTATTTGAGGATTTGTTCTTTGAATTCAGAAGGTGAAGGATATACAAGGTAAATGATATTTCTAAAAATATAACTTTAAATAGTTTATATATCATATTTATTCTTAAATGGGTTTTCTATGGTTTATTGAGAGGTTCACAGAATTTCTAAAACCTATTGGTTTTGCTTTTTTTTAATGCTTTGGGTAGAAATAATGACTGAAATAAAAGCATGGGAACTGCATAAAACGATTTATAGAAAATTTTACAACCAAATGATGTCTTATGGACCAGAAAAATTTAGAGTCTTGTTCCCAATGGATATTAATGTTATCTCTGGACACCAATCACAAATATTGATATTTGAAGGAGTCATTATTTGGGGTTCACAATACTTTATTCACCCACAGCCAAACAGAATGGAAAAAATATATCTTGCTTAAAAACAAAAACAATTATCATTTTTTAAAAAATTGAAATAAAATAATTATCATTTTGTAATTTTTAAATGAGTCTTTTTGCCTCATTAAGAGGCCAGTTTCCAATGTGAAAAATAATTTTTTCTCACAGTATTAGAATCCTTAGTATTTAAAGAGTAGAATGCTCCACAAATCAGAATTTTTTTTTGAAAAATCACTTACTGGCTTATTTTATAAATGTAGAAAAGTAATCTGAATATATTTTACCGATTGCTAACCCATATGCAATGTTAAAATTAAATTCTTGGAATTTTTGTTGATAATCTTTTATCATTTTGGAAGATATATGTTTGGCTAACTTCAAACAAATAAAATAAAATAAAAAAATAAAAAAAAGATGAAGGATACAGCAAACAATCTTCCATCACTTTTACTTGTTCTGTGAATGTCAGTGGTTATTTTTCTAGAAGGGGAGTTAATAGGATATCCTCCTGTGCCCAAAATCACCTAAACATCTCTTGTTAGCAGGTAGGCTGAGAGATGAAGGCAGGGGCATCTTTCTGCCACTGCACAACATGAAGTTCAGAAATACCTCCATGTCTGATTAATGATTTATTTCCTTGTTATGAACAGATATGAAGGTGGACAGACAATGAGAAAATTAAGAAAGTACAATTAGGCTCATATATTTTAGTAAGGATTTTAATTGTTTTCTTAGGGATTGGTCTGGTTTGTAATCTCAAAATATGCAAAGATGTCTCAAGTAGCAGTGTGATTAATTAAAACTTTGTTATGAGCACGTTATTCCTCTTTTCAGAACTTTTCCAGTGCCTTCCCATGTCTTGCACAGTAAAATCCCTAATCTGTATAATGACCTGAGAGTTCCTATATGACCTGGGTCTCCACTGTGTCATGAACTCATACCCTATTACTCTCCCCCTTCCTTACTCAGTTCTAGCTACATCAGCCGCCTCTTCTTCTCATGAACATGCTGGACACTTGGCTTTAGGGTCTTCTTGTTGATTTGCCTAGATTTCTCATCTTTCTTAACTGCAAAGGTAATTTCTTCTCTTACTTGAGGTATTCACTCAAAAAGCACTTTCCAGCAAAGACTTATTCCATGTGTTACCATTTCTAGAATTACAACCTACATCTCTCTTCACTCATTTTCATTCTTTCGTATATATGACTGCAACAAACTAAACATGTTCATTCTTATTTTTATTTGCAACCCTGTATTAATACTGATCTATATTGTATCACTAAGATAGACTTAATGAATGTTTATTTAAACATTCCAGCATCGAAACAGTCTCAGTGCTTATGCCAGATATCCAGTAGGTACTCCATAAATATTTATTGAATATATCCATGAATGAACATAGAAATGATAAATGTGAACTCTGAATAAAACCAATGAAAACTTACAACAATACTGATACAAACCAGCACCATCATTTTAAATAAAATTAAATAACCATGTAAATTAAGGGAGGTAGAATACATTGTTTAAATGACTTTATCATATCTCCAAGTGCAAGTTATATTACTGTTCTAGCTTTTTAACAAAATTAGTATTCATTTAAATGGAAACATTTAACATTTCCTGAGTGTTACTGTTACTTTTCAAAATAGGGTATGAGGCAGACTCCTTACCCCTTCATCTTTCTCTTCCTGATTCCCTATTAGTCTCTCATTTACATACATACTCATGCAGTGTAAGTACCACCACCAACAAAAAGGAAAAATCTGCTATAAATTTGAGGTACTCATGACAGTTACTCAAAAGTGACAAAACTCAAAGAACTGATATTTTACTGAATATTCATAAATCACTGCTATGCAAGTGATTTGCAAGCCAAAAATGTAGGGTGGTATATCAGTTAGAAGATACCAAAGGTTGATTTAGTATGGAAGCAGATAGTATAAAATGAAGGATAGAGTAAATTTAAAAAGTCCCTTTAGATGAATTATAAAATACAGAATAATTCTTCAATAATTCAAATGTACTGTTTTTAAAGAAGGAAATATTTTGACCAATCTATTTTGTAAAAGAAATTATTGCAAGAACACTAAATACAAAAATCTAAGTTTATCCAGTATGTCTTATATTTTTCTAATCATTTATGAAAATACTTATTGATCATATCAAGATTGAAAAATTAAAATTCACCTTGAAGATACCTTTGTTATAACAGCTCAGAATATTATACTGAGAACCACAGGCTTCACTTAACAGGTTCAATCAGCCTGACTTGTGTTAGGGCTAAAATAAACACTCCCAAACTCTGTTGAAATATTCTAATATATTTAGAGTGGACTTCATGTAGTGTGAAGAGGAAAACATTATGCTTCACTGATTTTTATGTGTTTTTAAAGGTAATCTAACATAGTAATGGTTTCATGCTAATATGTTTATATATTCATAAGAAAGATGGAAAATAATAAACAAATGTAGACTAATATAATATCAGGGTAAGTTATAAAAGAAGAAAAACTTAGATAATTAAATTTTAGATAAAACCCTTTGGTACTTAATTGACTACTTCTAAAAAGATAGAAAAGTAATGTGCATATATTTGGATTTGGGGTTGTTTCCTTTTATCTTGGATCCAGAAGTAGACATTCTTGTAAATTCTTCCTGGAGTTTCACAAGTGTACTTTAAAACTCAGAAGCAAACATTATTGGACTGATTCCTCAGGCCAAGTTTAGACAATCACTCTAGAAGAATGTATTAATATTTTTAATTATAGGTATGTAGAATGCTAATTAATAAATTGCATCATACAAATTAGCACCCTCCAATTGTCTTCAGTGAAAGTATTTCTTTTTAGATGTTATTTCAGAACTTCAGAGGAAATATTGTCATATTTTCTGTTAGGAAGAGAATATGAAATAACTCAGTTTTAAATTCCACTTGTTCGTAACACTAGCAAACTCTCCTATACGTTTTGATCAGCAGATATTGCAAAGTTGCCCACCAGTTGGTCTCATTAGCATTGTGATATTTACTTAGAAAAGCACTTTTATGCTAAACTCTGTTCCAAGGTCTTTACAAATATTAGCTTAGTTAATCTTCATAATAGCTCTATAAGTAGTAAGAGTACTAATTTTAATTAATACAACTTTCTTATTAATCAATACTTAAACATAGGCTGTAAATAAAAATAACCAATAACCAAGGTGACCTTATAGATAGGTTTCAATTTTAGCTTCCTGAAAAACTTTAAAAAATGAAATTTTTCTCGAAACATGTATATAGAACTAAAACAGAATTATAATGCAGTTGTCATAATTGTGATTGGAGTCATATTAAAATTAATTTAACTTTTTCTACTTACATACACATTCATTTTCTCCTGTGTTCCTTCAAGTGATTGGTTGCCACCAAGTGTACCTGAGTAGGTTAATGTCCTCAAAGTAGAATGAAATTAAATAGATCCTTCCTATTTTATGTTATCTACAAAAAGAGGGCCTTTGTTAAACTGAGACCACTACTGATTTCTGAGATGAAATTAATGTCCTATGATTATTTTCTGCTTAAGACCTTTACTGACTTTTAAACAAGTGTCCAGGTAGCTAAGGATTTTCAATGAAGTTTTGGCTTTGTTAAAAATTATGTAGCTGGGTCATGTGATGTTTTCCATTCCTAAGTCTTTTAAAGAATCTCCATACTACTTTCCAAATTGGGAATAAATTCCAAATTTGTACTAATTTGCAGTCTCACCAACAATGTATAAGTGTACCTACCTTCTTCTCTGCACCCTCACCAAGGTTTATTATTAATGTACTGTAAATGATTGCCATTTTAACCGGAGTGAGATGAAATAAATCTCAGTATGATTTTGATTTGCATAGCTCTGATTGCTAAGGATGTTGAACCTTTCTTCATATATTTGTTGGCCATTTGTGTTTCATCTTTTGAATAATGTATGCTAGGTCATTTGCCCATGTATTAGTTTTTTTATTTGGTGTTAAATTTTTTAAGTTCTTTATAAATTCTGGGTAATTACTCTCCCATTGGAGTAGTATAAACCAGACTCAGAAAGTCAGTCAAAGGTTTTCTTTCATATGCGGGGGCTGAGGAGAGAAGGAGAGAGGGAAAGAAAAAAAGAAAAGGAAGGAAGGAAGGAAAGGAGTGGGGAGGGAAAGAAAGAGTTAAGGAGGGAATGAAGATTGAAAAACAGTGGAGCAGGGTAATCTCATCAAAATATAAGGGAGACCAATAGAGTAGAGGAAGAGAATTGAGGGGAAGAAGGGAAGGACATGGAAAAGTACGGGGGAATATAATCTACAGAATTATGCTGTCCATGTAGGATTACATCAAGAGGAATTTTGCTTTTATGTGTAATTGTAATGTACTAATTAAAATAACAATAAAAATAACCATAGTGATAATAAAAGGAAGCTCAGTAGAATAGAGCAAGTGGATGGGGGTTGGGGGAAGAGGGGAAGTAAGGAAGGTACCGGGGTGCATAATTCATCAAATTATATGTGTGTATAAAAAGGTCACAACAAATCCCACTATTATTTATAATTATAATGTACTAATAAAACGTGCAGTGTTTAAAAAAGAAATAAATTGCCAACTAATTTTACTTCTATTGCCCACAAAAACAAAACTTTCTTCAGTTTCAGACACTTATTAACTTACCTTAACTTGTCTTCATATAGCTTAATGACATGAAGTTTTGTTTGTCTGTGTTCCTCATGCTAAATAATACCTTTGCTTCACTACCTTGACTCCATACGATAGACAGAGATGAGACTGGCATCCAATTAATTCTGATTAATTTTTTGGACTGTCCCTGAAATCTCTCAGACTAGAAAAACAGTAAATTCTCTTTCTTTCCCTTCCTTCCTTCCTTCCTTCCTTCCTTCCTTCCTTCCTTCCTTCCTTCCTTCCTTCCTTCCTTCCTTCCTTCCTTTCTCTCTATAACTTTGAGTTGGGTATGTTAATTGTTGATCCCAAATGGTTTGAAAATATAATATTTCTGGTTGATATTTTCCTTAGTACCTGATTCCCATTTATATTAAGAAACTCCAAAGTCTGCCGTTTCTCTGTTTACTCCATCGAATCTAGTCTTAAGATGCTAGGCCAGGCTCTTTAATGATTTATGACCTAAAGCTTATTCATTCATAACGTGCAGGGAAGTGACAGAAAAGACATGTAGCTGGGCGCGGTGACACAGGCCTATAATCCCAGTGGTTCAGAGGCTGAGGCAGGAGGATCTTCAGTCAACATCAGCAATGGGGAGGCGCTAAGCAACTCAGTGAGACCCTGTCTCTAAATAAAATACAAAATAGGGCTTGGGATGTGGCTCAGTGGTCTAGTGCCCCTGAATTAAATTCCCACTTCTGCCCCCCACCTCCAAAAGACATTTAGCCTGAGAAATTTGGTGTGAGTGTTCCTTCCTCCTCTGCAAACAGAAATACTAGATTCATAAGCCTCATGGATTCTACAGTTTTTTTGTGTACTGTCTTCAAATTCTATTAAATTTTGTGTACTGTCTTCAAATTCTATTAAATTAATTCTATTCTCTTCTGGGAATCTGGGTGAATTGCTTACTGGGGCCTGGCCATATGACCATATACAATCTCTAATGAGGTTCATTCATGAATTTATGCAAACTTTTAAAAAGTGGAACTTGGTGACTTGCTGGGAGTGGGGGTATGGTTCTAAGAGTGAGCAAAGCTGGAGCCCCCAGGAGTCAGACCTCCCCGGGAATCAGAACAGATATAGGGCTGATGCAATGGTGAAGATAGGTACTGGATTTTGTATTAGGAATTGTTTTCTCACTTGCCTTCTTTAAAAGAAGAATGTGGCCCTTAGCCTTTGGTTCTTTGGATGGCCCAACCCAACTGCCCACATGATTTCCAGGCTCTGTATCTTCTACACGGAAAATATGTCAAAGAGCTTGAACAAAGATATAGGCTGAGAACATCTTGGTGGGAGGACAAGAGAAAACATGTTTATTCCTCAGGGATACTGAAGTGCCCAGGGGTAAGCGGACATTCTTCTGGAACAATGTTATCAGTAATATTTTAAAGTCCAGCACCTTGTTGATGTATTGGAAACTTAGACTGTTTCTTGTTTTGTGTTTTCTCTCTGGAAAATGTAAGGAAGTGGTCTTAAATAAATTTAAACAAAAATGGAGGAAAAAAGAGATGGAAGTAAATATATTGCCTTAATGTAATAGATATTGTGCAACATACTAGGAATAAAAACGAAATAATAGAGCAATGTGTAAGAAAATAAACAGGAAACTCAAGTACATATTGGTGATCATTAATGAGTTAATAGCTGTAAAAAGTTTGGGATCTCTTGATAATGCGAAATTATAAAATTCAAATATTTGATTGATTTAACAAGTGGTGAGAATATAGAGAAACTAGAGTCCTTGTGTACTGTGGTTGGAGTGTGAAATGGTACAATCATGTGGAAAATGCTATGGTGATTCCTAAAAAAGCAAAAAAAAAAAAAAAACCCACATAGTTACCTCACTGATTCAAAAATTGCATTTCTGGGTATATGCCTCCAAAATTTGAAAGTGGAGACTCAAATATATATATATATATATATATATATATATATATATATATATGAACTAAAACCCACTGCAGTAGTATTCACAGTAGCCAAAAGTTGAAAACCACCTAAATATCAGCAGATAAATGGATAACCAAAGTGTCTCATATGGATACAATAAATTATTATTCTAGTTCTAGATAGTTGGGAGGCTGAGGCTGGAAGGTCATCTGAGACTAGGAATTCTAGATCAGCCTGGACAACTTACTTAGAAATACCCTGCCTCTTAAAAAACAAACAAACAGGGGCTGGGAATGTGGCTCAGGTGGTAGCGCGCTCGCCTGGCATGCGGGCGGCCCGGGTTCGATCCTCAGCACCACATACCAACAAAGATGTGGTGTCTGCCGAGAACTAAGAAATAAATATTAAAAAATTCTCTCTCTCTCTCTCTCTCTCTCTCTCTCTCTCTCTTAAAAAAAAAAAAACAAAAGACAAAACAAAAAATCAAACACAAAGAATATTATTCAGTCTTACCACTGAACTGTGGAGACTTAAAAGGGTTAGAATAGTTAATGTTGTTATGTATATTTTACAATACAAATTAATTGTTAAAAACATTTTATAAAAGTTAGTAGTGAATCTCAGTAGTATAATGATAATTGTTCCCTTATAATAGTGGATCCCCCACCCCTAGAAGTTAAACATTCCTGCATGAACATTCTGTTATATAAATTATGGCCTATCTTGACTTGAGTTTATTTGTTTAACTGTCACAAGAATCCCCTTATGAAATGTCTTATACATTAAGCATTCCTTGGTTCCTGAGGGAAGCTGTCTTAACTATGTGAAATAAAAATTTCAATGTTTATTTATCCATCAAATTTGTCCCATTTTACTTTAAAATGCCCTATTCGTACTAGTAAGTTTTATCAGAATGTTCAAGTTAGAACTTACTTACAATTCACAAAAATGAATTTTAAAATATGCTCCATGACTCACTTTTCCACAGACCCTTAGAAGGTATTACTTAACTACATAGTTTCAGGGCTTTCAATAAACATAAACTTATAAATCCACCTTTTAAAATGAGAAATGACTTTCAACTAAAAGCTAATAAAAAGCCTGGAGTAAAGACATAGTCTTGTCTTTAGAGTATCAAACTGATATGGGCAATTCTCCAAATCAGTGTCAGCCTCAAAGACCAAATTCTTGATTGAAAATATTATTCTGCACTTATGCTACTAGCCATATAATTTAGGGCAAGATATTTATCTGTGTTAAATCTCATTTTCCTCTTAGATGGTAACATCATTACCTTTTTCACAGGTACGTGGTTAAGATTAAATGAGAAATCCAGGTCCACATTGGCTTATCTTTGATTCCAAACTACATAGTTATTAAAGCTAGTTCCCCCCCATAAGATGTCTCCAAAATTAATTTAGCACAAAATCCTTCCCTAAGTTGACCTAATACAATTTTTAGTTTTTATTATTCCCATTTGTTTATTTATTTATTCCCATTTATCTCATAGGTTCAAAGTGATTGGCTATGGGTAGCTACCCAACCCAAGTAAGACTTGGATATCTGTGGTGTGTATATAATGTTCCCCTATGTAAAATGCAGACCTACTGAATTCCCACACATATATGGCTTCAAGACTTAATAAAGGATAATGTGGCTAAATAGGAACCACTTAATAATATACATATCCAACATTTAGTTTAGCTATCATGATTATTAATTTGGGCACGTGTGAGTGTTTGAAGTTAAAAAGAAACCATGCTATTTCATTTAAAGTATCATCAAAAGAGTCACTTGAATTGATGTAATTTTTGCCAGATCAGTGAACAAGTGCTATTACATGAGGGTGAGTACCTTAATGAGGTTCCTGCTTCTTTTCTATACAATGTATAATTATGTTGCATCATTTAAATTTCTCAGTCCAAATAATCCCATTTATATACTTGTATTTATTAGAATTTGACATTCTTCTAACTAATTTTATGATTAGGTTGGTATTTCTGGAATGTGTGGTTGACTAAAGCTTTACTTTTCCTAGCCAACCTCTGCTCCTCAGCTGTGATACAAAGAACAGTATGACTAAACAGGACTATTTAATCATGTATTTTCTTAGTTCTGGGCAGTTTAATGCTTCCCTGGTTACTTACAATACATGAGTTTAACATTTCTGAAATTAGTTCTTGAGATAAACTTTTAATATTATTTATGCAGGTGAGGTATGAAGTATGCTGATCTGTTTGTGGTATGTTTATTATCCAAAGACAATGCGCAATGAAAAAATAATGAACTTATTAATGGTGCTTCTATCATGTATGATTATGCCCCAGAGAATTATTATAACCACCTCTATTTTATCTAAAATAGGAAACTGAAATTGATTTGCATATTTTCTGAGAACTACAATTACACCTTTTAAAAAGTTCTTTTATTTAATTAATTTAAAATAGCCTGATTAAAAAATTTACAGGAAAAATAGTATATTTACTATTTGAAGTGTTTGTGGTCAACTATTAATGGTAGATTAAAGAATCAATAACATATTTTTTTATAAAACAGAGTGATTTTTATTTAATTTTCTGATAAAGTAGCATCATGAGTAATTTTTACTTGTCCAATGGAACTTAGAAGTAGTAACTATTATTATTCTGACTCTTCTCAAATATTGGCAAGTTGGTATTTTTAAATGAGGGAAAAATAATTATACTACTAATTTTATAATTTATTCTGACAAATGTGTATTCTATTAATATCTACAATGAAATAATAATTCATAATGTTAATGGTAAATTTAACCAAATTTTTAATACAAAAATTTTAACTTTTATTTGAATTTTATTGCAGTTTAATATTTTGCAAATTTTCACCTCTTCAAAGTAGTATGTGGGCAGTCTCTGGACTTCTATATTTTTTAGAACATTTTTAATTCCATATATTTTAACTAATATAACTTTTGTGAGAAATAAGTGTTAATTGTTTTCATCTTAAAAATTTACAGCTTTTAGAAGCTTAAAACGCTAACATTTTTCTCTTCCATGTGGCTGAAGACATGGAAGTGTATTATTTCAATACTGTTTTTGAGATCCATGAATTTTCTTTTAAAACTGGGATAAGAAGTTCTTAAAAGCCTTTAGATTTGCCATCAAAAATATAATTTATTTTTCCCTTAAATTATTATATTAATTTTGAAGCAGAACTGTATCCAAAGACCATAATTTAAGTTTCTTAACTACATGTAACAGTTAGATTAGTGCAATTTTGACTTAACAAACATTCTGAGTAGTTTCATATATTTGGAATCAACAGCTAGCTGGTTACAGGGTCCTCATGAATAAACCTGGTTGCATTGTCAGCACACATTTGACACAAAAGGTATATTGTGTGATTAGAGAAACAGTAACATGTTACACAGTATTGCCTCTGGCACAGAATCTCATAGCCTAATGCTCCAGTCTTTAAAAGATACAAAATATTTTCTTGGCCTTTATGTTCATCAAAAATCAATCTCAGGCTGCCTTGGGGTCAAGATAAAAATGATAATTTTGAAAATACAAACACGTACACACATACAAACACGTATGTAATTACTCCTCACTTTTATCTCTAAAATTTTCCCTCCTCTTCTTATCTCCTTTTTTCCTATCTATATTTGTCCCATTCTGTCCATTATATATAGGTGCTGATAAATCTTCAATATTTTTTAGCTTTCATCACATTGCATGACTATAAAAAGTTAATAACAGATTTATTTTTATTAGCATTTATGCTGCAAATGCAAGAGACATCTTAAATTCTAATTTAATGCACCTTTAAAGTCCTTTTTATTAGCCTGTTAATTCCCAGCTGTACTGTTTTATTGGAATGTGCATTCCATTTGTGCCATAGCAGAACAACAGTGTGGATCTGAATTGTAAGGAAAATATACCTACAGTAGTTGTATAAACTATATACTCAAGAGTGTGAATGTATATCATACATAATACTGACCCATTGAAGTTGTAATTATGATGATACATCTTTTGGTATTATAAGTGAAGAATTACAAATATATATAGAGATAGATAGATAGATAGATAGATGTGTATATATATACATATGTACACACATGCATACATCCCTACATAGGAAATTTTATTTGTCAATAAAAGACATCTGTTATTGATAATTAGTAATTCCATCTTAAATTTGAACTATTATTATGTAGTGTGGAAAGTTGTGTGTGTGTGTGTATTTGTGTATTAAATTAAATTCAGAGTCAATGTAATATAGCTACTTTCTTGAGAACTGGAACTGTGTTCTGAGTCCTTCTACTTTTCACATCAAATAAATATTTGTGATTGGATTAATAGGAAAAAATGCATTTGTCATACTTCGTGACCAACATAATTTTGGTTTTTCTTCCATAAGAACTCATATACTTTTTTTTTGTCTTATTTGTATTCTGTGTGTGACCCAGCAGGTGTCAAACTAGAGAAAAGTAGGAAACCAGATAATTCACCTCTAATTAATATCAAACATCTCCCCCACCATCTCCCCCACCATTTTTACATGCATTTCCCCAAATGTAAAAGCAGATGGTACAGAATGACAACTTCCCCTTAAAATTGAAATGGTAAAGTGGGGGCAATGCCAATTCAGCTGTTACAGCTCATTCACATAATGGACAGGATGGCAATTGTGTTGGGAGAGAGTTAAAGCACCCTGGAGGTATAAGTATAAGCCATCTTCCTTGCCACTGCATCAGTCCAGCCATACTCAAACCCAGGAGGGAAAAACATGTGGGCATTGCTTTATTTTGTACATAGCAGGAGTTGGCAGTAAAGTTACACAGAGAAATAGATTTCTGACATTTTCCCTGCCGTTAATTGTAATTTTCCAAGGTTTCCTCTGTGACAGAGTTTACAAAAGGGAGCTTTAGTAAAAACTATCATTAGCTCCATGGATCGATATGGTTTAGGGAATACAAAACAACTTCAGTTGCTTAAAAATAGGAAGTATCAGAGGGTGTTCCCCTCCTCCCTATGGATAGCAAATCACACTATTGATTCGTCTACAGTCTAACTGCATAAAATTTTCAGATATCACGTGGACTAGCTGAGAATACAAATAAAGCTACTCTACTAGTAGGTATGGTGGATAGCTCCTCAGAGACCTCCTGAGTATCCCAGTATAACTCTTTCAAAAAATATGGGATCTTTCCATGATAAGACCATGAAAGATAAGAAATAGCTTAATACCAAAGGTATTGTTGTTTTATTTTTATATTTAGTCTCTTTTTCTGTATTTCTCACTATTTGTCCAATAGCCTTTATCAAGGAATTCTGAGAAAATATAATGACTAAATGGAAATATATATGGAAAACCAAATTAAATAGACCAAAATATGATCTTATAGACATATAATGATAGTATGATTACTAAACTTTGAAGAAAGAAAATTGAGATTAAATATGTATAAAAAAGAAATTGCTCACACCAAGACCTAAATTGATATGAAAAATTAACAAAGTTCTATTCTAGTTTGGACAGTTGCCTCATATAGCTAGTCTATCTTGATTTTGAAGACTGAATAGAGGAGAAATTAGAATTACAGCAAGAGGCTGTAATGAAAAAAAATTTCCAGATCTGAAATATGCACCTTATATCTTACAAAAGTGTCATCAACTTTAATTTTCCAGAATACTTTCATTTAAGATAAATGTTTTCATCATTAACATATGAAATTGATTTACTGGGATTTTTTCCCCTCAGGTATTTGTATATGAATTTTAATTGGTTGACATTGATATACATATACCTACAAGTAGGACCTAAAATTTTCTACTTTTAAATATACTTTATTATAAAAATACCTCAAAACTCATTTTCAGTGGCAGAAAAGTAGGATGGTTTCTTACACCAGTGGTTCTCACCATGCAGACCCCAGACCAAGAGCATCATTATTATCTAGGGACTCATTAGAAATGCATATTCCAGGCCAAAGCTACATAATTTGACATGGGATAAGACCCAGCAATCTGTGTTATAAGTCTTAGAAATAATCCTTCCATGGTTTAAACTTGGAAAATCATTTCTTTGGACCTTTGTCTTATGGAGATACACTCACTAGTGAAATTATATACTTACTAGGAAGCTTGGTAATTATCTGAGGGTATATCTTAACATTAAAAAAGGCAATAGTCTTCAAGGATCAGTATACTTATTGTTAATCAGGAGCCATAATATTTAGAGAAACTAGTAGTTTTAAATAAACCTAATTGAGATGTGTTTGGATATTATGTGTTATGGGATCTGTATGTGTTTTAAAGGCACAGCTCTGAAAATGCTTTCTAAATGAATGGGAACCAGGTTGATTCCATAATTCCTAAAATAATATCCAGCTCTGAAATAGGTACATTATATCTTACAAAAGTGTCATCTACTTTAATTATCCAGAATATTTTCATTTAAGATAAAGGTTTTCATCATTAACATATGAAATTGATTTTACTGGGATTTTCCCCCTCAGATCTTTGTATATGAATTTTAATTGGTTGACATTGATTGTAAAGACAGCAACATTCACTGTAAAGAAAGTGATGGCCATGTAAATAATCTTCAATATCTCACTTGACTTATGTACACTTATATTCCATAGGCCCCAGGCTCTTAGAAGGTAGAAATCATTCAAATGAATTGCACCATTTAAAATAATCTCCAATGATATTGCTGATGCAGGACAATAAAAGTAATCCGTATTAAAATTTTAAAAATTTTCTAATTCAGGAAATAAGATGTTTAATAATACAATAGTAATCAATGTTTAAAAATAGTATGACATGCTGTCCTATAACATAAAGAATAGCATAGCTCTCACTTAGAATGTAGTTACTTTTAGCAGGACATAGTGGCCCATGCCTATAATATCAGCAACTCAGAAGGCTAAGGCAGGAGGATTACAAGTTTAAAGCCAGCCTCAGCAATTTAGAGAGACCCTAAGCAACTTATCAAGATCCTTTCTCAAAATAAAATAAATAAATAAATAAATAAAAAGGACTGAGCATGTAGCCCTGCGGAATAGCTCCCTGGGTTCAATCCCTAGTACAAAAAAAAAAAAAAAGTAGTAATTTATTCTTGTGGAAATTTAATTACATTGTTTCTAGTAAAGTAAGATTTTCTACCAAAAAAATATGCTATCATATTCCAATATGATGAATAACCTTATATCTAAAATTGATTAACTAAGATTGGAGATGATTATATAAATGTTTTATACCTTTTGCTCCTTAAGGGTCAGTACAGTTCTGATTATAAAGTATTAGCAGATATAAGTATGAGGATTAGAAAATGCAGTGTATCACGCACTTTGTAGATTATAAACTTGTTTGTAATTTGGGACATTGAAGATTTTTATTACCAAGGCTTTGAGAAGTCTCACTCAAGGAAGATCCTTGCAAGGGTTTCAAAGATGGAAGAAAGAAAGGAAGGAAGGAAAGAAGGAAGGAAGGAGTTAGTTGAAGAAGGAGAAAAGTTTTTGGAGGATTTTATAATTTTAATTAGAGTAATGAAGAAAAAAGTCTGATAGGATTCTTGAAATAACATGGAACTAGAAAGAGTTAAAGGCAGGAAAGATAATTAGAAGACATGATGGGAATAAAGATCTGGATATTGTAGAAGAAAAGGGAGCTATCATTTAATTAACTGATGTAAGGGATGATTATGTCTCTAATTATTTCAAATAATAAAATAATCATATTAGGCACAGCAGCAAAAATTAGGCAGCATATGTAGAAAAATAAATTGTTTTATATGTATAATTTTTAGTTCTCAATTAATAGTCAATATGCATTTACTTAAAGCCTATTATGTTAGAGAGGAACATTGAGTTTGTCTTTATCTTGTGGCTGGTGTTCTGACATGGTACATATTGAAATTGTGCTGAGTGTATGGGAGACTGTATGAGGTAATAAATGTTTACCTAGTCTAAGGAATCCTTGGGGAAAATCATCTAAACTAATAGTAATTGAGCTGAGATCTGAAGGATCCAGGTGAGGCCAAGGAGAAAGCTTGTTCCAGTAACAGGAACAGTTATATAAACTATGGTTCAAATCTATTGAACAAGGGGGAAAGTGGCACTAGATGAAACTAAATAAGCAGGCAGAGACAAAATTGTCTGTGTTAAAGGCCAAGTTCACTAAGACAATGGGAATCCCTGGAATAATTTTGTATAGAAGTCTGGATGGTAAATTCAGATTTTAATGTTTTCTTGGTAGGGTCTGTAAGATATTACAAGAATATATCACCAAAGATTATTATAAGATTGAAATTAGATGTCTTATTTCTCAAGGTTGTTAACTGTCAATGCACTAAAATTAGACTTTAATGGCTGAGAACATATTGCCATATATCAGAACATTAGGCGCTCTCAGTCACATTATTTGCATTTCACAACGTCACTTCTAATATTTCACCTTGAAGATCACTCATGCCTCTGAGAATAATTTGTATCTGCTTTTGCATTATTATTTGTTCTCCTTTACCACACTGGCCATAGTATCTGAAAAAAACTTACAATATTATCCAAGTTGAAGTCAGTTAAATATCTTTTATTCCTTTGGAGTTACATGCCATCAATTTTAGATAATAGTAACAGATTTAGCACTGAATATTTTAAAATTAAGTATTTTTAAAATTTTAAACAATTAAAGACTACTATTCTGGTTTTATATTTATTATTTTTTGACATAAGCTACTTCAGTGATTCCATATTTTGTAGTATTTATTGACAACTCATAAAGAACAAATAGCATTTTTTCCTGCCTGAGAATTTTAATTTCATAATTACTATCTCACATGCTGGTAATTATAACTCAGTATTTTAAATGACAGTCTCCACTATAAGCAATAACAATGTTTTGTATATTATTAAAGCACAACTCTGTTGCATTTTGTGGACCTTTCTAGACTATCATCTTAGTCTGCACTCCTCTCTTTCCCTTTTAAACATTAGAGTCAAGTACCCCAACTATTTTTGACCCTAGGGCTCAGCTTTAGTCATATCTAAATTCTGTTGTGAATCAAAAGCAAAGAAAACAATGCAAGTCACACTACTTTAAATTTGATTTGGAGGTAGATATGTTATTTTTTAGAAATTAAAGTTAAAACATTTTCCATTGTTTTCAGAAGAAAGGGAATAGACAATAAAGGAAGAGATGCCTGAAATTTTTATTTCAGTAAGAACTACAGTAATATAAAATAATAGTAAACATTTTGATGTTATTTTGTTGCATATCTGCATTATTCTTCTCAATATAATTGTTGAGTGTGTTGATGTAGAAAACTATTTTTTGGATATTCCCATATATATGTGTGTGTGTGTATATATATATATATATATTTATTATGATCCCTGATTTATTCTTTGACCCTTCAGTTTGTTTTGCCTATGGAAGCAGCAAGGGAAAAGGAGACTTTAGACCTTTAGGAATATGAACTAATTAAACACCTTATTGCTTCAGGAGTGAATGATGAATAAAATTTGATTAGAATCAGTCAAGAACAATTTAGCCACATTAAGAAAGAACCTGAGGGCTAGGGATATAGCTCAGTTGGTATAGTTCTTACCTTGAGTGCACAAAGCCCTGTTTTCAAACCCCTGCACCACAAAAAAGCAAAAAAAAAAAAAGAACCTGATATATTGGTTGTCTCTTCTCACCCACACTTGGGTGTTTTAATTGAATTAATCAGCAAAATAAATTCAAAAATTGTTTAAATTCAGTAATACCCAGTTTGACTGATTTAAGCAAAAGATATCTTACTGACTAGATATTTTATCTGACACTCTTGACTAGCTAAATCAGACAGAACAGTTAAACCAGTTTGTAGGCACATGCATCATTAATGCAAGCCATCAAGAACTGGGATTGCTCAAGAAATATGGAAGCAGGTAGTTAGCCATATGTTTGAGAGGATTTCAGTGAAGTTTGCCAGAAGCAGGAATGGACTAAATGACCTCTGGAGGCATTTTCTGTTTCTATGTTTCTCATCTAATTTAATTATAATTTTTTGATCTATATGAAGGATACAAACCTATTTTATTTCAAAATGCCTTGGGTTTCTTTAGGTGACAATTAAAAGGAATGTATTTCTTGTAAGCAAACATTTGAATTCAATGCTGAAATAGCTGTTTTGATCAAACACAAATTACTTTAAGTTGTAGGATAATTAACTGTTTAAACATTCATTAGACAACTGCCTAAGAAATTTTTATGTATTTATTTGCATTTCTAGAACAATAAAATGAATTTATAAGATATTAAAATATGTGCTTTATATGCATGGGAGAAATAAACTTTTTTCCAAAATATGCCTATAATTTGTAAATTAAACTTTCTTCCCTTCCCAGTGCCTCATACCTGATCTACAGCTAAGACAAATTTGATTGTCTTTCAGATTATCCTATTTCCCCTTTTAGCTGAATTTCTCCCAACTTCTGTTATTACTGATTTTTTTTTCCCATTCCTTGGAAACATCCAGTGTCCCCAGACCAGTCCCAAGTTCCCAGCAAATAGACTTTGAACTTTTGTTTAAGATCTGTTCTTCCTAAGCAGCTCATCCTGTGGACAGAGACATCATGAATTACTTTTGGCTGACACTTAGTAAGACTAGAAGAACTTATAATGTGTTAGCAGATTTAGACAAAAATCTCTTTCAGGGATGATTATATTTTAATTGCACATGATTTTCATTCATCTAGAAAATTGATATGCTCAGTTAAAATTGTAGTTTTAATGTGATTTTAAATAGATACACAATTTTTTATCTGAATCCTACCAAGCACATATCTCAAGAGCAAGTAACTGGTGTGATGAGTGTTAAGTATTCATGTATATGTGGATGTGTGTGTAGGTATACATATGAATGCTGTGAACAAAGATGGAGCCATGAGTAAGGTGTTCAAGATTGGGCCTTGTTAGTTCTGACATTTTGTCAGTTGGTAAAACCAAGTAAGTAGAATCTACTGGAAAGACTTCTCATGAAATTTACCTGACATCTATTTAAGAAAGCCACATGAACTGATTTTTTAACCTATTTTTGAAGTAAGATGTAATTATTAGAAGGCACTTGTGAAATATTGGGTGTTGAATATAAGGTTTTGTTAATCCAATACTATATTTTTTATTGTCACATCAAAACCTATCTAAAATGGGAATTTTCTTTCACTGTTGTGAGACTGCATTATGGGTAAAGCAAACAACAAAAAAGGTTGCTGCGTGCATTTTTACATAATTGATTAGGCTGATGGTGAGCATTGCCTACATGTTCCAAACTGCTAGCTTTGATAGAAGTGTTTATGTTTGCAGGGAGGTGGACAGGAAAATGAAGTTTAGAAAGATATATAATATACTTTCTGCCTACTGGTATTCACCATTTGTCACTTAAATGGCGCTAAAAAAAAAAAAAAAAAGGTCCACCAATTCACAGCTTCGTATGAATAAGTATCAAAGTGTGTGATATAGCTCTGAGTAGAGTCAGAGGTCTCAAGGAGGAAATGAATAATGGTTGAACCAGTTAAGAAGATAGCATCTTTGATGACCTTAGAGACAGATGAGGTTAAGTTTTGGTTGGGAAAAGAGGACAGAGTCATGTCAGGAAAAAATCAAGAATTAAGCAACGTTCTGGAAATGGGAATTTGCCCCAGGCAATAGCAGAGAACACCAAGAACCATGGCCCTTTGTTCAGTCCATTTCTTATCCTGTGATGAATAAAATGTTTTCCTGCATTTTAAAATGTTCAGTCCACTAATGGCCTAAGGCAGGAGAAAAACAGTTATCAAAATTACTAGTGATGTGTATGGCCACTTCACAAATATGATTTAATGATTTTGAAAACCCACTGATTGGAAACAGAGCAAGCTAAAAGCAGGAATAAGGAATTTTTCACAAATGTCATGTCCTTAAATCATAAATTCAAAAATGAAAAAGAATAGATCTTACTGCTATATTTAATCTATAAAAAGCATCTTTGGAGAAAATAGGTCTAGCTTATTTTCTGATTGTTCTTGACCAGTAATGGGAAAATTATATGTAGGTGAATTTCATGGTCACTTGGTTTTGTGGATCTTCTTCTTCAAAGAATTTTAATTTCTTTGTCCTGAAAGAATGGCTTTTCATTTTAATATAATGTAATTTTAAAACCTTGCATAGTCTACTTCTGTAAAATTAGCTAAAAGTGTAGCCAATTTTTTTCTCTATAATGCAATATTTCAATGCATTTGAATATAAATGATGATAGTGGTGAAGTTCCTTTCAAAACTCAAGATCATTGTTCGAAGGGTAATGTTCAAACTCTATTTGTTTTATGCCATCTACTTTAATCACATTTCATAATTGATTTGGGAACTGAAATATTTTTTACTGAATTTGTGCATCTTCAGGAATATTGTTCTTTTTTGAGACTGAGTAAATATGCTGTTACCTATTATTTAAAAATTATATATCAAGTTGTCCAGACACCCATAGCTCAATCCAGTTTTAATACTGCAACATTAACATTAAGAAATAAAACTCTACAGAAATGTAAAGTGTTAGGTAAATAATTTTACAATGTGTTTTTCTTTTATATATTACAACCTCAAGTCTCCATGCTATGGTAGAGCTTTCAAATTCTTTTACCAATTTCTATGTTGTAGCAATAGAACTTCTAAAAGGCATATTTTATCACATGCATTTATTATAAAATGGACTTAAATAAAACCTAAATATTATTTGAGAATAGGATATCTAAAGATTTATTTGAATTTTTAGCAGATTTTAAATTGGAACTGATAATCCTTTTTACTTTAGATTTATCTTTTTCATATTTGAACAAATGGCTTCTTCAGTATGGGGCCAAGATTTCAAATCATGGATACCAGAGATAATATTACTCTTCCCCTTTCTAATTTTCTAGGTTAAAAAATACCCAAATTATAAGTAGATAAGAAACAAATATAACATAACTTTTACTTGGACAAAGAATGTCAGTAGAATACTCAAAATAGAATACAAATGGCTATTACATGTAGAGGTGTGCTTTTAAGTGTCTCTTCCAAACAAAACAAAATGAAACCAAACAAGCTAATTTTTATCTTGTGCTGATTTCAAAGATTTCAATACTCTCACGTATGGTCAACCTCAAGCTACAGACTTCATGTCACTTGAGGATTTGGGGAGAGAGACTTAAAGCCTGTGTGAGCTGCTCCTTACACACCAGTGAAATAAAATATATACTCAATCTCACTCATAAAAATGCAAATTAAAACCCAGTTCAAAGTATTATTTTTCATCCACAGATATGACAAACATGAATATGCATGTCCTTTGATCCAGCATTTACATCTCTAGGAAGTTTACCCTAAAATAAACACAACAAGTTCAAACAAGGTGTGGGTATCAATGTGCTCATTATACCATTATTTGTAAGAGTGAAAAATTGGAAATAAATGAATACTTTATAAATAGGATGGATTTACGAAACAATCTGGAATTGCTGTCAAGGAAGAGGTTCCAAAGGAACATCATTTGGGTTCAAATATCATCCTGAGCAATGATTTTGATGTAGGGCTGCCGCAGTCTAGCGGGGCACAGAATCACGAGCCACTCAAGCAGGAACAAAACTTTATTTTTGAAAATGCCGCCAATACTCCCTACGCGCCCGGCAAGCAAGCCGGTCCACCCACGCGGTAGGGTCTACAGGAACAGGGCCCAGGACCTCCCCCGGAATTCCCTCCTACTATCCTTCCCCAACCAATGGGAACTCTCCAGGAGTCCCGTAACATGAGTCCTGTAGCAGGCCAAGGTGAACAGCAGGAGTCCAATTTCCATATGAATGTAAATCTTAACATAATCATATCATCTCAATGGCTAGCTGGCGTCACCTTACAACCAAAAGTGCCATGCATCATATTATTTCATATTATTTGGTTGTGGCTCCTAGCATAGGGCAATTTATTTAGCTTCTCTGTGCTTATAATATTAATGACTTCCAATGTCATTATTAATATTAAATGAGTTAAGAGGTGTTAGGAATTTAGACTATCCCTGGAATTTAATGAGCACTTGGGGAATTTTACCTAATATTTTTATCATGATGTTAACATATATTCATTTAAGGGGTATTTTAGCTATTAATTTAATTTTCCATGTGAATCTATAATAATAAGATATCAAAATGTTAAGATTTCACATAAATAATTTCTGATTTTATGCTTGCAGTATTTTTCATAGTTTATTAGCTATTTAATAAAAATATCTTTAATCCATGTAGATGGAAAAGATGTTTCAACCATGATTTTCTTTTACTGTTAATATTCTTTTATGGGCGGACTGAAAATCAAAGAAGAAAGAACTGATCAGTTTCTCCTCACCCTTAGGAGCCTAAAGAATCATGAATGTTGATTCTAATTGGAAGTTGAATCTTACTTTTATCCATTTAATGATTTTCATGAAACTCTCTCCTAGTTTGTTAAATCATTAAATGGATGTAGCAGGTACTAGTTTTGATTTTTATTAATTGTGACTTGTTTTTCATTATGACATAATTGTCAGTCATGAGACATAACTGCCACACACTGAAGCCAAATCAGAAGACTCCTGCTGGATGAACATAGGACTGTATAGTGTAGGCTGACATTCTGGGGTGGCAAACAAATGTATATTGTTAGTAGTAACAGTACGTGTTATTATTATGAGTCAATAGGAATTTATCAATTAAATCATTTATAGTTTTCCAGGAGAAACTGATAGATATCTGCCTTTTGCTAAGTCCTGAATGTTATTTAATTTTTTTGTGTAGTGTTGTAACTTTAAAAATATATAAATGTACCCATTTAAATGTTTATTATATATCTTTTCTATCTCACATTTAATGTAAGCAGCCTAATGGAAAAATGTTTCTTTGTGATAGCTATTTGATGTAAGCATTGCTAAACATCTGAAAAAGAGAAAGGTAAATTCAGGTAAAGTTGAGATACATGCTTTTATGTAAATCAAATCCATCTAAAGGAGAGCAGTGTGGAAATGTGGTCAAAGGCCAGTGATTTGGAAAAAGACACTCTAGGTCCCTATTCTGGCTCTACAGCCTTGTGGCTACAAAGCCCTGGGCAAGTTTTTAAACAGCCTAGGGTCTCAGTTTAATCAGTAGAATTGAAATAATAGCTCTGACATCATTGGAAGTTATGAGAATTAAAAGATTGTGTGTAAGCCTCCTAGAACAGAGTCTAGATCATCAAATAAAAACTCTCAGTAAATACTAGTCATTAGTATAATGGAGCTATTATGGGGAGTGCAACTGTAGGGGGCATGGAAATCCAGCTAACCATAAAACTGTAGACAGCAAACATTCACTAAATGCCCCCAAGAGTTCAGTCTAAGAATCTGAGGAAATATACTGTTGAATCTGCAAATGAGGCAGAAGATGATGTAATTAGAAATATGTGTTTCTAAGTGAATAGTATGCTATTAGGAAATGACAAACCTGAAGTGTGTTTATCTGAAGTGTGTTTATAGGGAGCTAAAGAATTGGTGATGTTAGGGAAATGTTCTAGAGGATAGGAATTCATCCTGTATTTTAAGATGAATGTCCCAATTGAAAAAGCATATTCAACATAATGATTTGCTTCTGATTAATAAGTTTTCAGACAAAGGGTAAGAAAGCTGTGATGGAGCGGCCTATGGATATAAACATGTCATGTTGAAATATGCACTTTTAAAGGCTACCGAGATAGTGTTCGCTTACAGCAGAGTTAAGAAGACAGAGGGTTTTGCCCCTACTTGTTCTTGAGGAGGATGTTTTCAATCTACGTGGACTTGTTTCTGAGATCATAGATCCACGGTGATTATAATTTTGAGACCTCGGGATGATCCAGGTGTTTCACTAGCCAGCCATCTGCCCAAGGAAATATTTGCTTCTCCCGAATTGACAGAGTATCACATGCATTTAGTGAAGTTTATCTTCACAGTTGGTCAAAAATAAATAAAACAGCAGTGTAGCTCCTGTGAGGATATACTATATGCTTCAATTATCAGTCCATTATATCAGTGGCAGATGTTACATTTGGGTTCCTAACAGGAGGTTTTTTGATGAGCAAAACCAATTTTTTTGGCATGGGCCAGCAATTATCACCACATTTCTCTTTCAAAGGGAGCTGTGTGGCTTTACCCTATCATTTTTAGGTGTAATTGTGTTGTTGTTGTGGTGGTGGTTGTTTTAGAAATGTAGTAACTTTTACTGCAATGGGCCAGTTTTCTAGATGTCATTCAATGAGATTTATTTCTTATTATCAATTACTTGCTTTCTCATCACATTTAGGACATCATCATCATTTTCTGAAGGGTTTTCCCTATATTGTGAAAAATAATTTCAGGGATATATATATAGATTTGAGACATAATTTAGAGTCATACAAGAAGATCAACCTAGTGAAATATTTTGTCATAATGTTTGTTTGCAATTGGTGTCTGTTCCATGGAGAGGTGTTTTCTAAACCAAATATCTATCATATTTGATTTATGGCAACTTGACTTAAAATAATTCACATTAATATCCATTTTAGCACTTGTAAACACCACCTCACAAATTAACATAAGTTATCATTCACTTTTGAGGAATTAATCCAGGCACATATTGTAGCCCATGGGCCAGCAACTAGATCTCTAATCCCCAATCCCATCAACCCACATAATCTTTTCCACTTGGTTATTGCTCTCTCCTAGAATAATATATCTACCTTGTCCTTATTATTCTATCTTAGTGTTTTAAAATATAATGTTCGGATAATCTAATAACCATAGCCTACACTTTACTCTTTAAAAAAATCAAACACTGTCATACACAAGGTCATGTTTGCTTAACACATTCATAAAAAATTAAATAAAAGGTTCATGTCATTAGAATGGGTATATAGTTAGTACCCCTTATCCACAGTTTCATTTTCCATGGTTTCATTGATCCATGGTCAACCATAATCCAAAATTTCATACAGAAAATTCCAGAAATAATTCATAAATTTAATGGTGTGCCACCTTGAGTAGCATGATGAAAGCTCATACAGTCCTACTGTATCCTGTCTGGCACATGAATGGTCTCTTTGTCCACCATTTCCACTCTGCTCACTCTCTTGTCACTTAGTAGCCATCTGGGTGATCAGATCCACTGTCCTGGCATCTCAGTGCTTGTCTTTATATAACCCTTAAATAGCAGCCTGGTGCTGCACCTCAGGGCCACATCCTGCTCTGCTCTCTTTATCTCCTCACTTGGTCATCCTGTCATCACTCACCATCATAGGAGGGTTATCCCAGTACAATAAGACATTTTCAGAGAGACCACATTCACATTGCTTTTCTAACAATGCGTTATTCCAGTTGTTCTATTTTATTGTTTATAAACTAACTGGGCCTAATTCACAAATTAAACTTGATCATATTCATGTATGTATAGGAAAAAGCATAGTTGATGTACAGGGTTCAGTTCTATCCTCAATTTCAGGAATCCAATTGGGGTCTTGGAATATTTTCTTAAAAAATAAGGGGAGCTAGTATTTTATATATATATATATATATATATATATATATATATATATATATATATATATATATAAAAACAACAACAAATTTTGACTCCTCAAAGAGTCATCAAGTATCTTTATGTCTTCCCCAGAGTTTCCTTGACAATAGCACAGCAGACTTCCTGCATTCCACAATTCTGATGAATTCCTTTTTTGGATTTATTTGTTTCAAATGATATAGGAGCCTTATATACTATCCTATAATGATTTTGTGTCATATCATACCAACCATGATATTTAGTAAGCATTTTATTTATGTGAATGTAATTTAAGGAACAGTATACTAAAAAGGATGCATTTTATTTTTTTTTACATTGGATTGTGATATTTCTGATCATTTTTATCAAAAGATAAGAATCAAATTCAGAAACCCCTGTTCATAAGATTTCTATGAAAAAGTTGAATTAGTTTGTAGTACCATTATGTAGACTACAATTTGTTCTCAGTGAGAAGGTTACTTATGTTTTTAAATTATTGGCATATTTTATCAGGGAACGGGGTGGGGGGGGGCTTTTAGCATGAAAGAAAGAAACAAGAAAACATAAAGAACTGCTCTTTTTTTTCATATTTCTGCTTATCAGTGATAATGCATACGTGGTATCCTGAATGAAAGTTTGAAGCTCACTAGTCATTCCTTCATGCTTGCTGTTAAGCATTTACTTTATCATTCAAATGAATTTCATGTTATATGTTTTGTTTTCATCCACATCGTTCAGGGATATTTGAATTAGGACTTTCACGTATTTACTTTGTACCCATAAACACGTTAAGAGGTCAAAGTAAATTATAAGTAACTAAAATGCAGAAGTGTGACTGACACTTCTTTCTTTGATGCGTCTATCTATATTCAGTTTATCATCAAAGTCTTACCCATTTTGCATTAAAGTATTTTGTGAGTGTTTCCATGTTCTTCCTTCTCTATGACTCTCACTTTATGGTGTTATCATCTTGCTAACATCATCAATTGTCTTTAGAGTACTTAGTATTATCCTAACTGGTTTTCCACAAGAAAACCTAAACCTTCCTCCAATGAGTCAGATAACTCTTTCCACAATGAACATCTGATTAAGTCACCCCCTTTATTCCTGCCTAAGAGGCTTCAGTGGCTTATCAGTGCTTTTAAGGTAGAGATGAATTCTTAACATAGTATCTAAGCCCCAAGATACTAGTAGCCTCTTCTATCTTCAGCTCTATCTGTTACCACTTGCATTTTTACCCTTATCTGGACTCAACCATATTCTTTTCAGGCACAGGACACTTTCACAGAGTTAGTTCTTCTGTTTGGAACATTCCTCCATGTGTTTCTCAACATACTCACCCTGTACCTTTTAAGTATTATCTTGTTCTTGAGAATTTAGCTTCAGCATTTTATCCTAGAGGCTGCCTTCTTCTGACCTCTTTGAGCAAAGTGTTCTTGGTTAGACACAGAATACTTAAGTGACAGTTGAACTTCTTTAGTGTAACTAACATGTATCATCTTTCTAGATTATTAATTCCAAGAATATAAAATTTACTCACCATTTTATCTCTCATACCTATCACAGTCCCATGTTGATCTATCAATGAAAGACTGAATGAATGAACTGGTGTTGTGAGGTGCAGGTGATGGATAAATTTCCTGAACAATTAAAAAAAAACAAGAGTGAAACTTTAGCATGATCTTGTATTAAGGGAAAAAGGACTAGGGATGGCCACTGTCTCTTAAGATGATATGTCACCCTGAGTTGGCATTCTACTAACATTGAATAAATAAGAACACAGTTCAGAGGATTTCAAAATCATTTTCATAGTACTAAATTTGCAAAGTGAATCTAGATTCAGCTCAGAGACTAAATATTGTAACTTTGATTTAATTATTTTTGTAATGCATGATTCTTAGCAGGCTGTAGATGACAGGCAGAACCACTGAGATATTGTTGGATAAAAGGGTATTACAGATTTCTTTTTAATGAAAACATCATAGGGATTTGGTATTTAGAATTTAATTAAAAGTTCCATATGTAAATTTTTTCATCTTACAAAAAAGCCTACAGTTACTACTTGCTAATAAGCTGACAACATAAATATAAAAACTTGACCACTTTATGTATGTTTTTTTCAAATGAAGTATTAGTCATGTTAACCATAATGCTTATGAGTGTTTTCATTTAAAATTGAGTTTAAGGTGTTGCTTCTTGGGGAAATAGTCAGTCCACCCTCTGTCTATCTTTGTCTCTCTGCTCCAGAAATTTTATTTTGTATATAAAGAGTAAATACTATTTTAATTTAAAAAATTCCTATCTTAAATATTGGAGTGTGTGTGTGTGTGTGTGTGTGTGTGTGTGTGTGTATGTGTGTGTGTATATATACACATTCATTCTTTGGTGAATGCCACTTACCAGGCTCTATTAATGCTCAGAGTAGAACATGGAGCAGAAATGATGGATTTCTTGCCTCTGAGCTTGTACTTTGCTGGAAGGACATTAGGTATATGGTGGGGTAATCAATATATTGCTATATGTGTCATGTAATGGGATGTTCAATGTTATGGGGTACATGTAGGGTCATCACTTATGAACTTGGAGCTTTATGGGAGATTTTCTTGAGTAAGTGTAAACAAGGGGGAAGCTGAAGGAGGAATAGGAATTAGGAAAGTGGAAAAGGGAGATGGCATGTTGAATTTCTGTATTAGTCTTTTTGAGCTACTAGACCAAAATATCAGGGACTGGGTGGTTCAAAAAAAAAAACAGAAATTTATTTCTCACCATCCTGGAGACTGGGAAGTTTAAGAGGGTGCTGGCATGGCCATGTTCTTAATGAGGGCCTGTCTTCTGATTTGCAGATGGCTAAATCGCTCTATCTTCACATGGTGAAAGTGAGCAAGCATGGGTCTCTTATAAGGACTCTAATCCTATCAGGGTCCCCACCCTATTGCCTCATCTAAACCTATTTATCTTCCAAAGATTCCACCCCAATTCCATCACACTGAGGATTAATGATTCAGCAAATGAATTTGGCATGAACATTCAGTCCATAACCACATCTGTCTTCAGAGATCAAAAAGTTTAACACAGGAGAGTCACGTTTTAAAAGCACAGAATGCAAATACAGGAAGAGTTAGCCTGAGGTTAGAGCTATAATCAGGGGCTAGATCATGAACACACCCTCTGTTACTACTGAGTTTAGACTCTAAACTGAGCAAAACTGGAAGCCTCTGGCACTGTTTTAAGTAGGGAAATAAAATATTGTGAAAAGAACAGAAATAATTTATTTAGTTGGTAGAGAGAACTTTATGGAAAAAAAAAATGGTAAGAGCTGATAGTTAGGAATCCTTGTCTCCTGGCCTTGAATTGGTCTTAACTACCCTGTTGTAAGGTAGGTAGCTTTGGTGTATGTACCTTTGGTATATGTAAGACTCCCTTATACCATTAACTTTACCTCTCTGGGATTCAGCATTCCGACATGAAAAATAGTAAGCGTAGTTATTTGTAGATGATCTCTAAGTCCCCTGCAACTGCCAAGAGGCTTTAACAAAGAAACATGGTGAGAATGTTTACCTTGAACTGTGATTCTGTGTATACTATCCTATACCTGGGGAAGTAAAAGATTTTATAGAAGTTCTGCTAAATTAGGAGAATTCATCTTGGAAGTTTAATAAAAGTAAATCTGTGATGTCATTTTCTCTTTGTTTTGTTCTTCCTACTAAAATATGTAAATAAAGCTTCTGCTTAGTTTTGTTCTAGGTAGTTGAGGGAATATTATAGTGATGTGTTATTGAAGCCAACCATTTTGAGCTTCAAATATTTTGCAAATGTTTTAGAATTCTATGTTTTTGTTTTCATGTGATAGAAAATCCAGTTTGCAGAAAAAAGAAGTCAGATATTTTTTCTATCCATTAACTACCCTTGAATCACATACAAACATACACAGAGAAAGGAGGGAGAGAGACAGGCAAAGACAGAAAAAGAGGACAGTAGGAGGCAGGGGAT
Source organism: Spermophilus citellus (assembly GCF_964194105.1). Taxonomy (NCBI): domain Eukaryota; kingdom Metazoa; phylum Chordata; class Mammalia; order Rodentia; family Sciuridae; genus Spermophilus; species Spermophilus citellus. The sequence goes on along the minus strand of NC_138192.1, from coordinate 112,312,969 downwards.
AGGGAGAAAGCAACAGAGAAATAGAGAAATAGGAAATGAGGATTTAGCTCTATCAGTAAGCCTTTTGGTGTTGAATAGATCTAAGCCACATGCCAATTTTCTCCTCAGTTGAATGAAGTGGGCTTCATTCATTCTTCATTTATTGCCCATTCACTACCAGTCAGATACTGTTCTGTTAGTTATATGTTGACATAAGGTGAAAGGGAATTGTTTCTAGAGTCAACAGAAAAAAGTGAATAATTCTTTCTGAGATATGAAGAGAAAACTTTACATGTAATATAGTGACATTTACACTGGATCTTCAAGAAAGAATTGCAGACAGAGAAAATAGGACTGTCATTCATAGGAGAGAAATAGCAAAGGCAAAACCCTACCTGCAAGAAGTAGGAATTTGTCTATGGAAATCTTAGACTAAACCCATTTGGTGTAACTTAACAGTTTGGGATAATTCAGGTGGAATAGCAAGATATTCACCTAAAAAAGTATATTTGGACCAAATTACAAAAGATTTTGTAGGCAATGGTAAGGAATTTTTAATTTATCTTTAGTCAACAGGAACGATTTCAAGATTTTTTAACAACAGTTTGATGTTGGTAATGGAAGTTCTGTTTTTAACACTCTTCCTGCATCCAAATGTGGAACCAACTGAAAGATGTACCCAGAGATCAAAGTAGTCACGGCTTTTAGTGTGTGGGCAAACTAGCTTCCCAATAACTCATTCTAGAATTAGTCTTGTCCTCCAAAATGTCAGGCCTCTTGTCTCAGAAATAAAAAATGTACAGAAAAACTTGAAGTACTGCAGAAAGACTGTCTCCAGAGAGATGGAAGGGACTGGTCTGAGTTTTCTTAGTTTTTTTTTTTTTTTTCTCTCTTCTAAACTCTCAGGAAATCATTCCACCTCTGAAGGTAGGGATCTAAAAAGTTAGCTCTTGTCCAGAGGGTTCACATGGAAATATGAAGCCTGGGAGATCAGATGCTCCTTCTTAACAAATAACATGATCAACTTTATAGAGTGGATGCCTGAACAAACATACACAATGGGATGCCCAATGGGTCAGAAAGAAAAACAAGACCTTGAGTTAGAGGGAAAATGGTCAGGATAGGAAGGGAGAGATGCATTAAAAGGACTTTTGTGTAGTAGAATTGAGAGAAGGGGAAGTGGGAATGATGGGAAAAATCTAACATTAGTGCAGAAGTGTGTGAATATACTTACATGATCTGAATCTGAAGAGATGTGGTGTGTTAATATTTAATATATAAAATATAGGGAAAGAAGAGGCAGAAGCAGAGGGTATAGAATAAATTACATAAAAGTGTACACTTAAGCTTAGATGTGGGAGCTAGAACTATAGATTGGGGAATCATTGAGGCTACAAATTAAGGCCTAAAATTGAGTAACATCACCCATGGGCAGGAAAAGAAAAGAGAATTTAGGACAGAACACAGGGGAACACTCATGTTTAAGATGTGAGGAAGTTCACCTGGGAAACAAGACCAAGGGAAAAAAAATAGAAGTATGAAAAGTACCAGGAAAGCATTATCTCTCCTAAGAAAATGAAGATTTTTAGGAAGTAGTTGGCGGTCAACATTATTTTGTCATAGAAAAGATAGGAGACTGGCATATATGAAATTGTCTTTGATGTCATTTAAGCTAATCCATGAAATAATATAATTTATTAAAGAAAACAAAATTCACACATATTTCTTTATATCTAGGAAGGTAAATAAGTGGATTATAGTAAGCATTTATAAGAAATCTTTTTATATCTCTACATTTTAATTTAAATAATTATAATTTTTACTTTTTTATACCTGTATATTTTAATATCCCGAGCCTCTTAGTAGGAAAAATTGGCATTAGAAAATTAAAAAATGGCCAGGCACGGTGGTGCATGCCTGTCATCCCAGCAGCTCTAGAGGCTGAGAAAGGAGGATCATGAGTTCAAAGCCAGATTCAGCAATGACAAGGTGCTAAGCAACTCAGTGAGATCCTGTCTCTAAATAAAATACAAAATAGGGTTGGGTGTATGGCTCAGTGATCAAGTGCCCCTGAGTTTAATCCCTGGTATACTCCTCCACCCCTCAAAAAAAGAAAATTAAAAAATGTAGGAGCTGGACTTATAGCTCATTGGCAGAGCACTTGTCTAGCATTTGTGAGGCACTGGGTTCAATTCTTAGCACCATATAATAAAACAAATAAAATAAAGGTATTGTGTCCATGTACAACTAAGAAACTTTTTTAAAAAATTGAAAACTGTAACATTTAGCTAAAGGAATGATAGAGTGAATTTCATTAAAAATTCTTATCCAAGACCTCTTTAAAATAATTTTTGTTGCTTTGAACAAAAATATAAATAAATTAGTTTTTATGGAATAAGTATCTTAACATTTATTGTATGTTATAAAAATATGAATATATATACATTTAGCATCATTTTTGCATTACATATATAAGTGCTTTTGAAAAACTGATCATCTTAATGGAAGAGTAGTAAGAATACACATGGTAATATAATATAGGGTATAACATTTAAAATGATTTAAAGATGTTTGTCAAACAACTTTGAGTTAAAAGTTATTAGTAGAGTACCATAAATCAATTAAATACAAATGACATTTTAATATCCTTAATCTCACAGTTTGCAGGTACCTTTCACTCTTTTCCCTGAGGAATAGGTTGCACAATCCATAAACATTTCACCCTTCCCAAATGGTGTGTCTTGTGACCAAGAATACGTTCAGAAGTTTTTGGAAAGGACTTGCAGGGAATCATGCCTTTAGAAGATAAAGTAGTCTCTTTGCAAAGACAACCTGGTTCAAATGGGAATGTCCACAGATGTAGTCTTTGATTCTAATTTAATCAAATGGTACAACCAGCATAGATCTTCAAAGAAGATGTGAGTTTTCCATATATTGAAGGCTTTGGGGAGTGCTGTGCCTTTACTCTTTCAATGGAAAATAAGTACATGTCAATGTGAGATAAGTGATCCCATTCACATAAATTTTGTCCTTGGAAGTCTGACTTCATTCTGAAATGTCTTTTAATTTGTTTATTTTACCTGATATATATCATTCAGTCCTGTGGAATTTAAGGAAAGTTCTCAAAACACTCATCAGATGTACTTATTCCATAATTAACAATGTCTGCCATAGTTAACTGAGGACGTGGTTCCTTAAGTAGCAAAATATTAAATGTGGAGACTGAAAATCCAAAGGTGTCATATTTTAAAATGGTCAAATCATATCCTTTTCTTCCTTTCCCCTGAAAAATTTCTCATGACTGTTTTTGACATACGTCTCCTACTAATTTTTATCTGTACCTGTGGTTTTCTATCAGTTCAGCTACAGCAGGAATCTGTCTAATGGCAGACCTTTACTGAGACAGACAGTTAATGGGAACAGTAGCAGCCCTGAGGTGTGTTTATATAGTCAGACTCACTTCCTCTACTCCTGTGATATATGAACTACTTCTGAAGTTTCCCAGCTGTTTCAGTGGATAAATCATGGCAGTAGGAGCTCATATATAACCTTCAATGTCCTGGCTCTATACTTTGTAGTCTTTTTCTTTTTTCTCTTTGGCTATCTGGAAGAGATTTCAAACAGACTTGTCCATGTGCAACCAGCATTGTTCTCTCCATCTGCCCCTCCTACCTCCTTTTATTCAGCTCAGGGAAATTTGGAATCTTTTATGATTTGCCTTTATGTCAGTCAAAACAAAACCCACTCTCTACTAGAGGTCAAGTGGTTTGTAGATTCATTTCCTGATAATAAAAGCAAGACTGTGTGTGTGTGCACATATGCACACACATTCAATGGAAGCCTCTGTTGTGCAGTAGTCATTGTTATATACAGGTATTCCTATTGTTTTAGGCAGCTATAGTCACGTTAGTATGTTTCTTGGCAGTAACTGGCTGCCATTACCCACCATCTTTCCTCTGGTTCACTGTGTCCCTTCAAGCTGTCCTCTTTGTTCCTGCATGCCTCGGGCTTGTGCCTTTGCTCTTCTCTCAGCCTGGGGTACTCTTCCCAAAGATAGAGCCCCAGGGCTCACTTCTCTCTGTTCTCTCCTATTTAACACACTATCTCCCTGTCCTATTTTTCTTGTGTCATGGTGATTGATCATAACTTGTAATTATTATGATATTTATTTCCTTTGTATGTATAATATAAATTACATATACACTGGGATTTATCTGTTTTGTTCTCGGTGGTTTCACTAGCAGATAGAACCATATCTCTGACATGATGAGAGCTCAATTAAGTTTTCCAAGGAAATGGATATCAATTATGTATATATACACAACATAGAGTGAGACAGACCTTTGTTTAATAATTTTAAAAAATGTTTTTCATATTATACATTTAATTCTGCATCTGATCTTTTCTTACATAACAATATACCTTGAATTTTTTTGCATGTTAGTAAATATAGACCTACTTTAAAAATCCAAATATTAGGGCTCAGGATATCCCTCAGTTGGTAAAATGTTTGCCTCATATGCACAAGGCCCTGGGTTCAATCCCCAGCACTACACACACATACACAAAAATAAAAAAATCTGAATATTAATATAGGTGTTCCCTGATTTATTAATTGTTATTATCTATTGATGAATAGGAAGGTTTCTCTTCTTTTTGCTAAGTATATCTTTGTTAAAGTAAACATTTCTATATATACTTCTTTACATAGTTATGCCAATATTTCTGTAAAATAAATTTTCAAAATTGGATATACTGGGTCAAATCAAAGAGTATGTGAATTTAAATTCTTACACATACTAATGAATTTTCTTCCAAAATGGAAGAAAAGATATACATATTCTCCAGGGACAAATGACTGAACCTGTTTTCCTCACATATTTACCATCACTGGGTATTACCAAGTTTGTAATCTTTAATATATTTGGGAAGCCCAATGTTATGTTTCCTTTAATTTATTTTTTCAAATATGATTATCATTGATCTATCAAATATGATAGATCAACCAGATTTATAACTATTAGTTACTTCCATCTGCAAAAATGTAAACTTTGATCTGACATCTTATAGTAATTTTAGCTTCAAACTCCATTATTCTTTACCATGACTCTTTTCAGGCCTCAGCCTCATTAACAGTTGGGGTCCACTTGATCATTTCTTTGTTTTTTAGTTTTCTCATAGAAGTATTTTCTCTTCACCTTAATTCTCCATTTCTTGAAATTCTAGGCATCATTTTAGTCATGGTTTACATGTCATATGTGTTCTAGGACAAGTTCAGTTGAATTTACTTTTTCTGTTTCCCTGTTATTAAATTTTATTATTCTGTATGGTTCCTTTGTCCTCATTTGCCTACACACCTAATTTTTCCTACCAGATTTTAAGATCCCCAAGAATCTTGAATTATGAGTCGCGTGTCTTCCTCTCCCACAGCTCATAGCATGGTGCCTTCCATTAGAAACCGTTGAAAGAAGGCATGCATGCATGTCTAACACTGCCCAGTGAACACACAGGCATCACTGAGGAAAAAGAGATGCCACCTCAGGAGAACAATTCTAATGAAAACAAATTGGCATTCATTCCCTATAACATTCTCTATATAAAACTCATTTAAATCTATGAAGAAGAAGAAGTTAGTTTTTTTTTTTCTCTTTACTCTTGAAAGAGTGAAATCTAAAATTATTCCAGTGCATTCTTCAGGGTTTTGAAAATGGAGACATGAATGATTTTATTTATAAAGAAGAAAACAGACTAACTGCTGCTTAAGTAGACATAATTTTAAAGATTTGATTTTCACCAACTTGTTTCAGACAGTAGGGATTTCAAAGAAAAATGAGGCCATCTTGGTGGAAGTGTTTATGAATGGAAAGTACCAAACAAATAGTAAGTCATTATATTCCTTTCACTAGGACAGTCAAAATGTCATATTTTAAGCACACACGTTTGAGATGTTCTCGTCTACTTCTGTAGAGCTAGGAATGATGTCTTCCAGGATTTCCAGACTGTTAGGGTGTGATACAGCTTATAATACAGCTTTAAGTTTAATATCAAGGAATGGTCATATATATAGATCAAGGAATGATCTATAAGATACCAAAGAGCAGAGGTTGTTTATTTTTTTAAAAAAAATGATTAATTTAGTGTGCAACAGAGAATAGGTACTCAGTATTTGTTGAAACAAATTAATTTGTGGGCAGGACTGAATAAAATTTGAAGCAAAGATCACTCTCACTTTCTTTTTTTGTTATTATGCATTTGAATGATGTGTAGTCCAGGAATGGAGCAGGTGTTTGTAGATGGTTTTAGGAAATTTCCTTTTAATATATCTGTTCTTCCATCTTATCTCATTGGTTTTCCCTCTGCATGGTTAAAATACAGTTGTTGCATCAATATGATGTGTCCATATTGATGAACAAAGATGCAGGAGGGATGAAAGAGAGTTTAAGGGTATGCCAGCCAATTCTGTGACATTTTTTCAGGAAAAAAGAAAAGAAAAAGCTCTCTCAGAAAGCTTTCTTAGAACCTAAAAAAGATTTCATTGATTAGAGATGACATTGCTGTTTCTTTTTGAGAACGACAGTAACTATTTGTACATTGGGATGCATGAAAGGATCTATCCTCCCTACAACAAGGTTTTTCATCACCTTGCAGGGTTGGAAATAGGATGAGATGATTGACACATTTGCCTCTGATGTAAAATTTATGGCAGTGCCAAAAACTCAGTGATAAATATAAGTAATTTGGGGGGATAAAAAATTAAAAATAAAATTCATATCAAAGATCACAATGAACAAAAAAAAATCAGAAGTTTAAATAAGGAGAGCATTCTACCCTCAACTTACATGACTCATTGAGCTTTTTTCTCAGTCTCAGTTAATTACCTATCAAATAAAGGATAATTTATCAGGAATAAAATAGGAAAATTAGAGAATGAAGGAACAAGACAGGAGAAATAGATGGACATCTGCTGCTTGTTTGACTAACTACAGTTAATCAAAAACAGTCTTTTATTTTAATTGTGCTTTGTGTTATCTTTGGAGTTTTGTGTCTTAGAAATACTAAATAATATAAAAGATGTTTGTCCATAAAAAAAGTAGTTTGTAATAGTATATTGGTTAAGTTATTTAAATAATAATGCACAGTTAGAGGCTAACTCAACCAAAAACAAAGTGGATGCATATTTTATTAATTAAAAATGATCAAGTTAAAATTATTTTTAGAAAAAATTGCAACTTCATGTGGTTTAAATCTTCTTTAAAGAAATTACAAGAGATTAATAACAGGCCAGAAAACCACATTATAATCAATCCTGCAATTAACCAGAATGATAGATGAAGGGATTATACTTCTAAAAATGAAAAAGAGGAGTAATAATATTACAGCTGTCCAATACATACAAACTTAAAAGGGGAAGTAAGTAAGTATTTATTTATTTTCCCCTCAGGGATGAATATTCATCTTTTTCTAAGAGTTAGAAAAAAAGGTTCAAAAAACGTATACAATAAAATATTAATCAATGTAAATGAAAGTCAGGATTCTTGGTGCTTCAGTGAAGTATCTCATCATATCTTACCCAACTGTCTCCTTTTTTTGTCTGGATAGTATTTCATAGTTAGGGAATCATCTTATAATGTTTAAATATCAAACTATTCCTGCCAAATGCTCAATCTCTGCATTAACACTGCCATTAACAACACTTTTATTTTAGAAATAAAAGAGCCACAAATGTAATTTTAAATTTCCAATAGGCATAATAAAAATAAATAATAAACATAAAAACTATGTGATAATATAGTTTATTTAATTGACTATGCCTGAAATATTAAAATTAAAAAGTATTGAAATTTACTTTTTTTTTCTGTAATACATCTTTAAAACTTGGTGTGCATTTCACAGTTACTGGCACATACCACTTCAGACACACTGATTCACATGTGGCTAGTGACTAATTCTATTAGTGCAACTAGATGTTTGTCTAACTTTAATGCCTAGTGTATGTCAAGTAGCCTATTTGACATAAAAATTGTTCAAGTTTTTTTTTAATGTATAAAAACAGGACATTAATACTGAGCCAGCTGTAGTGGTTCAGTGGTTAAACCCTCTGCCCCAACCAGGGTTCAATCCCTAGTACCAGAAAGAAAAAAAAAAAAAGGCAAAAAAAAAAAAAAAAAAAACTTATCTGGAGAGGCACAAACTATATGAAGGGCCTATCACATTACTTGTGTGACTGGACTTACTGATAGAAATCTAGTGAGGAGACAGACATAATGTCCAATTGCTAAAGCTGTTTTCATGTGCCGTCTCAAATTATATCAATCCATGTAATTCCATTAAAACTTTTCATTATTCTTTGGGACAGCCTGTGTTAATTATAGACTGAGCAGTTAAATTCTTATTACCTTTTAATATTTTTAAAAATAAAATCTCTCAGTCCTTTATTTATACATTAGATCAAAAATTGAATTGCAGATATGTTCAAAATACCACCAAAAAGCTGTAGGCTTTGTAGCAGTGATCAAGTTAAATTAATAGAAAATAATTTTGAGGCGGGGAGTGGTGAGTACTAGGGATTGAACTCAGGGGCACTCAACCACTGAGCCACATACCCAAGCCTTTTTTGTATTTTTTATCAGTGAGAAAGGTTATCAATGAGTTGCTTAGCGCCTTGCTTTTGGTGAGGCTGGCTCTGAACTCACTATCCTCTGGCCTCAGCACAGTGAGCTGCTGGGATTAAAAGCAGGTGGAAAACTGGAAAATAGTTTTTGTTTCAGCTTTTCCCTCTTTTTAATGAATAGTGATTCTATATTATTTATTCTTTTTATTATCATGTTCTATAAAAAGAAATACCTGAAAAATATGGTGTAGAAGAGTAACTAATAGGAAAAGAACATTAGCAGGGAGTATTAGAATATGGACTTATTGGTTTTTTTCATCTGAATGAAAAATGGAAACAGCAACAAAAACATGCCATAAAATAAAACTTGGTACTTTCTCATAGATAAGAGTCTCTAGTTCTGAGATTCCAACAGAAGGAGATAAACTGAATTATTGCCTAGTTTGCAAATTGTTTACAGAGAATGCTGATGTAAGTGAAGAGATTTGGCATTCTTGCCCTCAAGTGTCACCCAAAGTAAACAAAAAAGAAATCTTTTGTGAAGGCCAAGGGAGCTACCAGGTACTATGTTGTCATTTCTATAAAATTGTTTTGCCTGAATTTCAAAATAATCAACTCCTTAATTCATATGATTAAAGGATAAATTTCATTGGTTCTTCTTCATATTTTAGTGTGAAAAATTATTAAATAGAGTGTTTTGAAAGACGTACTTGCCATCTAGATTTTACCATGGACATTCTATCATACTTACATTTTCATTTATCTACTATCACCATATCCCTCTAACCACTATTTTAATTTAATTCATAATTATTTTCATAATGAATTTCAGAACTCAGTAAACTTCCCCCTAAATGCTTTAGCATATTTAATAGTAGAGTTCAGTATTTGTCTGTAGTCTTTTATGAAATAATATAACATGGAAAAAAAGGCTAATGAATTTATAGTTCACTACCAGTTACTATAGGAATTAGGTTCCATTCATAGGCTATTTTTATCATGTTAAAGTTTAGTGTTGGTTTCACTTATTTAGTTTGCATTACTGAATTATTGATAATCATATAACCCAAAGGACTAGTATGCTAGGGTCAGGTAGTTAATAAGAAGTGCTTTCCTTATCTTTTCATTCAAAATTTCCTTTAAGTATATATTTCTTTCATATCTAAAAAGCAGTTGGTGAAAAAGATTAAGAATGTGATCCTCCAAGAATTGAAGGTTTTTAGCTACATGAAGTCTTACATTCAGAGATGCTTAAGTTAAGACACAAACTCTTAATGCAAAATAGTATAGAGTTTAGTGGAACACTTTCCTACTTTTATCATTACTATGTATGTAAAGCTGTGAAAGAAAATAAGGCATTATGAATCTGGTTGAATTATTCTGATGATTTCATTTTACCAAGTGGCTACTCCTGTCTGGAGGCAAAGATAATTGGAAACTTAGGCAGATGGGTGTGGTATAACTTTTAATAAAGTTCATTATATTAGTAGAAATACTCCTTTATAGAGAAGTATTAATAAAGGAAATTACAGGGCTGGGGATGTGACTCAAGCGGTAGCACACTCACGTGGCACGCATGCGGCCTGGGTTTGATCCTCAGCACCACATACAAACAAAGATGTTGTGTCCGCCGAAAAACCAAAAAAAAAAAAAAAAAAAAAAAATATATATATATATATATATATATATATATATTAAAATTCTCTCTCCTTAAAAAAATTTAAAAAATAAAGGAAATTACATAAAACGGTTTTTTTTTACTCAATGAATCTTAAATATGAAGATAGATGAGTGAGGAGACTAGAAATATTTTATGTGATCTTAGTTGTATAGCAGATGGAGATTAAAGACTCTTTGAGTTATTGTTATTTTGTTTCCCGTCATAAGCATTCTTCCATCTTTAAATGAGAAAGCTGGGATTATATCCTTCTGTATATGAAAAATCTTGAACATTCATGGTATATGGAGTACATCACTGCTCTTTTTTGGTAATGCATATTTTCCTCTTTCTAATTTTATTTTACTCTTGATTTTGTAGCATTTGCAGTGCCTTTTTGGAATTTCTTAGTTTGTACTTTCAAATGTAGATATTGTAGTGCTGCTTTTAAAATCAAGTGTTCCCCCCTTCCCTATCTACTCCTAGTGATGGATAAGATTGTGGTGATGTCTCCTAAAGGTCAAAGTATCAATTAAGAAGAGGCCATCAAGTGTCAGAAGGCCTTAGGCCTCAGAGAAAAATGGTCAGTAACTTGATTAAGAGACTCTGTGAAGAGTGTCTCCAATTCTCTCAACAAAGAAAAGCCCTTAGGCCCAGACTTATGCATTTCCAGTGAAATTTAGCATTGGATGCACATCCTCTTTTCAGAAGAGGAAAATATAGAATGGTAGAGTGTAATCACATTATAATTACAATGTAATAAAAATGTGGATGTAATTACAAAAGGAATGTAGAAAATGGCAATTTAACTTTTCAATTTTTCATTCATGTTCACATACATTTATAAGACTTTTATGTATGGTAAATGCATATTTTTAAAAAGGCTTTATTTGGTTAGGGTAGGATTCATGGATAAAGCTCCACTCTCTTTAACAGGAAGCAAGAGAAATGAGAAGGGTCAGGGGATTATATTATGAGCCACTAGATTATAAGTCAATTTTTAATAGTTTTTAGTTTTCATTTTTCTCCCATCTTCCTATGCTGCTACCTATCTGAGTTTACAACCATCCTACAACCTCCTAAAAGCACAGGGATGAGCCTGAAGCTTCCAACCCAGGGTTCTTTATGATTGACAACACACTAACTAGTCCTTCTCTCATCTGAAATAGTTGAGCCCAATATTTATTATACATAGTCCCTCTGCTCATGAAAAAGTGATGCTAAAATGAAGATAGAAATTTTAGGTAGAAAAAAGGATGATGAATGAAATACAGAAGAAATAATGTTGAAGATATCACATCGGGTTTACCATGGATGTCTTCGTGAAGCCTATTGTTGAAGAGAGTTTGAATTAAGGCTTTGGACATGAGATAACCCTAAAAATAATCTCTTTCCTGTTTCATTGTTTTATAAATTTTCCATTTTCTGGTTTGATAGAATAATTAAGGAAAGAAAATTAGGCATCCATCATATTTTTAATGGTAAATTTGGCTCTGGGTAAGACTCTTGAATATGGATGTACATAGGATTTCAGAGTTGTTTCAGCAATTACTGGATTGGAAAATAGTGCTAGTAAAATGATTTTAATTTCATCTCCCTGTTTAAACTGGTTGCTTTGCCTTCTTCAAGCAGTATGATCTTTTCTTTAATTGTGTAGCCTTTCATTAATGCACCAGTGAGGATGATAGAAAACAATTCATTTATGTAATTGCAACTAGCCTGTCATGCACAACTCAGGAAAGCAGCAAATTCCACAGCATGGGGTCCACATTATGCAACTTGGGCTGGCATTTAGATGAGTTCCTTTTCATTGAAAATATATTAACTCTAATCCTTTTAAGTGTATAAGTAATACATGTGTAAATCTACATTGTACAAGTGTAAAATCTGTTTTCTAACCTCAGTAATTTTAGTTAAGAAGTAAATCTGCAGTAGCAATTAATTTACCATCTGAGATATTGTGAAAAGAATAGTCATCAAGAATTAGGAAAAATCTGAAAAAATAATGAGATTACAAAATTAATACATAGGATTCTGGTGTCTATAACTTATCTATTTCTGCATAAAAATCCATATCAAAATTTAGCATCTTAAAACAGCAAACATAATATTGTAGATTTTGAAGATCAGGGGCTGAGAGTGGCTCTGTAAAGTCATTTCTGAATTACTTATGGTTCTGCGAAGGTGCAAGGTTGCAGAGAAGATGTTGCTAGTGCTGCTGTCCACTCACAGCTTAACCAGGGTAGAAAATACAATTCCAAGGTCACTTTCATTGTTGGCATTCTTCACTTTCTTGTTGGCTGTTGACTGGAGACCTACTTTTTTCACTATTTGGACATCTTTTGTTTTTATGACCTGGCACCTTGTTTTACATAGAAGAGTGTTGCCAAAAGGGAGCCCAATGCTACAGCACCATTTTGGTTAAAAGTGAGTCATTAAGTCCAGCCCATGCTCAAAGGAAAATTCAACCACACCTCTTACATGGAGAAGAACCTAGCAATTGATGAATATATATCTTAAACAACCACATGGATGAGGGATTTTAAAGACAGACATGTATTTCTTATCCTCATTTCACAGATGAGGAATTCAAGGCCTAGTGAAGTTAGGTGACTTGTCCAAGTACATGCAATCATTTGAGACAGAGCCAATATACACATCTGCTCTTTGAAAAGTGTATGCCTTGTATGTTCATGTTTGCAAACAGACCTTATTTATCCAACTATAATCAGATAATAAGTATTTATTATTATAAATGATTTATATTTGCTCTTTTAAGTGAAAAAAATTGGTTCTAAATTTTCTAGGTGGAAGATGTTCCAAGATGCATTATTTTTAAATGCTTCCTTAAAAACAGTGTATTGACCATAATTCAGCCATCTACTCATCTTGCAGTCAATATTAGGATTATTATGTATATTCTAATTATCACATTGTCCTGGCTTATTGTTTTTTTCTTACATTAATGGTCCTGTTTCACTCTTCATAATATATTGTATTTTTTGTATATATTGCATTTTCAGCTTTTTGAAGTCACTTCTTAATCTTGTGGTAAGCAAACTCCCCTCCTTCCACTCATTTTATATTAAGGAATACTTATTGAGCTTGAACTGAGGCATGGAGCTGCACTAGTAAATAATAGGTCAATTAGACATTATCTCTCTCTTCAGAGAACCTGTTGTCTATCTTATTAGAGAGAAGGGTGGCCCAGAGAGAGATACGATTACTTGACAATGTCAATGATAATATAGTACAAGGTATAATGAGGTTCCAGAATTTAATCTTTCTGAGGGGGTTGGGGTAGGTTCTCATATCAGGGAATATTAAATATGGAGCTTGTAGAATGAACAATTGCGGACATGTTGGATACAGGGGAATCCTTGGTAAAGGAGATAACATGGGATCTCACAGAAATCTTATAAGGATATGGCTGGTTTCAAGTATTTCCAATAGTTAAATGGATTGGTTCTTGGTAGATCAGTAGATGAGGGATGAAAGACATTTTGGTTTCAAAAGTTTGTATCTAGTGATCTAGGTTGGCACTAAATGTTTCATGATTTATATACTAAAATGAGTCACTATGCAAGCTCTGGAATTAGATTACTTGCTGATTATTTTCGTCTCTGCTCTTCACTATGCAACTCTGGACAAGTAACTTTTTCTTGATTTTCTTGTCTTTAAAATGGACATAATATTATTGCCCACCCCATTGTGTTGAAAGCATTCAGTGAGACAGGTGCAAATCTCTTTAGCATAGTGTCTGTATTCAGTAGGTATTCAGCAAACACTAGTTCTCATCATAATTATTAGTTTCTTCCAAAGATTATAATATCTGTTTTGTAGTTTGGGGGAGCCTATATAAGTTGTATAAGCAACAGGGTGACACAATCAAATTTGTGTAGTTATCTTCACTGATATCAGATCAAGTGTTCAGAACCAGTTTCTTTGCCCCTCTATTCTCCTTTGTTCTAGTCTGAGGGCCTCAAGGACAAGGGCTTAGGTAGAGCTCTGACTTAAGTGGAAAATGGTTCATCAATCATTGAGCAAATACTTTCTAAAACTTTTACTGTGCTCCAGGCACTAAAAAAAGCACCCCCACCATGGGTTTTACTGCCATTGATTAGACTTCCTTATCAATGGAATTCTGGGCAGTCCTAGTAGATGCCCAGAAGAAGTAAAGAGGTCACCTTCACTTAAGGCAACATTAGTCAATTTTGATGCCTTTGACATCAGCCCCTGTGAAGGCGAGAAGACAGACTGAGGGCCTGAGGTTACTTAAAAATCAAGAGGATTCTCATATATATACACATCTTTTTTAATGGTGGAAATACATTCTGTTATGTGAAACATCTCCCTTGGTAAATTTTATGGTTTTGTATCTCATTCTTAATTTATTAAAGCATAAGTTGAGATTGCAACTACCAATAGGTGTCAAATACAGTTGTGTTGACACTAATACTGCTTATTAATTTAGCTAATCCAACAAAAAAATGCAAGTTCACAATTTTCACAATTAGATAAGTCTGATGTAATGAATAGAGGGAAAGGGCCAATGCCAAATACTAGGCAAGCACTTAGGGAGGATGTCTCAGCTTGAAGAGGCCAGAGATAACTTTCCACAGGAGATGACAGGTGAAATTAGTCCTATAAGCAGGCATCCTAATCAGAGGAAAGGCATGTCCCCAAGCCCAAAAATGCCTGGGAAGAAGTTAGTGTTTGTGAAGTCTACAGCATGGGGGGAGGGGTGCTAGACATATAAGACTGGGGCTGATCTTCAAGGGCTGCTATGCTATTTTTAGAAGTATGGCATGTAGTCTAAGAGAAGTGGGATTCCATGGATATGTTTTTGCAGGGGCCTGACACCAAAACTTGCATTTTCAAAATGTTATCCTATACCATATGGAGAAAAGATTGGAAGCAAGCAGGTTTGGAGTCAAGGATCCCGGTTAGGACTCATTTCTGTAACACTAGCTAAAATAATGATGATCTGAACTAACCCAGTAGCAATGGACCTAAAAGAAGTGAATTACTTTCAAGAAAATTAAGGAGATAAAAACAATAGGATTTAGGAGGGAGCAGAGGTCTGTAGGTCTCTGTCTTGAACAACTGATTGGATTAAGTCAAACAATTAGATGAAAAACAGGTTTAGAGTTGAAAATATCCAATCAGTGCAAAAGTGATGAAATACAAAAATTTATATTTGCTCACTTTTATCAAAGAAGACAATGAAAAATGTATAAACCTTGTTTTCACAATTAGATAAGCTGCACAATCAACATTGATTTTTCTTTGGTTTTATATTGCAAATAATATTCTGTAGTTTGAAATATTTGAATACTGAATACAATTATAGGCTTCGTTGCATATGTGTGCTTCCCCCCTCAGGCTGACAGATTTTGATGTCTGTGCTGACTGAGACAATTTGGAGGGATGGACTGAATTATTTTCCAATCCACCACTTCTATTTATACAGAAATTACACTTGACTGTAGTGACACTAATCATGGCAGAACTGATCAAACTCAAGTCCCCTGCTGATGAACTTGGCCAATAAGCCATTCGTGACTGACAGGTGTTTCTGGTCCTGTTTCCCCCACCTCACTTTTAAACACATTGGCATTTTATAAACCACCTTCCTTTATGCTCCCACATCTATATCCGTTCAAAGGAAATGCCAGGAAGGGTTTGTGTGATGCAGACGCACAGCTTGCATCTAGCTCTCTCCATGTTTTCATTCTCCCTCTGCAAAAATGCAGGGGCTTCTGAACTTCGTATGTGTCATGAATCCTTATTGCTAGTCTCAGGAAGCTTGTGGACTCCATTGGAAAATTATCTTTAAATATATTAAATACAGAGGGTTACAAAAGAAACAAATTATATTGAAATACAGTTGTCAGAATATTTAAATATTTTATATGCTCATTTTATAATTCATTAAATTAAAAGCTCTAACAGGGAGTGTAATAACTACCATCTTTCAAACTAGTGATCAATGTTAATAATATTTTGAGATACCTATAACAAATATAATAGGATATTTTCTATAATTTTTACTGCTGATAAACTCAGATGTTCTAAAACTACTGTGATTTTTTTACTATATTCATAACTGAAGGGATAGCTAAATTTTAGACTTCATTGAAGGCGCATTTTTTCCATCTAAAGTTCATGAACCCCTGAATTTGATGGCTCCCAGTTTAAGAACCTCCACTGTAAGACAATGCTTTTTAAGTTTTAGGGTATGCCGCAGTCTTGGCTGGGCACAGAATCACGAGCCACCACACAGCTTTGTAGATTCAAACAGCAATTCTTTATTCCCGAACTCACACCGGCCTCCACACATGTTCTGGGGCAATCCCAGTTCTGCTGCCACCCAGTTCACCTACACCACCAGGCTTTCTTCCCAAAGTGCTCTCTGAATCGCACGAGAACTCAACGGGAGCTCAGGCAGCAGGAACGCCCTAATTCCAGCAGCAATAATCCTCAACATCAAACTTCCCTAAAATCCAAGGTCTTAAAATGGGAACGCCCTTAACCCAAGGAGCGGGATACTTCCTCAAACTGCAGGACACACCCTAATCCTGGATCCTCCCTGGTCTTTGAGCAGGGTCACCTTTCTCAAACACACATGCAAGGTCAACAGCGAATTTAACATGGGGTACGCTGGCAAGGAAATTTCGATGCGTCATTCCTACTTCGTAATGGCCCTCAGCAAGGGTACATGAGAATTATCTTGAGAACTTGTTACAATGCAGATTTATGGACACTCTCCTAAGAGATGGTAAGGTAGAAGGTGTGGGGTGAGGCTTAGGAGTATATATTTTAAGCATATACCCAAAATGATTTTCACAAATTATGTTCTAAAATCATTTTTTGATAAATAAAATTTCAGGATATAGAAAATGATTTGCAAAGATATTTGGGGTGGGATTTGGCCTTTGGTGGGTCATTATCCTTAGGTCAACATTTTGACTTTTTTATCTTTGCTAATAATAATCATCATTATTATTATTCATGTTATTATAAAAATTACATGTAGAAATTATAGTAGGCTGTTTACATGTGTATAGAATATATTATAGGATATATTTTATAATATTATATTATAGAAACAATAATGGATTATTATTATTTGTTGCATCAACATTCTTATCTGAAGGATACCATTTTTTGAAGACAAGCTTTAAGATATTTGACAAAATATCAGTAAAGCGTAGAAAGGGGTAATAATCATAAATGCAATGCAGTGTAGTCCTGTGACATTGAAATCATTTCAGTAATTTTACAGTACATTTGAATTTCGGCACCATTCATCCGCTGAGTTTCCATTAACTTTGCTTAAAATCTCTCTGTCCACAAAGAAGCACAAGTGTCAAGTTTCTCCTTCATGCTCAGAGACCTGGCTTGAATCATAATGCTGCAGAAGATAATTGTTATTAATTAAAGCATTCCTATCAGGCTGGGTTTTGTTTTAATGCATATTGAACATGTTCATAACCTCCCCTGTCTCCATTATTGGAAAGGAAAAATAAGAGAGTAGCGTTCTTTGACTCTCTCCAGCTCTCCTGGGGTTTCCCTGGTGTCATTGAATAGCCTTTTTGATTGGCTGATACCTTTAAAAAAAGAAGAAGAGGGGGCACAATATTATAACACATTGCAGAGCAGGCTCATTATTGTCAAATTAGATTCACTGACCTTCACTGCCATTTACCAGGAAGAGGCAGGCAGCATATCAAGGACGGTTTGCAGTGAGTAAATCCATAGTTAGTGCCACTCAACAGTAACTAGCTCAGACATACCTTTGTGCTGTTTTAACACATTGGATTTTTAACTCTTAGCATATTAAATACTATGATACTTTGATTTAAGTGGGCAATGTATATTGAAATCTATGCACTTTTATTTTTGACATAAATTTTATTTCAAAGGACACAAAACACAAAACACTCTCAGCACTTGTGAATAAAATCCACAATTTCCAGAAGTCAATGGTTTCCTTATACATTGAAACTGGGCTAGCGTGGGTCGCAGTTTGTAGTAAGTTAAAAAACAAAATGAAACAAACAAACATATATATTATATTTCATGAACCACCACATATATTTTTAGTCATTATTCCCCTAAATAATAATATATTAAAAATATATTTCCTTTTAAACCATTGAGACATGTGAATCACTTTCCTCCCTCTCAATTTCCAAGTCATTTTTGTTTTAACTCAGTGTTAGGACAGGAGAGTACCCTTGGTAGAATTGCCATTGCTGTTGGAATTCACTTGTTCATTCACTCATTATCTCAGTTTATTTTGTATTGTTAATACAGTATATTATTGACTGAGTAATTAATAAGGAAAATACATTTGTTTTCTAGAAGGAGGCCAGAAGGTTTAAGACTGAGGGACTTACATGTGGTAAGGGCTTTCTTGCTGCATCATCCCATAGTGGAAGGTGGAAGGGTAAGAGGAGGGTGTGTGCATATGTGTGAATGTAAGAGAGGGAAGAAGGAGAGGAGGAGGCTCAATTCTTTTATTAGGAACTCACTGCTGGGGTGTGGAGCTCACTGAATATGAATGGAATCAATACATTTGTGAGGTCAGAGCTGCCCAAACCTAATAACCACTTCAAGGTCCCACTTTGCAAAACTGCTGCATTAAGGATTAAATTTCCAACCTATCATCTTTGGAGGACACATTGATATTTTTGATATTTTTTAGGGCCTACTAAATGCCAGTCTCTATTCTAGATATATGTCATATAAAGACACATTTCTAAATATTACATGTTAGAGAGGACATATAGTAGGTATTATGCTAGGTGTTTCTAGTAATTGATCATTGATAAATCTTGAATAATAAACTGACAATGTTGTAAAGTGAAACATTCTCTTTATCTGCTTAACCTCTTGATATGAGGTTAATTGTTGCAGGGTTTTTTTATCTGCCTTATTTTACTGGGATGAAACAGCTTGTCCCATGCTAGCTTTCCTGCACTCTATAATTTATTTATTACGCTGACCTGGAGGGGAGACAATCTCTGACACTCTCTACCCTGCAGCATAGAATATTTCTCCTTCTTCCAGTCATTTTTTTTTTGTTTTTATGACAATT
The DNA here is from genome assembly GCF_964194105.1 of Spermophilus citellus. Classification (NCBI taxonomy): domain Eukaryota; kingdom Metazoa; phylum Chordata; class Mammalia; order Rodentia; family Sciuridae; genus Spermophilus; species Spermophilus citellus. The sequence continues at coordinate 112,293,616 of NC_138192.1, read as the reverse complement.
CTGCAAACTTCAGTTTATGACAGTGTTTAAACCAATAAATCCTACATATGGGAAGTAAAGAAGGTTAGAAACTATGAGCCTCCACATACACTTTTTAGTTATTGTTCCCTTAAAGAATAACATATGAAAATAAACCACAAACCAAAATTTCCAGACTTGGGGATTTCTTTGACCAACCTTTTCTGTGCCTATATTATGTGATTAATGTAGCACTCATATTTTATTTTCTGCAGTTAGAAATAAAAATGATAAATATATGGCCTCATGAAAAACTAATTTAAGCCTTTTGTTTTGTTTTGTTTTTTTAAATCTCCCAGCACCATCAGGGAATACACACCTGGGAACCACTGTGCTCTCAATTGGCTGTATTTATCTAGATAATTTAGAGGCTGTTTAAAAACACAGGTTTCTGTGTTTTTAAGAATCACTATCTTTTCAACATAGATTCTCACTGATATTTGGAGGCATCAGTTTGGGGAACCACTGCAGAGTTCACACATATTTCTCAGTTCCCTTCATACTAATATAGTTTGTTGAGGATCAGGGCTTCAGACCTCACTGTTTTTCATGTTGTGAGGATTTATTAACTACTTGAATAAATGCATGTAAATATATGAATGGCACAAAACCTGCCTCTAGCCAAGCATGGTAGCACATAGCTATAATCCCACCAGTTCAAGAGGCTGAGTCAGGAGGATCACAAGTCCAAGGCCAGCCTCAGCAACTTAGCAACGCTCTAAGCAAGAGAAACTTAGCAAGACCCTGTCTCGAAATAAAAAAAATAAAAAGGGGTTGGGGATATGGCTAAGTGATTAAGTGTCCCTAAGTTCAACCTCCCCATGTCCCAAACAAAGAAACAAAAACAAATGCAATAACAATAAAAACAAAAAATTAAAACCTGCCTCCAACATTTACAAATAGTATTATCTAAACATGTTACTTGAGCTTGGTTTTCTCATTTGAAAAGCGAGAAATAATAGTTAGTACTTTTCTACTTTTCATTGTAATGATAGAATGGAATCTTTCCTGTGAAGTGTTAAGCAGAGAGCTGAGCAGATATGAGCCCAATGAATGTAATCGGTTGTCACTTCTTCCAAGTCATTTTCACTTTTACTTTCTTTATAAGTAAAATGCATAGATTTTATATCTGTTTTCCTACCTTGTAGGAGAAGTTTCATACATAGTAATGGGAGCAATCATGCTTTATGAACTAGAATGTACCAAAAACATATATTGTGAAATGGAGGTTGGATTTCTGTAAGATGGTTATATCATATCCATGTGCATAAATTATAATTGTTTTATTTAAAAGATATAAAAATATAATATGCTATGTTGGTTTTAATACATTGTATTTTTCTTTCCATAGGATTTATTATATTGTATCTCAGTGTAATACATATAAATAAATAAAATCTATGGGGAAGTATCCTTTTTCCCCTTAGGTTCTGTACCTTTCAAAGAACATGGACTTTATTTAAGATCAGTAAGTACTCACTGAAGAATATTTCTAGGTATTGTATTTGGTAAGCCTGTGGAAGTTGAGGCCCTTGTTGTATTGATACATGTAGAACCCAGAGGAGGAAAAATGGGAATCTTACCAAAATTTACTTTGATGGTGCCAAGACTAATTTTTGGAAAAGAGGTAAATGAAGCTTAAGATTTGTCATTTAACATTTTACAAAGTAATACTGCATACCAGGCAATCCCAAACTCAGTTCCTTAGGAAGATGGTTCTATTCTCAATCATTTGTCTGTGAATTGGCTGATCTAGTCTGGGCTTATTTCCAAGTCATAGGTCCTCCATGCCCCTCTGTGTCTCTCATCCTTGCTGGGACCTGTTCTCTTTTGGAGAGTAATAGTGAAATACAGGGACAATGGGACATGTAATGTTTCATTATGCCTATGCTGAGAATTGGGATTTTCACTTCTTGCATACATTCTGTTAGCCAGATCACAGTTTATCAGAAGGGTAAACCCAGCATCAGTTTGGTGGGCAAATATACTCTACTTTTAGAAAGAGGAAGTACAACGTCACAGTACAAAAGGAAGGGATATTGGGAGGTTAGGGTAGGAGGGAAGAATTGGGAAAAAAAATGCAATCTATGAAAGCTAATAATAGTCTCATTTAGTAGGACAAGAGGAGTCAGGAATACGGGGTGAGAAGTGCAGAATATATTTAGTTGAGTTATAGTTTATTCACTATCTCCAGGAGAGCATTGTTCTGCTAAGGTGCTTAACATCAGTGTTAGAATGTGGGAATCTTCAAGTATTTTAATGTTCCCTTTTTGCCAGTGGACTCTCAAGTGAAACAAAACAAAAATAAACTTTCTAGTGATCTACGTAGTTTTCATCACTGGCAACAAATGAGGGCACTGAATATAGCATATGTCTGTAAGTTATTGGGATGGAGAAAAATGATGTAGGTTTTCTTGGCTTGGAGAGAATTATAATTAAAAACCTATCTAATGTTAGGTGGAATCCAATCATTGGGGACATTGCAATAGAGTTGACCTGTTGCATAGATAACTATTATCTCCTGAAGTACTTACTGTTGTGGAGACTAGAGGCATCATCCATCAGCTTATGCCTGATGTATTTTCACAAAGTGGTGAGATGTGTTGAGAAATCTCATTTTGTATCTCTTCTTCTCAAATCAAAAACATGCCTTTTTCACACCTGGTACTTCCTTCTACAAACTCTAACTTGACATGTATCTCTACCTTTGAATGTATATATAAATGCATATATATTCAGGACTTGGAAAATGGAGAATATTCATTCCACTGAGTTTAAAATATATCATTAATGGCAAAACCATTTTTTCTGTACAACTTATCACAATATGACATTTAGTGTCCTTAGTGGAGCTATAACAGTAGATGTTGCTTTTTAAAAATGTTTTGACCATCAGCTGAGAATTGAGTAAATAAGAAGTTAGCTTGGTGAAGAAAGGATAGAAATTATAGTTCCTGTGTAGTGAGAGGAGTTCATGGGAAGACACTATGGTGTGGAGAGTGCTGATTAGATGAGATGAAGTGGGAGTGGAGAATACCCAGCAGTAGGCTGGGCAGGAAGGCAAGGCTGGAAGATCCATACCTTCTAAGCCTTTTATCAGAGAAACTGAGGGAAACTATTGACAGACTTTACACCAGAGTACTACGTGATCAGTTTTCTATTTTTAAGAAAATCACAGCACTGTGTGGGATGGTTTGAATGAATTCTGTTCAGATGGATGTTACAATAATTTAGATAAAAGATGAGAATAATGTAGACCAGGGTAGTTGGGCAGTGTCAGTTGGGAACCAGAGAAATAAAGGTATGAAAGCTGTTTGGGATTTGGAATAGCAGAGACTGGATGGATTTGCTGTGGGGTGAGGGAGAACTGAGTGGAAAATAACAGTCTTCTGACTGAAGTAGCTAAGAGCTATTCATGGTTATTTACTGAATGAGGAAACATAAGAGCAGAAGCTCATTTTGAGAAAAGGAAAAAGTTTAATTTTGAACTTGTTGTGTTTTGAAAGGCCTTTAGACTTCCAAATAGAGATGTGCAGTAAATAGATATGGGGCAGAAAGCTCAGGAAGTATGATATGGGCTGTAAATAGAAATACAGGCACTATCAGTGTCTAGATACTAATGGAAATCACTGGAGTGGGTAAGGTTCTCTAGGGAGAGAATGTAGGATAAGAGATGATGTCTAAGTTCTATAGGCAAATATTTAAATGACAAAGGAAGAGACACTCGCAATGAAGGATGGAAGGGAAGTCCAGAGAGAAAGAGGAAAATGAATGAGTGCCATAGACACTTCCATGTTCTGTAAAATAATTCTTTAACAGTTGCTATTTCTTTGAGCCCTAGGATGTGCTAGGTACTGTATTGCTCCTGACTGCTTTATATAGGTTGTTTCATTTAACCAGCATAGTAATTCTTTAAGGAATTATTATTAACTTCCTATTATAAAGGAAATTTTCAGTCAGAGAAAAGTAATTAGCAAGCGGTCACTAAAGTAGATGTTATAGAGACGCATTTGACCACAGGAACTCTTATCTAGAGCCATACTCTTAGCTACATTTTACAAACATTAAAAATTCTAAGTCAATCTTAATGTTCAAACAACAATACAGTTACGTGATCTATTAAGTAAAAATCAATCAAATTTTTGAAAAACAGAATCTCAGTTCAGAGTATCAGAATGAAAGGATCAAGGCGACCCAGAATGAGTGGAACTGGGGATTTGCCAAGTTATTGGCGCCAATGCTCTTTTAAAAGTTAGAGTAGTTGGGCTGGGGATGTGGCTCAAGCGGTAGCATGCTCACCTGGCATGCGTGCGGCCCGGGTTCGATCCTCAGCACTGCATACAAACAAAGGTGTTGTGTCTGCCGAAAGCTAAAAAATAAATATTAAAAATTCTCTTTCTCTCTCTCTCTCTTTCTCTCTCTCTTTAAAAAAAAAAAAAAGAGTAACAATATTTGGATGGTGTGATGTGACTATAGATTATTCTTACTTTTACCCCTTTGTAATTCCTAAATTTTCTAAAATTCACATATATTATTTTTATAATTAAAAAAATTAAATATAATTTTAATTTATCCACCTAAAGGTGTTCCTGAAATAAAGGAGCTAGTGTATATGATGTGCATGACAAAATATTGTGCACATATTAGATATTGAATACAATGAAAATCCCTGATTTGATACCACATCACCACACTTTGCTTTAAAAATGAGTGCTTTTTAATTCAGATTTTATAAATGAAATAATTGTATTTTAAATCCAGACTTGATTGCAGTAAACTTTCACAAAGTGGATACCAAGTTATGGAACTGATATTTCTAGTGAAGAAGTTTAGAGTTATGGCCAATATTACTGTCATTATATTTAAAGCAGCAGAGACAACCATTCTTCCTGAGCAAGCAACCCACTATGAAGGCCAGGCATGCATGAACAGAGTTTAGTGCCACAATCAAATAAAACTTGCATCAAAGATCATTTCACATGAATTTAATGATATGCATAATTGTTATTCTACTGCATGATAATTAGGCATGACTGTAAGCAGTTCTCGTAAATGATGGTAATTTATATGATTTTACCATAGCCAAACCCAGCGCAAGCAGAATGAATCTGGCAAAACAACAGATAATCTCAGGTTGAGCAATGATAGGTTAATCTAAGTTCTTAGCACACTGGCCCTCCATCCACAGCACCCCCAAATGATATCCTTTTATGGGAAGGAAGGCCAGTGAAGGAGGGGAAAAGTGGAAGTGCAGAAGAAGACAAAAGTAATGTTACTAGTTGTTCTGGTTTGAATATGTTGAAATCCTAACCTTTTGTACCACAGAATGTGACCTTCTTTGGAAACAGGAATGTAAATGTAATAGTGAAATGAGGTCATAGAGGAGAAGGTAGACTTCTAATCAAAGTGAGTGGTCTGCATAAGATATAGTCGTGTAAAGACAGAAATTGGGAGAGCTGTTTGGAGGTGGAGGTAGAAAGTGGAGCTGTGATGCCCGGGGTGGGGATCCTGTGGGAGTCTGTTTCTCCTGGCACCAGGATTTTCATCTTCTCTTCTTTGTTCTAACACCAGGTTGTGGTGCTTTATCATGGCAGCACCAGGAAATTAATATAATAGTGTTGTAAGTTTTATCTCTTGCTCAGTTTCTGGGAAAATTTGGGCATAGTATACATGCACAGGAATCTGTTGAGTGCCTTTTGTTTACTTCCTATTACTTTAGTTAATCATCAATAAACAAGATAAACACAGTCCCTGCTCTGAAGGGGTTTATAGTCTGTGCCCTCCATGTTCTTACCCTCATGGTATTTTTGTTGTATCTGAACAACTGAGAAATTATGTCAAAGAATTTGTTGCATGTCTTTTTTCCCAGAAATTAATCAAATATTTAGGATAGGAGAATAAGTTCTAAAAATATATGGTTATCGAATAAAAGAGAATGAATACATTCAGGAGGGGGTGAATGAGAATGATATTTTATGGTTTAATGGAAGTGTGTAAGTTGGTGGGCTATATGTGTTTGATTTTTTTTAAATTAAAACATCTTGGCATGTTTGCACATTGAGAGTAAAGACAAGTTTGGACCATTTTCAGTTATATATACTAACGTACTGCTGTTTCTTCCTTTCTGTAAGTTAGCAAAATATTTTAATCTCTTTGGTGATATTGTAGACTTTGTTGCCATACTATTGAATTTTCAAAGTTGTTTATTTTCCTATAAAATTTACAATACCTTTTAACATTATATGACCCATTTCATTTTATAGATCCATTAAAACATATATATATATATATATATATATATATATATATTATATATATAATTCTTTCAAAGATAATTCATGTACTGAGTATAGTCTTTTAAAATTTTAATGTCAACATAATGTGAGCTTTTAAGGATGACATGCCAGGTAGCAATGACATGCCAGGTAGACATTTTATAAACTGGAATGGCATGGAAAGATAAATTCATAATAAACTATTTTTTCCATATATCATTCATTTTAATGTATAAAATCAAATGTAAATATTAAAATGTAATAGTTTATAATTCTTCTCAAACTATGATATTCTCTACTACTCTACCCATTTCCCAGTTTTCATTGTCAATTCTTTGCAAAATGTGTAATTTTTCCCCCTGATACTTCCATTCCCTAATATTAAGGGAAAAATTATTTCATGTGACATGATTTTTCTTGGTCACTGTTACCTTCAAACTGTAAAGCTTTTCAGAAAGTAATAATAACACATCTAATGATACCTTCCCCCTTCCCTGTCAGCTTATGTTGGTTGTGTTGTTGGTATATGCTAACATGTGTACTCCTCTTTATTAATATGATTACCTGAATACAGCTAGTTTTTAGTCTGTATTCACTGTAGGAAAAAATGCCTATAGCTGTGGCAGAGAATGATACAATCTTGCCATTGTAGCATTTCTCTGTTCACCAAAAGTTACTCTGTGGGAATTATGCTGCCACCTGGTGATGCATGCAGTAGTAAAATAGAGACTACGTTTATTAGTACAAAACAAAAGAGAAATTAATTTTTTAACCACCTATTATCCATTAATAAGTGCAAATTCCAACATAACAGTCTATAGAAAAAGTAATTCCATCAAAATCAATTTAGGATGTAGGGTGCCACTTGGATCTCTAATATTTCAAGGATTATTTGGTATATTTTACAAATGAAAAGAAGAGGCAAGAAAGGTAAATCATAGAAGACTGACAGAAGTCCTGAGAAGATTACAGTTTCCACCTCCTCACAAGTGCAACCATGAGGAAACTTTCAGCCACTGTAGTTAGAAAGTCATTGTTTCCATTGAAGGCTATGGTGAGCTTCATACAGAAGATGAGAGCTACACAAGGCTTTACAATGTTCTCAAATAATAGAACTTTATTTTAATGGATTCAGTTGTATTATGAGAAGTCTTATACTCTATAGGAGTTTTTCAGTGCATATGCTCTCAATTTTTGAAACTGTGCTTAAGAGGATGCTTCTTTTTTTAAAAAAAATTCTTTCTCAGATATTTACAAAGGGAGTTCTAGGGTTATATGGTTATATGGTTTATGGTATACGGAAGTTTGCGGATACTTCATTTTTTATCTCAGAGTTGCCTGATTTGAGTTTTAACATGTGTGCTTTAGGATGTAATAATACTCAGTTGATGTCCCATTACTGGGTGCTACATAGAAGCTCTCTAGGAGATTCTGAACATAGAATGTTAAAGCTGGCAATGGCTTCAAAGTGGATCTTACCTAACCCTTTAATTACTCAGAGTTATAACTCCACAAATTATATTATGGGAAAATGCAATTGTTTAATAGTAAATTGTAATTCTTTCCTTGACAATAGATCAATAACAACAAGAGAACTTTCCTGGAGCAACTTCTCCTCCCAGATATCTCATTCCTCTATGTTGTGTATATGTCAGCTTTATTCTATTTTAACCAGTGTCTTCTTGAATAAACACATTTTCCTGTTAAAAGGGATAGCTAGACTGAGAAAGAAAATTCTGGCACCACTCTACTCCTGAATTTCAAATCTGTTGAGAAAACAAATCCGGGAATGTGCATAGACTTTACTTGCTCACACTGAATTGGTGTTTGTACACTGTTAATTAAAAAGCATTAAATAGAGTAAATGCTTGCAGTAGTTAGGGGCCTCTCTGCAAAAAGCCCCCTAGCTATTCAGAGATAAATAATGTAGGAGTCCCAGAGGAGTTTAAGTGTTGCCAGTGTTGCTATGGAGTTTCACAGCTTCAGAACCAACAGGATGTTTTATGCTAGTTAAGGTCCCCAGGCGACACTTGGCCCTCAAGTGTGCTGACTTTTCACAAAGGAAAGAGAAAGAATAGTACATATTTTCAAATGAAGTATACTTACTTAGCTAAGAATTGTTTTTCTACTAACTTAGCACCATATGCCTCAAGAATTCTATTCTCAACAAAGTTTGGCATTCCTATATTGGCTATTTATTTAATGTTGAGTTTGAAAACAGGGTGACATCAACAGAAGGCAGAGAATGGAATAAAAACAAGTCAATATAATTCCCAAGAATGGGATTTGAATTATAATAAGCTATACTCCATGTATGTATAATATGTTAAAATACATTCTACTGTCATGTATATGCAAAAATAACAAAAAAGAAAAAAAAAGAAAGAAAGAAAATGATGCAGTACTCAGTCTGTGGCCATTTAGGGTAACAGACTTAGTGGACATTGGTGTTCTGAAGGAGTCCACTCTAAAAAACCGTTACTGGAACATTAAATAATTAGTTCTTTTCCTCAGCTAGATTCTTGGGCTGAAAGTTGGAGATATTGACCATAGCAAAATTGATCAATATTGTCAAGATGCCAGGACAATGTAAAGCTAAATCAGAGGCAAGAGTAACCAGGCCCCCTAGTGGAGACACAGCAGGAAGCACACATGAACTATGCTCCTTGGAATGTATAGATTGGAAAAGGAATGTATAGATTGGGAACAGGTTCATTGGTTCTCAGGTTGATCTGATCAAATTAACCAGAATTTTCCAGAACAGTGATACAAGGGGAATGTGAATATGCACAACAAAGCAAATCTGAAATCAGAGTTCTGCAATATATTGATAAAAATGAAGAAATAAGAGGTCAAGGATTAGAAAGTAGCACAAGAGCTCCTGTGGATTTTCCTCATTAGATGCCAGTGACTTGTCCAGGACTGAGTGGACAAAGCCAAGACCATACACTTGACTACTGGGTTTCATGAGTAAGATGCATTAGGGGCCAAGTTGTAGGGTGAGTGGACTAGGTTATTCTAAAGCTACTAGGTCTATAGTAAATGTTTGATTTATCAAAGGAAACCGGTATAGCAATCTCTTCAGTGTTTTTACGTAATTCTAGTATGGCATGTGATTTTTTTTTCTCAGCCCCTTTTTATTTTTTATTTTATTTTATTTTTATTTTTTTATTTTGAGAGAGGGTCTCACTAAGTTGCTGAGGCTGGCTTTGAACTTGTGATCCTACTGCCTCAGCCTCACAAGCTGTGGGGGTTTCAGGCATGTGCCACCACACTTGGGTAAAAGGCTTTTGCTACTGGAAGAGAGCTGAGTTTATACTGGACATACTAGACATGCCTGAAATTTAAAACAAATAGTACCAAAATATTCTTCATTTGGGAAGATGATGGTATAATCATGAGGTAAAAGGAGGCTGTGATTGCAGATGAATGAACAATCATTATGTGACCACTAATCTAGCAATGTCTGGGAAATATCATTCCCAACCCAGCTTCATGAGTCAGAGTACTGCAGCTTGAGAAAATCTTAAACTATTCTCTAGTATCTGACATTCCAAGTGCATTTTTCCCCTCTAACTACAATTATTAAACTTAATATACAAGGACAATTGGAACTTATATCTCTGTGCTCACATATGAGCAAAAGTTTTTGACTTATGTTTCAGAATTTTTTAAGTTTTATAGAAGTGTAAAGAGTAACCATGCAATTACATTTAAAGTTTTATTTCTTATTTCTGAAAATCTAGTTTATGAGTATGAAATATTATTAAATAAAGATAAGCTTTTAGACTAGAAACTAAAAAAGATATACCTTGGATATTAGATATATTATGTCTTACTTTCTATTATTTTGATACTTTATTTTATTATTAATATGTACTTTTTCTGAGATACAGTAAATTAGGCATTTATCTACAAAACTTCATGTACTTTTTGCATGACAGAAGCACCATGTCTTGTCTACCTAAAAAGATAATAACAAACAGAATCTTGGGGTTCCGTGAACTGGCTAATTATGTAGGGGAGAATTAATTTCCACTTACTGGAAAACATGTAAAATAATCATGCAAATGAAATAGAATGAATCATTGTATGAGAATTTTAGGGACTGAACTGAGTAATTCACATCTTTTCTGAAAAAAGAAAAGTATTTAGATATTGGAGATAATGATAGACATGAATTTTGTCAAAGAATTGCAAAGTGATGTCAATGTAATGAATTTTTTTAAAGGAATGGTTGTAGGTGAGTTGAATGATGGATGGCAGTTTAATCAGATTTTGTTTATATTTTGAGTATTTTAGCAGAATTTCAGTTTATGACAAATCTTGAATATGAGGCAGGTCACCAGGATTTGATTTAATAGGTAATGAAGAATTAGTAAAGTTTTAATCAATTTCAAATGAATAGATGCATATACATACATACATACATACACACATACACACACATTATGTATGTCTGTATACACACACACACACACACACACACACACACACACACACACCAAGAAACCTGGAACATAACTTGTAAAATTCATTCTCAAAGCAAAATCACAATAAATTACAATATTGAAAGAATATCATTGGCATGCATGCGGTAGAATCCTCTGAGCAGTTTCCCTAGAACAACAACCAAAGTTGTGATGACATCAAGTCCATTTCCTGTCCCTGATACATTTCTGGTAACTTTCCTATATTTAATTAACTTATATTTGAATAAAGTGCAAATATAAAAAGGTTTATAATACAGTCAGTTGAAAGTTTTATTATTCATTCCCATTTTTAACGGATATAAAAGAACTTAATCTATTTTCACAATTTCTTCTATGCCTTGCCCATAAGTTACAAATAATACCAAGGTAAAGCTATCTAGAATTTATGGACATTGGATCACTTTATTGCTAATTCATGAAAAATTTCAAAATAACTCTGAAAGTCATCTTTTCCAGGATACCCCAAATTTGAGACCTGGGACTTAATCTAATAATTTTGGTTCTTCAAACCATTTCTTCTATGATTTAGGATAATGTAGTTAATATGGATATAACAGATTTGTAAAATTCATAACATCTTATGAATGTTATTAACTATAATAATAGCTATAATAATTTAATATTCTAATCCATGGATATTTAATTGTTATACAATAATTTGGTGCAGGTGTGACTATATTTAAGCAAATGTGATCTTTGATATATAAATTTACAAAAGAGTTAAATTAGGAGGTGGTTATTTGTCTTGCAACAAGCTTATTTATTTAAAAATAAAGTGATCTCCACAAGGATCCTTTCAATGTAAAATGCATTAAAATATAAGTTGAAATACATGTTTTGATTCAAAATGTTTGAGGATTGTATTTATCATGCAATATTGTTTAGCTCCTATTTACATATGCTACCTCCTTTTGTTAAACCACTGTTAAAAGACAAAACAACTTGCCTCTTAACAAGATACATTTGACTTTATTTAACCAGGACTTGAAACAAAATTAAGATGTTACTAAGGGTCTATTTTCTAATTACTTAAGTGACTAGTGCTGTTTAGCCAAATGCTCTTAAGTACCCATGCCAACTTTCATAATATAGTTTTCCTTCTGGCAGCAGAGCATCATGCTTGGGAGTTCTTTCCACAAAACTGGACAGGTTCATGAAAATCTTCAGTGGAATGTGAAGCATATGACATTTTTGTCCCCGACTAGCTATTCTACCTTTGTTGAATTCTTTTATTAACCTTGAATTCTGATAACATAAATGAGATATAAATTGGACTTGTTGATCTCCTAAAAAATTTTGTGATTTTGACATTATGAGTATAAAAAAAAACAGTTGGGTTAAACATGAAACCTGATTTCCAGCTAGAATTCCATCATTGCAATAACCATTCATTCATTCATCCATCCATCCATCCATTCATTAAATATTTATTAGATTTCTACTAAGAGTAAAGAATTTCTAAATGCTATAAAAGAGTAGTAAACAAAATAGTCTGTGCCTGATAAAATTTACATTCTAAATAAAGATATAATATGGCATATAGAGATTGAGAGATATTAGGTATAATGTTTTGAAGCATTTCAATGTTTTGGGCACTCCAAGTGCCATATGCAGACCAATGTTGGTCTGTTCCGGATCCATAGATAAATCTACAAATCAATAATAAGCATTTAGAAAATTCTATATCCACAATCAAAGACAAGCAAATGGCCCCATGGTAGGATCTTAGTGCATGAATGGAAACACCATTGGAGATGATATCACAAAAGTAACAGAGGTTCAGACAGTACCAGAGCTTTGCTGCTTTAGATAAGGACTTTTAATTTCATTTGAGTGATTTGAAAATCAGTGGAGTTATTTGAGCAAAGGAGAGAAATGATCTGATTTAAAGGTTAAATAATATAAAGTAGTTTTCTATCTGATATAAAATAGAATCTAAAGGGGCAGGAAAAGCAGGTACATCAGAGGAGAAGCTATTACAATATTCAGATAGAGATTAACTGTGTGCTTCCCTAAATCACTGAACCTGGCCTTGAACTTGGGATCCTCATGCCTCAGCCTCCCAAGTTACAGGATTATAAGTGCCTGACACTGCCTACAGCAAGACGTTGGTATTGAAGAAGGGGTGTTATTCATGTGGAGCAAATACAATCTCTGGTGGTGCCTACAGGATTTGTGTGTGCTTTAGATTAATGGGGGAAAAAAGGGAGGGGAGTTGGTTGCCTAGATTTTTACCTGTGTAATGGGTGAAAGGGATGACATTTATTAAAATGAGATTGGAGGTTGAAGGAAATTGGAGGGAAGGAGTAGATAAATCTTTTAGAGGGAAAAAAAAACCTTTCTACTTAAAAAAAAAGAGAAAATGCTGATCTTAAAGTGTTGGAGCAGATTTTCAATGTGCACTTGATTAAATTTCATTTGTAACTAAAAGGTATTTTTAGAAACTGGGCTATTTTTGCACCTCTTTTCTTTTTCCAATGTGGAATAAAAAATGAGAAAAGGAGTGAGTCACAAAGTCCTTGTTCAGGGAGCCATGTTTCTGTGTCTGTAAAATCGAATTGTTCTTGTTGAGATTGGACTACTCTAAAATCCTTCTGATATGGTTTCAAAATCTAATGACAATCACCTGTAGCACCCTCTGTAGACTTCTAGGAAATGCATGACAAAAGTACAACAATATAATTCTAAATTTATGAAAGGTAATATGTCCTCAACATATAAATTGCTTACATAATTTTAGGGCATTTTCACTTGAATAATGCATACTAGTGTAGAACCCAAATAATTCAAAATGAGTATTAGCAGATGTCGGTTAACCAGTGCCATATTTTGCCACAAGTACTCTTCATGAAATCAAAACTAATTTTTATTCCTCCATCTTTCACTAGTTAATTCTATAGTTATATAACTTTCTGAGTCTTGGTTTCCTTATCTGTTAAAAAAAAGAGATAATTATCTTCTGATATGGTTGCTCTGAGTATTATGGCTATGTGCAATGTAAGGCACTTATAATTTATGACACTATTAATATTTTGATGGGAAGTACTTCTGATAATTATTTAATTTAATACTTAAAAATCAGAATAACATAATTTAAGGTACAAAATTTAAGTTGATGTTATTGATAAATCTGAAGCAATATCACAAAATTTGTATCACATAATAAAAATTAATGAAGAACCTATAGCACTTATAGAAGCTAGAATACTGATATAAACACACATGCACACAAACACACACACACACTATCAAGTTTCCTCTTCTACTCAGCTAGCAAATTAGTTTTTTTTTTTTTTTCAACTTTCCTTTATAGATGACTAGGTATATATCACAGTAAATTTTTAGAAGAATATATTCTTTTACACTTCTACTTTTAATGCTATAAAATAAAATTTCTCAAGAGTTTACATTCAAAAAGTAATGTAAGTCATGATTTTATGGAAAATGTCAATGTATTAAATTATAGGACTAATGTATTAAATTATAGGATTATCAAAATTTTGGTAATTTGGGTTAACATACACATACCTATAAAGAACTGGCATAATCTGGAATGGTTTTCTGTGTAGTTTTTCTTAAAATATTTAAAAAATCATTTTTAATGATGAAAATCACATTTTAAATATAAAAGTCCCTATTTATAATTGGCAAAAATGGAAATGGCAGATAAACATTCACAGCAATTATCACTCACAAATATTTGAGTTAAAAGAAAACATTTTAATATATCACTATATATCTTTCTCAATTAATGTTTTATGTATATACACATATACATGTACCCATATATTCATATATATATTAGTTGTAGTTGGACACAATACCTTTATTTTATTTATTTATTTTTATGTGTTGCTGAGGATTGAACCCAGCGCCTTCTACATGCTAGGGAAGCACTCTAATGCTGAGTCACAACTCTAGCTCCAGATAATTGTATTTTTAAGAAAATATTTTAGAATTTTATTTGATTTGGTGAAATATTTACAAATTATAATGTTGTGGTAAATATATCTAAAATAATGGACATTTACAAAGAATATAACTGAAAATTGGTTCTGTTTAGTCTTGGCAGAAAAGGTATAGTAAAACCTGAATTCTATAACAAAAATACTTATTTGAATAATTTATCATAAAGTACACATTATTTTGTATAACAAAAGATATATTTGGCAGGAATTGAAAATGAGTCATATTCATATAAGGTAACCTTCACCTCTTAAAAATTGATCAGATTTGTGCTGTGGTAGGATTAAAATAGCAGTATATAGTTTCTGTTCCTACCTCTAGTTCTAGGTAAACGGCAAGCAATTTAGTTTAAACTTTTTATTTACTGTCTAGAAAGTATTTTTGTACTTATAAACCTTTTCAATCACTAAATATATAAATTTTTAATACATAAAATTATGTTTATTTTCACAGGCTCTCAAGTATTCACATTTAATTAAAATACCAATGCAAGTAATAAATGATGTAAAACCTATAATTAAAGGCTTTCTCCCTTATTACTGGCCACAACTTATATAAAGAAAGGAAGTCATAAGTCATTTTCTTCTTTAAAAACTAAACCAGATACTATGGAACTTCTATTAGTGTTAGGGAGAATTGGGGTATTTTTAGTGTCAAACCTGATATTTTAATACCTGCATTTGCCAAATTATCAGAGATAAGATAAATTAAACAATTTTCAATGTGTTTTAGTATTTATTATTTTATCATTGCTTAAAACTTATGACAAAAGAACAAGTAAAAAAGTTTAACTGTGTTATTACATAGCACATATCATATTTTTTTTAAAAAAAGTATTACTTTTAAATGAAAAAGACATTTCTGAGTTCATGTTTAACATCAACAAAAAAATGTGTTAAATGTCAACTCTGCTCTTTATGTGTCACGTGGAATGAGGCAGACTCCATTAAAAGGTTGGGCTTTTACTTTCTAGTCTCTTACAGATCTTATCCCTTGCTTCTTCATTATAACAAAGACCCAAATAGAATATCAGATTCTTAAACTCAAAAATCGGTGAAACTTAGATTGGAAAACATCCCAAATTAAGTGAATGTCTATATAGAGGCTAATGCTCTGCTTTCTGACCTTTCAATGTATGGGGTGATAGGGAAGTTGCTAGTGACACCGACTGTGGATTGTCTTGGGAATACCCCCCAACTAAAACATCAGATCTTTGAATTGAAGAAAAGGGAAAGGTCTACAAATACAACAAAATCCACAACATATTCCATCATATAATTATTAAGTGATTTGGAATGGGAATTTGATTAAACTGAGTCCTGAATGGAATAGTTTTGAACAATGCATGTATCTTGACTCTATTGAAGCAATTTTTCCCTGTCTTCCTTCACACATGAATGATCTTAGAACTGATACACATGAATCTGGATGGGCGTAGTTTTTTTAAGGTACAGTGCTGTGTTTTAAGATGTAGATGCTACTGAATGAATTGATAGCACCATTTTCTACTATTACAGGAAAAGACCTTCCCAAAAATTGCTTTTCAGAGTGATACCTACCTTTTAAAATTCAAAATGATATAGATCTTGTGTGTGTGGAAAGGCATCCTTCTTTATACTTTATTGAAGGGAAGATAAATTTTGATTTTGACTTTAAATCTTGGCTAGTGGCATTGAATCATAAAAAAACATTTCTCTTTAATAGGTCTTATCTAATCTGTATAATATTGTAATTTCTAAAAATTTTATACAGCATTTTTATTATAATGTAAAATGATCTAGATTTGAGATATAGCTGTCTTTATTTATTATTCCTTTTACACTTAGTTCAGAGTCCCATAACATATATTGTGGTTGCCCAATTACCATTTGTTAAATAGATGCATGTCAGAACAAATGAATGAATGACAGATAGTGCCCTAGTGGTGGCTATTTCCTGATCAAGTTCTCATTTACAATTGATACTTGGAAACTGTTTGCAATCATACTTTAAAGTATAATTATGTTATGAAATTAACCACTAACTATTGTGCTAAATCTGGTTTTAGAGGGACCAGTATACTAGAGATTATAGAATCTTCTTGAATAATAGAATTTAGGTTATAAGGAAATAATTTAAAATAAATTATAACATGATGTATTTTATGATGAATCTATATTAATATCTGGTAGGTTTATCATTCAAGACAAAAATGTGAATTAAGAATTGCTGTCTAAACCAGGCACGGTGACTCATGCCTGTAATCCCAGGGGCTTGGGAAGCTGACACAGAGGATCTCCAGTTCAAAGCCAGCCTCAGCAAATTACTGAGGCCCTCAGCAACTCGGTGAGATCCTGTTTCTAAATAAAATATAAAATTGGGCTGTGGGGCTGGGGTTGTAGCTCAGTGGTAGAGCACTTGCCTAGCACGTGTGGGCCCTGGGTTCAATCCCCACCACCACATAAAAAAAAAAAAAAAAAAAAAAAACCTAAATTAACAAAATAAAGCATGTGTCCATCTACAACTAAAAATATTTTTTAAAAGGGGGGGGGGCTGTGGATATGGCTTAGTGGTTAAGCGCTTCTGGATTCAATCCCTGGTACAAAAAAAAAATGCTTTCTAAAACATTTCAGAAAAGTTTGTTAGAAGAAAATCTCAATTTAGGCTTTACAGGTAGATTATCTGAAGATACAGTAAAGGATCTTCAGTGAAGAAGTGTGTCTGCTGCACTTCTCCTTCTCACCAAAGTTCGATATTAGTGGACCTTTGATTTGAAGGTGTGTTACTTATTTCCACCCACCTTTACCATGAATGAGCAAGTAGGGATGGATAAACAAGGATAGTCGGGCCGACTAAGTCTTCTATTTACAGTTGTGCATGCTTATTACTACCGATACACAGACCAAGACACAGAGGGTGATAAAATGCAGCCCACATTTTGATAGCAGGTCATGGGTCCTGGTATGGGGTTTATTCTGAAGAAGGGTACCTTACCTAGTGCATTTGCAGAAATGTACCTATTGCCCTTATGCTGTACTGAGTTGGAGCATGGTGGTGATAACAGTACCATGTTTCATTCTTGTCTCTCTCATGTCTTCCCATTACTGTTACAACTTGATTGTCCCTAGAATGTTCCTATTGCATATAATTAGCCAAGTTAACAAAAAGGAAGTCTCTCAATGAAAGCAGTGCAAGAGACAGGCCATTGTCTGTTTCTTTATGTATTTCTTCAACAATTGTTTACAAAATCAGCCTTGATATGTGAGCATAGCATCATATTGGCAACACCAACTCTCTATTTTTTTTTTTTATTTTAAATCTAACAGGAAAAAGTCCCATACACTGCCACTTTAATTACACTGAGTAGCAAAGGTCTCACAGTGATAAGGCATCAGAATCAGGCTGGTTTTGATTACACACAAGGGGATGGTTGAAGGCATGATAATCTAGGGAAGAAAGATGTTTGCTAATGTTTACATACTTAGCTCCCATTGGCATTTCACCAGCTTGGAGGTTTATACTGTCCCTCTTAATCTGAGATAGTGCATCCAGATTCACAGCAAGACCTCAAGGACAACCAGATGATGGGCCAGATGGCAGATGACTAATTTGGCAAGCCTTGATGAGTGGAAATTGTTTGCTTTAATTGCTTGTCAAGTCCACTACCTACATTAAAGTTAAGGACCTAGCACTTCCACAGAAACAAAATATGGCAGAGTAAATTAGAAGGACTTTGTGTGTGTATATGAGGGGGTAACTAATATAAAGGTTCGTGAGGGAATGATGAGAAGATAATGGTAAGGGGAATATTATTACATCCAGGTTTAGTTGATAAAATGTAATTTCTCATTACTAAAGTCTTTCTATTGTGTACTCTACTTTCAATATAGGAATTTTATGAGGTATAAATTAAGAAAAATATTTTAAAACAGGAAAACAAGAAGAAACATGAATTAAAATTATATATAAACAGATACAAGTCAATTGTTGAGATTTCATAAAATGCACTAAAAATCATTAATATTGATAATCAATTAATTTTACTAATATAAAATGGAAAAAAAACACTGACATTACAAAGATAACATTTTATATTGGAAAGACAAAAATTAAGATAGACTACTCAAAAAACATACCATTCAGAGTTAGGAAAGAATTATGTATAACTTTCACATATATCATTTTCTGTGATAGTCTCCAATTATGAAGTTAATCTATTCACAATACAATTCAACAGTTTAAGAATGTTTTGGTGTATTTAAAAATTATTCTCCATAAACAAAAGAGGCAAATTAAGGAGTGATTCAATTTTAGATAGACGAGCACAGAGCTGCACATATGTCTCTGGACTTGCCTTTTATCCACCTGTGGTATAGAACGCCATGTCTTCCCTAGCTACATCTCTATTAGTGAAGCCACAACAACAAAGGTCCTTTTATTTTGGCTCCAAATGATTTAGAAAGTGTTTTAGTTAATTTCACCAGTTTCCATGTGTTATCACTTTGGGAGTCATTAAAACACTGTAAGAAGATAAAAGATGCAGAGAATACATTATAGCATCATTGTTTTTTTTAAATAACCAACTTTTACACTGAAAAATACTTTATATCTAGTATATATACATTATATTTAGTGATATATGATATAAATCATTATGCACATTTCTTGTCTTGGTACTGTTTTTTTCTTAAATACTTTTTATTTTAATTATGTACAATATGAAATTTCTGAATTACAAACCCATTTCAATTATTTATTATGCTAGGTCCAATAACATCTAATTAAAGTATTTTAAACCAGTGATTAGAGCTTTTCAATGTTAAAAATACCCGGAACAAATAAATAAGATAAATACTTTCCAAAATTTTATTAATGTATCACTAAGTGTGCTTCATTCAGCATACAAGGATGGTCCAATATTTACAAATTATTCTTTTTTTATTGATTGTTCAAAACATTACAGAGCTCATGATATATCATCTTTCATACATTTGACTCAATTGGGTTTTGAACTCCCATTTTTACCCTAAATACAAATTGCAGAATCACATCGGTTACACACTCACATTTTTACATAATGGCATATTAGTGACTGTTGTATTCTGCTACCATTCCTATCCCCTACTATCCCCCCTCCCCTCCCCTCCCATCTTCCCTCTCTACCTCCTCTGCTGTTGTTCGATTCTCTCCCCTTATTTTTTCCCTCCCCTTGCCCCTCACAACCTCTTATAATTTTGTGTATCATTGAAGGCCTCCTACCATTTCCATATGCTTTCCCTTCTCTCTCCCTTTCTCTCCCCCCATTAGTCTTTGTTTACTGTTAGTCTTTCCCTCATGCTCTTCCTTCCTGTTCTGTTCTTAGTTGCTCTCTTTATATCAAAGAAGACATTTGGCATTTGTTTTTTAGGGATTGGCTAGCTTCACTTAGCATAATCTGCTCTAATGCCATCCATTTCCCTGCAAATTCTATGATTTTGTCATTTATTAGTTCTGCATAATACTCCATTGTGTATAGATGCCACATTTTTTAATCCAGTCATCTATTGAAGGGCATCTAGGTTAGTTCCACAGTCTAGCTATTGTGAATTGTGCCGCTATAATCATTGATGTGGCAGTATCCCTATAGTACGCTCTTTTAAGGTCCTCAGGGAATAGTCCGAGAAGGGCAATAGCTGGGTCAAATGGTGGATCCATTCCCAGCTTTCCCAGGAATCTCCATACTGCTTTCCAAATTGGCCTCACCAATTTGCAGTCCCACCAGCAGTGTACAAGTGTACCCTTTTCCCCACATCCTCGCCAACATTTATTGTTGTTTGACTTCATAATGGCTGCCAATCTTACAGGAGTGAGATGGTATCTTAGGGTAGTTTTGATTTGCATTTCTCTGATTGCTAGAGATGGTGAGCATTTTTTCATGTACTTGTTGATTGATTGTATGTCCACCTCTGAGAAGTGTCTGTTCAGGTCCTTGGCCCATTTGTTGATTGGGTTATTTGTTATCTTATTGTTTAATTTTTTGAGTTCTTTGTATATTCTGGATATTAGGGTTCTATCTGTGGTGTGAGAGGTAAAAATTTGTTCCCAGGATGTAGGCTCTCTATTTACCTCTTTTATTGTTTCTCTTGCTGAGAAAAAACTTTTTAGTTTAAGTAAGTCCCATTTGTTTATACTTGTTATTAACTCTTGGGCTATGGGTGTCCTATTAAGGAATTTGGAACACGACCCCACAATATGTAGATCGTAGCCAACTTTTTCTTCTATCAGATGCAGTGTCTCTGATTTGATATCTAGCTCCTTGATCCATTTTGAGTTAACTTTTGTGCATGGCGAGAGAAAGGGATTCAGTTTCATTTTGTTGCATATGGATTTCCAATTTTCCCAGCACCATTTGTTGAAGATGCTATCCTTCCTCCATTGCATATTTTTAGCCCCTTAATCAAATATAAGATAGTTGTAACTTTGTGGATTAGTCTCTGTGTCCTCTATTCTGTACCATTGGTTCACCTGCCTGTTTTGGTACCAGTACCATGCTGTTTTTGTTACTATTATTTTGTAGTACAGTTTGAACACTGGTATCGCTATACCTCCAGATTCACACTTCCTGCTTAGAATTGCTTTTGCTATTCTGGGTCTTTTGTTTTTCCACATGAATTTCATGATTGCTTTATCTATTTCTACAAGAAATGCCGTTGGGATTTTGATTGGCATCGCATTAAACCTGTAGAGAACTTTGGGTAATATCGCCATTTTGATGATGTTAGTTCTGCCTATCCATGAACAGGGTACATTTTTCCATCTTCTGAGATCTTCTTCTATCTCTCTCTTTAGGGTTCTGTAGTTTTCATTGTATAAATCTTTCACCTCTTTTGTTAGGTTGATTCCCAAGTATCTTATTTTCTTTGAGGATATTGTGAATGGAGTGGTTTTCTTATTTCCATTTCAGAGGTTTTGTTGCTGACATACAGGAATGCCTTTGATTTATGCGTGTTGATTTTATAACATGCCACTTTGCTGAATTCATTTATTAACTCTAGCAGTTTCTTTGTAGACCCTTTTGGGTCTGATAATATATTATCATGTCATCCGCAAATAGCGATAATTTAAGTTCTTCTTTTCCTATTTTTATGCCTTTAATTTCTTTTGTCTGTCTAATTGCTCTGGCTAGTACTTCGAGAACTAAATTGAATAGAAGTGGTGATAGAGGGCATCCCTGTCTTGTTCCAGATTTTAGAGGGAATGCCTTCAGTTTTTCTCCATTTAGGATGATGCTAGCCTGAGGTTTAGCATATATAGCTTTTACAATGTTGAGGTAAGTTCCTGTTATCCCTAGTTTTTCTAGTGTTTTGAACATAAAGGGATGCTGTACTTTGTCAAATGCTTTTTCTGCATCTATCGAGATGATCATATGGTTCTTGTCTTTAAGTCTGTTGATGTGGTGAATAGCATTTATTGATTTCCATATATTGAACCAGCCTTGCATCCCAGGGATGAATCCTACTTGATCATGGTGCACAAGTTTTTTGATATGCTTTTGTATTCAATTCGCCAGAATTTTATTGAGGATTTTTGCATCCAAGTTCATTAGAGATATTGGTCTGTAGTTTTCTTTCTTTGAAGTGTCTTTGTCTGGTTTCGGGATCAGGGTGATGTTGGCCTCATAGAATGAATTTGGAAGAGCTCCTTCTTTTTCTATTTCTTGAAATAGCTTGAAAAGTATTGGTATTAATTCTTCTTTGAAGGTTTTGTAAAACTCCGCTGTATACCCATCCGGTCCAGGGCTTTTTTTGGTTGGTAGTCTTTTGATGGCTTCTTCAATTTCTTCCTTTGTTATTGGTCTGTTTAAATTGTGTGTGTCTTCCTGACTCAATCTGGGCAGATCGTATGACTTAAGAAATTTATCGATATCTTCACTATCTTCTATTTTATTGGAATATAGGGTTTCAAAATACTTTCTAATTATCTTCTGTATTTCTGTAGTGTCTGTTGTGATATTGCCTTTTTCATCCTGTATGTTAGTAATTTGAGTTCTCTCTCTTCTTCTTTTCGTTAGCATGGCTAAGGGCCTGTTGATCTTATTTATTTTTTCAAAGAACCAACTTTTAGTTTTATCAATTTTTTCAATGGTTTTTTTTGTTTCAATTTCATTGATTTCTGCTCTAATTTTAATTATTTCTTGTCTTCTACTACATTTGCTGTTGTTTTGCTCTTCCTTTTCTAGGTTTTTGAGGTGTAGTGTGAGTTCATTTATTTGTTGTTTTTTTCTTCTTTTGAGGAAAGTACTCCAAGAAATGAATTTCCCTCTTAAAACTGCTTTCATTGTGTCCCATAGATTCCGGTATGTTGTGTCTGTATCATCATTTGTCTCTAAGAATTTTTTTATCTCCTCCTTTATGTCTTCTGTAACCCATTGATCATTCAGTAACATATTGTTCATTTTCCATGTGATGTAGGATATTTCCTTCCTTCTTTTATCATTGATTTCCAATTTCACTCCATTATGATCTGATATGGTGCAAGGTATTATCTCCACGCCTTTATATTTACTAAGAGTTGCCTTAAGGCATAATATATGGTCTATCTTTGAGTAGGATCCATGTGCTGCTGAGAAGAACGTTTATCCACTTGATGATGGTTGATATATTCTAGATATGTCGGTTAAGTCTAGGTTATTGATTGTGCTGTTGAGTTCTATAGTTTCTTTATTCAGTTTTTGTCTAGAGGATCTGTCTAATGGCGAGAGCGGTGTGTTGAAGTCAGCCATAATTATTGTGTTGTGGTCTATTTGACTCTTGAACTTGAGGAGAGTTTGTTTTATGAACGTTGCAGTTCCATTGTTTGGTGCATACAAATTGATAATTATTATGTCTTGTTGGTGGATGGTTCCTTTTAACAGTATATAGTGTCCTTCTTTATCCTTTTTGATTAACTTAGGTTTGAAGTTGATTTTATTCGATATGAGTATGGCCACTCCTGCTTGCTTCCGAGGGCCATGTGAGTGGTATGATTTTTCCCAACCTTTTACCTTCAGCCTGTGTACGTCTTTTCCTATCATATGAGTCTCCTGAAGGCAGCATATTGTTGGATTTGTTTTTTTGATCCAGGTTACTAGCCTATGTCTCTTGATTGGTGAGTTTAGGCCATTAACATTTAAGGTTACAATTGAGATATGATTTGTACTTCCAGTCATGTTTATTTATTTATTTATTTATTTATTTGGCTAGTTTTACTTTTTGGTTATTTTCCTCCCCCTTTACTGAGATACCTCCTGCTGTTAGTTTGGGGCACTATTTTTCAATTCCTCTTCTTGTAGTATTTTGCTCAAAATGCTTTGCAGTGCTGGTTTTCTTGCTGCGAATTCTTTTAGCTTTTGTTTATCATGAAAGATTTTAATTTCATTGTCAAATCTGAAGCTTAGTTTTGCTGGATACAGTATTCTTGGTTGGAATCCATTATTTTTCAGCATTTGAAATACATTTTTCCAGGATCTTCTCGCTTTCAAAGTCTGTGATGAGAAATCAGTCGTTAACCTAATTGGTTTAACCCTAATGTAATCTGCCTCCTTTCTCTCGTAGCTTTTAATATTCTCTCCTTGTTCTGTATGTTGGCTATCTTCATAATTATATGTCTTGGAGTTGCTCTATTATGGTTTTGAATGTTTGGGGTCCTGTAGGCTTCCAGGATTTGGCAATCCATTCCATCTTTCATCTCTGGGAAGTTTTCTAGAATTATTTCATTTAATATGCTGTCCATTCCTTTGGTTTGAATCTCTATGCCTTCTTCTATCCCAATGACTCGCAAATTTGGTTTTTTTATGACATCCCATATCTCTTGAATAGATTGCTCATGGGATTTAAGCATCTTTTCTGTGTTGACTATATTCTTTTCAAGTTGATAAACCTTGTCTTCATTATCTGATGTTCTGACTTCTACTTGATCAAGTCTGTTTGTAATATTCTTGTTTGAGTTTTTAATTTGGTTTATAGTTTCCTGCAATTCTAGGATTATTGTTTGATTTTTTTTTAAGATCTCTATCTCCTGGTAGAGCTCATTCTTTGCCAGTTGAATTTGTTTGTTTAATTCATTTTCAAAATATACTTTTATTGCTTGGACTTGCTGTCTCATGTCTTCTCTAATATTCCTTTCCATTTGAGTTAGGTATGCCTTGAGTTCTTTCCCTATCCCTGTTTCTGCTGTTTCTATGTCCTCCTATAGAATTAGGTTGTCCTGCATTGTTTGTACTCCTTTTTTCCTTGATTTCTCATGATGTTCATGTTACTTTCCAGCTCTATTTGATTGCCGTGTTTCTGCTCTCTTCTATAGATTTGTTTTGGTTCTGTATTACTCTGTCTCTCCTTTGTGTTGTTAAACTATGCCTGCTAACGTGGATTCTGCTGGGAAGGAATTCCGATGGCCGAGCTCCAGTGACGTCACTTCTCTGTTATGATGGGCCCCAGGCTCCTTGCCGGGGTGTCCTAATGGGGGGGTGTGACTGGACTGTCTCTGTTTGGTTTCAGCTCCCGGTCATGACAGGCGGGCGGTCGCCAGCCGCCCAGTAGCGCAGGCAGCGGGCGGGTGATCGGTCGCAGGTGGGGGGGGTGGACTCCAGCCGTCCAGTCGCGCGGGCAGCGGGCCAGCTGTCGCCGGTGGGCGGGCGATCTCTAGCCACCCAGTTGCGCGGTCGGTAGCCAACGGGCGGGCGTTCTCCTGCCGCCCAGTTATGCGGGCAGCGGGTGGGTTGTCGCCGGCAGGCCTGCGGTTTCCGGCCGCCCAGTATGAGGGCCTGGCCTCTAGTCCCCTGGTTTCTCCTGCTAGTCTTGGTTTCTCCTGCTAGACCAGATTTCCCCTGAGTGATGGCTCTCGGCAGTTCAAACTGTACTCTGGGCCTGCCGTTTGTTGGGTGTGGAGGGTGGCTATTGGGAACCCTGGCACTCTATTGTTTTGTTTCCGTTGTGGGGGATAGAACTGTACCGCTTCCTTCCCGTCTGAAATCCCGTACTCAGCCCGGGGGTCAGTGCGGGCTCAGCCGGCGGGATTCTACAGAATGCAGCCACTTTTCTCCCTGCTTGCTAATTAATCACTTCTCTGCGGCGCCGGCGGGGCAGGCAGTGCAAATCAGTCAGCCCGGATCTCCGGTCGCACAGTTGGCTATTGGGAGCCCCGGCACTCTATCGTTTTGATTTTTTCTGCTTGCCCCTCCCCCAGCGCTGGCTAGACAGGTTTCGTTTTGGCTGCCGATGGGAGGGGGAGTTGAAGGTCAGGTGTCTCTAGTTTTCCCCTAGTCTTTATGCAGGCTCACTCTGATACTCCCTCCCCTGGAAAGCCTAGGAGAGATTTTATGCGGACTCCCTGATGTATGGGGGATGAGCTGAATGATACACACCTGTTTTATTATTGCAATCTGTCGGAGAGTGGCAGTGGTTACTTCAGCTCTCCAAGATGGTGGCCGCTGATTGCCTTGGTGGAGTTTCCGTTGTGGGGGATAGGACTATATCGCTTCCTTCCCCGTCTGAAATCCCCTACTCAGCCCGGGGGTCAGTGTGGGCTCAGCCGGCGGGATTCCACAGAATCGCAGCCACTTTTCTCCCTGCTTGCTAATTAATCGCCACAAATTATCAATTACTTATCTCAATAACTTAATTTTTTTCTCAAAAATGGGGAAAATCACATGATAAACTTTAACATTCAAGGTTAAATAAAAACTTAGTTAAGTGGGATTCTGGAATGTATAAAGTGATAAAAATGTGTGCTGAGCCAAGGGAAACAGTTTGTGAACATTAGGGGAAAAGACAGGAATGACTATTACGCCTATGTGTTAAAAGAATCATAAGTGCTATGCTCATAAAAAGCAATTTTTTTTCAAAACACTTAGTACAAAACTCCACTTTGTAGATATGTATAGAATCTGAGATTCAGAGCAATAAAATGACTTGTTCAAGTTCATTTAGCTATTTAAAATAGTGGAACCACCATTTGGTCCTCACTCTGCAGTAGTTCTCAGTGACTCCAAATCTATTTATTCAATAATCATTGGGTGAGATTTGGTGACGTGAGTGACCAAGCAAAGAGCTTGTCTCCTATGGAAACTGCATTCTGACGTACAAACATAATAAAAGATAAACCTCCAAATATGTAATGCAATTTAAGACAGCAAAACAACAAAAATAAAGAAGGGAAAGAAGATAAAACACATTGTATGTAACTTGTTCTCTATTTTGGATAAGTTTGGAGAGAAGGCTTTCCTGAAAGGGTGACATTTGAGAAAAACTTGAATAGAGGTGTTTTCAGGCTATTTGTTTCTGTAACAGACACAAAGTATTAGCCAGTATTTTTAATTAACTAATTTACTCCCCATCTTATATATTGCCTTTGCCTTCAGCAAGCATGGATCTTTACATGATGGGGTGACCTAATCCTTCATTCCTGAGTAGTACTACCTGGACTGTGTTGTTGTAGTTTTCCACTAACCTTTATCAGAAACACTATAATTGTACCAAGAGGTATGCTAAGGAAGAATCCCCTGCCTGGTAGATATTTTCTTCCTTACCTACATTGTGGATTAGTAGTCCCAGTTTCCCCCTTGCTAGGTTCAGTTACATCAGACAGCCTAATAATATTTTTCTTTGGCTGGTGATTCAGTGGCAGGAGGAACCCAAAGTGGCTGGGTGACAGTTTTTACCTCTGGTAGTGGAATCATTTTTATGTCTCCTGGTGGAGTATACCAGGAGAACATGGTACATATTTAATAAGATGGTTGAAGAAAGCTTTTCTGAAAGGGTTACATTTTTGCAAAGATAAACACAGATGTTTTAAAGGTATTAGAAATCAAGAAGTGTTTGTATTGGAGTGATAAGAACAATTTATGTTTTTATAAAGATCATCCTCAGGCATGTATGGTGGTGCATGTCTATAATCCCAGTGACTTGGGAAGCTGAGACAGAAGGATCCCAAGTTCAAGGCCAACTTCAGCAACTCAGTGAAGTCCTAGCAACTTAGCAAGACCCTGTCTAAAATTCAAAAATAAAAAGGCCAGGGGATGTTGCTCCCTGGTTAAGTGCAGCTAGGTTCAACACCTGCTACCACCCCCTGCTCCCCCTCCAAAAAAGAAAATCATCCTCTGAATTGGGGAAAACAGAAATCCCTGGAAATCATTAGGATGCTACTCCCTAATTACAGGGGAGAACAAAGAGTGGATTGGATTAGTTTTGAAAGTGGACAACACAAATTTCACCCCATTTGGGTTTACATTTTGAATACGTTGCCTGACAAAACTTTCATCCATGTAATTGTAATAGGACTCAGAAATGAGTGTTGAAATTATTTGCTGCTTCTTACATGTTCTTTAAATATTTTATATTTTAAGGTTTACCACATTGATTTTTAAATGCCTGACCATTTCCATCAATATGAAGTATTTTTAATATGTTAATGTTTCTAAAAGAAAAGGTACTTATTTGTGTTGAAGAGAAAAAAAATTAAAGAGATTTTATTCATCAGGTTTTCAGTTTTTTTTCACCATTGCTGGGGATCAAACCTAGGACCTTGCACTCAAATATTTTGTATGCAGATAGCTTCTGAATTACATACACACAATGTATGCATGGCTTGTATATACTAATCACTGTTTTCTTCGTATTTGACTTGTACAACTGCATGAGTCCTTTACAAAAGACCTTGGAAATTTTTACCAACAAATATTTTTCTATGATTCTAGTTTAATACTGGGTATTAAAAAATTATTCATTTCTTAATTGCTATCACATTATGGGCATTTTAATTTGAGAATTAGGCAAAACATTGGTTTAATTATTTTTCCCCCTCTTATTGTTTCTCTTTTGTCAGTAAATGGAGTTCTGGTTTCATAGCCATAACAGGCCTGGAAGCAAAAATTGATTTTCGGTATTAATATGGAGATTGTTAACGTATCTTCATTTTGCTTTATTTTCCCTATGAATCAAATGAATAATTTTGTTAACCAAGTTCTTATATTGCTACAAATTCCTAGTTCTTCATATATATATATATATATATATATATATATATATATATATATATTTTTTTTTTTTTACTAAGGATTAAATCATTTACTCACTGTTGGATGTAAAGCTGAAGTGCAGAAGAATAAAAGCCCAGCATTTACAAGTATAGCTACATTTGTAACTGAATTAATACTAAAGAGAATAATTGGTGATTTTATCGTAGCCTCACATATAGCTTTACTCCTGGAGTTACATTTGGGATGAAAACTCTAGGGAGCACAAGTAAATTCAGGATTTTTGAAGCTTGAACTATTGTAAGCTTATGGTTTAAGGACTTTATAATAGTGGTTGGCAAAGGGGACTGAATTTTGTTAAGCTTGTTTTGGCTGGTGAAGAAGATTTTTCAATTCTGTTTTGATAAACAGCTTTGTGAAATCAATGAAACTTGATGGCTTAAGTATTGTCTTGTATACGTTGCCTGATTGTAAAATCAATTGACAAATGGAAGTTGTGAGGCATTCAGGGGAGGCCTCATGAAGAGAACTATGAATGATTTTTATGCGTCTATCCAAACTAATTCTTTAACAATCAGGCCTGTCTTCCAAGATAAAAGTTCTGATGAATATACTATCGATTCTACATAGTTTGAATCAAGCATAAATATAAATGAAAGGCTTACAGAGGAAAAAAAAATACCTAAATTCAAAAGCATATATTAAAAACTCAAAGATTAGAATGTTTAGTGAAAAAAAAAATGTTCTGATGTGTCAGATTTTCTGTTTATTAAGATCTTAATTTTGCTGAAATATATTCCAAAACATACTTATTCTGATTTTGCATTTTAATAAGGTATATACAAAACACAGCTGGTCATTTGTTGAACAGTGGGAATTCTTTTTGAATTAAAGGTCATTTTCTGAATATCAGTTTTAATTATTTTAATATCAATTAAACTAACATTGTTTAATTATAATTTCTTGCAAAGCATTGTGTTTTATAGCTCAGCAGATACAAAATAGTTATAAATTCATTGAATCTGCCTTCAAAGAGTTTATAGCATTTTGTGGGTATCATGATTATGAGTAGATTATTGCAACACAGAGTAGGATATGTCCATTGTGAGAAATTTAAATTCAGTTCTAAATATTTAAATCATACAGATATTTGGATTAATTGAACAGTGAGTATTTACCAAGAGCTTAAGGTCAAGAGGATATAACTTATTTAGAATTTAATCCTTCCTAAGTGTAGTGTTTTATTGATTAGGACCAATATCACCATTATCTTAATGGTAATGATAAAGTGACAATTTACAACATTAATTAGTTGAAAATCCTGCAGACTGCAGCAGTTTATTTCTCAGCTCTCTTTAGGATGTGTCCCTTTAAAGACGATCCAAGATGATAGTCAACCTCTAGCTATCACATCTGCATTCTTGGCAGAAGGCTAGAGGAGAACATGAAGAAGTAAGGTGGCAAAGTCAGACTCCAACCCTGTTTCAAATAAAGTTCCAAGAAGGTGTCATACAATATATACAACTTAGTCTCTTGGTCAAACTTACCTCCAAGCGAGTAGAGAAATAAAATCTTTATTTTTAGTGGCTACATGCCAGCTAAAAATTATGGTTAAAAATCTGCACTATCCTTAAAGACTTTTGGATTAAGGGTTTTTATTTTTTTATTTTTGATGTGTTTGTTGGAAAATGAACTTTAAGATAGTCCTAATTATTAGGAAACACCCATCTAGATTTGTTTTCCTCCTTTACTGAAGCTAATCCCCTTGAACACAATAAGCATCAAGACTTCTCTGTCATTTCTGTGTGTATGACACACAGATTACACATCATGAGTTCATTCCTCATCTCTGTTTTCAGTGCTTTAAAAATTTACTTGTACTTTTTAATCTTGCCTTGAATTCAGTATGATATAATTATGTAACTCACTTAAAAAGTTTAATTTATAATTTAACTTCTCAAGCTGCTATTAAAAAATCTATAATATAACTTTTTTAGTCTGTTGAAGATTAGGGTCAGTACATTAAAGGGCAATAAGTGTGTACAGGTAGGAATTTGGACCCCATGAGATGTAACAACTAAAAATCTGTCTCTGGAGACAAAAAGATATCACACACACACACATAAACCCCCAAACCACACATGTGTGTATATATATGTGCTCTTGAACAGACTCAAGACTCCCTCCATGAAAAATGGCAAATAGAGGTAATTGATTATCTGTTTATTATACTTCAGAACATTCATGAATATACAGTGATGATCCAGTTATAACAATAAAAGTTATATTTTGTTACATATCTTGTTTTTAGTACATACTTAATCAATCTAAATTGTTTAACATGTTTTTTAAAAGAGCATTTTGAGATCTTCCAAAAGCATTTCTTTTTTTTTAAAGAGAGAGTGAGAGAGGAGAGAGAGAGAGAGAGAGAGAGAGAGAGAGAGAGAGAGAGAGAGAGAATTTTTAATATTTATTTATTTATTTATTTATTTTAGTTCTCTGCGGACACAACATCTTTGTTGGTATGTGGTGCTGAGGATCGAACCTGGGCCGCACGCATGCCAGGCGAGCGCGCTACCGCTTGAGCCACATCCCCAGCCCCCAAAAGCATTTCTTAATAATCTAAAAAAAAATTGCTCAGCAGCTTATTTTACAAAGACAATAAATTCTATTTTAAAAATATTACTTTTATCTTCTCTTTATTTTGATTTATTTACATATGTCCAATTACTCCATTAGAAAATAGAGTAAATTACAAATCCTAAAGTAAACCGTGTTTAAATGAAATTAAATATATTTACTTGCTTGATATAGTCACAGCAAGTGAGAGTATTCTATCTCCTTGCTTTGTGTTCCTGGGGAACCTGCTCCTTCTTACTGTCTTGGTTAGCATGTGTAATTTAGGAATATAAATATGAAGCTATTTATTCATGTGTGGGTTTTTGCCTTTTAATGACATTCAGAATACTTTCATTTTGGGAGTTGGAATTGGCTGTTGTGAAATGATTTGGAAGAAGACATAATCATTGTGCGTGTAATGTAAAGGTTATGTAACTTTACGTGTATCTTTTGTCTTTGCAGTGTGTGCAGGAACAGAGAATAAACTGAGTTCCCTCTCTGACCTGGAACAGCAGTACCGGGCCTTGCGCAAATACTATGAGAACTGTGAGGTAGTCATGGGCAACCTGGAGATAACCAGCATCGAGCACAACCGGGACCTCTCCTTCCTGCGGGTAAAGCTGTCTCTTTCTTTCTCTTCTCTTCTTTATGAGACGACAGTGGTGTCATGATGTGTAAAGGGAGACCTGCTGGCTTGGACCTGAGAGCTATGCTTTCTTGCCCGGCAGGGTTTGTGACTAGGGGAAGAAGATAAGATACAGAAGCACACCCAGGAAAAGAACAAGAGTAACAATGACATGATGACTGACACCTTGAGTTACAGCAGTTACTGCTGCCATGAGATGGATAAAAGATTCTGTCAGGGTGTAGTACATGACATCTTGCAAGTCTGTCTTTTTCTGACAGGCTGAGGACTAGGAGAGTCAGAGGACCAATCAGATAATAATTGGTGACTTTAACCAATCACTTCCTTTTCTGTTCCATTCCTGTCACTTTGGACATTTTTAGACTCTTTTGTATTACTATAAGAAAACTCAGATTGTTACCAAAAGTGGGGAGGGTGTTTGGTTTTGAAACCCAATAAATTATTTAAAGTAATCTCATGGGACATTGAAAATACTTATATAGGTCATGTATGCATGCATATAATGTGTAAAGATGAAGTTATCCAGAGACAATCTATCCTTTGGAAATTTCTTTTGGCCTTTTTTTAATGTTACTCTGTTAAACAAGCTATTAAATGCTAATACCTACAGTTTTTCTTTAACTGGAATAGTTGCAGGAAAATCTAAAATTAAAATGGACTGTACAAGGTGATCTGGGAATGTGGTTTTTGCACAATGAAGAATTTATTATTAGAGAAGAATTATTAAGATACATTTTAGATAACATTACCGCTACATATTTGGAATTATTTTCAACAATATTCAATATATCTTAGGAGTATTGTCTAGCATAAATCAAGATGATAATATTCCCAATACTGATATGGTAAATTATTTAGTGGATATTATATTATTTAGAGAACTATGATAATTTTAATAGTTTTTTTAAACAAGAAATAAAAATGATATTTAAACATTGTATGTTTGACATAAATGATATTTAAACATTATATATATATATATATATATATATATATATATATATATATATATAGGCAGGCTCTTGTTCAAAAAGGGAATATACACAAGCTGTTCTAGCTAATATAAAAGAAACTCAATGGCATTCTGGAAGAAGGGAAACTAATGGAGAAAATTGAATTGTGAAACAGGGCAAAGAAGTAGTCTATATAGTATGTTAGATTGGAGCAATATTAGAAAATTCAAAAATGCAATCTAGAGACTTTTGCTTTTCTTCAGGTGTGTGTTTGCTTTGTCTTCTGCATGTGTACCTAGTCTTCTTGAACAACCAAAATAATTATTAATATTGTAAATGACAATCTTTAAATTGAGTAACATTAAAATCTTATATTTTTTATAATTTTAGTATTCCCATTTTTTTATAATAGATTAAAAAGGCTAAAGATAGCCTTTAGTCAATTTTTAAACTTTATGAAAGTGGCATATAGATGTTGATGTTGGATATCAAACTCTTTGAGTGGCCATTCTGATCTAAAAAAAAAAAGAAAGAAAGAAAGCATTAAAATAAGCAGATTTGGAGGAGAATAAGATAAGGAAGGCCACAGTTTCTACCTGAAACAAAAACTAAGTTGTTTCTTCAAATAACTAATGGCTAGTTCCTAAGTAGCATCTTTAAAACTTTATATAAACTTTGTACTCTACCTGGTCACAGTGGTTTACTCTTATAATCCCTGCTACTTGGAAGCTGGAGGCAGAGACAGAGAATGGCAAGTTTTAAGCCGGCCCGAGCACATAGACCTTGTATTAAAAAACAAAAAAAAAAAACAAAAAGAAAAAAAAAAGAAAAGAAAGTAAAAGAAAAAAGACTAATTTTAATAATTTAATAGTATTATTTTGTCTTTTTCCTTGTTGATGACATACTTTTTTCTTTATAAAAAATATTTTCTACTCATGACATATATCTACTTCTTAATCCAAGCATACGATAGCAAGTAATCTATTGTCCGTGACTTCAATGATCGTGAAGTCTGTAGAGGATTACAGATGTGCAATACATAACTACTGTGTGTGTGTATGTGTGTGTATTTACGTATTATATAAGTATGCATAAGCATAAGACAAAAAAGTTTTATAGTTATATAACTATGTAGTTGCTAATACAAAAAAAAAAAGTACCCAGAATCATAAAATATTGTCTTGAGTTAATAATAGGCATACATGTTGAGCAAAGAAAAGAATGGCTAATTTCTAAGGATTCTGGAAAGTTTTCATCAAAGAGATGCTTGAATTGAATCACAAGAAAATGAATAAGAGCTCATGAAGTGGGTGGGGTGGAAGGCTAGCACATTCCAATGGGAGTAACTAGGTTAAGACTTAGATTGAAGGACTAAATCAGAGGTAATAAATGGGTTCTTTGTGTGCATTGTTCCAAACACTAGGCATTTACATGCAAATAAATCACATGTGGTTTCTGCCCTACAATGCAGTGGGAATAAAGAGAAAGTTTGAAGGTAGACTAAAATATTGCATTGGGAAGGTGGTGAGTCTTATATTACAGATACTTAGGAAATAATAGCATGGACAGAACAATTTAACATTTTGGGATTAGATTAAATAGTCAAGGGAGTTTGAAAGAAATAAGATAAAGAAGTGGACAAAGGACAGAACACCCTGGATTCCTCACTGTTTGATACTTGATGAGTTTAGTGTTGCAATAACTCTTCAACTGAGTCCTGAGAACAGAGACTGTTTGCCAAAATCCTCATAATAGTATATTATTGAAATCCATTATTCCAAATTATACCTTAGAATATACTAAAAGCTCTCCATTTAATATAAAATTATATTCTTTCTGCAAACCACATTATGGCCCATTTGGGCTCTTAGTATCTTTCCTCCAAAACACATAATCTGTCTATATTATAATGTAAAGAAGGTGTATTTTCCAATATACCATTATTTCCTTCATGTTTTGAATTATATCAATGAGTAAGAAACTTGCATTAATCTAGTATATGGATCGCATATCCCTCAGGTTTATTTATACAACTCTAATTTACTGAACAACTTTCCATAGAAGTTTCACAATTTCCCTTTCTCCAAGAACGACCTAAATCTGTCATGTGTTTGGAAAGGCATCATGGGTAGTGATCTTCGAATGATTCTGGATTTATTTATTTACTTACTTCTGGAAGTCAAGTAAATCACCTTTGCTTTAAAAGGATTTCCCATTAGTAGTGTTTTGTCATTTGTTTTGTTTTGTATGAAGACACCCTAAGTTGTATAGATTCATGAAAGCAGGTTACCCAGATACCCTGTTTAACTTACATATACAATCAGCATTGTCTAGAGCAGCACCTCAAATATAGTAAGTTAAGTATTTGTTGAATGAACACATGAGTACTTTTCTTCAATTATGGATCCTGGCTTTCTATGTGTTATATTCTCTAAATGAACATGTGAATCTCTCTTCATAGTCATGTTATTTCGTTGTATCTCCACCAACAGGCCAGGTGTTTGGGAATAAGACAGGCTGGGTCAGTCAGAACTCCTTTACATGAGTGGATTGTAGCCAAGAGTGTTCAGTTTCTGTAGGAGTTAGTTTCTTATTCACTTGGGTACCAGAACACAGCCTTCTTTTGTCTTGTGGTTTGAATGTCAGAGAGGATGTGCAAACAAGAGAATGGAGCCAGAACTCTGAAACAGACACAAATAGCTGAAAAAGAGAGCTATTTACCCAAATACTGATGTGGGAGCCATTCATTTCCAAGGTCTAGTGTGCTTCTGAAGACTGGTTGGGTTCAGTCATTCCAGCCATAAAATGCTCCTGCAACTTCATGGTAATTTTATAATCTCCCCCTTTTCCCAATAAGCTGGACAGGATTGTTTCCTCTACTATAACTAAAATGTCCCATCTAGTACACCTCCCAAGATCTCAAGAAAGCAGCAAAAGTAGGCCTTTGAAATTGGACTGAAGATATATTCATAAATAAGCCTTAAAAAATCCCTCTAATGATTTGTTAGATACTTTGTTACAATGATTTGTTAGATACTCTTAATCTTTGTTAGATACTCTGTTTTGTTGGAATAAGTTTAAAGGCATTATTTTCAAGATGCTTTTATTGTAACAATCTTGATGCTCTTTTAACCAGTTTTGTTTTTTCAGTGTTCAGTTTTTACATTTCCTTTTGGAAAAGATTGACTATGTTAACATTCAACCCTCAAGATACCACATAGTTGGCTAGAAAAAGGGCCTAAAACTTATTTACTGTGTGCTTTATCATGATCACAAGGTTAAGACATGTAATAGAAAGCTGCAAGGCTTAAAAATCACAGACTTTGTGCTATTGTCTTACACTAGTGAACTCTCTAAAGCAAGGCAAAATGTAGCACATAATGGGAGTGAATTATTAGACCTTTTACCCTCATTAAAATTCTTGGAGTCTTTTATTCTTTGATACCACATGGGTCTTCTGTGCTACTGCTGGCATTCAATAACTCAGTGCTTCTAGAAAGGTGACAGAGCCACCAGCTTTTGTACCTTAAATTCATTTTCTCTATGTATCTACCTTAAGCAAATAACTATCAATTGCCAACTATATATAACACAGTGTGGTATGTATGTAGGGTATATATAAGGACTATTAATACCTTTCCTTACCCATGGCTATCATAGGTAGTAATTTTTAATCTATGACTTGATTTTAATTTTACATAGATTGTTTTGGAAATAGTATATGTTAGGGTTATGAAATGATAAGTTTAGAAATTGGTATATGTATGTGGAATAGTAACATCATAAGTTTATTGGATCTCAGTATGCTGTAGTTCAAAAGCCTTAAAGTTTACTAGTTATACATGTCTTTTATAAATAAAGAAAAGAATGCTTTAAGATATATTTTAAAATAGCACCACTATATTCTATTGTTGATAGAGAAAGGCAATAACTTTGAGAAAGAAAATATAGTTTTTAAGGGAAAATGATAAATATGATATCTTCTCTCAGATAATAAATAACAAGCATAGGTGTTATGAGTATGTAACAAACTTTTAAAAGCATTATCTGTTTTTATTGCATAATTTGACAGAACTAGGTGTTTTGTGATATCATCTAAAAATTTCTTTTTTTAAATAAAAATCATGTAAATATGTAACTCATTTGTCTCAAAAAGAAAATGTCCTATTCTTAAATTAATAATAGCCTTTGTTTTTATTTAACAATGAACATTTTATAATGTGATCCACATCCTCTATTATTAGGATATGCATGGGATTTTTCAGACTTGAGGATGTTGCTTTTCTCCCACTCCATAGGACATGAAATTTGTATCTCTTTTCCATTGATGGTAAAGAACTTATTCTTTTCCATTCTCTTTCTCATACCTCCTCCACTTCTGGCTAATGACATACTTTTGCAGGAAGGCAGAGAAAGATATAACTCTGAGACTAAAAAATGCTGACTGGCTTCCTGGAGTCTAACACCTTGAATTCATTAGCATGGTTTTGTTACAATAAAGTCACAAATGATGCTTGGCAATAATGCGTTTTGAGTTGCAGCAAGTAACTATACTTTGACCTGTTCCTTAGCTATTTTCAGTAAGAGTGGATTACCAGTGAGACTCAATAAAAAGTTCTGAATTATTCACATTTCATCTCTACCTTTAGTGCCAACTTTTCATTTCTTTTGGCAGTTTATAGTGGATGATTAGAATACATACTTAAACATAAATAGATAATTTATAAAACACTTATTTCTTTGGGTGATAAAATGATTTATTGAATAGTTTGTTTAAATACAAGCTACCATTGCCTGCTTGTTTTTAGTTCATTAAATACCAGGTAGAATGAATTGTGTGGGAGAGATTACATCAGAGAGATTGATTAGAATCAGGATGAGAAAAGTAGACTTTAGAATCATTAAAAATTGGTGAGAAAAACACCATTTCAGTGAACCAGCTATGGCATCAGAAAGCAGGCCCACATGTATTATCTTATCATAATTAGTGAAAAAAATGAGTATGACATTTTCTTATATAGCATATATAATTAATCAGTGCATAGATTCTAACTGAACTTCAAAACGAGAGTACAGTTATGAATTTGTTTTCCTGAAAATATAATATAGAAAAGTAGTATATTTGTAATTTTGTTAAATGATGGACAAGTAAATAAAACTCCCTTGTCACATATTTACATCTTTAGCTATTTATTCATTGAGCATAGTAGTGTAAATTTTTCTTCCATGTCATTAATTGGGACAGATTATAAGAGAGGGGTACAAAGATCAATATCCACATGTTTAGAACTCACTACCATTAGGTTCAAAGAAGCTCCGACTTCAAGAAATATCTTGGTCAGGCAAACAAGTATTAAGTATTAGAATAATGTGGAGTATGCCAACTTCTTTAAGTTTTTTTGTTGGTTTGAATTACATGCAAAATTGCCTTTGTGGTAAATGGAAATATTTGCTGCATTTGCTGTATTTGAACATATTTGGTGGTCTCCTAGCTTGGCGAGATGGAGAATACTGAAAAGGAAGTACAGAGAATAATAATATATAACATGTCAGTTGGGTCAAAGCATACATTCTGGGTTAAATGGAATTTTCAAAGCTTTGATAGTTTCTGCAAGCTGTTCCTAAGATCGTTAAACATAATACATATGCAATTTTGTATGTATGTATTTACAGCTGGCTTTTTAAATTGAAACTTGATTTTGTACTAAATTTAATCATAGAACTTGTATTGCATTTGAAAAAGCTATGCAATTTACACTTGGCTTACGAATATATATATATATATATATATATATATATATATATATATATATTTTTTTTTTTTATTACTCAGGCGTTAAGTACTATTTAATCTGAAAGTATACATTGAATCAAAATACTGATCCTCTTCAGAAATCTTACAAGATAAATCAAAAATTAAAAATGTACATATTCCTAATTTGGCACTTATTTAAGCATATTTTTTAAATTTTCTTCTTAACTATTTAAATAAAATATTAAATAAAAATATATTCAAGAGTTTTCTCTATATTTTTAAATATTAAAACTAAATAAAACAGAACCTTTAATAAAGATACATATTCAACAGAAAACAAGTATTTTAGGGAGTATTAGAAGAAATGATAGAAAAAAAGAAACAGATTGCTATTTACAACTCTAATATTTATAAATGCATATGTAAATAAATATAAATTCATGACCATTTATATTGAGGTATGTATAAATGCAAATTACCATTTTCTAGGCTCAAGAATTAGATTGCTATAAAACAGTAACTATATGCCATGTTCTGAGGGAATATTATTAAAAATAAAACAACTAAAATGAGAAATAACTAATTTATTTCTAATAAAAATAATTAATAATAAAGCTGCTCTTAAAACGTTTTGATTCCCCAAATTTCAATGCACTCTACAGATAAAAAATGATATTATTGCAAATGTACTTAAATTTTAAGTGAGTTTATTAGGAAAAAATGTTCCTTTATACATAATTCTGAGACCTGTCATATTTAAATTCAACTTTAATATAAGTATAATGAATTTATAGGCTGATCTCAACCTTAAGTATAGAAGAATCCAAGTAACAAATACATTTTACTCTATAGTTCTTTAGTGCTTTTTGCACTCATGGAAATGGAGTGCATAAAGGTTATTTCTTCACCTCTCTTATTTGTAAGCAGCAAGGTCCTTGGTTCAAAGTGA
The DNA here is from genome assembly GCF_964194105.1 of Spermophilus citellus. Classification (NCBI taxonomy): domain Eukaryota; kingdom Metazoa; phylum Chordata; class Mammalia; order Rodentia; family Sciuridae; genus Spermophilus; species Spermophilus citellus. The sequence continues at coordinate 112,253,973 of NC_138192.1, read as the reverse complement.
GGACAAATGACATTTAACTGAGTTTGTAAGATTAACAAAAGCATTTCTCCAGTGAGCTTTTAGTTCTAAAACCAAACATTGGAATTTAACCAAATAAAACCTTTCTCAAAATTTACAACTATGTACATTTTTATTGGCTTTATTTTTCTCTGACTCTTAAAATGAAACACTTTGTTTTCTTTTTCTTTTTTTTTTTTTTTGAAAGAAAGAGCAGATTTAAACTTGAATAATTTTGTATGAGACCAAATCAATTTTAAAGGTCTCTCTTTGGTCACCTAGAGTATAATTTAAAGATCAAAAGGGTAAAAATAAAATGTAAAAAACCATTGCATTTAGAAACACTGTAATTATTTCTCCTGATCCCTAATTTGAACCCATTTTCTATAAAATATCACATTTAAATATATTATAACAGTGGTAAAAATTAAGGTAATTGTTTTAGTACATATAAGCCTCTTCAAAATCACTACTGTTAAATTTCTGCCTAAAAATCAGAATATGTAATTGAGTGTTGAAGTAAATCCTCTTTAACAATTTGATGTCCCATTTGTTTCCAGAAATATAAGTGCCTTTCCTGGTGCCTGGTACCTTATAGCTCTTCAGCAATAGGTGGTTCTGTCTAAACTTCCTGGGCTACTTTCTTACTTAACTCTCCAAGTCAACAACTATAGTGGCATGCCCAGAAGATTTGACAATGCAGTTTTACAAAGATTTTTCAGAAGCTCAGCCTTTGGTTGAGCATGATTTTATATTTTCAGAAAGGTGAAATTATAAGTCAAATGCTTGGTTGTTTTAAAGAGGCAGTCAGTTACTAAAAATGTGCAAAGGCTTTACAAAGTTAGTAACGGCTGTTTTGACAATCTAACAGACATCATATCATGTAAGCACTGGGAAATATTCATAAAAGAAATCAATGAGGCATCAATAAAGCCTTAACAAGAGTTCATGAAAGAAGAACAGTGGAAAATTCAAGCAACTAGGGGTTACATACCTGAATTGTATTGTGTTCCCTCTTAACCTTTTTCATCCTCTGAAGTCCAAAACTCTTAGGATAAAATCCAGAATTGCTTTATTATTTGGCCCCTGCCCAAAGCCTTATCTTCTTGCTGCCATTTGTGACATTAAATTTTCTGGCCATCTTTCAATTGTAGCCACCTTCCTTTTTGAATTCAGCTCTACTTCTACTACTTTTTTTTTTTTTTTTAATTCTCAGGCCTTTCCCCTCACAAACGCAAGCATGTGCACACTTACTTCTATCTTGGATAGGTTCTGTTCAATCTTTTGGTCTTCTTTATCAATCATTTCTTTATAAGCACTCATATGTCTTAGTGAATTCCTTTCTATTACATACATTCATAGTTCCTCATGCTTTTTGGTAGCACTTCTACTATAGCAATTCTTTAAGTATCTGTTTAATTTCTGTTTATAATAATAATAAATAGTAGGAAAAGTCATATCTAGTTTAATACAGAATTTGCATAAAACCCAGGCTCTATTGTGTAGTGACTACTCTGCAAATGAATGAAATGAATGAATAGGTAAATTTTATAACAATAAGAATGGATTATTTTATACTTTATAACTTTGTCCATCAGAATGAAATACAAAGGAATTATTTTACATTATTTACTTTTCTAATTGGAGTTTCTCTCCACAGTGTCTTTTTGAGCCTGTAATAACTTTTATCTTATGTTCTATGAAATGGTTTGGTTAGTAATAAATGTTATGCTACCTACAGTGGAAAAATTGGAAATTGAATTTACATACTTACTCACATACATAAAAGCCTAATGGACATGTAGGTAGCTTAGTTTGCTGCCTAACTGTGTTGCTTAAACAAAACCAAATAACTATCACAGCCTTATGCATCTCCTCTGACCTGCCTTCAATACCCGAAAATTCCCACCCATTAACATGTTCCCCTCTAATAGTTCATTTTTTTAAAATAAATAAAGTCTCTATGATTTTGCATTCAGTATTTTCCATTTATGGAATGTCTTTTCACACTTCTCTTTTGGAAAATCATGCATTCTTTAATAACTTATTCTAAATATAAGTTATTTATTCCCCAACATTAATATGTTCTCTAGATTTGATCTGTTTCCTCACACTTACCATCAAGACAAGCAGAACTGATGTCTTTCATTGTTTTCCTATTGTACTAAGTACATATCTGCATTATTACATTTGTCACATTGTGTGGGAATGTACTGAATTATAAGATGCACTTTCACTTTTGTCTATATATATATGACAGAGTATATGTTCAGTAAAGTTTTATTTGTTGAATAGAAAAAAGTAAGCTTGGTTAAGTTGTTTTCTTAAGTGAATCTTACTATACTAGACCTATATTTTTTCTAATAAGAAACAGTACAAGTAAGTATCTTTAGACTCACCTCCCAAATAACACTTGTTGAGGTGGGTGCAAGGCAATGTGCTGGTTTAGTGGCTAACCATCTCCCACTCCTTACTATAACTTTGCTACAAAGTGTTATTATTCCCATTTTAGAAATGATGAAATTTAGGCTCAGAGAAATTAAATGGCTTTCTAGGACCATAGAGCTAACAGGCAAAGTGAGCATTTTTACTCATTCTTTTGCTTCAAGATTTATACATTTGCATTTTGCCTTATTCTTGATTACTATGTACCAGTGATACATCTATTATTCAGAATAGATTTCAGAAGAAATAACTAACCTATTAATTAACTAACTGAGTTTGAAACAAAGCATGGAAATTTTTATAGCCAAATCATAAAATTTCAGAACTATATTAATTATAGTAGGAGATAGGCTTTGGGAGAGCCATAGCCATTGGTAGACCAAGGATTAATCAATATTGAAGGCAGTGGGTATGAGAAAGACATCATGGAGAACACTGGGGGTACGTACACTTTAATGTTTAGATTTTTCCATCATCAGAATTAAACATTCACTTATTCATCAGCAGATGTCTCTTGACTGGCAATTCTTTGTAATTTATTGTGCTGTTTTATAAAGAGTAAAGACTAAGTTAATTAACAATACTGAGCCCAAACATTGTAAATACGTAAGAATGGTATAATCAATGCTACAGACATTTCCAGAATGGACTCAAATCTCTTTGAGAACAATGTGTCATTTTCATTGTGTTTATGTCCTTAGTACTTAGCACCCTATTTGGAACTCAAAGAAGGTCTGAGATAAATAATGAATGATTGAATAGTATGCATGGGGAGGGTCAAAAAGATTTATATGGAAATAAAGCTTGAATTAGTTGAAAAAAAGAATGGGGATTATAAAAGATAGAGACTAGAAGTTGCTCTAAGTGAACATCCAGAAGATCTTCTCCATTTTTAATTCAATTCACAGATGTGGAGACAAGAAAGGGAAATAAAAGGGAAATAAGACACTAATTACTATCTGAATATGGAGGTGATAGGTGAGGAAGTAAACAAACAAAAAAATGTTTTAGCCTCCTATATCAAAATACCTCAAATAATCAGTTTATACAGAAGAAAGATTTAATTTTGGCTCACAGTTTATAGTCCATGATCAGTGGGCCTATGGCTAGGCAACTTAACCTGGTAGGAATCTGTGATGGAGCAAACCTACTCACTTCGTCATGAGCTAGCAAAAAAAGTAGGACCAGAGTCTCATAATTCCCTTTGGTGATATGTTCTTAGAGACTTTGGGACCTCCTACTACCTCTTAAAGATTACATACCCTCACAGTAGGTCAATCATAGGGATCAAGCTTTAATACATGGCTCTTTGTGGGACTTCCAACATTCAAACTATAACAAATTCTGAGGTCTCAAATCTGGGCAGTAGGGCAGATGTTGTCCCGGTAGTTAACAGGAGAGAGGCAGGAGAACAAGTTTTTGCTAAAGGTATCTGGTGAGAGTCTTCTTGAGTTCCTATCAATTTTTTTAGGAAACCTTCCTTATTGGAATTGTACTCTGCATCCCAAGTAAGGTACACTGCCAGGGCTCTATCAATTATCAGGTAGGAAGGTAGCCAGGGAATGTAATTGTAATTAAAGCATTTATCAGTATACATTCTATTTGCAAAAACTAGATGACTATTGCGTGTTCATTCTCCTTAATTAAATTCAGCAAACAAGAAGTTAAGCTTTGCAAATGATAACTTGTGCTTCAGCCTTTTGGGGCAATAACCTAGTTGTCTTTCCAACAAATGTAGTTTCCTGGAGAGCTTGGATTAACCTTTTATTTGCTGAATATAATTTAAACACATTTAAGAATCAAGATAAGTAGCTTCATTTTTATGGTAGGAACATATTTGGAAGTAGTCTAGGTGATAAAATTCACAGCAAACTCTTCTGGGAAATCCCTTTTGAATTTCCCTCTTGTCAGTTAAAGGACCTAACTGATGTCAATGGGTGGTGTCTTTGTGGACTGTTTGTCCTCAGTTTCATTCTATTTCAGGAGACAGTAGCACAGTAGCAAATGCTTTATTATTCCCCATGAAGTCAAGCTGTTGGAAAAGTGTCAGCCCTTATTATTCTCCCCAAAGAAGCAGAAAGCACAAGTTAACTAGCATGTGGTAAAAATAAAGAGGACTATGGTAATAGGTAAGAGGTTCAATCCTTTAGAAAGGAATGAGCTTGGAAGGAAAGAAGAAAAAGCATTAAGAATAATGGGATAGGTGGATTGGGGTGAGCAGAGAAGAAGCTGCAAATACAGGAATATGCTAATAACTAAAGCATGTGTGAAGTGGGTTTCAAGGTGTTTTCCAAATAGCTTAGATTTTTTATCTTTTGAATGGTAGAGTTTCACCTTATAGACCTTAAACTACTCTGCTCAGGATTAATAAGGCACCTTTTGCCTTAGTATCTTAGTATTTAGGTATAATCTGTCTTTTTAATGGAGAGATTCTCCCCACCCAGGTGAAGTAGTGGGCCAATTCCATTTTGCTGATGAGGGCACTGAGATACAGAAAGGTTAACTAACCTGCCCGAGGGTCATGGATCCTTAGCTGGTAGAACTTAAACTCAGGACATTCTAAAGAGTTTTACTCAAGAACTTAACTAAGTTTAACTTTGCAGATAATTAAGCTAAATTCTTGTGCCATACATCATTATTAAACAATTCACACTACCTTTGTCACTTTATAGAAAGGCAAATATTAAATTATTACATGTTTTCAAACAGAAATGTGTCTTATTCTTTATTACTGTTTAATTGTTTGTTCATGTCTTCTTTAAGAGTCTCCTACATATGAAAAAAATCACATATCCTGCTAGCATAAATGTTGCTAAAAGAATAGTCAAATCCGTTGCTCAATACTGCTTAGCACAGATTCAACAGTATTTCTCAGACTGCATTTGAACTCTTATGTTCAGAAAAACACCCTATGTTTAAGAGTAGAATTGACTGACTAGAGTGTGGTTATAATAGGCAATTGGGGTAATATGTTCCAGAAAGCCATGTCTCCAAAGTAACAGTTGAAAGAAGTGGGTGTGTTGACCCTGGTGAGGAAAGTAGGAAAGGGAAGTGTAGTAATTATTTTGAGATTATTTGGAGGACTCTCATTGAAAAGGGAGTGGTTCAGTTTAGAGTTGTTCCAGAAGAGGGAATTAGGCGGAAGTTTAAAAGGAGGCAGATTTTGGCTTAAAAGAAAGAATTTGCAAACAATTAGAACATTCTAACAATATAATGGGGTGCCTTGTAAGTTAGAGAAAATGGACAGCAACTTAATTGAACACCTTGTATTTTCCAGGCACTGGGCCATTTACACTGTAGAACAGCAAAAAGAAAAGATGAAATTCAAGAGTCTAGCATATTTTAGGCACCTAGTTAATGTTAATTAGTTATCCTCCCTTCCCTGTGTGTTTCTTATATATATTCATAGCAATCCAATAACATCATTTATCTCAGTATTTTTCAGTAAAAGAGAGTCTGTCCAAAGTCAAACAGTAAGAAAGGGGGCATAGCTAGACGAGAATCTACATCTCTCTCTTCTCTAATATCGAGTCCATTCTACCATGCACTCTCCCCTTTCTCACTTAAAAAAAAAAAAAATCTGTTCTTATAACACTGTGGAAACAACCAAGTAAGATCAGGAAAGGAGGAACATGATTTTGTGGGTTTCATAGAAAGTTGTTTAGAAAATTCTAAAGTCCTTTAGTCTTTTTAACTCTTCCATTTTCTTGGAGAATGATACACTCACTGCCTCAGCAATTGTGGCATGTGACTTCTGAAAAGATAGTAACATTTCTAACCTTCCAAAGATAGGTTTAGTGAGGTGATTGGGGTAGCTGAATGCACTCTGGAATTGCTGTTTTACCCAAATGCGCCCTCCAGGATTTCCTCTTTAACTTTCTGCATTTATGGGATTTGTGTCCAAGAGGAATTTTGAGGGTTTTAATAAAGTGTGATATAGAAAATACTGGCATTGCTCATGAATACCAAGCTTATCTTTCTTTTAATTTAATTTCTTTAGTCTAGAAGGCTTGTTGCTTATTGGAGTCTTGTTAAAATGTTATGCTGCTTGGCTGCTTTCTCTAACATCTCAGCTTTAGATTTTATCTTGACCAAAGTTTGTTGAACATATTTCACTGATCTCTCTTCACCAATAGTTTTGCCTGTTAGACGATGTAAGGGGAAACATCTAGGTCTACTCTCTGAATTGCTCTTGGGAAATCCTACAAGTAGGTTTCATAGCATTCTGGCCTGCACTGTTTCTTATTCTTTCTGATCTAAAATGTACCTACTTATGACTCATTTCTGCCACACTGCTTCTTTCAAGTAGTTAATGGAAAACAAAATCCCAAGGTTCTGTTCTCTCCAACTAAATGCTGTGTTCTGGGACAAATTTATTTAATTCTCTGAGTGTTCTGTTTTCTTTCCAAAAATGAAAATATTACCATTAAAGCAATATTATATAGCTTTTGTTGGTATTAAACTGTGTTCATAATTGTCATATCCATATGCAACTATGTTCTTACTTTAATATTTTTATGGAAACATTTTCTACATAAAAACATATTTTAAAGTTAAATTTAATTTTACTACTACAAATGAAACTTCAGTATTGCCACCATAAGTATAAAGTAATAAAACATCAATGCAGAACCTAAATGCCTGACTGCTAAAGACTCCAGGCCTGAGGCTTTCTTTGTTTCTTTATTAGAAGAAAGAATAGCTAGAGTTAGAGATAGAGACACACCACTGAGGCTTTCTCTTTGATGTAATCAGAAAGAAGAACTTCCACACAATGTGATTCAGGGCTACTTAATGTACTCCCTGTGTGTCTGAAATCACTTTTTATACCACCCTTTGGGAAGTGTAGGACTCAGTTTTCTTCAATAACCCACATGTGGTCTTCACTTTTAGAGACCATGATCTGAAAAACTAATGTAATGAGGTTCTAACAGTTGGTGACTCAATGGATTTTTCATATTAGGTTTTCTGCATGAATTTTAGGTTTTATGGAATTTTTTTGAAGGAGCAGTGTCATTTCCAGTAGTCATCTGATTTTTTTTTTGAAAGAGAAATGATATTGGTATCTGATAAATTTTTTATTTGACCTTGAAGAGATTCCTTAACTTTTTCAGTTTCTTTCTTTTTGGGGGGTAGAACAACACCCAGGAGGAGTCAAATGCAATTGTAAAAAGCGGAGAATACACAAACATGTCTGACATATAATAGATGATAAAAACTATAAGTGTTTTCGTGCAGGGCATGGTGACACATGCCTGTATTCCCCGTGACTCAGAAGGCTAAGGGAGGAGGATTGTGAGTTGAAAGCCAACCTCAGCTTCTTAAGGAAGCTTTCCCTCAGCAGCTTAGTGAGACAGTGTCTCAAAATGAAAAATTAAAAAAGCATCTGTGGATGTAGTAAAGCATGGTAAAGCAATTCAGGTTCAATCCCCACTGTGGCTCTGCTTTATCTGTCTTAAATAATTGAGGTTTTTTTTTTGGTATTAAGGACTGAATTCAGGGGTGTTTTACCACAGAGCTACATCCCAAATTGTTTTTTATTTTGAGTCTTCATGAATTGCTGAGGCTGGCTTGGCCTGCTCTATTTTCTATGCAACTAGAAATACTGTTGAAAGTTGGGGTATATCATTTTTTTTATTTTGTATTATAAAAGAGAAAAAGAGTTTGAATGCACAGGATTTTGAAGACTAAGAAAATACCTTATTAATTTTTATATCAATTGCACATGCAAAAGATAAAATTTTAGATAAATGTGTTTGTTTAAATAACTACATGATATTTTAGAAGCAACATTTATAAACATAAAATAAATGAGAGGAAAAATACTCCTGTGGAAAAGAGAATTTTATTTTAAAAGACTGAATTATTACTGGAGGTAATTGGTTATAAATTAGAGGGAAAAAATGACCAAAGAGATGAAACAAATACCAAGGTTATTTTTAAGCTATCAATGCTTTACAGACAAAGGGGTTGAATGAAATAAAATGTCCTAATGTTAGTCTAGTTGAAAAAAAATTTTTGATTGCAGAAGCAAATTGATCAGATTTTTACTAGCACAAAGAAGATGCTGGACAATCAATAGATAAATAAGTTGTCAGAAACAAAAACAATTTCATACACAGGTGGCAAGGATGGGGGGGTCATAAATGATGAAAATGGCCAATAGTGAAGAACAAAGGTACATTTTTAAAGAAAGACATGTTTAATCATACATGTTGATCCTCCTTTTTAAAAAAAATTTCCTACTGTATTTTCTCCATGAAGTCAAGAAATAAGGGCACATTCAAGTGGACCAGTTCTATATATATAATTAATGGGAGAAGAGGAAAAATTAGAAAATCCTGGAAACATTGCAAAGGTGCTAATATAGTAGGAGAACAGTCAAATTGGGACCAAAGAAGAGCAGAAGCATGGTGATGGGAGCCATGGTGGTTTGTGGAGGGGGTGACAGGGAAGTAAGGCTTGTCCCTAGATGAGATTCCAGGGGGAAAGGGAGCTCATCACAACCTTTCTGCAATTTCCAAAAACATTTACAAAAGATCATCTAGTAGTAATTTTTTTTCTTAAGGGAATAAAAGACATGAGTAATATGGACAATAAGCAATGTGGGGGATCTTTTATAAGTAATTTCTACCAACTCAACTTTAATACCATTCAATAATGGTATTTTCAGTGCTTACCCTATGACTACACACTGGAATAATGTTGTTGTTGTTGTTGTTGTTCTTCTTCTTCTTCTTCTTCTACTACTACTTCTTCTTCTTCTTTTTATCTTTTTCTAATATTTAACTTTAAACATTTCATAGGGCTGTGGCTGTGGCTCAGTGGTAGAGGACTTGCCTGGCTCATGTAAGGCACTGGATTCTATCCTCAGCACCACATAAAAATAAATAAATACATAAATTAGACATTTCACTCCTCTCCATTAATGCCATTAATGCAAGATTACAAGTTAGCCATACATATATAAGTTTAATACATGGCAAAAGTGCTGACTTCCCAGTAGGCTCACCAATCAAGGACTGGTCCCTTGACTCAGACCAAATCTAGATAAACAAATAGTGATTAAAAATTGACTAACCCACACATCTCATACATAACCACAGTAACATGTCAGCAGATTTTGAAATAAGACGATTAGCAATGCAAATATATCTACCTGTGGCTTACAATAAGCAGAATAAACGAAAATCAGAACCTCCTGAGAATAGCAGCCCTCCAGAACTCTGCTCTAATGACTCTGAAGGACTCAAGACCTAGTTATCTAAATGCTTAAAAGGTTCTTTGCATTTGCTGGTTTCCTTAAACCCCACTCAAGCAAAATGATTTCTTCTTCCTTTGGCCTCTATCAACTCCCAGTGTTCAGTTCTATTTCATTTCTCATACCATATTGCAACTGTATATGCACTTGGCCATGCCCTTAAAGTTCAGTGTTATGAACTAAGACTTATTCATCTTTGCATCCTCCACCTAAGCATTGTGCCTGGCTCACCGTGGACATTTAGGACTTATGAAATAGATTTGCTGTAAGTGTAAGAAGAGTACTCCTATAAATATTTTTATGCAAACATCCCAGGGATGTAAACTATCAGTGAGAATAACAGAATTAAGGCTATATCATCCCATCATTTCATAAGAATAAGAAAAAGTAGTTATTTTTTCCTGCATCAAGTGTAGTAATAAGGAAGAATAATTTGGCTTCAAACATTATAGCAGCATAGGGATGGAAATAGGCTGAACTCTCTTTCTTCTATCTCTCTCTGTCACCGTGTCCTCCCACTTTTGGATGTTGCTTTCTTTTGTAGTAAATGCTGACTGATGTCTATAATTGAGGCCAGGCTAAGGTCCATCTATGTAACAAACCATTAGATGAAAACAGCCATCCTGTCAATTAGATCTATTTCAGGCGTCAAATTACCCTGAAGCTACACACACACAGACACACACATCAAACCAAAACAGAAACAACAATATCCTAATACTCAATAATGACTGTAAAATCATTGATACATAATCTCTTGCCAGCAGTCATGTTAAAGATGGAAATAATCACCCAATCTCTGTTGAAAGGCTGTTTTTAAGGTACAGCATATCTGTGATTCATCTTCCTACCTGTATGTATAGGTTTGCTAGAGGTTGGTATCTGCATGTCACTTTAATCTTAAAAACAGTATTAGCATGCTGCATGTATCTCACCCACTGTATATAGCTCTTCCAATTCCTGTCAGCCCTAATGTGAATATATATATATATATATATATATATATATATATATATATATATATATATATATATTTGGTATAGGATATGGAACCCAGAGATCTTTAACCACTGAGCCACATCTCCAGCATTTTATATTTTTTATTAGATAGAGACAAGGTCTCACTAAGTTGCTGAGACTGGCCTCTAACTTGCATTTCTCCTGCCTCAGCCTCCTGAGTCACTGGAATGAAAGGCTTGTTCCACAAAGCTCAGCCTTAGTGCAGATAATTTACGACAGGGAAACCAAAAACAAAACAAAGCAAAAAACACAAGGGCGAGGGGCTTAAACATGTAATTAGATATTTTATCCTGAAAATTCTTTTCCCTAAACAAAGCTATGTAGAATTGACTTCTAAAATGTTAGAATTCTAAATTGGCATTGCCATATAATCAAATCTAATGCTTTATGATGCTTGTTGGAAAACAAGACCAAGATATGACTTGGAAGAAATTATTGTTTCCTATGTATGGCTGGCTGGAGATATGTGACTAATTGTTTCTTGGTATGAAGTTCATCAAAACAACTCCATGGCAAGGCCTTCCTGACTATCAGTAGTTCAACAGGCCCATTCATCCCATTGCACTATTGTAAATGGAGGCGTAATTGTGATTTTACTATTTAAGAGAAGGTTGATAGATAATTTTTTATAATTAAAAATTTCTTAGAGCTAGATGGCATATAATTTGCTATTTAGTACTATTAAATATATTGTCATCTTAAAAAGAATATTATGACTAAAAATTTCCTTGAGCAGCAGCTTTTTATTTTTTTAATTTTTTTTTCATATTTTTATTGGTCAACTATCATCGTACATAATGGTGGACTTTGTTGTTATGTATTCATACTGCACACACTATGACTATATAATTTGGCCAATATCTTTCCCTTGTATTTCTCCTTTCCCTCTCCTCCTCCTTCCCTCTGGTCCTTCTCTTCTACTCTACTAATCTCCTTTCAGTTTTCATGAGATTTCTCCTGTACCCCCCACCTTTATTTTCCCTTTTTCTTCTTTGCCTTCCACACAGGAGACAACTTACTGAATTTGGCCTGTTTTGCTTAACATAATATTCTCAAGTTCCATCCATTTTCCTGCAAATAAGATAATTTCATTCTTCCTTTTGGCTGAATAAAACTCCATGTGTACATATACCACATTTTCTTTATCTATTTATATTTATCTGCTTATGGATACCTAAGCTGGTTTCATGTTTGGCTATTGTAAATGTGCTGCTATAAATATGGTTATGCATATATCACTATAGTATGATGACTTTAATTCTTCAGTATAAATACTGAGCAGTGGTATAGTTAGATAATATTCCAAGTCCTTTGAGGAACCTCAATACTGATTTCCATAGTGGTTGTACTAATTTAGAATCCCACCAAGAGAGTAGAAGTCTTCTTTTTTCTTCACATCGTCGCCAGCATTTATTATTATTTGTATTCTTGATGGCCATCATTCTAACTGGAGTGATATAAATATGAACATGCATAGCTCAATGTGTTTAAGTGTATGCAGGCATTACACTAGTAGTGTAGTAGATGATGGAATGTAGTTCCCCACTCCATTTCCATTTTTTCTGTTATCTGCATCATTCCTGGATACATATAGGAGTCATTAGTTGTGCATTTAAACCATTTCTAGGAGAGCAGTCTTATAAGATTGAGTTTTATTTCAATTTAAGACCAAATTGATTGCAACATTTAGCATAGTTTTATTGAGCATCTTCTAAATTCATTTGCAAATCACATTATTAATAAGCATTATGTAATATCCCTGAGATTGGAAAAGAAAATAAAAATCGGTTTCTCCTTATCATCACCCAAGGGGCTGAAAGGTCTTTAAAAACCAACAACCCTTTTCTAATTGCTTGTAAAACAAGTGACTTTCACCAAAGTGTTCGCAGGTTTGGTATTTTGGGGGAGGGGCATGTAGGGGGGGAGACAGTACATCAAAGTTCTATCAATGAACTGCATGCAGTGATAGTAAGAAGCCCTACATAAACCTTCCGTTTCCCACTGATGTCTTTTAAGGGTAGGATTTATCTCAAATCTGGCCATATATGCCTTTCCATCTAAAAATTGTATCAGCAAACTTTCTATCCAGAGCCTGGAATAAAAATCCCATTTTAGATGTAAATTGAGGTTTAGATTGACCCCATATGTTTGAGCTTAAAATTTTTAAAATCTGGGGTACATTATCTTTATGAAATATAATTTAAACAAGATATGGTGCTTTGGAAGGGGCCTATGGTGAAGGGAACCCTGAAGTTTAAGTTTCATTAGTAACAAGATATTCTACCTTTGCGCAAATATCATGGTGCAGGCTGAGGCGATTCCCTTGCCTACCATTGTCTGTGACACTTCTGAAATCTCAACAATACTCCTCTACTATTTCCATATAGCATCTATCTATATCCACAATTCTCTACTTGTTCCAACGCACTATAACTATTGTAAATGGAGGATATTTGTTATTTTACTATTTAGAGAAGGTTAATACATACCTTTTATTATTATAAATTTCTTATAACTAGATGGCCTATAACTTATTATTTAGTACAGTAACTATAGAACATATTATCAGATACATACATGTTTTAGTCAGCTTTTTTGCTGTTGTGACTAAAAAACCCAACAAGAACAACTTTAGAGAAGGAGAAGTTTATTGGGGGACTCATGGTTTCAGAGATCTTGGTCCAGAGATAGCTGGCTCCCTTCCTCAGGACTTTAGGTGAGGCTTAACATCACGAAGAGTGTGGCAGAGGGAAGCAGATTTGGACATGGCCACCATGAAGCAGAGAGAGACTCCCCAGATACAAAATATATACCCCAAAGGCGCACTCCCAATGACCCACCTCTTTCAGCCACACCCTCCCTACCTTCAGTTACACTTAGTTAATCCTTATCAGGGGATTAATTCACTGATTGGGTAATGGCTTTCACCCCTGAATGTTCTTGCATTGTTTCTTACAAGAGTTTTTATAGGACACCTAACATTTAAACCATAACACTATACAAATTAGAGAACATCCTTTAAGTCCATATATATCTCTGGTTCACTCCTATCTCCTTATATTTTAGAAGTCAAGCTTTCAGAAAGTGTTTACATGAATTGTCTTCTTATGAATGCTCACTCTCTAGTATAGCTTTTACTTTTTTTTTTTAACTCTGTAAACAAGCTCTTACCAAGATTACCAATTTATATTTTGTGCTAATTCCAATAGCAATTTTCCAGTCACTATCTTTGTGCCTTTTGATGCTGCTAACCATTTCTTCTTTGTTAAACCTTTTAGGTACCCCCAAAATTTATCTTTCTTGGTTACTTTCCAATTACTTGTCTCTTACTTCTTATTTTCTTTCATTAGCCACTCTTTTCTGCACCACCACTTAAATATTAATAGTACAATATGTTTTATCTTTCCCTTCCATTATTAAAATGCATGTTTTTATGTGTAATTTTTCTCTGCCAAACCTATCTCTCAAGTTAATGCAACTTTTTGGCATATCTGAATGCCTTTATAATTTGGTCAATCATTTTCTTTCATCATCTATTTACTACTATTCATCTAGGGATCCTGAACTTTATTCAAATCAGTTTTATTGCTAAAAATGTATTATTTTTTTCTAAAATGTTTTTTTACATTAATTCCGTCTTCATTTATTTTAGACCTAGTAGTCTTTCTAGCATCAACTCCACAGAGACATTCTATAACTTCCTAAATTGTGAAGATTTTTTTTTCTTTCTCCCTTCTAGAGTGCCCTATGCATACTCTTATTGTAATGATCAAGTGATGCCTATCTTGTGGCAACAACATTTATTTTTGATCCCTTTATCACCAATGTTTATCAAAGTACCTTGTTAGTCTGTATTGAATAAATGTCTGTTAAATTACTTTATTAATATATATAAAAATGGGGCTGGGGATGTGGCTCAAGCGGTAGCGTGCTCGCCTGGCATGCATGCGGCCCGGGTTCGATTCTCAGCACCACATACCAACAAAGATGTTGTGTCCACCGAGAACTAAAAAATAAATATTAAAAATTCTCTCTCTCTCTCTCTCTCTCCTCTCTCACTCTATCTTTAAAAAAAAAATAATAATATATATATAAAAATGGAATCCAACTGCCCAAATTTTGACCATAATGACTTCTATTTTGATTTATTGTTTTTTCCTTAACTATTAACTTAGTGAAAGGGGAAAAAAAGTAGATATTAGTGTGTTTTCTTTCCATCAGTTTAAGAAAATACCTGAGATAAACAACATACAAGGAAGAGTGGTTAATTTGGGCTCATGGTTTCAGTTCATCTTTCCTTGATTCTGTTGCTTTGTGCCTATAGTAATGTAGTATATCATGGCAGGAGCACATTGCAGAAGAGACTGTACCAACCAGGAAGCAAAGATAGAAAGGAGGGATCCAGATCCTAATAACCCCTTTAAGGTTATGCCCTAGTGACCCGACTTTCTTCCACTAGGTTCTACCTCCTGAAGGTTCTGCCATTTCCCAATAGCAATATGGGGCTGGGGACCAAGCCTTTAGCACATGAGCCTCTGAGGGACATTGAAAATTTAATTAGAAATAATAATAGGAGAAACATAGGTAGGACTGATGGAGAAGAGACATAGGCAAAAGTCTAGTTTGCTTTTGAATAGGAAAGTATTTAAGATTCCAGCTGAATAAAATATATATATTTTGGTCTGGCTAGCTCCTTGGTTTTTTTGGGCTTCTTGATCCCACATTTTCCTTATCTTCCTCTGAATTACTAGTTGTATTTGTTTTCCAAGGACTAGGCAGATAATTCAAACCAGAGATTTTATTTTGTATAATGGTAAATTATGAGCCAGAAACTAGCACCAATAAAATATTTAATGTGAAAAGCTTAGTGCATTTTAAAGTATGAATGAAATGTGAGCTATGTGAGTTTCCAGGGGTTACTCATCTAAATAAGCTTGAGGAAGCCTGGGACAGACAGTAAACCACAACTTTTACTTTATTTTGAAGAACAAAATGGTCCTGTAAGCTCTGTTCTCATCACTGAGATGAGGACATCTAATGCCTCACTAATAAATAACATATGAGATCTGTTATTTAATATTCTCATCAAGTTTTCTTAGGATGCCCTGGTGTTACGTTGGCATTTTCTTTTATTTTTCTTTCTCTTTCAACTTTCAACTTGTTATTTGACTTTCATAAAATCTATATTATTTTCGGTCTACTAAAGTTTTAAAATCTAGGATTTTCTAAACATTTTGTTCTCAGGTTTGGCTTCCTCCATACCATGTTGTTAACTGACCTCTTATACCCTTTCTCTTCAAAACATGTCCAAACCTGAACTCCTTTCTTTGAAGCATAACTCTCATTTTTCTTTTCTAAATTAAATTTTTTTCAAGCTGTGACATCATGAGCTGTTGGAATCTTCTCTTTTCCTTCTCCTTGCATATTTCCAATTTTGTCAAAATATTAGGACATGAGGGAACTAGCTCTGGTTTCTCATTGTGAAATTCTGCCCGTTAGATATAAAGCTTACTTTCTTTTGAAAAATTTAGTCATAAATGCTCTGCATTTTGACACGCTGATTCAAATTAAAACTGCATTAGTAATTGTCACAAGCTTTTTATCCTTCCTTTGATTTGTATCACAAAACAATTAATAATCTGTTGCTTTTTATATCTCCCTTACACATATTTCCAAAACATTTATATAACTTGGATGCTTTCTCTAGGGTTTTATGTAAAAAATTTTCGAGTTTTGTTGTACTCCTAGAACTTTCTGAAATGTGCTCATCAAAAATTAGCACCTCCATTATGAATTCTTTGGAAATGGATCCCAGGAGAAAGTTTGGCATATAGAAAATCAGCTAGGAACATTTTAATAAAATCGGCGTAGTTAGGGAGGGAATAACACACAAGAGTTGTTTTGATAACGGCAGGCCTCTGGTGCATAGAATAACATGAAGCCAAATGCCAATTGCTTAAAAATATCTCAGATTTGAACTCAGGAAGTGCCTGGTAACTTTTTTTCTCAGACCAATTCTTATAATGCAACAATCAAAGTGACATATGCAGTGGGGTGTTGGGAATGCTCCAGGACAAAAATGGTCCCTGTTCCCTGGTATCAGGACCTATGCTGTTCATCTTAAAACAAACAAGGTGTCTATCAGAAACTTGGTAATAGTGCAGGAAAATTTCCTCTAGCTTTACACGCTGTGTCCTGATTTGTTTTAAAGAAAGTAAAATACCCAACAATGCATTTATT
Organism: Spermophilus citellus; assembly: GCF_964194105.1. NCBI lineage: Eukaryota > Metazoa > Chordata > Mammalia > Rodentia > Sciuridae > Spermophilus > Spermophilus citellus. The sequence goes on along the minus strand of NC_138192.1, from coordinate 112,237,010 downwards.
TCAGAAACATTCAAAGTTAATGATTAACCTGCATGATAATGATATTTATACATTTTAGTTAACTTAAAGAGTTTTATTTGTGTAGTAATGAGTCTTATTTTCCAGTTACTTAATTTGAAATTTGACCAACTTATCTTACTATTAGGTAACCCTGTGATAAGATTCATAGCTTCTTTTTCTAGAAACACATATTTTTTTTTTGATCCATCAGAGTTAAAGTGCAACTGTCCTGCTCTACAATGTTAATAAATGGCAACTCGTTCCTTATATGAAAGAAATCTAATGGCATGATAACAAGAGAAAATTCTTATATATTCATAATGTTATATTGACTATTGAATATATGACATGGTCAACTGATAATTACCATAACACTATGAAGTGAGAATTATCATTTCCCCCACTTATGAGAGGATTGAAATACAACCATGTTGTACTGCTTGCCTGAGATTTTAAAGCTTATGAATTCCAGAGCCAAGATTCAAACCCAAGCAGGGTGGTCTCTTAATATTTTTGCTGTTAGTGCCCAAAAATAATTTTTTAAGATGTACTTGTCTCATACCACAGCATAACACATAACGGACAGATGGTGTGAAATTTGGGTAGGTTCATCTTGTGTGTTTTGCACTCCATTTATGTTTTCCTTTTCCTACAAGCATGGATAAAAATAATTGTCTTTATTTTTAGCATCTCTAAAACAAGGCAAAAATATCTACCTCATAGGGCTTTCATTAATTTATATGACCTAATATTCTTAAAAGCACAAAGTGTGGTGGTAAGTACTTGATAAGCAGAATCTAAATAGTCATACTTTTCTTGTTACATAAGCCCTCTGCATGTGGTTTCTACCAGGTTTGCCCTCAGATATACTTTGAGAAGGTCTCTTTTGAAGTTATGGTTCCTGTTTTCTGGAATAGAATAAAGTATGGAGCAATTTTCCATACAGAAGAGAAAAGAAAGCTTACCTAGCTCCACAGTTGGTAGTTAAACACACTGAGATGGCCAGACATATTAAATACCCTATAGGTTGTTAATGTAGAATTTCCCTTTGTTTCACTTATGTCTAAGTTTATACATATGTTATAAAATTATTGCCACTTGCAAGAAAACTTCATTCCACATATATAACCTATTCAATCATTCAACCGACAAGTATATCCTACTATATTAGGTATAGTAGAAGCATATAATAATAATCAGACCAGATTGCTGTTAGTTAAATCCAAACATATTTAAATGAATTTTAAAATGATCTTCCTAGAAACAGTATGGTTTCTCTTTGCCTTATGTCTTTATTACTGATCAATGAAGTGTCATAAATCAGAAAAAAATTAGAATGACTATTTATGTTTTCAAAATTTTCCCCCAAGTGTTTTCATGGATGTGAACTACATTACAGGGGGGAAATGATGCTATCAATCCAATTTCCAGGAGACAGATTTTTTTTTAATATTCCTAAGATTAATTTGTGAGTACTGAGAAAGAACAGTATTAAACAAGGCAGTGTAATATCTTATGTGTAAATAAGACTCTTTTCTTTTATGTGAATAGTTTTTCTGTCCTGTTCTACAATTCTAATAATGATGTGTAATTCTCTAATGACATTTAAATTGAACCACTTAACATGTTCTTCACGAAATATGTGAAAATTATGTACACACAATGATCATAATTAGACGGTTTTAGGAAAGAAATGTGTTTCCCACAGGACATGACTAATAACTCTCCACCTGTGACCTAGAGTTGTAATAATTTTCCCAAGGTCACGGAGGTTCCTCAAATGAAGTGGAACTGGAAAGAATATCACGTGTGGGACCCTCATATAATTAGAGTGTGAGAAAGCATGAGAGGGATGAGGCTTGGCATGCCAATGTTCTTTTACTAGAGAGTGAGACCACAATCTGGGGTTCTGAGTAGATCATTTAATACATTTTGCTTTACTTCATTAACTTTAAAAATATGCTTTAAAATTGTTTTCCTATTACAAAGTAAATCAAGTTTGTTTGTTTTTTTTTAAAAAAGAGGGCGAATGAAAAGACAAAAATAATTTTTAAAAATCACTTCTATGGGCTGGGGTTGTGGCTTAGTGTAGCATGCTTGCCTAGCACATGTGAGACACTGGGTTTGATCCTCAGTGCCACATAAAAGTAAATACATAAATAAATAAATGAATTAAATAAGTGTATAAAAATCACTTCTACTCAAATTTAAATTTAGCAACTGTTAATATTTTGTTTTATATTTTTCAGTCTTTCTTAAGTGCATATATGTACAGATAGATTGGGCATGACATTTGGGTTTTAACAAATTTTTGGTCCAATATTTTTTTAATAACCTGTCCATTCCCCTTTTTGGGTAGTCTACTTACTCTCAACTGGAGATAGTATCTCATCACACAGGGGGACATGTGAAATGAAATGGGAACCATTGGTAATGGTAAGGGCTAGTAGTTACAGTATTACTTATCAGTTTGCCCCACCTCAGTCTCTGATGGTTCCTTCTTGTTCCGTGGATATTTGATGAATCTCTAAGAAAAAGCCAGTGAGTGTGAATATGGGTGTCTGCTTAACCATCTGAGTCCTGGTGGAAGCAGGGCTGAATTCAGAATTTAAGTTCAGGTTAAGATCATTTAAATTTGTTTCAAAAAAGAAATTAGAATTATATTCTTGAATTTTGGAAAGAGAGTTGAACCTGCCACATCAACTGCCATAATCTTAATCTGTCTCTTCACCTTCTTAATGTTTTATACTTCTTTACCTCCTTCTTTTCTGCTTCCTTTTCCCTTTCTGCACCCCAAGAAAAGCATATTGCCTTTTTGTTTTCCTTTTCCTTGTTGTAGACACTTAAAAACACTTAAAAACATTTAAATGTCACTGTCTTTATCAGCTTTAAGGGAAAAGTGGTTATGGATTTCTATTGAGAACTGAATGCCTGATTTTAAAGTCATTATTAAACACATCAAAAGGGTGGGGATTCCCAAGACAACTTAGGAGAGATGTGGTATTAATTTTGGGCAGGATTGTCAGAGAAAAGAAACATTGAACATGCTGTCATGTTTATTCAATTTTAACTATTGGAATGAACAATTGAAAATTATGGAAAGAAGGAAGAGAGGAAACAAAGCCTGAGACTCAGTATTATCTTAAAATAAATAAATCTTTTAGTAATCAATCAGTCGAAATGCTGGTGAAAGCTCTGTACCTTCATGAGACACTTTAAAAAAATACACACACATCTGGGATGGACTGACACCAGAATTAAATCAGGATCTCTGGGGATATGATTCGTGTACCAGTGTTTTGTTCTTCTTTTGTTTCTAAGGTTTGAATACATTATTAAAAAGCACTGAGGACTGAGAACTGAGGCACTTGCCTATTTTGGTGAGCTACCAGTCAATATTTCAGGGACAGAGGAAGAGAATCCATTTTGGGAATTAAAAGCACTGATATTATGTTCCAAGTTTAGCTGCTTCTTCAAGGTAGACCAGCATGAGTTCAAAATGACTGAAGCTCCAGGGAGCTATAGAGGCTTTCAACAGCTGGAAACCTCTGGAGAAATAGATAAGTAGATGTTTCTATCTTGGGTGTAAGGGAGAATTACTAAAATTGTTGCATGTCAAAGAGATTTCAAGAAATATAGTATAATAGGCATTGAATAGCTGATGTAATAGCCATGATTACAAATAATGGGTTTATAACTTTAATATTTCTTTTAAATTGCATTGCATTTTGCTTAAGTTTCTTGAAGGGTATTATCTTTAGAGAACTTTTCATAGGATACATTTTCAGTAAAATAAATCAATGTGCCATTTCTTCTGGATTGACTGACTGTTGACCAGGCCCTGTGTTCTAATGACATCATTCCTCTGAGTATAGGTTCTGAAACACTGACAGCTGCAAATAGGGCTAACTCATCTGACCAGGAAGGGCATGGCTTAAAAAGTCACATTTAAACATTCTGAAGATAGCAAACTTAATAGAGAAGGCCTGTTAGAAGTTTTACAAGCAGATCTCTTACTAATTTGCTCTAAGAATATTGTTCTTCTCAGGGAAGAGATTTCAGAACAATTAAAATAGGCGTGAACCATGTAAGCTTCATCTCATACATAGTGTGGATGAAACAAATACACAAAAAATTCAAAGATGATATGCCTTAAAATCAAAACTGGGCAGTTCAACTTGGAAGGCAAAAAGTAACTAATCACCAGTATAGAATTATGAACTGGAATTTTCTTCTTCAATGCATGAAAAATGATTACTAAACATTATTTTGATTCATGTATTTTGTAATTATAAATTCATTAAATATGTGTACTATTTAATCAGGAAAAATTGAGCCTTTTAAATTATTATAAAATGTGAAATCAAGTCAGTATATTTTAGCTTCTACTTTTTTATTCTAATTTATTTTGCTATTTGCTTTTCTTTGTCAAGTATTGCTAAAATTAATACTCATGTAGACTGGTAGTAGCAAATAGAAACCAGTTTTGTTGTTACTTTCAGAATTTTATTTTTAATAAGATTCAGTACTAGTATGAAATATTTTTTTTGTTGCTGTTATTGTTTTGGTTTTTTTTTCCTGAACTTGAATCACTGATAGTATATAATGAATGACTGCTTCTGATTTCTTATGATTATTATAAAAGTCTGAGAAAAAACATCTGAAATTAAATCGTAATACACTATTGTGGGGCAATTGCTTGTTATACATTTGTTTGTTAGTACAGAATTGATTGGAACATGCCACAATCCTAGCTGGTCCCTTGTGTTTGAGCTAACAGTGGTAGTAAGTAATTTACAGGAAGGAACTGTTTATGTTTGATTTTTTTAAAAGCAAAGTCTTTCTAATCAACCATATATTTAAATTTAAAATACAGTAATAGATTTATCAGAAATTCTTTATTCAGTGGTCTCCATTCAAATGAATTAAACTGGTATCATAAATGTTGCTGGTATATTCATATTTAACATAATAGTTGGGATCTAACCCTTTTCTTTCTGTTTTGAACTCAGATGCCTAATACTATATAAAAAGGAACCTACATTTTCATTAATTTATGCAACAGATATTTGTGAAGTCATTCCAATGTACCAGGTATACTATTTATGACTGTGAATAAATAAGACCAAAATGTCCAGTTTCCCTGCTCACAGAAAGCTCAAATTCCAGGAGAAGTTGAGGAAATACAGAAATAAAGCAAAGTTCTAAAGCCACAAGTGTCATGCAAAGAACTGAAATAGAAGGAATAGAGTTTAATGGGTGTAGCTAATTAGATTGAGGGTTCAGGAAAGTCCTTTGGAAGATGGGATTTAAGGTGTAACTGGATAGGCAAGAAGGAAACAGCTGTGTGAAGTTATGAAGAATAGTCCATACAGCCATACAGACGGTGTGGCTCATATGCAAGCCCTGAACCAGGATCACGCTTGGCTTTGGGCAGGAGAGGTATGGAAGGGGATGTTGATTTGGGTGTGGATTTTTGTGAGAAGGTCAGAAAACCTTAAGATATTATGGCAAGAAAGGAAAACTGTTAGATTTAGGCTTTTAAAAGATAATTCTTGTTTCTCTGAATGGACTGAAGAGGGGCCGATTAAGGAAGGACATCATTTCAATAATAGTGAGAGAGGTGGTGATTATTCAGATGTGTGAAATCATAATTATCAAAGAAATCTGGTCAAATATGTGGAAAAACAGAAGCATATTTATAGAATATTCCAGGAAACAACCCTGAACTACATTGTTGATGCCAACCATATTTTTCATTTCCTCTCTTAGAAATCTAATGCTTTGGGTCAATTGAATAATTTAATAAATTTACAAAGAGAAACAAATAAAAAACTGGGGAATTTTTAGGAAACTATCTTTTTTAATATTAGCAATTTCAGTTCCTTACATAAAGTGAGGGTCTTATGTTATTAGATCACCTTCAGGGTCATCTTGTGCTTTATGCATTTGTCAAGGGCAATAAAAAGTTTAAAAATAAGATAGAAAAAATTTTGTAGAATAGGGGAATCAAAAAAAAGGCCTTTCTGAAGAAGTAAGCTTGAATTTGAACTTTGAAATATTTTTAAGAACCAGGATAGATTTTGTTTATGAAACAATATAGAAAATAAGACCTTCATTGTCTTTACACTTTTCTACCAAATCCATCATGAAAAAAAAAATGGAAATACTGTTATGCTGACCTTCTGATATGGTATTTTAATTGATTTATTAGATCGTTTGTTGAAGTCTTTTAGACTTGAGTTATTTACTTTTTCCAGAAAAAGAATGCAATCATTGATTTTAGGAGAATAAAGAATCATTTGATAGCTAAATACTATATACCACATGATTGCCATAAAAGAGAAAACTTTTAAAGCCAAATGAATTTTCAGGCATAGCACACAGCTAAACAACCTGGTTAGCAGGCATGAACCAGAGTGCTTCTCAAGAAGTTGATATATGGAGTAAGTTACTCAGCAGCTCAAAAAGTTCTTTGGAAACCAGACACAGGAACTAATTGCACCACTCCTACACTCTAAAGCAGCCCACACAACACTGCTGTCTTCCTAAATGACAATCCACAAATGTTTTTAAAGGAAAATAATTTTACTATTGCATTTTATACGCTATATCCTCTTCCAAACACATCCAATAAATAACTCCTACCTCCCCCCATTAAACTGGATTTTCTAGGGCCCCAAATATTTCCATTGTGTCAACAACCACCAATCTATTTTCTCATTAGTCATTAATCAATAGGCACTAACAATAACTTAATTCCATAAATTTCTTCATCTTTTCCTATATTTTATATGTGGAACTTGACATTAATTAAAATAAATATTATTTAAATGGAAAATTGTATGTTAGATTTTCTTTCATGACATCACAAAAGTAGACACTTCAGAGTGTTATCCAACGAGTATGCCAGAAATTCACTGAACTCAACTGGAAAATTATTCTTAATATTTTTAGTACTATGTATTATAAAAAAAATCATAGTTTACACAAATAAATAAGAGATTCTAGAAAATAGATTCTATAGGAAAGATAGGAGCTCTTAATAAAAATGAACAATAAGTAGATTATTTCCCTCAAAAGTTTATTTGACCATATTATGTTTTGGAATTTGTTCTAAAACTTGTAAGAAAATTTTTATGTCTTCAATACATTTTCAAGCAAATATTCTTAAAAGATAGGATCCTGTTGAGCTATTTAAATCAACCTGCTCTTAATTCAGATACTAAAAACTATTTCTGCTTGCTATTTAGCTAGTTCCTATGAACCATGTGCCTTTTAATTTGTTAGATTTCAAAGTTCCCTCTCAGAACTACCATGTTTATCGTTGGCTCCATGGCAAGGTATTTCTTGAGGTGGACCTGTACCAGACAGAGAGAAGTTGGTAATTGGACCCTGAGACTCTTAGCCCTCATTCAGAAACTGCCAGCCAGGGTTTCTATCTTGTTTCTACCATTCACTGTTTTTGTGGCATTTGAAAGTTCACAGCATATTCCCATTTCTGTTCTACCTCTTGATATAGTTAGTACCTTGAATAGGATATGTATTAATATATCCTTTGTACAATCCATTCCTCCAGGAGTGTTGTTATATCTTCAAAAGAAGGAACTGAAGTTTAGAGAGGCTAAATAAATTGTCCAAGGCCACAAGTAAATGGTTAAGCTAGGATTCTCTTTTTTTTAAAAATTTTTTTTTTTTAGTTGTAGTTGGACACAATATCTTTATTTATTTTTTACATAGTGCTGAGGATCGAACCCAGTGCCTCATATGTGCAAGGCAGGCACTCTACTAATGAGCTACAGCCCCACCCCATAGGATTCTGACTCTTAACTGCTATTAAAAGATACCCTGGGGTCTGGGGATGTGGCTCAAGCAGTAGTGCTTGCCTGGCATGCGCAGGGCGCTGAATTTGATCCTCAGCACCACATAAAAATAAAATAAAGATGTTGTGTCCAGCAAAAACTAAAAAATAAATATTAAAAAATTCTCTCTCTCTCTCTCTCTCTCTCTCTCTCTCTCTCTCTCTTAAAAAAAAGATACCCATGGTAGCTTCCTTGTCTATATATATATATTTTAATTTATTTATAAGAAGCTAGCCCTTAGGAATGTCATGTGCAACAAGCATGTTTTATAGATGAGGAAAGTTAATGCAAATATCCAAACAGATCTAAGACTAGGAATCTTGTCTCCTGCTCTCTTGTTTGTACCTCTTTTCACTGGAGTGCAAATTTTCACCTCTCAAGCTGTTTGGACTGTGTAGAGTGCTGAGTTGCTGGAACTGTCACAGAGAAACCCAGCAGGGTGAGGATTGTTAATAGATTTTATTAATTCACCAAACATTTGTTAAGCACTTACTAGGTGCCAGGAACCATGATGTGGTATGGAAACAAAAACTGATGACAGCATTAAAACTATAAGAAGGTTGTTGGAAAATTGGTGTCATTAGTAATGTCACTATAGATAATTTCAATAGTTTGTATAAATTTATGTATACACATAGCTTACTTATGGCAGTAAAAATAATTTTGTATTTTGGGGTTTATTTGCTTTGTTTCTGAAAATGTTCTTTAGTTTATAAGCCATGTAGAAAATAATATGGCACATTATTTTGGAACAAAGTGTATTTTGGGGTGGCCTTTTGTGGAAGTTTTTTTGTATGTGTAAATGCTGCAAGAGATCAATGTCTGTCATACAGACACCGTTCTTATATTGAGGGCTATAGCCATAAAACTTGACAAATGCTTCATATCACTGATGCATGCACATACACATCTTTCCTGGAGAATAAAAGTTGATGTGACTGTCTTGAGACAAATGTTAGAATTAGGAAGCATCATCTGTACCAGGTTCCATTTGTGACTTTTGGAAGCCTCCCAGTAACTTTATGTAGAATGCAAACAGGCTGTTTGGCTACTGCACCCCAGCCTTCTGACTTTAGAAAAGATACTCTCTTACATACTTTGCATCAGGCTTAAAGAATCTCCTCAGATTATTCTGCCTACCATCTCTTTTCTTCAAAATTTTTGAGTTGTTAGAGAAGGGAAAGCTATTGCTTTATTTCTTTTCCTTATCTCTCTTTTTCTATTTGGTCTGATACAAAGTACAGCAGTTTTATTAGAAATCCTCTAAAAGTAAGACCACGACAGACAACATATGCGAATTAATTTTAGTTTTGGTTCCACACCAGCCACTTGAAAATTGTCTGGTATTAGGAAAGAAATGTATCCACTCTAGGCTTTGCTTACTTCATCCATAAAATGAAGTGGGCCTAAACTAGCTAGAGGAAGAAGGGATGTCTTTATGGTGACATAAAAGTACTCCATTGAATCCGGGCATTTTTTTTTTTTTTTTTTTTTTTTGGAGGCAGAGTGTGATAGGGCCTTAGTAGAATATTGGAAATGAAGACTATTGACTATCTGAATGTTGGATCCATCTCATTTCTTTTTCTTCCTAGGAATTGGCTTCATTATCTTTCATTTGTACACTAACATTTTATGCTCTTCTGCCCCACATAATGGAAAACGTGGCTGCCAATCACTTTTATGCTCTTTTAATTTTTCAGTTAAGATACTCAAGGTTACACTGATTTTTGAAAAGAAATTCTGTCCTATAATTCATTTTAGAGGAGTTTAATTGACCCTTGGCCAGTCAACCAAGGCCAATTGGTAGTGATTCCTGTCATAACTGAATCAATGCATTAGGGAAGAGAAGATTGGGAGCATTCTCAAAAGTGTAGCTCTGGTTAGACACAATAGGTATCAACTAGATCAGCTTTTATCTTTTCTTATGAAAAAGTGATATCCCTTCTCTTTAGAATTGGATGGTCTTGATAAAATTTATCAATGGCAATACATTAATACTAGTATAATAGTTATAATTATTGGGTTCACATCTTAAACGCTGTTCTAAATACTGATCATGCATTAGCTCCTTCAAATATCAAAACAACATACTCAGTGCTCAATAAATATTAGTTGATGGTATGGTTTTAAAAGGACATTAAATTCATTTCCTAAAAAGAGGGAATCTCTGCTCTTAAAGTTTTCAGTTTTATTTTTAAATAAAAATTTTAATTTTATATTATTTTACATTTTTTTTGCTATAAAGATGTTCATATCTGTCAAAAATAAATATTTAAAATCTACCTGTCCATTTCCCTACTTCTCAGTTAGGTATCAGGTTCTTAATACTAACACCAAACTAAAAGGGTCAAGATTGAGAACACAGAGACTGTGTATATTCCTGGTTATCCTCTGTTCATCACAAACTTTTGCTCACCACCCATTTGTATTCAGTGCTGAACAGAATGAACTACATAAATAAAGCCTTTTATCTCTGAGAACAACACACATGTGGAAAGGCTTAAGCTGATAATAGTCTTTCATTAATGTTATGCTTTTACTTTAAGTAGTCTCAGATACATTTATATACATATATATCCCCTAGCCAAAATTTAGTTTGCATGTTGAGACTGGTGATGCCACATTTGCACTAAAAGGGCAATGAAAAAAATAATGTAACCAAGTAGTAAAAGCAGATATTTTAGGTGAGGAAAGATACACAAGGGGGTAAAAGAAGATGCATATTGATTCTGTATTAATTACATGTTAATGAGTGTGCCTTGTAATCTACTGACCTGCACAGCATTCCTGTTGTTTAAAAATGAGAAATACCACATGAGACTCAGATTTCAAATAAATAAGCCAGCTCAGATTGTCTGTAAATGAGAAAGCAGTGCTTCAACTTAGGACTTCATGATCCCAAATGTTGTGCTTTTTCTCCCAACAAAGGATGATAGGGAAAAAAATAATGAGGGTAACCTTATGGAAAATGTAAGCATTTTTTACTTATTTCAGAATAATAGTGACTTTTCCTTACTCTCTATTTTTTAAACATCCTGTGAGTGCCTTTTTTAAAAAACATATGAGGTCATATTTATTCTCTCCACTTTTGAAATGAAGACATTTAACCACACCCATCTATTCTGTATAAGTAACAGAGCCAGGATTTAAACCTATATCTATCTAGTTTCAAAATTCCTTTGTCTTTCACTAATATCTTTTAACTTTTAATGTTTTTTCCCAATGGGTAATCAAAAGTTGGTTCTTCATCCCTTCAGAAATATTTCTGCAATTATTCAGAAATAGTTCTAAATCAAATTTGTTCACAATAATTTATGCAATAGTGTTTTCTCTAATCTGTAATTTTCTTCATCTGAGAACTTAAATAAGAGGAAAATTGCCCTTTTCCCATGAAGAGAATTTCTTTCTTTCCCCTGAAGATTTTCAGTCTCTAGCTGGGTGTTGCCTGTTACGGTTTCTGCATGGCTGTCAGATACACTTTATGGGTTAGCTTATTAAATTCATTCTCATAAGTGGATAATTTTATTGCCTTTATCATTTTTTGTTTCAGTTCTCTGAATTCCCCTTAATTTGTAGAGTTGTCCAACATAAGGGGATAAAGTGGAGTAAAGTAAGAATCTTCTCAAGGAAGTCATTTGTCTTCCAATTTATCTTTCCTTATGTGTATGTACAATCGACTCTCAATTATTTGTATGGATAAAGAGGGAGCATTGTGCCATGGATAATCCAAAAGTGATTTGCAGAAGATTTACCTTCATGTTTATCTTTTGTATAGGTGGTATTCCCTACATACACTTTGAACTCATAAAGGAGAAAAGACCGTTAAGTGTGTTCACTGTCAAAGAATAGTTGGGTTAAAATGACTATTTTTTCTTTGTGAATCATTTTTATAGGAAAGACATAGAATTACACAAAATCACTCATAATACAATACATATCCTACTCATAGGATATGTATTGTCATATTTGGAGTACCATATTGGAAATTAGACTTTGGGTTAAGCTATCATCCAGGAACACTTTCTGTTTATTGATTTGTCAATATTGAACTGAATAAAAATCTGTGCATCACTATTTTAAAGCGGTTTCAGTAATGTAGTAATACAGGATTGTGAAAACATAATTTGTCAACCTGATTTGTTAGGATCACCTGGTACTATATTTTTGTAATAAATCCAAAGAACCTGTTAATACACACTTGCCTTTTTTAGTACGGGCAATCTCTTGTGCAGTATTTTTTGTTCCAGCTTACATCCCATTGATTATTTTACTGATCCTGTGTTCAGGGTGCCTTCCAAGTTAGTGTCATTTTTGAATTTCATTTGTGCATTTATTTCACTTTTCATGTTAGTAATTAAGACTCTAAATCCTGAGACCTAAATAAACATTGGTGGCAGCTGACTTCTTCACCCAGCTCTATCTCTTGCTTTTTATCATTACCCCTTTTTTATAGCTTTTTAAATGGTTTTCAAACCATCTGAGGATAATCATCTTCAAGCCAATTTGAACTAATTTTGAAAGACAGATTTTATGAAAAATTGAATTAAACACTTTATGAAAACCTAAATATACTTCTTGTACTACAGCCCTTCATTCATTAATTTTATAATTCTGTCAGAATAAGCAATTAGGTTTGTTTGGCATGATTTGATATCTATATATCCATATACTCATTTATTATTCAAAGGGCATCTCTTATGTTCTCTCCATGTACCAGTGCTTTATCTCGATGACTCTTATTAGTGAAAATGCAAATGATATTAAGATAACTATTATGCAATCAATCACAGAAGTGTTAGCTGCATTCATTTGCTCATCAGTAGATGGAGCACCTACAGTATGGGTGGTTTCTAGTGTAAATTTCATGTGACAAATAAGCATATGTAAGGCTGATTGACATATATAGGTGATTGGTCAAGATCAGAGAAGGTCTTGTGCAGTCTTGTCTGCATACCTACTCTATAAAACTTATCTCACTATATATTTATAAATGTATGCATTTATTTCTCTGCCATATTACTACTTATACCCAGTACAGTGTTTCACCTTTAGAAATATCAGAATTCTTCATAAAATTTCTTAGATTACTGTTGAGATAGTTATTCCTTCAGGTTTTTAAGACTTAGTGTCATATGTATCCATTTTGTAGAAAATAACTATTCTTATAGGAAGTCAGTAGTACTTTGAAAAACTGCAGCTATTTTGTTTCATAATGATAGTCTTTAATAAAAAAAGCCCTATTCTAATACCCACATATGCCATTTTACTATGCCAAAGTATGCAAATGCTCTCATAAAATATTATTTTATAGTCATCTTTATTTCTCAATTTCTTTGCTCAGAATCTGCATTTATTACTTTAATTTTAACATCATTTGAACAATATTGCCACATTTAACAAGCAAATAAAAATCTCCTTGAATTTTCTCCTTGTTTCTTAAAAATTAAACATACAATATATTTTAAGGAATGCATATTTTTATATGAGTATATAAATATTTAAAAATTTGTACTTAAGTGAATTAATTGCTATATACGTAATCTAGTTCTAAAGCTGGAGGTTGTAAACATCTGTTTTCCTAGATGTATGTAAATATGGTCTTCTTATATGATTAAATTTTCCTTTTAAAAACAACAGGGACTTAGAATGGCTCATTCAGTGGAATATCCCTTACTGAAAACGTATTTCATAAGTATAAAAATTGCCTCTTTTTATTTTCTAGGCATCCATCTTTTAATATCATAATTGTTCTTTGAAACCTTTGCTAGGCAGCTATACAATTGATTCTTGACTGTAAGTTAAGTATGTCTCATAAGTAAGTAACAAATATCTTTTTAAGTCTAACGAAAGCTGAAGTTTGCTGGGTGAATTACCTCATAATTGTCGGATGGTTGCTGCCTGTAAGCATTAATGTTACAAGTGAAAACCCCAGAACTGACAGCTCCTTAAATACATACGTATATTCTTAATTTCCCTGGAAATGTAAGGTTGGATTCAGCTTCAAGCATACAAGGTATGCAGATGTTTATAGAATCAATAGCAGTCAGTACTCATTTGCAAAGAAATTACCCCAAATGCTACACCCTGTTGTCAGAAGCAAAGAACAAATTTGTAGGAGTGTGGTGTTTGGAAGAGCCCCTTATAAGGACTTTGTCTTTTTAAGCTAAAAAGTTATTTAGACTGAAGTAGAGGAAGAACTCTCCTTAACATGGCTAACATTGCCAGCAGGCAGAAGACGCAAAGAATCTTGTGATTTTTCTCATATAATGTGATTTGTATCCTTGATATAATGTGGTGTTGTTACATGAGTTGTCCCACACTGCCATCCAGAAAGAGTTTATTTTTATTTGTTTGTTTTTGTGTTTTTTAATCCCTCAGTGAGTTAACACTCTTGCTTATTTTTGTATAGCATAGAAACATCACCAAAGACTCTAGAACCTTCTAGAAAAACGTTATATCACAAGCTGCTTACTTGCATTTTGTCTTTCAAAACCTACATGCTGAGTATAGTTGGGTTGATCACAGATGGCACAGTCCTACTCCCTCACCTCGACCCTTTTTACTTGTTTCAAAAACTAGTTTGTAAAAAATGTCTATTTAATCAATGTAACCTCATGCAGGACTTTGAAACCCTTGGTCTGTGAGCTATAAATGTCAGAAATGTTTTTAACTATGTATGAAGGTAATATAATCTTTCAGCTAGTTTTTTAATGTAAAGAATGCTTTTTTACTATTTTCCTTATGTCAGAAGATGAAACCCTGTCAAGGGCTCATCTGCTGAATTGTGATATGTGAAGGATTACTAGTCTGTCTTCAATTGGGGGAAGTCTGAGGCTATAGCTTTTAGAAAATAAAACATGCAAATTAACCATAACAGGGTGGTCTTCACTAGGAACACCTTAATAACATGAGGCAATTGTAAGATTGAATAGCCAATACCTGAAAAAATGATTGCTTACCTTACCCTTAAAAGGTTTATTAAAATGCCACCTCAAATATATTATTCTTTCTTATCTGTTTTGTTTGAATTGATGATACCAGATCTGTGTTAAATTTCTTTTATATGAGGAGGTGATTTTCTTTATGATTGATAAGCTGAATAGAAAGTTATTACACTTTTATAACTCTACAGGATTTAGAGCAATCATTAATGAACAATCCCCTATATATCCTTAGATTCATATCTACAGAACTGTAATTAGTTTCATCCATCTATCTATAAATTAAATAGATAATTTTGCATCTTAACCCAGTTATGAAAGTTGGCAAGTATTGTTTAGGTTACTTCATATATATGTGTGTATATGTGTGTATGTGTATATTTATAAATACACACACTTTGTAGAAGGAAACCAAGCAGGTATGAAAATACATTACCTAGATTGAAGCTTATGTGATGATATTTATTTGCTTTATGATTAATGGTATTTTAAGTTTTTCATGATATCCTTATAATTCAGTTTTTAAATTATAGGATATTAAAAGATTATGGTTGCTCTTATACCAAGAAATAAAGGGTTAATCATTCAGTGAATTCTATATAGCACAGACTTTAGTTGTTAAAGGTACCTCAGGTTGCTTTTTGGGGAACTCATCTGAAAGTTTTGATATGATCATATTTGTTGTCTTGGCTAATTAGAATATAGACTTTTTTAAAAAATAGAGCTATTGTGAATGAAAATAATAATAGTTATTGATGACAAGTGGAAAGATAATAAAAATAGGTGTAATTAACAGGAAGGAATTTGGTAATATCTCCTAATAATGAGATTTTTAATTTTTAATTTTTTTACCTAATATTTGCACTTTCAGAAAGTTTTGTGTATATGACATATATGAAATTTGTATTATAGAATTATTTGTAACAAAAGGAAAGAGAATAAATGTTGATCAATAATAAATGGTAAAATTTTGCTCTGTGTATGGTAGAAAAAAATGTAATAATGAACAGGAATGAAGTACACTTATATACAGATGCTGGTAGGTAACTCTATTAAATGAAATAATAAGTTATAAAAGAATATGTGTATTATAACTTCCTTTGTATAGAATTAATAGTAATAATGTTAGTATTAATAGTATACTAAACTAACAAAGCACAAAATGCTAATTTGGTAATATTTAATATCATTAATTCTATTAATAATTGATAGCAATATCATATTAATTTTATTATTAATATATGTAGATCTCCTAGTATTTGCAAATAATTTAAAAATACAACTGGAATCATAGTCACCTGTGAAATGGTGGATATCTTTGAAGATAAAGGTCTTAGAAAACTTTCATATTTCATGTTCTTTATTTCAGCATGATAAAAATATATAGAATGAATTCCTGGTACTACATTACTACAAGAAAAATTAAACATGAAATTAATTATATACATATGTATATTTTTATGTGTGTTTACCTGTTTTCTGATCTTCCTTCCTTGTGAAGATAATTTTAGTTCAATAAAATTGTGTCTTTTATTGCCACTGTTATGATTAAGCTAGTATAAAATATATTTAAACTCAAAGTTTCCAATAATTGGGAATGATCTGCACTATTTCATTGAACTTATATTTCACAGGTGGTGCACAAAGGTAGGTAGAGTTCCTGGCTCTAGAACCAAGCCAAGGGGAAAATAGTTCATGTCACCAGAAGTTTAATCAACCATAATTTTAGTACTATAAAATTACTTCAATCACCAGTCATTACAAATTGAGGGTATTTTTTTTTTAATTTTTATTCTTTCAATGACAAAGTTTAGGGGACCTAAGCCCCAGGGCTGCAAATTCAAACTCTGCTATCTGATTTTTATCAAAGGATTTCTTCCCCCACCTTCACTGAGGTATCAGGGAGAGTAGTTCCTTCTAGAAAAATATAGAATACCCTTTGTTTACAGTTCAAATTAGAAAGCACAAGAGTAGGTAAATTAAAACGTGAGGTTGGAAGACAAACAGTCTGGATTTGAACCTTGCTATGGTAGCCTAAAATCTCTTGAGTTTATGAAGATTATTTAATTCTCCAGGACTTGGGTTCCTCACATGAAAAAACAATAGCAAAATTGTAGTTATCTAATTGTAACTCCATAAAAGATTAGGTCATTAATACATGTAACAAATACTTAGAATACTGGCTGATTCATAGAAAGTATTAATTAATATCCATTTCTATAATTTTATAAAATAAAGTTGTACAATTGCATAAAGTTAAATACATTTGTAGAGAGTTTTTCAATATTTATTTATTGTTTTTTATATACAAGGTTTTATTCCAGGGTTGATATAAATGTATAAAGATATAAATATATGAATGCACTCTCTCCCAGAATTGACATGATTTTAATGCTGTGATATTATTCTTTATTAAGAAATATAAAAAAGTATTATAACATATTTAGAAAAGAGAACAAAACAGCCAGCATGCAGATTGAAAATCAAGGGGAATGAAAAGAGAGAGAAAAAGATCTCTTTATAGAGTCTTGAAGTTCCCTAAAGAGGAGTGAAATACTCAAAGAAAAACAAGAGTTTAATAGGAGAAATGAGTTTAATAGAAATGCGCTAGAGAAAATTCCACAGGACAGAGAACATGGTGACTTCATAACTGGTGAAGGACAAATCAAAGGATAAGCCCAGGCACCCACATTTCGGAATTCCAGACTGCCCAAATGATAAGACCCATTTAGGAACAAAATGCTATTACAGAATTGCTTATAATACAGCAATAATAACAAAAAATGAGTGGAATTGTCAGTGTATTTAAAGACTATATTAAATACACAAAATAACTAACTGTATTGAAATGTGTATCATATTATTCTCAAGTAAGTAACATGAAATTGAAGAAAACTAAATTCAGGGTTGACTTTGCCAGTCATGTGTCACTAAACCCCTCTTACGTATAGTGAAGCAAAAAAAAAAAATAGGTTTCTCAACAAGGAAACTAAAGCATTGAAATAAAAAGCAAGGTTAGAGACTGTTGCTGAGACATAGAGAAATGAAATTTAGTTCATCAAAATGAGGTAGCTCCAGCCATATCTTGATGAAAATTGTAGTATATCTTCAATAAATTTGCAAATAATTAACAATAAATAATTGATAATGCTATTTGCCTGTAATATGATTTTGTCTAATTATCAAGAGAATCTTTAACTTACTTTGGAATTACTTTCTTTCTTGATGGACTGTTTCTTACATTAGCCTTAGTCAAGAGTGGGATGATTGAATCATTGCTATCATGATTTTATATTCAGTAATTGCTAAATGCCAACGGAATAATAAACTTTGTTCTATGACAGAAAGTAGAGAATACCCAGCATTTTAATATATACAGAAATAAAAAAAGTCTTACCAAAATGGAAGGATTATAGTTTACATGGGGAAGACTGATGTTAAGCATGAGTTTTCCTTGTTCAAACAACTGCAAAATATAAGAAATATATAAAAAAGGACATGAAACAAAAATATATAATTTAAATTATCCCAAAGAGCACAACTTAAGAAAATTAATGGAACCAGCTTTTGAAAGTCCTATGCTCATCATTGTCCAAACACTTTCATCCTTCTGACTTTTAACACTGTAGTTTAGTTTACTTGTTATTGCAGTTTATAGCAATCAAATCTTACAACTTGTATTCTTTTGTGTCTGAACTTCCTTTCCTAGATATTTTTTTTAAATTTTCATTCATGTTCTGTAAATTTTTTTCATTAATTTTTAGTATTGTATAGCATTTCATTTAATATATTTATAAAATGTCTCATGTATCATATGTACTGATGAACATTTATTTTTATTTTTTTATTGTATTTGGTACCAGGGATTGAATACAGGGGCTCTTAACATCCAAGCCACATCCCTAGCACTTTTAATATTTTTTATTTTGAGCAGGGTCTGGCTAAGTTGCTTAGAGCCTTACTAAGTTGCGAGGCTGTCTTTGAATTTGCAATTCTCTTGCTTCAGCATTCTGAGCTGCTTGGATTAAAGGCATGCATCACCATGCCCAGCTGGACTATTATTTCAAGATTTTGTCTGACTATTGCTCTATAGCTATTTTTGTATGTCTTAGATACATATGACTTATTAAGAATTGAATTTCTGGTCATAGGGTATGCTTTATATAATAACAATGTTCCCACCAAAGTAGTTTACTAGTACATATTTATCATCACAAGATTCCCCATTGGTCCATGTTTCTGCTACCTTGGTTTTATATAGTAGGTGTATAGTTGACTCTCATCGTGGTTTTATTTTGCATTTCTCTGACTTCTATTTGGGTTCCATGCATTTTCATGTGTTCAATGACCATTTGTATATTCTACTTTTTAACATATCCATTCAGTTTTCTTGACCATATTTCTATTGGGTATTCCTTCTTTTTCTTATTAGAACTAATTTGAATAATTGGGCTGCAAGCTCTTCATAGATTACATGTCTTACATATGTATATTCACTCTTAGTGACTTGCATTTATGCTCTCATAAATGGTCCTTTGATGAACCTTTTTAGAAGCATAGGTGTTATTCTTATTTTTTTTAAATTCTTTTCCCATTAGACTTTCTTCAATAAGCATTTTGGTTTCTGTGACTTTGAACACAGGGAATTCTGTTTTCCAAGAAAAATCAGATTTTTAATTTCACTTCTGTTTCCCATAAACCTATGAACTACATAATTCATTCAGAGTTTAGTTTCTCCTTCTGTTTCCTTTCTCTTTAAAACTTACATATTTTAAGAACATCACTTATTTAATTATATTCCAATTATCTGTTTACTTTATGTCTCATTGAAGCACAATGTAACTTGTTGGAAAGAAATTCTATTTTATTCATTTTCTGATGTGTAGCCCACTTTACTAATTTGCTTAAAATAGGCTCTTAATGAATACCATTTGATTGAATTAAATTTAACTTATTTATTTATGGTAAAATCAAACAGGAAAATATATATATCTTATTTGGTTTGTATCTTTATCAGAGAATATCCTTGCCAAATTAATAACAAATTATCAAAAAAGTTTAAGCAATTAAAGTCTGAAATATAAAATATTTTAAAATGACATTTTGTTAATTTCACATGTGAATGGTGATTTAAATTAGGTTAATACAGACCTTCAGCAATATTTTTGAAAATATTTAAACTAAATTACATAATAGATTCACCCTTAACAAATCACTTGATATGCATAGAAGATATTTTGATTCATTTGATGTTTGTTTCTTAGCAGTTTAGTCATTCATTCCTAATTTTGATTTTGCTTAATTATCTTAATAGAATAAATTTAAAACTGCTTAGTTGAAGCTTTAAACAAATTAAGACACATTCCTAGCTACTACATTCTAACTTGATATTATCATAAATGTTGCAATAGAAGAAATACAAATGTCTGAAACTTTAGTTTTCAGCCATAAGAGATTTACTTGTGCTCATTCCCCTTTTAAGTGAAGAGAACTTGTTTTATATAATCTTGGCAATAAAATTTAAAAAAAAAATGAGATCACATAGAGAATGTCATCTTAGTTCTATGGCAGCTACATCAATATTTTCCAGTTCAATTCAATTAACTCTTATGAACATTATATAAAACTAGCCAATAAGATTTATTTCTCTACATCCAATAAATTTATAAACTATGTAATTGTATAAGGAACAGAAAACTCAGTTTCTTCATTTTTTTATTCATAGCTTATATAAGCCTAATTGCTTTGATTTTTTTCCCCCCCTGACCTATTGGCTCTGAGATAAACCACCTACAATGAGGTATTCCACCCACAGAAATGAAGTCTAACACACAGTTCATTTTAGGTGACCTAGCCATTCTGAGAAAAAATGAAGGGTATTTAATTAAAATGTGTAACATATAATTAAGTCAATGATTGTATAATTTTATTCCCTTTTTCCTTCAAGTTGCATTGTACCATTACAGTACTTGTATTAAATATTACATTCCTATGTCCAAGACAGTTATTACAAAAAGAAGTCCTCAATAGCATATAACAATTAAAGCATTCTTACAAAATAAATATAGCTTGTCTTATGAATAAGAATTGAATTAACCAAAGCTATTAATTAATACTTTAAAAGAAAATCCTGTGGAATTATTTTCTAGGGCATAGAACTTTAATATATTAAGTGCTTTAGTTTCAAGAAAATTTTCTTGTGTTATGTTCATTTTCATTATGTCTGAGAAGAGAAAATAGATGCATTTGGTGAAAGAGGCCTGTAATTAAAGCTAAGGACAGGGTTTGAACATTAGTTCTGCAATTTATCTATGAATTTGGACACATTAACAGTGTTGTAAGATGTGATGGGTTACTTCTTGAAATTGCAGTATCCTGTAGTAAACACATTTCCAACTAGGAATAGAAGATTGGTGAGAAGCGAAGACAGCACGGGGTAGATGGTTGGGCTATGTTCTCCACTAAATATGTTGAACAAATATGTGATTAACCTACTAAGAATTACCATTAATGGAATGATTTACTATTTCTTGAATTATAAACCACAATCCTTAGATGTATTTCTTACTTATATGTGCATCTTTATATTGTTTAGTGTTTTCTAAAAGCTATAATTTAAGCATCTTATTTTGACACATCACTTATCCAATTATCTGGATACAAGTGTTATTCACCATGCAGCTTTCTTATTGCTTTTAGGGAATTTGGTTTGCATCTCAGTATTTTCACAGAGCAGTGCTGGGTGTATTGAAAAGCTTGAAAAGATAAACCAAGGGACTGAGCTAAGTTTTGGCAGAATGTTTGTCTATCCAATTTTACTTATGCCTAACTTCCAGTAGAAAATAATATGCTAACAGACAATTCCACGTGTGCTTTCTTGGCTGTACCAGGATTTACAGATGACCCTATGCTCACAATTTGAAAATGTGAATAGTAAATTTTCATTCATTTTCAAAGACCAAGATATCTTCAAAACTGCATGTTTTTCTCCTGCCCTAGCCATCTCTGATCTTGGTCAAAGTAGTGTTGTGTGTATTTTCCCACATATGAACTAAACAATAATTCCTAGATAGTAATAAACTAATCAAATACAGAAAAATAAATATGCTTTGATACATATTTATATTTACAGCTGATTTACTTATTTAAAGTCTAATGATTTTTAAGGAAAATTCTACCTTTTTTTGTTTGCCCTTCACTTTACCCCACCAAATCCATTCATCACTCTTTTTTTTAATCATTTTTAGTTGTCAATGGACCTTTATTTTATTTATTTATATGGGTGCTGAGAATTGAACCCAGTGCCTCACACATGCTAGATAAGATCTCTACCACTAAGCTACAACCCCAGCCACCATTCATCACTCTTATTTACTATACTCTGTATACCAGGAAATTGTCTTATGTGAGCTACTTCAAGGGGACATCTTTCTTCTGACTGCCAGTTGTGTTTAGCCATTGGGAGACTCTAGTAGGTGAATGGGAACCAGTAGTTATTATTTGCATCCCTCCCTTCAAGTTGGCTAGCTGCCTGGGCTGTTTCAAATTATCTCTAGGAAATTTTTTTCTCTTCTTATCTCAGGCCAGGGGATGCAAATAGCCAGCAACAGTTATTGCTAGCCTTGGATACCCTGCTATTCCTTATGCTTTCCCTAATATTCTTTCCATAACTTGAGCAACATTCTTTATTAAAATTCTCCTCAATTGCCTGGCATAAGTATGATATATGTTTTCTACTAAGACTTTAATTAAGAGAAAGGGCAATGTTTATCCAAGTCTTACCTTTGTTTGGTATTCTTTCTGGTTTACAGGGTGTGATATTAGTTTTTACTGGTCAGTACTTTGCATCTCCAGTGAATGTAGCACAATGCCTTTAGCAAAGATGTCATTATTGTAATTTGAGCTCAACTCTTTGGACTTTATTCCCTTCAAATAAAACACTTATTCCGAATCTTCTTAGATTAGTGGAAAGATTACTGGTCTTAGAGCCAATATTTCTGAGTTCTACTCCTGATTTTGTGGTAAATACTTGAGGCAGAGATGTCCCCTTTCTAGACCTCAGTTTTCTCATCTTTAAAAGACAAAGATTTATTTCTGTATCATTGACTTTGTGTTATATATTGTTCTGGCCACAATGTTCCAAGAATACTATATATAAATAAAGCATCATAAAATGACCATCAAGACACTGACTAGGTCACAATTTGCTTTCTCCAGTGGATTATTTAGTTTCATAATTGGGTACCACATCTACTTCAGCTATGTCTAACTTATGGAGTAAGTGGAGATTTTTAAATAGGAACCAGTCATTCTCCTCTGCCAATGACAGTAATGCATCTTAAAAATCCTAATCAAAACTAAAATCCTTAATAGGTAAACTTGAACATGGTCTGCCAATTTCCAATGTTTAGCCCCAGCTTGACATTTTGTCCCTCCTATACTGATCTCCCTATTCTCAATACCCTTTCCTCCTCCCACCATCAGGCCTCTGTGCTGGTGCTCTGTCTGCTAGAACATTTCTCACTGTCCTACTCTAGTTGATCTCAAGTATACACATAGTTTGAGTATTATTCTCTCAAGGAAGCTTTTCTCAAGCTGAAGTCAGGTTTCATATGTTTATGCTTTGTTAGAGCAGTATTTATTCCTTTACTTTACTCAACTTCCACGAAAGCAGGGACATTCTTTCTTCCTCGTCTTTGTATCTCCTATGGCTAGCCTAGGCTAGACACATAGTATGTACCTACTAAATGTCTGTTGACTTGGATCACTGAATAAGTGAATAGGGGCAGAAAAAGCTAGGAATGGGGGCTAAAACTTTGCATCCCTGAGAAATCATGAAAAGCACTGCAGTTTATTATAATGAGATTTGACTGGCAGATCTAAAATGAGTCCTAAGTTCTCTGACAAAGTAAGTGAATTCTTCTTGCCAAGTCCCCATACTTGCTTTGGCAAGCCTACATCTTTTTCCAAGGAACTGCCTTCTCTATCTCTGCTACCATTTAGGTTTTGCTCTACCCTGTAACTAGTGTATCTGCCACAGAGGAAGATGATATTGTGGATGTAGAAAGATTAAATTTTGAGAATTTGTGCATTGGGAAATTTTGAGTGTGAAGATTTCTTATCAGTATACTTCTTATCAGTCTTTCTGCTACCATGATTTCTAGAGCAGCCTAATATGGACTACTTCAGTGAAGTAACACTAGATTCACTGAAGGAAACCATTATAAAAGTAAAGAGTAATATCGTCTTGATCCCAGGTGAGGATATTGTCCATTAGGTTTAGTAGAATTAGACTGGAATTGTAACTTCCATACTCACATTTGCTGTCCCTCGAATCCAAACATTTAGAAGTCACTATGTAAAACGAAGCTCTGCATGTAGAAAAAAAAATACTATGGACAGAAAAAAAAATTGGAATCAGAAATAATTGGAGCCTAAGCCTTGCTGTTTTGCTAACTGTCTCACATTGGACAGAATGTTTTAATCCCTGAGCCTCCAGTTTCTCCTTCTGAAAAACTAGAGTATTAATGTTACTGGGAGGATTATATAACAATTGATTAATGGTGACTTTCATGGCTGGCATGTGGTAAGTCTAAAATGATGTTTGTTTTCTTCATTACTCAGTCCAACTAAGTGGATGACTTGCCCAGATTAGAAAAGTAGATGTGCCTTTCCAGTTGTAAATTAAATTACTAGAGATAGAATATTTAGCTAATGCAGACAATTACTTCAAATGTCATACATTGTATCATAATAGTCTTATAACAGCAGCAAACTGCTGTCATGACAAAAGCCAAAAAGAAAAATGACATACTTTGTGCGTCTATTGTTAAAGTATTCTTTCTCATGAATAAATATTTTGATTGAAAATTATCTAAAACTACATATTTTAATGCAGTAGTTTATAGCTTTTAATGATTGCAATGGTGATGGAAGACTATTATTGTCTTGTGGACTCAAACACTGCCTTGATGATGTTCCTAGTACCTGATTATGCAAACATTCCAGAAAGACTTATGACTGCATTACCTCGTATATGGATGACCTCTACGATTATGTCTATGGCCACTTCTTTCAGGATCTGCCTCTATTTATTGCTCTTTGACTATAGTGTTCCAGAAATCAATAAATATTGATTTCAATTGTATTTCAGAGTGCTTCCCCTCCACCATTTCTTCTATTTCAATTGAAGTTTTTTAATACTGATAAAGAAGGTCAACTTTGTCTTGGAAATATAGTATGGATTAGACCATAGAGACCTTTATTAAACAAATATTTTTACATCAAGTGCCTTTACATGCACCAAGAAAGCATCCATATGACAAAATTATAGATTCCCAAAGAAACTATATCTACTATTTTTTTCTTCATATCTCCTTTTCAATGGAGAACAGAGAAGTTGAGGTCAGTGATGTGATCAGAGCCAAAGCACCAAAATGAATTTTTGTTGCTCTGTTTCTCATCACATCAAAAACAGAAATAAACATAATTTGAGAGTAAAGTTTTTAACATTTACTAATATTTAGTTTATATTAGAGAAAGATGGAAATCTCCAGATGTTATTACATTACGGAAAGAAGTCTAAAATGATACTGAATATTAAATTTGAAGAAGGAAAGACACTTTATTGCAGAGTAAGAATACCAACTGTAGAACTATTGATGTGATTATTTTATAAGAAAAAGAAAATATTCAAATATCAAGAAAATATTCAAAATATTCAAATATCAAGTTGAGGGGTTTTAAAGCAAAATATGTACCTTAAGATCATGAAGATCCACCTCTATGTTTTCTTTTGTTTTATACATTTTTATTTAATTTTATTATATATGGGGGGAGAGAGAGAGAGAGAGGAGGGGAGGGAGAGAGAGAGAGAGAGAGAGAGAGAGAGAGAGAGAGAGAACTAACTTTTGCATATTCTTTTGCATTGTTCCCTCCTGTGTTTTGGAAAAACTTTATCAACTCCTCTTGATACCCTGGGAGAAATATCAATTGACCAAAAACTGTGGGTTTATTTCTGGACTTTTAAATATATTCCACTTATCCATACATATATTATCTTATGCCATTACCACAATATCTTAATTGTTCTGCCTTTGTAGCAAGTTGTAAAATAAGGAAGTGTGAATCCTCTAATTTTTTTTGAAGAGATGTTTTGACTATTATGAGTCCTTTTAAGTTCTATTTGAATTTTAATATCAACTTGTCAATACCTATAAGAATGTCTTCTGAAATCTAATAGGGATTGCATTGAGTCTGTACATAATTGGAAAAGTATTTTCATGCTAAAAATAGAGTATCTTAATTTGAGAACATAAGATAACATTCTATTTACTTAGATCCTTAATTTTTTTCAAAAATCTATTGTAATTTAATTTTCAGCATATGTATCTTGCACTTCTTCTAAAAATTTATTCAACAATTTTGATGTTACGGTTAATGAAATTGTTTTAATATTTTATTGTTTATATAAAAATGAAATTTATTTTAATATATCGTTTTGTAATCTGTAGCCTTAGTGAACTTTTTTAGGAATTCTAGTAGTCTTTGTGTGTGTGTGTGTGTGTGTGTGTGTGTGTGTGAATATGTGTGTATTCCTTAGGTTTCTCTTTACAAGATAATGTCATCTAAAAATGGACTTTTCTTCTTTGTTTGTATTTTGAATTTCCAAACTAAATAACTTTCTAAAAAAATGCAATTGCCTTGACTAGACCCTCCAATATAAAATTCAATAAAAATGGCAAGAATGGATGTGTGTGCCTTGTTCCTGTCCTGGTAGGAATGGTGGTATTCAATCTTTCATTAGAAAGTATGAGGTTCAACATAGTTTTTTTTTTTTTTTCAAAGATATTCTTTCCAGGTTGAGTTAGTTCCGTGTAAATCCTAGTTTACTTAACATTTTTCAATTTCTTCATCAGATAGTATTGTATTTTGTCAAATGCTTTTTCTCCATGAATTAAAGTGATTACATGGATTTTCTCCTTTATTCTCTTAATATGGTGAATTACATTAATTCATTTTTAAATGTTATGCTGACTTTGTATTCCTGGGATCAATCACAATTGGCCATGATGTATAGTCCTATCTACAGATTGCTGGATTTAACTTGCTATTATTTTTTTCTGAATTTTTGCATCTTTATTCATAAGAGATATTGTTCTGTATTTTTCTTTTCCTGTGTTATCTTTGTTTGGTTAATATTGGCCTTGTAGAGTAACTGGGAAATGTTCCTGCCTTGTCTGTATTCACGGAAGTTTTTGAAGAATTGTTATTAATTCTTCCATGAATATTTTGTATAATTTACTAACGAAGACATCTGGGTTAGGCTTCTCTATTTGGAAATATTTTAAAATCCATTTTTATACACCTCTACTGATTTTCTGTTTCTTTAAGTTGTATTTCTGAGACTTGTTCATTTTAAGTTATTTATTTTAGGGTATATTGTTAATTATTCATGTATTCTCATTTATTATTTTTATTTCTGTAAGATTAAAGGTGATATACTCTTTTTAATTCTTGATTTTAGTATTTTGATTCTCGTCTTTTTTTAATTTTGTTGGCAAGTTTGTCAATTTTGTTCAAGTTATCAAAATATCAAGTTTGTTGTTATCCCATTGGCTCAGGAGGCTGAGAAAGGAGGATCATTGCAAGTTCAAAGCCAGCTTCAGCAAAACCAAGGTGCTAAACAACTCAGTGAGACCCTGTCTCTAAATTAAATACTAAATAGGGTTGGGGGTATTGCTCAGTGGTTGAGTACCCCTGAGTTCAATCCCTGGTAACAACCCCCCCAAAAAAAATCAACTTTGACTTTGTTTTATTTTCTCTATCATTTTTCCATTCTCATTTTTACTTATTTCCACAATGAATTTATTGTTTGTTTCCCTTCTGCTTGCTGTGGGTTTAGCTTGTTTGTTTGTTTATTAATTTACTTACTTAGGATACTGGGGATTTAACCCAGGGGTACTTAAACTCTGAGCCATATGCCCAGCCCTTATTTTGTTTGTTTGTTTTTAATTTTGAAATAGGCTCTCACCGAGTTACTGAGAGTAGTCTTCAAATTGCAATCCTCCTCCTTCAGCCTCCTGAGTGACTGGGATTACAGGTGTTCTCCACCATGCCCTGCTTCTCTTGTTTTTGAAGGCAGAAAATTGGGTTGTTGATTTGAAATCTTTCTTCTTTACTGTATATGTTCACAGCTATTTAAAATTTCCTCTGAGCACTTCTTTAGTTGTAGCCTTTATTTTTATCCATTTTAATGTATTTTCTAATTCCCTAGTGATTTCTTCTTTTTCTGATTTGTGGATCATTTCAGAGTATATTATTAATTTCCACATAATTTTAGATTTCCAAAATTTTCCTCTATTATTGATATCGTCAGAAAACATATCAGTACAATTTAAATCCTTCTTAATTGGGGCTTGTGTATTTTGTATCCTGGATAATGTGTCGTATGCACTTGAGAAGAATGCACTTCTGTTGTACTGCTTGTTCTGCTACTAGTGGGTTGTTGTGTGAACATCTGTTAAGTCTAGTTATGTTTTATGTTTTTGTGCATTAAAGTTGTGCATAATATTAAGGTTCATTTTGGCATGATCATACAAGCATGGAATGTAATTTACTTCATTACTCCACTTCCATCTCCAGTACTCCCTCTTTCTCTCCCCTCCTACTTCTCTTGTTCTGTTTCCTGTATTCTACTGGTCTTCCTTCTGTTCATTTAAAATGTTTTTTTTTTTTTTTTTTTTTTTGGTACTGGGAATTGAACCCAGAGGTACTTATCTACTGAGCTAGCCTTTTTTTTTAAATATATATTTTATTTAGAGACAAGATCTCGCTGAGTAGATTAGGGCTTCACTAAATTGCTTAAGCTGGCTTTGAGCTTGGAATCCTCCTGCCTCAGCCTCCTAAGCTACTGGAATTACAGGTATGCATCACTGAGCCCCACATAAGATTTTTTTTTTTAATTAGTGCTTTATAAGTACACTTAAAATTGAAATCCACTGTGGTATATTCACACATGTACATAACATAATTTGGTCAATTTTATTCCACCATTCCTCTCTTTTCCCATCCCTCTCTCACCCTATTAATCCTTTACTCTGCTTCACTGATTTCTATTTTCATGGGACACCCTCCACTTTTTTTCTTGGTTTGTTCTAACTTCTGCATATGAGAGAAAATGTTTGGCCTTTGACTTTCTGAGTCTGGCTTTTTTCACTTAGTGCAGTGTTCTTCCTTTGTTTTTCAAGCCCTCTGTTTCTTTGTTGATCTTCTGCTTAATTGTGCTATCAAGGAAAGTCAGCTGGTCAAGTCTGCAACAATTTTTGTTGAATTGTCTACATCTCCATATGACCTAATTAAGACTCATCCTGAATATCCCTCCTTCTGTCTTCTAAATTTTCATGTCTTCTATTGATTGCTTTCAGAGCTACCAGTTTCCTTTTCATTGTTTTCCTCCAGTGTTCTAAATAATGCTTTCCACAGGAGTGCTCCATTTAGCATGCATGTCCATAGGCAGATATGCAGAACTCTTCATCCTTGTATCTTTTTTCATTGCAGAATCTCTATATCAATGCACTGGAGTTGGAATGGGGACTAAATCTTTCTGGAGTAACACTTTGCCTCATAAATGGGCAGTGAAGGGAGGCTGCTAGTCCCTGGTCTCAACTTGCCCTTCCTGGCTCAGTATGTCCACCTAGGGGAGTGAGTGGTAGTGGTGAGGACTATATGGGTCCCAGTATTCTCAGCATGATAGGAGATGAGAATCCTGGTCTTCTGGATTATGCCTGACTGCAACAGAGCCTCATTCTTGAAGTTCTATACATAAAGAATTGTAGAATAATTATTCAGCATTTTTTCTGACCTAAAAAAATCTATTTTTGTTAGCCAGTGAGTGCAACATAAATGAACCACCTTTGTTTAAACATATGAGTACAGTTTTAGTGAATAATTACATACTTAATGATAGCTCCATGTTGTATACATGTTAAATATTCCACAAGCAGATTGCAGTATCTGAAAATTTATGGTTGACATTTTAGGATTACAGAAAGCTTTTATAAAATAATATAATTAATTAAACTTTAAATTAATCTTCAGAAATTTAATCATATATCTATTTTTTTCTCATTTCTGACTACCCATTTCAGTTTAGTGGAAAGAATATTTATTTGGATATAGGCACTCTGAGCTTGATCACAAATCTCATGAACTTTTGACCATGGAAAATTTATTTTATCTTATTGGTTTCCTTTTTTAGAAATTTTTAACCTTTACAATTTGGTGACTCAACTCACTCTTTATACTAAAGACTCCACTTGGTTATACATGGATTCTAAGATTCAAGTGGTGGTCTTTGCTTCTAGTTTCCCCACAGTTTGTATCCTAAAGTCTATATAATTGGATTCATTTCTAGTCATCTTCTTATAGCTAATTTTTCAAATGCAAGTTAATAATACAAATATTTGGGGGCATTTTCATGGGCCTCATTTCCACTGGCTATTTTGTTGTTTTGTCAGTATGAGTCTATCCTAATTCTTGAAACTCAATCATGGAGAAACACAATGACTTTTTAGTGATCACAGAAAAAGAATCACAGAAATGCAACTATGACAAAAGTCTCTGAATCCCAGACCAGGGCTTTTTCTATTGAAACAAAAGCCTAAGGCAAAATAGCATTTTTCTGTATTTCACCTGGGTATCCTCTTGGAAATGAAACAACATCACTGGAACCAGGAGCACCCAAGAGCAGATCAGTTTTGCTTCTCAAAACAGTTTTTATGGGTCTGTGTTCAGATTTTTTGCTCAATGATTACTACAACCACAGAGAGGAGCTTTGTGGTCAGAATCAGAAAATATTAAAGGGACTTGATTCCTCATTCCAGTAACTGCCTTCCTGGTTAATTCTCAAAGGAACTCATGCATATATTAACATGGTAGGCTGGCCATTAAAGGTATATTACATTGCTGAGGCTATGGTAATTTTAGCAGCAAATCCACATATATGATATGCTAAATTCATATATTCGTGCTTATTCCCCTGAAGAAAGACACATGGATACTTTCCCCTTGTTACTTGCCAGTTATTCTCCCTATTAAACCAAGAACTGGGACCATGTTTGCTTTTATAATGGAAGACTTTTGAGGCTGTGCTTTGTTAAGTGGCTGTGGGAAGCCATCATCACTATATCTTCCTGAAAAACCATTTAATCTATATATTCTTTTGCAAGAGTTTAGGGCACAAGTCAGAGCCAACCAAAGGATTTCAGATTTACTTCTGTTGCTCTACATCCTAGAGAAAGAGTCTCTTAAAACTTAATCAAATGAGTAATAGTGGCTATTTTCAACCCAATATTCCTTTGTGGCTTTTGTTAAAGTACAGAGAAGACTGTTCAGCAGTCACTTTGTGACTAGTCATTAGGATTCTTTTTCTGGCATGATGTTTAACTCAAATTGAGGGAAAATTACCTAACATTCCTTAGAGACCAATTGCTTCCAACCAGACTACTTATTAAATAATTCCAGTTCAATCCTACAATTGTTAGAAGCACCTTCATCATCACTTCACTGAGAGCAAGCACATTTCTGTCTCAACTAAGCATTAAATTCTGTAAATTAATCCTAGCTCTATGAAGTTGGGTAATAGTTCTTAGAAAGTGGCTGTACTCTACTCCCTGACTTTCGCTGATGAGCAGTAAATACCTTTGCTCATTTTGACCTTGATATCCCAGAGGGATCTTAATGATATGTAATCTGTTTAAGTCATTATAGACATATTCACGCAGTTTCCACTTCCTTTCCCTTTCTCACATCTTGCCAAGTATTTCTAGTCGCTTCTAAGCACAAATTTGACACTGAATTAGGTAGAAACTAAGACAGGAATCTATTTATGAAAAGTGAAGCACTCTGGGTAGCTTAGACATTTATAATATGTTTGATTAATGCATAGGAATATGTCATGTTAAATATATTAGATAATCACCAATAACACTGATAATATTATACTGAATTCTGAGGAAATAAATTTATCTTCGCTTGTATTGGGCTGAACCAATGAAATTACTTTTGTTTTGTAGGTATTTGGGGATGATTTGTTCTTTTATTGTCAAAGAGTTAGTCATACAAATTGAAATTCCTTAACTCACAAAGAAAAACATTAATTCACCCAATTTACATAATTTAACATCCATACTCAACAGTCCTCAGTGGCAAAGTAACTTCCAGGGATATGTGTCTGAATGTATCTCAGCAAATAAATGTTTACATCGAAAGTTCTGGTGAGGAACTACAGTTGAGTGCTTTTACTAGGAAGGGGAATTCATAAAACTTGCTACATGATTGAGTGAACCACTTTCTATCATGTCAAAGGAGAACAGAATCACATAGAGTAAGAGAGAGAAATATGGAGGCAGAAACTACAGTTTAAACAAGCAGTAATTAGCACATTAACAAATCACAATATTTATGTGCCTACTTTATTTTCACATTCAAAGAAACAACTGATAACAATAATCAAAATAACAGCAAAACTAAAAGTTTTAATAATGACAGAATATTTGATATTAAGAAATTACACATTTTTTCTCTATCTCATCACCTCTCTTGCCTTTCTCTACCAAATCACTTTGTGCTGAAGTCTTGCCTGTGTGTTAGTGCTATTTCAAATGGTAATTTATCTAGAATGTTCCTTGTGGTCTTAAATGCTGCATGCCTATTTATTTATCTGTCGGAGTCACTTTTGTCTTATACTACAGTTATAGATTGATAAAACTACCGCTGTGTGCGCGCGCACACACACACACGCACACATAGAAATATATGGTTTTAGTTAAATCTCTTGTTCAGATACTATATTTTTCATACAAGAGATTCAGTGGCATAAGATGTGGTTCTTACTCCTTTTTTAAATCAAGAGTCCCTGACCTCATGTGTAAATGAACATTTTGATGCTGGTTATGAGGAGAATTTCCTTTGGTAGAGATAGTTGCTATTTGATGCTGGTTATGAGGAGAGTTTCCTTTGGTAGAGAGAGTTGCTATGGATCAGATTCCTCCTATGGAATCTCATATTAGTAAGGGGACTAGAAATTCATGTATGTAGGTATTACAAATGCATGGGAAATAGACTCCCACAAAAAGTGAAAGAGAAAAGAAGGAAGATTCATTCTGATAAAATAGAACACAGAGGGCTTAGTAGAATATTTCAGCAGGATCTTGAAGGAGGGATAAACCTTCTTTAATTTTCAAATATCTCCCTTTTATACCTTCAAACAACCATTACAGTCCTTTCTAAAACACAAACCAGAGGATATAGCTCCCTATTGTAAAAGGTTTGGGGTCCTGATTACCTGTAGGACAGTGTCAAGCTTATTTAATATGGCATGTTTATATTTAGTGTATGGCCCATTTTAAAACTACTTAGCACTATTAATACCCAAAATACTTCAGTGGTGCATATACATATATAATGTGCTAGACATACTTTCTCTGATGCACTTCAGGCCTTTGTATATGAGGGCTTTGGGTTTGTTACTTTTCTCTTTTTAACCTGTAATCTCCTTTCCCAAAAGGGTGTTACTCTCTCTTCTAAATTCAGGTGGAATGTCCCTTCTTAGCAAAGATTTCTTTGACCTCTTTATTCTCTAGCATGGGGAGACTTTCTGCTCTTAATGCATCTTATATGTATTTCTATTATAGCTAGTGATTTAACTTCATCAAGTCTTAGTTATCAGGTCTGTAGAATGCAAAGTGGGGACCAGAATGATCTGTAAAGTCACCTCCAGCTTTAATGTTCCTTAATAGCTGCCTTTTCCTGAGGGAGGCCATTCAGGTGCCAATTAAAAGAACAGTCCCCAATAGATGGGCTGGGCTCCTCCAGCAAATGGTAGTCAGGCCTCAACAGACACTAGTTCTCAGTTAAATCCTTCACCTCTATGATTGTATAAGCATATATGATTTTTCCATTTGTTTTCTAGCTTTAATACACCTCAGATATTTTTATTTGATTAATTTTATTAAGTTTTAAATTTTTGTTCCTTTTTGCCATCTATGACTTTTTAATTATAATAATTTCAATTCTTTATTTTTTTTCTTAGCATTGCTATGTTTAGCATCATGTGTTGAGTGATGACAAAACTCTCAGGATTGTAAAATACACATTTACATTTTGATTCTTTTGAAATTTAATGTGGCAAATTATCATGTTTGAGAGCTAGAATTCAGGTTGAGATGCATGAAATATACAAAATTCCATTTTTCCCCAAAAATGGTGTACTTCAGGGTATATTATTAATTTAATTATTTAATGGTAATTATATTATTAAATAATTAATTTAATGCTACATTTAAATAGGTCTCTTGTGTATGCATGTGAGTACTTTCATTGTACTAGGCAATATGCTAAATTATTGATAAAATTTATCTCATTTAATCTCATTAAATAAAAATATGTTCTAATTTTATTTGTTTATTAATAACACTTAGGATAGTTAATCAACTTGCCTATGGATCTACTAAATAAATGATGGAGATCACATCATACATAGCTTATGCTGGTTCCAAAGCCATTGCCCCTTTAAGACATTTCCACTATGTTCTTTCTGTTAGCCTGATCTGGAATTTTTACAATTAAATTGACAATGTGAGTCCATCTGAGATGCTAATTTTGTTTGTTAACAAATTGAGAAGACCAATGGGAAGAAGGGAAAAGCTGGAGTGAAACTGTCTTCAGCAGAGTTAAGGCACTCTTAAATGATCACATTTAGTCCACTTTCAAATTTATAGATATGTAATTATAGGTCTTTAGAGAAGTAGCCATTTATATGTCTTATTCAGTTAAGGTATATAGATACTTTTGAGAAATTAATTTGTGTCTTATAATCTCATAAAAAATCAAAATGTATAATGTTAAAATAGTTAAATAGGTTCTGATTGCTATTCATAATGAGCATTTCTAATACAAAGAAAGCTAATTTGTAATTTTGACAGATGAGTTCTTTTTTAGCACTAATAAAGGAATCTTAATCTAATGCAGTACTCAGGGCCCCTTTTGTAGGTTCAGCTTTTAGTTGCATCCACACCCAGCCAGTCCTCTTGACCTTACTTCCATAGTGACTCATTTTAAGGGCTGTTGTAATGGATATTATTGAAGTGTAATGAATGTTGAAAAGCACAAGACCTAGCCTAATGAAAATAGTCTTGCCTCTCATTGCCTTTAAAAAAAAATTTAAAAATCTTTTTTAGTTGTAGGTGGACACAATACCTTTATTTTATTTTATTTTATTTATTTTTATGTGGTGCTGAGGATCAAACCCAGTGCCTCAAATGTGCTAGGCAAGTGTTCTACCACTGAGCTACAACCGCAGCCCCTCTCATTACCTTTTAAACACTTACTTGGTGCCAGTAATCATCTTCTGACCCTCCATGAGAACTTTCACACATACTCATGAAAATTTTCTCATTCTGACATTCCAAACAATACTGTAGTGACCTTTAAGTGACTGTCTCAATCAAGAGAGTCTATTTGATGCTATTAATCAGTACTTTCATCTCCATTCAGAGAAAATTATCCCTCCCTCTTGCCAGATATGGCCACTGTTTGGAGGACACTATGTTCCAAAAGGAAGTGTAGCAGCTTCTGTTTTTTTTTTTTTTTTTTTTTTTTTTTTGCATATTACCTTCACAAAATTCTTACTGTAGCTTTTGTCCCTCTAGGACCTTTACCTGAGAGGGAAGAAGGGAAAGGTTTCTTCCATATAAGTGGCCCAGCATCTGTCAACACAAACAACTCTATCCTGAGGTCTTCATCCATTTCCATTATGAGGTTTCCCTCCAATGAAAATGCTTGATGAAAATCCAGGTCTCTGGATTCAGTGCTCCCATTCTGTTTTGCTTGTTGCTAACTCTATCCAATCTCTTGCTCATGAGAAACTCTCACCTTCCCAGGTTGTCCTCTGAAAAAGAACCTGAAATGGCTCCAGTACTCTTCTTTCTAGTCAATATTGCCCGCATGTTGTGCAGAGAAAAATATTCCTTTATCCTTTGCTCAGACCCAAAGAGAAGGCAAGCTCCTTCTACTACAAAGCACGTAACTTGTTCTTTTTTTTTTTTAGAGAGAGAGAGAGAATTTTTTTAATATTTATTTTTTAATTTTCGGCAGACACAACATCTTTGTATGTGGTACTGAGGATCGAACCGGGGCCGCGCGCATGCCTGCCAGGCGAGCGTGCTACCGCTTGAGCCACATCCCCAGCCCCACGTAACTTGTTCTTACCTTCCAGATTTCTTGGGTGGAAGTCATACTACCTTTTCCTTCTCTTTCAAATTACATGGGTCTTATAATACATTCTTTGTATAGCATAGTGAAAACTTCCTTCCCTGGAGTTGAGATGAGGACATGTAAGTACTCTCTTAATACATCAAGGTAAGGCAAGGAGGGGAAGGAATTTACTATAGAGTTTTTTTTTTTTTTCTATAAACATCATGATATTTAAGGCCTGATTTTCTCTCCTTTCTTCTGTACTCTCCCAGCTTCCCTCTAACCACGCCTTGAAAGACCCCCAGACCCTCAAATCCCCCGTCCAAAAGAGAACTAGCGTCACACTGGCTGCAAAAGCAAGAGGCAAGTTTATTAATCCACTGGCGCCTGCGGGTGCACAGCAAAACCTCAGCCGAAGCTTTGGTGAACTGGCACACCGGGCTTTGGGGTACAGATCTTTTATAGGGAAAAAGGAGTTGTTTTCCACCTAGCACAATAACAGGTGTTTTTGAATCCAGCATACACGTCACTTAAAGGGTAAACTTGTTTTTCACTATGATAAACTTGTTTTTCACTATGATAAACTTATTTTTCACTATAGGTTCCCGAAAAACTCATTAATCTCATAGGTTTACATTTTGTTTCCTCCCTGTTCCCGCTTATGATCCCAGTTTGCTCAAGCATGTCCTGTGATGTGGGCAGGGTGCCCTTCCTAACAGGTCATGTGGTGAGCTCACCTGTTTACTGCATACTTTCTACTTTTCATAATCGGGCCTTAGGTTATGGGGCTGGGGTCTTTCAGCCTATACTCTACT
The DNA here is from genome assembly GCF_964194105.1 of Spermophilus citellus. Classification (NCBI taxonomy): domain Eukaryota; kingdom Metazoa; phylum Chordata; class Mammalia; order Rodentia; family Sciuridae; genus Spermophilus; species Spermophilus citellus. The sequence continues at coordinate 112,200,137 of NC_138192.1, read as the reverse complement.
GGGGAAGAGCAAGTTTCATTGGTAATCCAGTACTGTTACTTGAGAATGCAGGGTGATTAAGGCTAAATTTGGCACCAAAAAAGCATGTTAAAAAAATGCAACTTGAGGGGCTGGGGATGTGGCTCAAGCGGTAGCGCGCTCGCCTGGCATGCGTGCGGCCCGGGTTCGATCCTCAGCACCACATACCAACAAAGATGTTGTGTCCGCCGAGAACTAAAAAATAATAAATATTAAAAAAAAATTCTCTCTCTCTCTCTCTCTCTCTCTCTCTCTCTCTCCTCTTTCACTCTCTCTAAAAAAAAAAATGCAACTTGAAACTTGAATATAAGTAAGATTTATCCAGATAGAAAAGAGGCAAGAGTCTTCCAGTTGAAGACCCAGATCAGTAAGATGTCTTAGGGAGTTTGTAGGAGTAACTTTGAGACAAAGAATGCAGGGATCAGAAGAAGGGTAGATTAAAGGGAGCCCTATGAACTGCTTAAAGAGCCTGTTTCTGTTCCAAGGGCAAAGGGAAATCTGATGGGGTTTTAAACTGGGAAATGGCACAATTAATTCACTGTCTTCTGAACGGAGAATGGGTGGGAGAGCAGCAAGGCAAGAGGCACCAAGGACAGTTAAGAGGGGAAAGAGCAGTCATGTGAAACATAGCTGTGGTCTGGACTAGGGTAGTCAACATGGATGGGAAGAGTATTGCTTTCAAGATGTTGCAATTGGCATACCTGAGAGGACATGTTCAAATTGGGCCAATGGGAGGAGTTAATCATGATTTCTGAATTCTTATTTGGAAAACTAGATAAATGATTTTACTCTTTACTAAAACAGAAATTTTGAAGAAGTAACAAATTTGAAGAGGTAAATGATGTCCCCAGTTATTCAAAAAAGCTACATTCACCGTAATTTTTTAGGTATCATTTATATTTTACATACACAAAGAATAAGAGCACATATTTTGTGTAAGGCCAGAATCTGAACCTAAGTCTAACTCTCTGCCCCAGATTATTATTTTTTTAAATGTAATTGTTCTTTTGCAGCAGTACTCCAGTGTCATAATATTGAGTAATTAGTAAACATATAAGAAAATAACCATTATAGGTAGCAATATTTTAGATGCTAATAAAATTTAGACAACTATAAAATTTAATCTTGCAAATAATGAGTAAATGATGAGCTAAAGAGAATAAAATTTCATTGGGAAGTAATAAGGAAAATATGTACATTTATTATATGTTTTGTGACTTTTTTAAGTTTTGCAAATATGATATTTTACTAAACCCCTGTGCTTCCATGATTGTTGAAGGAAAAATAAAGAAATTCAGTACATTTCTCATTTGAGCTACTATGAGAAATGATCTTATATTCAGACAGAAGTAACATCAGGCTTTAGTATATTATAAAAATTGTTGAAAATTATTTTTTAAATGCATATTTGGGAGCCTTAACAGTTATAGTGAATACTATGTGACTTCATGTTCTTTTTAAAAAAAAAAAAACTCTCAAAGGATAATGATTTGTTCTCATACCTAACTTTTAATCCTTACATCTACAGCTATTTTATACATTGAATATTTAAAGCACTTAAAGATATTACATAAAAAGTAACTTAAAGAAGTAATTTTTAAAAACTTAAAGAAATTACATGATTTGTATGTCAATATGAATTCAGAAGCAGACCCAAGAAATAAAAATACTAGGCTCCAACACGACCCAAATATTACCTTTCAAACCTTAAAATATCTCCCTTTTAATTTCTGAATAGGAGGTGTAGACATTCTTTCTAAACATGTCTGTAGATTTGGGGGGATGTTGGCAAAGAGCAAACACTTGGAGTCCGTATGGCAGAGCCTTTGTTCTCTAGAAGACAGATTGCTATTCCAGTTACAGTTTTTTTTTTTTTTTTCTACAAAAGCATTGCTCTTTTATATTTCCTGGTTGTCTATTATGGAAGCTTGCAGATGTACCTTCTCTACTTGTTAGTAAGGCAGAGATACCCATTATCTACAAGTGGGTTGGTAGTGGTAGTAGTGGTTATTTTTGCTTACACTTTTTAAGGGTCTTGTATTTAAAGCGACAGAAATCAAATATGAGGTTCTTAGTTATCAAAGAGTAAAAGAAAAAAAAAACACAGGTGAAAATTAATGAGAAAGATAAAGTATTCCTGATTACAATAATCATGAGTGCATCTACTTTTATATTAACTCAGATGGTTAAGACAGTGATACTTAATTTTAAAGTGCAACATGACAGGATTGGTTCCCCTCTTTGTTTATTGCTGGAGAAATTTTAAGAGAGCAACATTAAAGCCACTTTAAACATTCTGTGTTTATTTTATATTTTTAACAATATTCTATCCAGTATTGTACAAGGGTCATTAATGTCTAAAAGGTGAGGAGGGAAATAAAGTCAAATCAGGAAGAGTGTTGTTCATGGGCAGGGTAATAACGAAGCTTTCTATCAGTTTTATCACCTGTGTGTCTGCAAATATGAAGGGAAATAAATTTTTTTCTCATTGACAAAGAAAGCTAAAATAATAATGGTATCACATTTGATGTGTGCACTCAAATATGCATTGCAGAAGGCCAGTGTTTCTATATTTTGTATATAGAAACCTTCCTACATGCATTCAATCTAAATGTTGTGCCAAGGAGGTTTCAGAGAGAACTTGAGTTAGTCATTTCATCTTTCAGGTAGATATGCCCTGTCTTGGTCCTAAAAGGGTTTCGAATGTGCATGCCAAAATGGGAGAAAATGGGAAAAACACAAGGGACCCATTTTAAAGACTAAATACTTAGAATTTAATATTTCTTTTTGAATATATATTGTTTATTTGTAGATACACACAGCACCTTTTATTTTATTTCTCTTTATATGGTACTGAGGATTGAACCCAGGGCCTCACATGTGCTAGGCAAGCACTCTAACTGAGCGACAGCCCTAGCCCAGAACTTGATACTTCAAAGCAATATTTTATCACAGCAATATTTACTTATTTTTGTCAAAATGGATTTTAGCTAATCTCTTAGCATCATATCTTTTATTATTCTTATATGCAAGTTTTACCAACTTTTACCTGCATTGCTGCCACTAAGAAAAGAAATCATAACAATATTCTCTATTAATAGTATGTGTTTGCCGCAGTCTTGGCTGGGCACAGAATCACGAGCCACCACAGCTTTGTAGATTCAAACAGCAATTCTTTATTCCCGAACTCACACAGGCCTCTACACACGTTCTGGGGAAATCCAAGTTCTGCTGCCGCCCAATTCACCTACTCCACGAGGCTTTTTTCTCCAATACTTTCTGAATCTCACGAGAACTCAACGGGAACTCAAGGATCTGGCGTGCCTGAGGCAGCGGGATACGCCCTATCCCCCCCCCCCCAGCAGGGTACACCTTAAACCTGGAACTTCCCTAAACCCAAGTCTTAAACCAGGAACGCCTTAAACCCAAATTATCCTAAACCGGGATATTTCCTAAAACCTGCAGGATACACCCTAAACCTGGATCCACCCTCGTCCTTGAGCAGGGTCGCCTTTCTCAAACACACATGCAATGTCACAGCGAATTTCCAAGGCAAGTCCATTTAACATGAGGTATGCGGGCAAGGAAATTTCGATGCGTCATTCCTACTTGGCAATGGCCCTCAGCATGTGTTGACTTCGTAGATAGTAGATACCCACTTTTCTGATTTGCAAATTGAGGTGGAATCATTCTGTACCATGCCCTCACATGTTTCTCTAACTTACTACAGAGATTTGAAAACAAAAGCCATTTGAGGATATTAAACAGTGTTTGGCCATTTTGCCTAGGAAAGTAATTTCAGTGTATAGAACAAGCAATCACAACTTAAAAAAATAGTCTAAAATATCAACCATCAATTGGTGTTTTTATAATATTATCTCCTCAATGAAATACCGTATTTTTTTTCTGGTAGCTTCAAATACTGAGAGACACTCAGATGGATAAAAATAATATATTTTAAGTTCAGACATTCTTTTTAGCTTAATTATTCTCACTATAGACCCAAACAAACAAGGATGATCCTCTAGTTTCCACAAACATAACAGAATAGAAATACAAATGTAAAATTGCCTACCAGAATTAGTGATGTATAAAATATAATAAAAATAACAAATAACATGGGAAACAAATCTATGAAACATTGATTTAAACAAAAATAAAAAGTACTCTTCAAGGCCTAATTATTTTTATGCAGTAGAAATTTGAATAATCATTGGTATCCCTTAAAGATGACACATTTTACATGTTTGATATTCCTCCAAATGACTTTAGTTTAATATAGACACCATAATTATGGTTTGTAGCATGTTTTTAAGATAGAATGGAAATGAAGAATGATTTTTAAACAATATTCAAACAAAGATGCATTAATTTTCTGTTACTATGCAACATATTGCCAAAAATTTAGTAACTTAAAGCACAAATTTACTTTTTAAACTGTAAGTCTTTCATTTGGTCATGAGTCTGGGTTCAGATTAGTTGGATCCTCAGCTCAGGGCTTCACCATGCTGAAATCAAGGCAGTTGCCCAAAGTGCACTCTCTCATATCAGGCTTTTGGTTTTCTTCCAAAACCACTGGTTGTTAACAGATTGAACTTAGTCTTCATTTTTTACATGCAATTGTTGGAGGACTACTCTCAGCTTCCAAAGGCCAACCTAAATTCCTTATTATATGGCCCTTGATTAACAGTTAAAAATATGGCCCTTCACTTTTTCATGGAAAGAAAGGAATCTCTATTATATAAGGGCTTACCTAACTAGGTCTAGTCCTCCTAGCTCATCTCCATTTTCACTGGCTCAAAACTAACTGGTTAAGGATTTTAATTTCATCTGCCAATTCCCTCTGCCACAAAAGTAATGTCATCATATTGCTATTAAAGTCCTGCTTATACTCAAGGAAAGGTGTTATACTGGGTGTGTATACAAGGATTAAGAATCTGGGGGTCATTTTAGAATTCTGCCTACCCCTCTAGGTTTAGATCTTAAAAGAATAAACTTCACATAGCAGTGTTATTTACAATAGCCAAAAATTGTCAGCAACCCAACCGTCTAGAGACCAAAAGTATGTGGTAGTTACCAGGGCCTGGGGGAAGGAGAGAATTTAAGGATTGTCATTCAATGGGTATGGGGTTTCAGTTTCATAAGATGAAAAGATTTCTGGGGATCTGTTACACAAAAATGGGAATACTCTACATTACAGAACTATATACTTAAAAGGGTAAATTTTACTTGTATTTTATTACAGTTAAAAAGAATAGCCTTCATTATCTAGAAAATTCAAAAGTTGTATAACAGTGTAACAGTTCTTAAATTTTTGTCCTAAATTATCTACCAAAAAGAAAATAAAATAGTAAAAGAAGTACATCATGATTCATAAACATTACAGAGGTTTTGTGGAGACTAGGCCTTGACGTAATTCTTACAGTGAATAGTGTGTGGATACTTAGGGGAAAGTAATGCAGGAGCAAAGCTTGCTACAAAATGGAGCATAAAGAAGTGTATATTTTCAAAGAAAGGTTTAAAAACATGTGTAATAGGTTTTTAAATGCAGAATTAAAATGGATTTCAGTCTATGGTTTGTGAGAAAATATTAAAAACAATATAATGCATCCCATGATATTGCCATCTAGGAGTCATATTGCACTTGCCTTAGGTTACACATTCTAAGAAGAAATTTCAACAAATTCTGAGAAGAATATGTCTGCAACATGTATCATTAATAGACTCATAATTATCATTTGATTTTCTGTTCCATATATCATGCAAAACAGTTACTTTTATTGCAAGAAACTACCAAACTAAAGAATCAATTATTGGTATTGCATCTTCTGTATGATTGAAGCTAAGACAAGGAACATGTCTTAATTGCTTCTTGTTTCTCTCTTGATATCTTAGCCCAGGGCTTGTTCACACCTATTGCTTCAGGAAAGTATTATGCTGCTGAATGCAAATGTGTTCCCCTGAAAAGGTCCTCCTCTCTAGAGGGCTTTGTGTCTTTAACCAAAGGAGGCAGCAAAAGATGGTGCCAAGATCTCTTCACAATTCCTCCCAAGCATTTCCTGCTGAGGGTCTTTAGTGTAGGATTTTTTCCACAATGTTGATACAATATAAATGGCATAGAATTTTTACTTAAAGGAGAAGACATATTATTTGTTGAGAAATTTTAACAAACAGAATCTCAGGTTTGAGGGAGAATCTTCCTGGGCATGTGAAAGATACTTCAATTTTTTTTCACCATTTCACTTATCCATCCAGTCAAATCAAAATCGGGTTGCTCCACAGGAGTTAATCTCTTTTTGTCTCAGAGCTTTCCTTTTCAGGATTGTTTTAGTCTTATTTTTTTTCCACTACTGTGACCAAGAAAAAACCCTGACAAGAACAATTTTAGAAGAGGAAAAGTTTATTTTGGCTCATGGTTTCAGAGGTTTCAATCTATAGACAACTAATTCCACTGTTCTGGGCTCAAGTTGAGGTGGAACATTTAGACAGAAGGGTGTGGAAGAGAAGAACAGCTCAGGACATGACAATCAGGAAAGTCTTAAGACATGGGCAAAACCTAGAGAAATTATTTGTCAAAATGTAACATAAATGGCCTCTAATTCAATTTCCATTAGAGTCCACTTTCTTCTCTGAAACTCATGAACTCAGTCTCTACTGTCCACAGTCCTATCAGCATTCTGGTCTTCTGAGCTCCCACCAGAATCACCCATAATGTTCAGCTTACAACAGTTCAAATTTTTTTCAGCTTGCATCTCTAAACTTTTCAAAATTCCTCCCACAAATTCCAAAAGATTCCCAAAGCTTCTGAACCACACATTCAGGTTAATCACAGCAAGGACTCCAATGTCTGTACCAATTTCTGTTTTAGTCAGCTTTTTTACCACTGTGACCAACAGACCTGACAAGAACAATTTTACAAGATGAAACATTTATTTTAGCTGCTGGTTTCTGAGGCCTTGGTCCATGGGTGACAAACTGCATTGCTCTGGGTCCAAGATAAAGCAGAACATCATGGCAGAAGGGTGTAGAGGAGGAAAGCCTCTCAGGACTTGGAAATCAGGAAACAGAGAATTCGTCTCCCCAGGGACAAAATATAAACCCCAAACCTCACAGACCTCCTCTTTCTAGTTACACACTACCAGCCTATGGTCACCACTCAGTTAGTCCATATCAGTGAATTAGTCCACCATTAGGTAAAGTCTGTCATAATCCAGTCATTTCAGCTCTGAAAATTTTCACATTTTCTAATACATGAACTTTTGGGTGACATCTCATATCTAAACCATAATAAGGATCAACCCTGAACTGTCTTACCGACTGATTTATAAGCTTCTGCTGTATTTAAACTAAAATATCTGGTTATGTTCTTCAGTCCCTCTTTTGGTATAAGAAAAATAAATTCTGAGTTATTTCTTTAAGAGATGGATAGTCATACCTTGAAAAAGTGAAGGTCATCATATATATCCACATTGTAGTTAAACTCAATAGTAACTAAACTTTAGTGATAGTTCTTTATCTCACTTGGTTCATGAGAGAGATCCAGTATTAAGGAGTTTGAGGCCTATACAACACAAGGCTATGGGGGTTGGAAATTTACTAATATACTTTTATATTTTATCATAAAATTAGGTTCATAGTTTTTCAGGGGACTTGTGCAAGTGAGAGACGGTAAATCTTATGCTTTATTTAACTGTTCAATAGATCCACTTCTTGTTTCTATGGTGGGATAGTGGATCTAGAAGTTTGACATTGTTATAAGATTAAGATATTTTCAGGATACACTTTTATTTTGTCACCTCTTCTCACCCCATCTTACTCATTCCCTCAATTGTTATACTCAATTTAATTTAATACATAAATTTACTTTTCTCTTTGCTCCTACTTGATATTTCTGGGAAATATGCTGACAACAAAGTTGATTTCCACCTGGATGTGTTTTATATATGCCAATGACCAGAGAATCATTTTAAATTAAGAATGATCTTTATATATTTTAAATCTCTCTCTCTCTCTCTCTCTCTCTCTCTCTCTCTCTCTCTATATATATATATATATATATATATATATATATATATATACAAAAAAAATAGGGCAATATGTTTGGTGATAGAATTCTTAAATATTTCCCTTATTTATGACATCATCTTTAAAGTCAAGGTGTAAACATTTGCTCATAAATTCTGAGCAGTCTCATTACCTTCTTTTATAAAGAAAATAGTCTATAAATGTTCAGAACAAAACTTAGTATTATAAACACAAGAAGAATTTATAAACCATATTTAATCAATTACAATGTGCAGTGAATTTATCCAAACATTCCTAGGCTGGCCACTCTGTCCTATACAATGAAAATTATATTTTGTCCTATAATTATAATTTGCTTTGTCTATTGATGACATCTTCTATTGTTTTGTCTCTTGCTTCTCATGACTCCCAACATGACCCACATCTTGTTAGCAAATGAGATAAATATTTCTTGTATAAAAAGGACATGATCATGATCACACAGGTTTTGGTTTTCTCTGTTTTTAAGTCAATAAAAAGACTAGTGTATTTGGGTCAGAAAAATTAGTTATAATGTCAATACAATGAGTTTGTGGCTTAAATAGATAACAGGATATTTTGATTTTTTTTAAGAAAGGCAGTTTAGAGTCAGGGATCTTATTCAATGGAATGAATTTTCTCAAATACAGATTCTGTGTAGAAAAAAAATGTTCATTTTGTAAATTCTGAGAATGATACACCCAAACAACTGTGTGATCATATACCTTTACATTTTTTTTGTGGAGTCTAGCATCATTTTCATATTTTCATAACTGCTAGTTTCTAGGTGACAGCTACTTCTCCTTTTAAAGTGAGACATTTCTAAAATGTGTTTTTTTAAAATGTACAACAAACAGATGCTAGTTCAACTTACTGAATAAGGAATATGTATTGAAAGTTATTCCAATTTTGTATCATATAATTTGGAGTCCAAGGTAAAGAGAAGTTTGATGGTGGAGGAAATCTTAGAACAGCTGTGAAGGCTGGGTGTATTAAACAATGCTTCAACAAAGTAGTCAGAAAGTGTCACATGTTAAAAGGTGACACTTTGATAGGTTGTTCTTCCTGATGGAAATTGTTTTAGTCAGCTTGTTGCTGCTGTGACTAAAAGACCCAACCACAACAGTTGTAGACAAGGAAAAGTTTTTTGAGGGCTCACAGTTTCAGAAGTCTTATTCCATAGAAGGTGGCTCCATTCCTCAAGGCTTGAAGTGAGGCTGAACATCACAGTGGAGTGTGTGGCAGAGGGAAGGAGCTCACATGATGATCAGGAAGCAGCAGAGCAGGGACTCTACAGGCTAGATACAAAATGTATGCCCCAAAGCCATGCCCTTATTGCCCCACCTCCTCCTGCCACATTTCACCTGCCTTCAGTTACCACTCAATTAACCCATCAGGTGATTAATTAACTGATTGCGTTAAGGCTCTCTTAACACAATAATTTCTTCTCTGAACTCTCTTTCATTGTCTCACATGTGAGCTTTTGAGGGATACCTCACATCCAAACCAGAGCAGAAATGGAATTGGGCAAGGAGCAATTAGGACAAACCTAGAAAATCTTTCTTGAGGACAGATCCCACGCTAAAACATAGTAGCCCATGTACAAATTTGGTCGGTGATAGCAATTTCCTTGTCAGGTACCGTCTGTATCCAGCAAAAGCACCAACACAAAGTGTAACATCTGCAGTGCACTTTTCAAGCAACCTATGTGACACACACACACCTACCCAGATGAGTTAGGGATTTGTATTCTATTGCTCTTTGTCTGGTGTGGGGTCCATTGAGAATCCTATAGTATTCTGTTTACTTTTTATTCATAGGATCAGGAAGTTTAAAAGATATGTGGCACATATGTGTTTTAATAAATGTCATTTAAAATTATAGCTATAAAATTTCCTTAAAACTATTTTCATTTTTCTTTCTACTCGTAAGCCTTAAAACTTTGAGGATATAATTCATCATCTGAATTGCTAATTATATAAAATAATACAATGATGTGATTTAACAAAAATTAATTTAATTCAGTACAATTGGCAAAGGAGCATTGCTGTTTCAAATGATTCTAAGTCTAAAAGATGGAGCAAAATCATTGTTACTTTATTATTCACATTTATATTATGACAGTGAAATACCTGTATAGTCATTGTACTAATAGATTTACAGAAATTACTGCTGATGGAAAAACATACTTCTTGAGGTAAAATTACTCTTAGTTAGATTTCCTTAAAGCTTTCTCCAATATAAAGTAAGAGTCACTAACTCATCTGTACTGAACCTGTAATATACTGCTATATTTTTCATCCTTTAACACCTCAACAACTCCCCCTATAAAATAGAGAACACCAGTGGACTTGTATATACACAAGTGGGAATGGAAATGGATCTGAGTACCAAGTTTAGAGAGACAAAAGTATTCTTCAGAGTCGAGAGGGTGAAGACTGGCTGTAGAGGCCAAACAAGAATGGAATGGTGGGATAGAAAAATAGAGACAGGAGCCAGTGAGTTGGCTAGAAACTGCAGAACTTGGCATACAATGGATAGGAAAAAAAATCTCTCCTGGGGAGATTGGCAGATAGCCTCAAAAACATGATTATCCAGTAGTCATTGTAAAATGGTTATCCTTTTGGACTGTGAGTGTTTACATATATATATATATATATATATATATATATATATATATATATATGTAAATGTAAATTTATTTGGGAGTTATTTGGGAACCAAATAATTAGTTCATTTGATATGTTAATATTTATGTGTATGTATATATTTTTTCCAAATATGTATTGAACAACTATTAAAATGTATACCCATGTAAGTGATTCATTTAAATGCAATTAAACAGATGAATATAGTTTTCTATACTTCTATTTTTTATTATTATTATTTTTTTGTGGGGCAAGGGATCAAACCCAGGGCCTTCAGCACCCTAGGCAAGTACTCTACCTCTGAGCTACACCACAGCTCAGTTTCCTATACTTTTATTGCATAATTTAAATATAGTTTTAAAAAAAAAGGGGGGCTGGGGATGTGGCTCAAGCGGTAGCGCGCTCGCCTGGCATGCGTGTGGCCCGGGTTCGATCCTCAGCACCTCATACCAACAAAGATGTTGTGTCCGCTGATAACTAAAAAATAAAGTATTAAAATTCTCTCTCTCTCTCTCTCTCTCGCTCTCGCTCTCTCTTAAATAAATAAATAAATAAATAAATAAATATACTTTTCTAAGTCAATATGTGAAATAAGCAGTCTCAGTCTCCATGAAATCCTATGCTTATTTTTAACACATTGAAATGTGTACAGAGAGATTAGTTGAGTCTACCAACACATTCACCTTAGATGATTTCATCCAGTCCCCAGTTTAAATACCATGTATGTGCCCATGGTTTCCATGTGTACTCTTCATTCCTATCACCTCCCTGCAACTCCACATTTAAATATACAGCTGCCTGTGTGACATCTTCATCTTGACAGAGAACATGGATCTTTAAATTTACAGAGTCATAACAGAATTATTAATTCCCTTTTCCCTAGCCACAGCTAATTATTTCCAAGTGTCCTCCATTTCAAATTGTGACACTTGCACACATGGGTGGTAGCTTAAGCAATATCTAGGCACTACATTTGATTTTCTTCCTTTATTTAAGTACCAGTTTCATTGAATGTTTTTGACCTCCAGAGCACACCCAAATGTAATTAGCTGTCTGTAGCTACTGCACCAGCCCCTCCCCCAAACACATGCATTGCTGTCCTCCTGGTCCCAGCCTCACCTGGCCCATCCTACTTCACACAACGCTAATACAAGTTAGTTTCATGGATCTACTTCTTAAGTACTTCTGTGTTCTCACTGTGCTTAAGGTAACATTATTCAAAGTTATTATTTTGTAAAATAACAAAATTTCACAGCACTTAGTGCTAGTCCTTTCTGAAACCTGCCTTCTTAGCCATCGGATTTCAGCTGTGAAACACCCTTTCTTTTCCTACTCAAGGGCTTGTAATAGCTATTTTATTTTTCTGAAAATTTCTTTTCTGAGTTTGCATGTGCTGTTTTTCTTGCTAGCTTAGGTCTCCACTTAACTATCATTCTCCCAGAGAGGCCACTCATGGATTCCCAGTAAAATGCAGCCCTTCCCAAGCACATTAATGCCATCTTGTCATTGCTGTTTGTTTATATTTATCTTGTTGTCTGACCACTGCACTGTAAACTCCATGCCAACAGGAACAGTGGAGGTCAGAACTTTTTACATACAAAGCATTCTACAAACATTTAAATTTAATATTAAAGAGAATCAGGGGCTGGGATGTGGCTCAAGCAGTAGCGTGCTCGCCTGGCATGCGTGCGGCCCAGGTTGGATCCTCAACACCACATACCAACAAAGATGTTGTGTCCGACGAGAACTAAAAAATAAATATTAAAAATTCTCTCTCTCTCTCTCACTCTCTCTTTAAAAAAAATTAAATTTAATATTAAAGAGAATCATAGGTAATAGGCAAATGACAAAATTAGAAGGTTAAGTTTCTTTCTGTTTTGAAATATCTTTTGATTGTTATGAAACATGTTTTATACTTTTGTCAAAATTCACATAAATAAACCATTGAAACTTAAGAGAATAATTTGGAGATTTTGCTTAATTAATAAACTGATACTCATTTTATTAAAAATAATTATTTGAGTTAACATTGCTTGATAATTTGGAAATTGTGGGTAGATTTTGTTTGGTGAAAATGAGATTTAATACAAGAATTTAAAAGATGTTTTCTACTTGATTTTAGGACGGTAATATAGAATAGTCAGTTAAAATTCAAAATAAATTTTCTTTGATTAAAATTGTGTTTCCTTTTGGAGAAGGATTGCTGTTACATGAAACAGAAACCAGAAAGCACTTTTTGAATGAATTAGTTTTGCAATCAACTCTTTGTACTTTTTCCCTTCTTATAGTAGGCTTATAAATTGAGAAAGTAAATGGCTTATAATCAGTATATTCAAGGTATATGAACTCTTGATAATATGTACAATTTTGTAAGGTGAGCCAAAGCAAACCTTGTATATCTTTTAGGGCATTCATTTTTCTTTTAACTTTTTTTTTTTTGAAAAGGGCATTATGTTCTCATGAAGACAAGCAAATAAAAGTGTTATATTATTCCTTGATGCAGGCCTGTAATCCCAGCCAGTTTAGGTGGCTGAGATAGGAAGATCATGTATTCAAGGCCAGCCTCAGCAGAATAGAAGTGCTAAGCAAATCAGTGAGACCCTTTCTCTAAATAAAATACAAAATAGGGCTGGGGATGTGGCTCAGTGGTTGAGTGCCTATAAGTTCAATTCCTTGTATCCCCCCCCCCCAATATATGTTATATTACTCTTTATATATAATATCTCTCTGAAGAAAATCCTCCATTAGACCAGACAGATAAGTGCCATGAGCCTGGAATCCCCTCACTTCACATTTTCCCTTACTTTTGCAACCATAACAACACAATTTGGTGGAAAAACATAAGGATCACTGGCTTGTAATACAAATTTATTCTTTATCATAGAATTTATATTATGAAAGTAAATGCTAGAGCAACAATTTTGCAAAGTAGAATTAAATGCAAAAATGAGAAGTTATTTAAAGTGTTATTAGATCTAGATTCCCCTATGCTTTCATTCAATGTTCTTTTGAAAATGCACACAATTATATTATAAAAAGCAAAGCACACCTTCACCAGTTTTGTTGTTGCAGAAGGTTTAGGCTCACAATGTTGAGCTCCGTTGAGCTCCGTTGCACTTCCATTTGATCTACATGTAGATGCTCATTGACCTTCATCTCTCTGAGTTTCATTCCCTCACATGTAAAGTGGAAGGGTTGGTATGTGTTCAAGAGCTCTTGAAGTCATAATGCTGTGATTATTTCCTTTTGCTATTTTACCACATCTCATAAGAAAGTGGGTCTCTCCATTTTTAGATGGCAACTCTCCATCCACAATCACCCCTTCTAAGATTTTGCCTCCATTTCACCTGTCTGGAAAATTAATTATGGACTGAGTTTCCCATCTTTATTCAATTATCCAGATTCTCATCCTGAGCACCCAAAGACCATGGGAATTGTGGTAGTTGGGATCAGAGACTCCCTTAGTACCACTGAATCTAAGATTATTTGTTTCATAGAGTATGCTGGCTATACAAAGCAGGAGAGTGTGGTGTCTCTGTCTTTGTACCTCTGTATCTACAAATGCTCATCTCTATCAGAGATACAGTCCTTTGTAAATTGCATCAGGGAGTATGAAGTTCCCTTGTGAAGTTAAGAATTGATTGTCGATCTTGGTTAAGAATTGATTGTTGTTCTTGATTATTTCAACAGACTGCCTCATTTGTAAAAGCTATTTTTGGACAAAGCAGAGCGTCATCTGTAAAATGCTTGTTATGTTCATCTATCTGCCTAAGTCTGATTGGCCTTTCATGTTAGTGCTGTTAAGTGTCATTCCCAGATATTACCTACTCTTTAACCTGCTTGTGGTCAAAACTACAATGGCAGCTTGGATCTTCTGAAGACTTCCTTGTGGGGAGTGGAATTTGGAAACTGATTGAGAGTTACACCAGCATATGGTTGTATTGATGCTGCTTTCATTTTCATATACTATGCCTAATCATCAAGTCCCAGTGGTGAAGCTGAGGAAGCACAATTACCAGTAATTTTATGTCAGATCCACATAGCATAATCAATTTAACAAAACAAAACAAAACCTAAACAAGTGGGGCTTGGGTTGTGGCTTAGTGGTAGAGCGCTCTCCTACCTCATGTGAGGAGCTGGGTTCGATCCTCAACACCACATAAAAATAAATAAATAAAATAAAGGTATTGTGTCCAACTACAATTACAAAAAAATTTAAAAAAAAGCAATAATGACAATAAAGTGTTTTAGACTTTTGATCGTTACTATGGTGACTATCATTACATGACTGGTACTGAAGTGTTAAAGGCTCTTTATATCTTTGATCCATTGCTAATTGATACCATTTTCGAGAATCATGTTAATCTCTGTGACTTCCTCAGCATGTGCACACGCACACACACATACACCGACACAAATACAAGCACCCCTTCTAGAATTGAGGAGCGGAAAAGAAGAGGAAAGTTTTCCCAGTTTCAATCTGGTCCTCTATGGTTCTCTTTTCTATTATTTGGGGATATGAGAGATTCCCTCAACCACAAGAGTATTAGTTTTATGGGTTTTGGGAGCAAGAATTTCCAAATAGCTTTAACCAATCATAAATATGAGATGCTTTTGAAGTATTGTATACTACCATCAAAACTGTCATGAGTAGGGATTGAGAATTTATGCAATCCTCAACAAAATGTGGAAGAATGTTCTAAAACCTCTTAGGTATTAAAATTCATTGTGATATAATAACAGCAATCCAAACTATGAAAGAAAAAATTTCAGAATCCTTTATATAAATTCATCATAAAAAGAAATATAGTAATTCTGGTGCTATTTTAGGAAGGCTAGACTAGCATAAACTCAATTCCCTAACTGAAAAGAGGCAGAAACATCAGCATTGAAATAGGAGTATTGCCCTTCTCATATAGAATAAAATAAACATGATTTTATATTTTGAATACTAACAAGAGTACAAATACACTAGACATGATTATAAAATTAAATTTTGTGTTCATATTTTAATTTGCATATGTGGATTAATTTCTCATTAACAAAAGAATAATCTAGTTATCCAAATTTCATCTATCTCTTAAAAAATAATGTCATGGAAAAATATACTGCTGTATAATTGTTAGGCTCAAAATTTATGACAATTTATGACATTGGACATTATATTTAGAGCACTTGGATTTAAAGAAAGACATTTTTAGATCAAATATTTTATGATAAATTATAGACCTGATGATTCTGAACTTTGTATGGTATGTTTTACAAAGCACAGAAAGAATACTAACCTTTAAGCTGATCATAGTGAGCAATGATAATGTTTAATATTTATTGAGTGATCACATTATGCTAGGCACTGTGGTAAGTGCTTTACATTAAATTTCTCATTTTATCCTTCTGATAACCTTACAAGATGGGTACTGCTATTATTTTATAGCCTCACATAGGCTTAGGAAGATTAAATAACTTGTTCAAGGTCACATACCCAGTAAGTGTTGGAGCACAGCCTGCTTCAAGGGCGAGGCTCTTGCTCTCTGATTCTTCTTATTTTTTCACATCTATGCTGGGAGCTCTATTTATTATGGCTGAAAATAGTAGGCATCTTAACTGCCTATAAGTGATTAATATTGATATGTCATTCTTATCTACTATATATTAATAATTTGAGTGAGAGTCTCACGTTATTCCAGCTAACATTCTATCAAAATCCTGACATGTGTTAATCTTGTTTGCATTTTGATACCTTTTGAACTTTTAATACCTTTCAGGAGACCAAGTCACATCTGATACAGATGTAGCCTACCTCTTCCCTTTCCATAGAAATTATCATTCATTCATGGTTAAATAAACTTTGTTTTCTAATTACAATTCAGAAACAAATGGCAGTGCTAATATGTCTGAGGTTGGCAGGTATCTTTAATCAGAGGCAAAATGAACAGTGCATCCGTAGGAAAGCATGAGTTGAGTCTTGGTCTGTTTAAAACTATCAAATGATGGTAAGGACTTCACAAGTCACAGAATGACAGCCAAAATAATTGTCACTGAAGCAAGGACTAAGTCATTCTCTTACATGGAGTTGGAGGTAACTTGCTATTACTTCCCCAGCATATTGATGCTAATAGTCCTAAATGGCTTTCTGAAGTTGGCAGGGCCCATCTGGATCTTCTCAGTGAAGAGGCAAGTTTCTGAATGAGAACATTATGCTCAATAGATTTTCCTTTGCCTCACAGCTAAAGAAACTAAGCTGAGATAATAACAAAGGTCATCTTACTGAAATAGGCCTTGCTTATAAAATGAATTCTGCATTTCTTTCATAGCTCATAATGTTATTCCAAAATAATTATCTAAGAGAAGTTTAGTTCTCTTGTAAAGTATGGACTACACAACAACTAAACTAGTTTGTAATATAGAGACAGCAAGTTAGCACAGTGGTGAACTATGAACACCAAGTATTTCGGAGTCATTAAAATTTTATTCCAATTAGTTTCAAAGTTTCTCGTAGGATGCTTCAAAAAGGAATCTAAAATCACATAGAAAGATTATGGACACTTGAGGGAAAGCTTCTTTAGATTAAATGCCAGCTGGACAAGTGAGATGGCAGGATAAATTTTTGGTATGCAATATAATGAAAAAGAAAAAAATAAATAAACACCTGTTTGCTTTCTTTGGGGAATGGATGGCATTAGTTAACTACCTAACCCCAAAGTGGTTTCATGTTCCCAAACTCCAAACCTTCAAAACTTCTATGAAAACCATTTGAAGTATTTGTAAAATAATTCATAAAGGCTATATTTCAAATAGAATCTAATAGAGTCTCAACAATTTCACAGTAAATTATGACAATTTTTAATTTTCAAAGCAAATTAAACAATCAGTTTTTAGAGAGAATAATCCTGCAAGATTTTATCGTGCTATGTAGATTTACCATTCTTCTGTATTATGGAACAAAAAAATGAAAATAAATTTAAACTTGCCTATAATGCCAATTTATTTCTTCAGCCACCACCAACTTGAGCACTTATCTGTTCTGAATTTGAAATCAAAATGCTCTGAATGCAGCTTATGAGTCTCTTTGTTTTGGGGAGGAAAAGAACCACTAAAGCACACTGAAGAGAAAGAGGAGATAATAGGGCTTGGAAGCAACCTCTTGGCAAAGAGGAACAAGAGCAGTGGAATAATTTAATTGCTCATCAGCTAATTATACGGTATTATAATGTTAATGTGTCTTCATCATGACAATGTAATAGGTATAGATTGAAGCATATGAAAAAGAAAGTGTTGATGCAGTAATTATAAGTAAGAGTGGAGCTGTTAGAGTAATTATAACGCTTCATCGGGTAATTAACGTATTGTTCAACTTGAGATGGGGAACAAAGAGTGAAAAAGTTAAATATTGAAGGACATGCCTTTGACACTCCAGAGACGTCTTTGAGCTTTTGCAGAGAATAGAATATTCTATTATTGATACTGTTATTTCCGAGTTCCCGTTTTCATAATTTATTATTTTTCACTCACGTATGCTATAAAGAAACACAGTAATTTGAGTATGAGATGCTACTGGTGGTTAAATTTTTTATGTAGTATGATCCATGTTGCTACTGTTGTTTTCAGCTTTGTCCCATTTTACATTCCTCTGGTCATTAAATGGGCTAAAAAAAAATTTAAAAGTTAACTAAGCAGTATTGAAATAATGCATGTGAATACTGCTGTAAACTGAGGAGGATGATAATTTTATATATATATATATATATATATTGTGGTGCTGCGGATTGAACCAGGATATTGACAAGCACTCTATCAACTAAGCTATATCCCAGCTCAATGATAATTATTCATAACCTACCTTCTGAGAGAGGTTTGGTAGTTTTATTTTTATACTGATGGACAAGTTTTTAAATACCAATGGATAATCTGGGGTTTTTTCCCCCAAACTCATTAGCTCAGAAATATCTTTAAAGCTCTCTGAGTAGATTTTGGAAAATAAAAAACTAAACACTGGCAACTCGTGGTAGGCAGGTGTAATTTTGCAAACCATTTGGCAGATTAATTTTTTAAATAATAGTAGATGAGACCTTATTCTAAACACTTGACATGTTTTAACACATTCAGCTTCCACTTTTCTTTTTCTCGTTATCCATCCATTTTATGGGTGGGAATACCTACTGGGACAGAGAAGTTAAATAATTTGGCCAAGATCACATATCTCCTAGTGGAAGAAGTAGGATTTGAACTGAGAGGTTTGGTATCAGACTATGCACAAACGCCTTCTCCATGTTGTCCAGTCAAGAGCTTGTCCTAAGATCTCCTGGAAGTTTTCTGTATTCAAATTACAATAGGGTAGCCAAGCAAGATTTAATGATCTGGTAGGTAAGGGGTAAAGAGGGTCTATGTAGCCAAAAGACAAGGTAATTAAGTATGCAAATGTTGAAAATGGAAAAAAGAAAACATCAGACCCATTGTAGTAAGAGTTCTGTGGAGCAACATAGAGAGAAAAATACTATAATTTTGGAAGACAGTAGGTCACAAACGGTCTGAAAGCCAAAATGAGAACTTCACATAGAAGCTCATTTTCTATACTGTTGAAAGTATATGGATTTCTCAAATGCTTGTAACTGACATAAGATTGTCTTGCTAGATATGCAGTTGAATGTTGGACAGTCCACAGGAAAACTAGAAACTGTTATCCCATACTAATTCCATACTATCTTTTTTTCTTTTGGTGGCACTGGAGATTGAATCCAGGGCCTCATGCATGCATACTGTTTTTAAATTGTCTTCCAATTTAACAAAAAAGGAGTAGATTACTGAGACTACAATCCTTGCTAAAATTGTATTTTATTTTTGAGATAGCAAACTGCAAATCTATCATTAGTGATTTTACTTTTATATATTCCTTATAGAAAACTGTGTTTTTAAAATTTCTGTTCTTAGGAATGCTTACATTCAATTGTGTTAATAGAGAAATGAACCACATAACTGAGAAAAACATACAAGCACAATTTGTTTCCTAAAATCAGTAGGAGTTGGGGAGATGGAGAACAGGATTACACTGTGTCAGTTTACCAAATCCTGATATGTTATTTCTCATCAACAAAAATTAAAATTTAACACAAATTTTAAGCTAAAAAACAGTAATGTGTTTTTTAAACATATTAAATATTTCTTTTTAGTTTTAGATGGACACAATAAAACACATTTAAATATTTCTTTTTAGTTTTAGATGGACACAATACGTTTATTTACTTTTTAAAATGTTATTTATTTATTTATTTATTTATTTTTTAGGTGTAGATGGACACAACACAATACCTTTATTTTTATGGGGTGCTGAGGATAGAACCCCCGTTACACCTGTGCTAGGCGAGTGTTCTACCGCTGAGCCACAATCCCAGCTACTTACTTTTTAAAAATATTTTCTTAGTTGTAAATGGACTTTATTTATTTATATGTGGTGCTGAGAATTGAATCCAATACCTCACTCATGCTAGGCAAGTGCTGAGACACAATGCCAGCCCAATACCTTTATTTTATTTATTTATTTTTATGTGGTGTTGAGTATCAAACCCTGTGCCTCACATCTGCTAGGCTAGTGCTCGACCCCTGAGCCACAACCCCAGTTTCAGTAACATATGTTTTTGTTTGTTTGTTTGTTTATTTTAATTAGTTACACATGACAATTCAATGACCTTGACATATCATACATTTGAATCAGATGGGATATAATTTCTCATTTTTCTGAGTGTACAGGTTTCAGAATCACATTGGTCATGCAGTCACATATATATACCAGTAATAATAATGTCTGTTTCATTCTACTATCCTTCCTATCTCCCCACCCCCTCTTCTCCCCTCCCATCACTTCTTTCTACCTAATCTAAGGTAATGCTATTCTTATTTTTCTTTTTTCTCACATCTTCATACATGTATTTTGTGTAACGATGAGGGTCTCCTTCCACCATCCATGCAATTCCCCTTCTCCTTCCCTTTCCCTCCCACCTCTCTTCTCTATCTAGAGGTAATCTTCTTCCCATGCTCTTCCTCCCTACCCCATTTTGAGTCATCCCCCCTTATATCGGAGAAGACATTGGGCATTTGCTTTCTGGGGATTGGTTAACTTCACTTAACATAATCTGCTCTAATGCCATCCATTTCCCTGAAAATCCCATGATCTTATTTTTTTGTGCTGAATAATATTCCATTGTGTATAAATGCCACATTTTTTTTATCCATTCATTCATTGAAGAGCATCTAGGTTGGCTCCACAGTCTAGCTATTGTGAATTGTGCTGCTATAAACATTAATATAGCTGTGTTCCTGTAGTATGCTGTTTTTAGGTCCTTTGGGTATAATCTGAGAAGAGGAATAGCTGGGTCAAATGGTGGTTCCATTCCTGGCTTTCAAAGGAATCTCCATACTGCCTTCCAAATTGGCTGCACCAATTTGCAGTAACATATTTTTTAAGGAAAGGAAAATATTTATGATCTAGGTAGTTCTAGCAAATATCAAACAAAAAAAAACTGAAATAAACAGGTTTAACCATTGTATTAAGTTTAACATGTTTAACTGACGTGTATGTTGAAGGTATCTACTTGTTTATTTTCATGAATTATTTAGTTTTTTGAAATTTAGGGAAAAAAGTGAACATTAGAAAATTAGTTCATTTAAATTTGGTATATACTCATGCAATTTCCTCATTATAATTCTAGTAGAAGTAGAAGATAATTGGTCATATTTTATTATATAGTATGCAGATGAAAACCATTGGTAGACTAGAGTTGGAAGATAGGGACTCTGTATTATGGATGATTTTTAGATGGCATTTCTGCAATAAAAGAAGCCAGAGACTTTGGAGTCAGAACAATCTTATGTTCTGACTCCATTAACCTTTCTGAACCTTATTTTCCCTTTAGTGAGACACATAATAATAATTTCTATGTTTCAGGATTTTTGGAAATTACAAATGCATATAAAATGGTTATCATAAAAGCTGGCACATAGTAATTGTTCAGTTAAAGTTGGCTATTCAGCATAAGAGAGTTACTGAACAATGCTAAGCACTATTTAATCAGAAGTTCTTAGAAGTTTAAAACAAATCTATGAAATAATGTTGTGACTTTGTTTTAAAATATTAATTATAGTTGTCCTCAACTTGTAATGAAAGAGGTACCAAGCATTAAAAAGCAAAATGCAGTCATATAAAGTACACTCTCTTCAAGACCCTTCACAAAAAGTGGAGAATTATAGTTGTCAGAGATTAGTTCAGCTGTGTAAGAGGGAGACTAATACTCTCTTAATTTTTCAAAGGTTTTATAATTCAAAGGCAATGAATACAACATACACCATCAGTGTTCTTCAGTAACAGTTACAGTCCATAACTGTTATATACACACATACATATATAGATACAAATGACTTACAGAACATATCACATTATGATTATTCATTGATTTACCCCACAAGTATGTGCTGAACACACACTAAATTCTTTGGAAAGATATTTGATAACCAATAGTGATTCCTTCCTATTTGTTCTGCCTGACTTAGTCTCATGAAAGCTAAAATTATTTTACCTTTTCCCTCCCCAAAACTAGCATACCACTTGGAAAATAATAACTACCTAATATGTAATACCTAAATAAATAAGCAAATAAATAAAAATCCATTTTATGCAGAGATGAAATTGGGGTTAAGGAGGATACTGACCATTTAAGTCTTTACAATTCATAAGATATCAATTTTCCAGAAATTTCTCTAAACAAAATCTGTATCACAGTGGTTAACAATAATGCAGAAACACACATTTATTTATTTATTTGTTTGCAGTGTTGGGAATCAAGACCAGGCCCTGGTAAAAGCTAGGTAAGCATTGCACCATAAATCTGGATAGATTCAATATTTAGGTTATATCTAATTTTACTTTTCTTCCATTCTACAGATCATTCTCTCAATAAAATGTTAATATCCAGTGAAATAAGGAAAATATTTAAAAGGGGGTTTTGACTTAAATAACTGGGAGCATAATGGACTTATCTGTGGTTTATCTCTTTTCTTTTTCTGTCTTAAAAACTTAGTCCAAGACTCAACTGAACAATATCACCCAAAAATATAACAAACTTGGCCTTCTTCTCTGTTATTTTACCATTATGGTTTGTTATTATAGTTACAGTAAAAGGAACCTTATCAGTCCAATGGCCAGAAGAGTCTATTTTTTGTTTTCTTATATAGGAAAAAAATAGTATTCTTGAGCAACTTATAATTGTTTTAAGAATCAGGTAGTGATATTTTGGACACATACTTTTGAACATTTGTTCCCTTCATTGCAATCATACATTTTTCTGGTTACCATGGAAACTTGGTACAGGTGGAGTGCAGCTGGACATCACAGTTACAGTTAAAAGCACTGGATAAGACTAAATATAAGGCCATATTTCACTAAAATAATAATTATTAGATTCTGCTATTAACCCAATTAATCATCAAATAACTGTTTATTCAATAAGAATAATGTCAAGCTTTCCTCTGCTTTTAGTTTTATGAAAAACAGATAATTCACACAAACCCAATAGTTCAAATATAATAGAATATATTTGATATTAATATTGTATTTATAAAAGAACCAAAAAAATTCCATATATTTCAAAAGAGTTGCCATGTGTTTCTGTTTTCTTGAAAGAAAAAGAATATCATATAATAGAATATCATCATTTAGAAAATTATATATGGATTCTGCATACTTTAAGACACACATGACTAAAAAACAGTACTTTTCTGTATGATGATTTAATATAATGAAATGCAATGGCTGTTTTTCCAAAATCAGTGAAATTCTGTCAGTTCTAATCTGAGGTGTTACCCTTTGAAACAGTATCTTGGAAAATATGTGAGTCCACGCCCTGACATCCATCCAAGCTTTGTTTGGGTTAGATATTTTTATACAGATTAGAATTTCATGTGGCTATTTCAGTTTTATGTGATTTATAATGTTCCTTGGAAAAGTTTGAATTTTATTTTATTTTTATTTTTTCCCTTAACATAGAAAAGTTTACAATTAATCAGTCTTTATATAAGAATTTTTTTTTCAAAATACAAAGACATAATTGT
Organism: Spermophilus citellus; assembly: GCF_964194105.1. NCBI lineage: Eukaryota > Metazoa > Chordata > Mammalia > Rodentia > Sciuridae > Spermophilus > Spermophilus citellus. The sequence continues at coordinate 112,176,330 of NC_138192.1, read as the reverse complement.
CAACAAGAGGGTGATAATTTTTATCCAAACAATTAAGCTTGTGGCATTGTTCTGTGTTATTTTGCAATGGAAGACCCAATGTTTCCACTGTAACTCAGATAGTGACACATAAGTACTGAATGTTATTAGTAATGGTATTAGTTAGGTTTTCATTTTGCATCAACGAAGTACTTTTTATACAGTTTAAAATACATTTATAATGCACTTACACAGGTTATTAAAATAATAACTTCAGTGGTGTTTTTGAGATGTTACAATTGCATTTTTTTTTTTGCTCTCATTATCAATGTGTTGCCTTCCTTAGGCTATACCCCCTTATATATATGTATGACCTCCCATATGTGTTCATTTTTATCTCCCAGATATGTTAGTTTTCCGACATAACTGGGCTCCATGTTGTTCTTAGGATTTGGAAACCTAAAGTCAGAAAGAGCCCAGGATGGGGGCCAACCTCCTCTTCTGCACTTTGCTGATTTTTTCCCTAGTAAAAAAAAATTGAATTAAGCAAAATGAAACATAAAATATAAACAAAAGCCAACAACAACATAAATCTTCAAGATTCTTCCTGATTGAGCTGATTTTTAGTGAAAATGAAAAGGAAAATCTTAAGAGCTGAATAATTTTGTTTACTGTAACCTTTATTTTTTCTTCCTAGAAATAACCCCCAAATGATTCTTGGTCATTTAAACCATGCTGATAAAATCTAACTATATCTCTATTTATCTCTAGAATTCATTTTTCAATTCAAAGACATTTAGATGCAGCAGAATGAGAATTGCTTTTCCTTCATCTATACGTTTAGAAAATTATAACCTTCAATTAAGGGGCAGTCATTAGTATTTTTTAAAGGAATCTTAAATTTGTGTGACATATGAACATAATGAAAAAAATGTATTTGTTTATAAGATTCGGTATAGTGTGTATATAAGGGTTGATATATTAATTATTAAACGCTTGGTAAAAAATGTACTGTCAACTTTCTCATCAGAAACAACTAAGGCTTTCCTGTTGCACATAAAAACAAGAACTTGAACTGATACTTATCAATTGTTTTTTTTTTCTTTTAATCAGGTTGTGACTTGACATATTCTCTCAGTTTAGGAGAAGTTTTTGGAACGAAGCTGTTGGTGCTCCTAGGTTAACATTCTTCTCAATATGTATCTCAAGTAGATACTGATGAGGCTGATATTGGGGAATGTTATGATTTAGATATGAAGTGTCCCACAAAAACTGATCTGTAAGACAAGGCAAGAATTTACAAGTGGAATGATTGATTATGAGAACTTTAACCTTTATGAGACAGCTGAGGAATGGTTGGAGGACGTGAGTATCTAGGCCATAGCTTTGGGGTTTATATGTTGACCCTGGTGAGTGGAGCACGCAGGATCATGTGAGCACAAAGGAATCAGATAAGAATCTATACATAGGGCTGGGGATGTGGCTCAAGCGGTAGCGCGCTCGCCTGGTATGCGTGCGGCCCGGGTTCGATCCTCAGCACCACATACCAACAAAGATGTTGTGTCCGCCGAGAACTAAAAAATAAATATTAAAAATTCTCATTCTCTCTCTCTCTCTCTCTCTCTCTCTCTCTCTCTCTCTCTCTCTCTCCCCTCTCTCTCTAAAAAAAAAAAAGAATCTATACATAAACAGAATCAAAGTATTTAAGTTCTCTCTCTCTCTCTCTCTCTCTCTCCCTCTCCCTCTCCCCCTCCCTCCCTCCCCTCCCTCCCTCTCTCTCTCCCTCTCTCCATTTCCTAAGCTGTTTTCCTCCACCATGCCTCTTCCAACATGATGTTCTGCCTGGCCTTAGGACCAGAGCTATAGAGTTGGCTGATCATGAACTGAATCTCTGAAACTAGGAGCTTCAAATAAACTTTTCCTCCTCTAATTCTTATTGTCAGTTCTTTTGGTCCCAGTGACTAAAAAGCACACAAAAACAGGGGACTTATCTCACAGTAATATTGTCTGATATGAAGTTCAGCATCTTAATTAATTATTGATAAATAGTAGAGAGTTTATGTATTAAATTAGGAATTGATATAAATATAAAATTATATATGTATTTGTATTATATATACATATCTCCAGGGTAGGTTGCATATATATGATTATTAGGAAATTTTCTCCTCCTATCCATAGGAAAGCAAAAGTATAATAACAATCAAACCTCTTTTTAGGATCAGTTCAATTTGTCAACTCCTTATTTTATGTCTGTTTGGGTCAGGTATTCTACTAGGAGTGTGGATAAGATGAATCATTAATTCACTTATTCTTTGAAGTATATATTATATGTACTGAGTACATACTATATGCCAGGAGCTATCCAATCCTGAAGATATAACAGTGAACAAAGCAATGTTATTACTGTGAAGTGTCTTACATTCTTGTAGGACAACTTCTCAGCCCTCAAAGATTTTATTGTCCAGTAGAAGAGAATGACAGATATAAAAATAGAAATAATACAGCATAATATAAGCAATGAATGAAATATATGTATTTTATAAAGACATTAAGGAGGAGAGGAGGAAAAGACGAGTCCTGTCTAGAAATATCAGAAAAGGATTTGTAAAGTGATGATACCTTGGGTACTCAAAGGAAGAATATTTTATAGGGGATGACACTAAATGGAAGGGATATATATAGAGAAAATATCTTAGAGAGGACTAAAAGAAAGATGCAAAGTCCTTGCTTTGAAAAGAAGCATGGCATGTGAGGCCAACTCTTATTTGTCATTAATGCATGATTAACTTCCAGAAGTTGAGTAGGCACAAAGGAATCAGATAAGAATCTATACATAAATAGAATCAAAGTATTTAAGGAGCATGGACTGTGTTCTGTATAAATTGGGGAACCATTCCTGGGCTTTAAGGAAAATATTTACATGGTCGGCCTCAAAGTGTAGAAAGATCACACTTTTGAGAGTAGTTGCTCAAAGAGGGGAATTGAGTTAATTTGTGTTCTGTTACTAGCTATTAGCTTCTGAATGAGCATTTGATAGTGCCTTTATCTTATCTAAATTATTATCTAGAATATTTTGTACTGCTCATCCAGGGTAAATAAGTGGTAAGGAATATAAAATAAATAGTTTTCATGCTGAACTCAATTTTGAAAAAGGTTAAAATTCACTTCATTCAAGTAAAACTATTCATTTGGCTTAGCATTTTTTGCACCAGACTCACATCTATTTCCTCAAGTCAAGTGAGAGAAAAATCAGTATATCATTTTCAGGTATTTGTGTTTATATAATTTTAGTTGTGTTTATGAAATAAGAGAGATAAGCTCTAATATCTCGACTATATTGATGAAATCCTAGCATTTGTTAAACTAAAGCACACCCCTACTTTTTTTGTTTATTAACCATTTCAGTTTTCATGCTCCCATTGTCTACTCCTAGAGGCAAACACATGCCTACCATCTTACTTGCTTAATAACTTATTTTTTTTTCTGAAGTAAGAAGTAAATTACCTTGTACTGGTCACTGTGCTTTTATTTCTCCATCTTGTCTAAAGAATATCTTTTTACTGTGTCAGTTAACCAAGAATTATAAACACTATGACTTTCTGATCAGAAAATAAATGCAACCATCAAAATATCAGCTTACAAAGCCATAGTGACTTAGCAGATATGTATGTTCTGTTATTTTGTCCATTAGAATAGCCTGATAGTCCAGAGAAGAATTAATTCTCAACCTTGCTAGATAATTAACATCATAAAGTAGAAAACAGAATTAAAAGCAAATTTAGGAAAAGGCAGGGAAAGTGCATAATTGATATTTTCCTACACAGAAGTCTCTGTGGAGGGAAATATGAAAAGGAGAAGGAGAGATTAGTAACATGACACAAAGGGTTTCCCTAATATGTGGATAATTGTCTTTATTAAGTATAAGACCTGGGGGGAGCATGCTACCTTCACATAGTCAATAGCTTGTTTGCTTATAACCCCTACTGATTTTAAGAGACATGAGACAGACTTTGTGTCTACATTTCATTAAATCTTCTACTGTGTAAATGATTTCAGTTTTCTCTATATTTAAATGAGGGAACACAATGATTCCTTATTGATTATGATTTACTGAGTTTTCTATTTGTAATTTTTGTGGCATGGATTTCTTTCCTTATATTATTTTATTATAACATCTTCACAACCTATTTTAGTATTAATATTCCCATTTTACACATGAGTAAACTCAAGCTCAGAGATATTAAATAATTTACCAAAGATCAAATAGCTAATAAGAGGCAGAGCTAATATTAAATTAAAGTCTCCTTGACCTTAAAGCCTGTTTTTTTTTTAAGTATGACCTAATGTGGCTTACATGTTACTGTTTAAGTTATTACTATTGGTAATACTGTATTGTAAATGTTATCCTCTGTTGGCAGTTTTTACCACTTTTGGACTAAGATTAAAGTGATAATTTATTTTTTAAATATAATTAATTTATAATTTTTACGAATATATGATGAAGGTTATATGTGTTTGTATATATTTTATTCTAAATCTTAGATAATATATGCTTTTAATATTTTAGTTTTTAGGCTCCTTAAAAAATCAGTGAGGAGTTTTGTTCTTAATTATTTACCATCAGTTTTTTTTCTGATATGATATTATTTTGGTTATTTTGAGCTGGATTACTGAATTTAATACAATATTATTTAATGGTACTAATTATTAGCTGTCTACTATCCAGCTTCTCCTTAGGATCCCAAGGTTAGTCCATTACCTTCCTTAGAAAAATAATCTTGGCATCATTAGATAATTTTTAAATTTCTTTTTAAATGATGTACAAAGAATAAATTAGAGATTTGTAGACAGAAATGAATCTCTAACATTATTATATAATTCTGAGTTTAATAAAATGAAATGTTTTTTTATTTTTATGAGAATTATTTCCCCCATCATTTAATTTTTAATCTTTGATTGATAAAGCCACTGAATCAATAGTCTCATAGTCAATATAATCTCCCAGTATCCCATCAATTCTCAAATGGAAGTAAAATTATTTCCTTTGGCTTGAGATTTTATTTTTACTTTCTTTATTTTGTATTTTGTCATGATAGAGATCAAACCTAGCATTCTACCACTGAACTGATCTACATCCACTGATCTCAAATCTTTTTTGATTTTTTTTTTTTTTGGTTAATCTTCTTTAATTTCTTCTCTCCCCCTGCCCCCATTTTCTTTCCCAAGACAAATGACAACTTACTTTCCATCTTGTGTTTTATTTTCTAGATCCACAGAAATATTTTTCTTTGCATTTCATAGTTCAGAATCATTTTCTAATGCATTGTTATCTTTATTTTAAACTCATTAAGAAACATGTCTTTATAGAAATATGTAGTATACCAATGACATTTTTTACAGAACTTGAAAAACACCTCTAAAATTTATATGGAATCACAGGAAAAAAAATCCAAAAAACCAAATACAACTTGAGCAAAAGAAACAAATCAGGAGGTATTACCCTGATTTTAGAACATACTAGAAATCTGTGGGGATAAGGATAATACCAACCCTGTCACCAGTCATATGCTCTAAATAAGAGTTTTCCTATCCATCTTTTATTTTCAATAAATAAAATTGTAATTTTCTGTAAAAACTTTTTTTGAAAGTTATGTCTATATCTAAAATATCCCATGTGATAGAACACTGATTCTTAAACATTTACTTATAAAAGTTGTGAAGGTGCTGTAGTAAACCAACTTCAATTCATATTTGTTTAAATAAAAAACTAGGAAGCTATGCAATTTTGTAGCACCTAATGCTAATTCCAAGCATATGCTGTTCTATTGTCAATGCTTATTAAAACAACTTTCTGAAATGTTGTCTTAAAGTTATGCCAGTACTGAATATACATTTTTTATTTGCAATTTTAACATATGAAAATAAAGTCCCAGCACTAAAGCTAGAAAAATAAAATCACTGCCTTGAAATATACACTTTTCTCCTCTTTTCGAACTCTTTATAAGTGTGAATAAAACCATTTTTGAACATGAAAAATTATTCAAAGAGTATGGATTTTTTAAAAATCACAATCAGCAGAATTGGTATATGGCATTTCCATATTGCTTTTTAACATCTTGAGTTTATTAGTGGGAAATTTAATTTGTGCTAATCAGCCTGAGGCAAAAGGAGTGGGAAATTAACTTGACACATACATTTGATGTTTTTCGGCATTTCTCAGTTTGCACTAGAACCACAACGTGGCAACTCAGAATAAACACACAGATCTTCAGTGTCACTTCCAATTACCACATTATTGCAAATAGCTGTAACTTACTAAAAAGCCAGCCATGTCTCATTATCTTCTTGGTATTATCCGAGAAGGCATGTATCAACATTGCATATGAAATGGCATGTTTGAAAATTCTGTATGTTCATTACTGACCTGAATCTTGATTTCCAGTCTATTTTTTTAATGACATTTAGTAGTGTTAATGTACTCAGCAGTCATCCTTGCTGAGGCTCAAAGGAGGCATCAAGAAAAAGCAAAGGTGCTTTCCTTTCAGACTCTCTCTGATTCTTACTCTGTACTCACCAGGGATTGATGCAACAGGAAAGAGGTTAGCCATATTAATCTTTTACAATCAACTTCTGTGTCTTTTCTGTTATATGAAAATATTGTCAGAAAATAACTTCCTCAGACATTTTGCGATACATACATTCAACCATTACCCTTCTGTATAGCAAGGACCTCAATGTATGGACCATAAATACAGTGACCATGTAATTTTTTTGTTGTTGTTCAAACTGGTATTCTTCTGAGAGTGAAAGTGATCACAATTAACAGTTATACCATTAAAATATGTGTAAACCAGACTTATCTTTCTCATACCTGAAAGGCTTGTCACACTTGCTATGAATTGTCCAACAAGAGAATCATTTGTTATGATTGTTTACAAATCTGAACTCCAGGTGCCTGAGTGTTGAATGGACACCTTAGTGCTCATTGCCTGGGAATCCAAATTTCTAACTAGCTCTCTGGGTGATTAAGTCTATTAAACAAATAACAACAGTAGGCATTATATAATGAGTACCATGTGTGAGGCATTCTTCTAATTTCTAATATATTTTAGTCCTTTAATCCTTACCACCACTACCACACAATGATAAACTGATAAACTAGGTGTATAACAAACTCTCTATCATTATTATCTCACCTCTCTTACATTTATATTCAAATATTAAAAGGCACTTGAAGACTAGGATTGTGGCTCAGTGGTAGAGCACTTGCCTAGCATGTGCAAGGCTCTGGGTTTGATCCTCAGCACCACATGAAAATGAATAAATAAAATAAAAGGCATGTGTCCAACTACAACTAAAAAATTAAAATTAAAAAATAAAAATAAAAAGGCACCTGAGACTACTTGGATACATTTGAGTGATTGGTTAAAAGAGTTATAATTTACCAAAAGTTTTGGTACCTTGCAGACATAGTCATAATTCAGTAATCTTAGATCTTAGAAAAAAATTTAACAATTTGCCAGGTTTTAAAATCAGAGTTTGGTGGGCACAGTATGTGCCAGAGGAATAGGATGGGTATAGTCATAGAGTCATAAAAGATGACCATCATGTCTGAAAAAGGGGGAAGCAGATTGTGTGAGAAATTATTGGACAGCAGCAGTAGGATAAGATCCAACATGAAAGGACTGACAGATGCCCCCCAGTCCTCCAAAAGGAGGACTTTTTGCTCTCCTTTATCTTCTCAGTACTCTGAGTCTTGTGGCTATAGGCGCAATTTCAAACTGCCCACTCCTGCAACTCTTGCAAGATGGTTTTGTCTTCTGGAACCTGCTCTGGCTATAGTTGGGGCAGCCACAAATGCTAGGAATATACTAGGAATAATGCTCAAGGAATAGCCCACAACCAGTAATTGAACTCAATGGGATAAATCCCCAGTTCCCTTGCCCACCATATTAAATAACTCTGAAGTACATATGCTAGGTAAGAATTAGCAAATATAACGAGGTTCACAACATACTCCCTATCATTGTTATCTCACCTCTCTTATATTTTTCCATTGTCCTATTCTCATTTTCTAGAATTAACTCATCAAAGATTGATTCGTGCTTGGATCTCTGATTGGGGTTGGCTTCTGGAGGAACCCAAACTAAGACAACATTATGTCCTAGGAAAATAATTTGGATTCTATCTGATTTCTTGCCAAAGAAAGGAACTGGCCATTAGAGAAAAAAATAACCATGAGAGTGAGGAACTTTGTATTTCCAGTAAGAAAACTGGCAGCAATAGGAAAGAGAGACCAGATAGGGGAGAGAGTGGTGGTAAGGAAATCAACTAGTTAGAAGACTATGCCAGGATCCTCTCGGAAAAGGCCTGAGCAAAGTGGAAAATAGGAAATGGAGAAACATGAGGCTACTTTTGAAGTAGGTTTGATAAAATTAAATGATTGATTGGATAGAGCAAGTGATTTGTACAAAATGATGAGCAAACAGAAGTAATGAATTTGGCAAATTCAGTAGGAATCCCTTAGGTATAACCCCTATCAACATGATGCAGGATGAAACTTCAGAAATATAAATGCAGATTAAAAATAATAGATTAAAAGCAATCTTTTGGAAGATTGTATGTGGGGTGATTGCATTTATATCAAATTTGCATTCTCCTTTAAAATTTTTAACCTGGATATTGTAAATTCTAGAAAGTAGGATATCTTAATGAATATCTAGAATTTACCTCTTTGTTCATTCAGATTGCCTTAGGAAGTTAATCCCCAAATAAAATCTTGACTCATTTAAAAAAATGTTACTTTTAGAAAATGTTACACAGATTTCACGGTTCTTATAATTTCAGCAATAGGAGTTAGTTATGTTTGGGTATTAGCCAAAGCTTCTAAATATAAGTGGAGAAAGCTGCCAGTGTGATCCTCAGTGTAGAATTTCCCTCTCCCACCAACTTTTTGCAATAAAATTCCATATTTAGACCTGAATTATTTGGGGTTAAGTCTGCTTGGCCCAATATAAAAGCAAATGCTCCTAAGAACGGCTACCACCATGGCCCAGTATAAAAGCAAATACTCCTAAGAATGGCTACCATCATGATTTTTTGAAATTTCAGGTCATTCCATATGAATCAGACAAAAGAAAACTCATTTTAAAGTTTAAAATAGAAAAACGAAAAAAAAATAGAGAACTTGAGTATGATGTGATTTTAAAGGGTTAAAGGGACAGGAATGCGACACTTTAGGGAGATTGAGGGAACTAAGGGAAGCTGTTTCACAATTTTGCTTAATGCCTTCTCTGTGTTCAGTCTTTTAGCCATAATACACAGTAGCTCTTAAATTAGTGGTGGCCGGCCCTTGAAACCAGTTGTGTTCCCCTGCCTAGAATGGAAAACAAAACGAAAATGTTTTAGTGATTTATTAAAACCAACCGAGAAGGCTTTTTATCCAGTCTCCATTGCATCATTTATGAGAAAATTTGTGGTTTTGAAATTTAAAAGTCAGGGCTCTTTCCATAAAGCATATAATAAGAGAAAGAAATCATAATTATCTTTGTACCATTGCCATGTGGGGACATGTAAAAGAAGGTGAAACCTAGTATGACAATGTCATTTCTTTTAACATGATACATTGGTTTGGTGGTGGACATAGTTTGAAGGGTTCAGTGTAGCTACTTCCTCTGTTCAAGGACTTTGGGAATTAAAGAATTCAGAGGGATCAAACTTGTAAGACCCCTGTTGTGTCACAAGACTGTGCTTTTCTTACCCATGTGACAGTGCATCATAAAACACACCACGGAACTTGAATATATGAAAGAAATTAGGGGATTGCCAATTAAATGATGAAAATTTGATGTTCATAAATTTTGGAATTGTCTGCCAGTTGCTATTGAACTATTAGTGAGTTTTTCATTTCCCATTGACCAACTGTCTGAAGCTCCACAAAATCACAGGTTTTGAAGAACTGCAGAACTTTACTGGATTTGGTTGACTATGAATCTTGTGCTGAGTTCCCATGCCTATTATCAGAATTCAATATTCAGGAAGCTCCATGATTTTTGAAATTTCAGGTCATTCCATATGAATCAGACAAAAGAAAACTGATTTTAAAGTTTAAAATAGAAATAAAGACCAACTTGAAAGGGAAACTAGGTTCACCAAAAAAAAAAGGGCCTCCATCCAATCCTCAAAAAGCTGTGAAAATCCCAGATCTATCCAGATTTTGGGGGCCATAAGACCAAACTCCGAACAATGTAACTATCAGAGTAAAAGTATGTTTCTTCAGTCAACTGATTAAAATAGTACTGAATCATCAAAAATGATGTAAAGTTTATTCCTTGTTTTCAAAAATTATCCACCCCCAATTCTTCACACACTTGCTGATTTACAAAACTGATCATCATGAACAACATGTTTGTATCTGTTGCCTTTGTACTAAAAAAAAAAAAAATCGATTGATTTGTTTTTTGTTGAGTAAAAATTTATAATTAAAAAGTTCAAAGCCTAAACTCGCTCACTTCTATGAAATTAAAAAAATACACATAATTTGATTTATGCACCTTTAAATACCTGATATTATGACTCACCACTAAAACTATCTCTAGGATATTGTTATATTAATAAGTGTATATGCATTAACATATGCAATTTCTTACCAAATTGTTTTTTATGGTTAAATTTAATGAAAAAATTAAAACATGTGTTTATGTTATTTATAATTAATCTCAATTTAAAAATGAATAAACTAGGGATTAGAATGTTAAATTGTACAGATGTTGTCTCGTACTTATAGATGAATGAGCTAAGGAATAGCAGCCACACCACATATTTTACCTTCATGTGACTTAAATGAGATGTTGATGCAAGATTGTGCAATTTTCCATTGTAAATGTTAAAGATTATTAGCATCTATTATTTTTAGTATTAATTAAATATTTTAACACTAAGTAGTGTGTTAAATGAAAATATAATTTTTCTTCTTTTAAAGAATGCATCTTTTTTAACTTTCTTAGATTTATTTTGTAAAATTAGGAGTATTTGGTAATACTCTTATTTGTATTTAAGCAGAGGTCATTCTTTAACAGACTAGCTGAGATTTCATAAGTGATGTTAAATTTCAGGCATTGTCATATATTTATTATATAAAGGGTTAATGAAACCACATATGTCAAATGATAAGGGAAAACATTTTTCTAAGAGGACAGTAATATTTAGTTTTAAAAGACCACATCTGCCATTTAGTGTCATGTACATTAAACTTTAATATTTGCTACCTAGGAAGGTTTTGATACATTTTAAATGTTGTGTTTATACTAACTCACTGTAAAATAAGTTTGAAATTTATTTTCCTACACTAGAATGCATTTTGATTATGAGAATTTGCTCATCTGATCATTTAATATTCTTTCCACAAATAGTTATAGAGGGTCTGGTATCTATGTATAAAATATTGTACTATGCACTTACTCAGAGATTATTATTCTGTTTATTACTTTACATAAACTTATCAACATAACTTGCAATACGAAAACATCATGTAGGATGCTTTAAGATGACTAGAAAACTTATATTTCTGGTATTTTCACTCTGATGTGGTTTTATGCTGACTTATTTACTATTCATTCCTTTATTCTTTAAATATTAACTGAGCAGATGAAACATTAGTATTTTTAAAAGCTTCTTTTATTTCTTGTCCTTCAACATTTTTCTATCGCCACACATTCACCTTAGGACCATTTCTTACTTTGACTTGCATATCCATTTAATATTAATACCAATATTTGTATAGTGATGTATACCTTCCAGAGGATTTGCATATCTATTATTTATGTTGATCTCTCTTAAAACTTTGTGAGAGGAGCAGGATAGCTATTCTTACCTTAATCTTACAAATAAGAGAACAGATTGAGTTTCAAAAAGCTTCAGAGATTTGTCCCAGTTCACACAAGATATAGCAAACTGAACTCACTTTATTTTTTTAGGATTGTCTTTCTGTGGAAGATGGCTCTAATTATGTTTTGCTAAGAGAAGACTGTATATGAATTTTGACTTGTCTCTTGCATATGGAGTCTTCTGAAATAGCCCATGTCTTGTCCTAGAAAGGAGAGAGGAAAATGAGTATATTGATCCATTGTCATCATCAATATTTTTCTCTTAGGGAAGCTCTTATTACCTAAATTGAGAAGTACTTGATAGGCTATTAAGACTTATGGTATAATTAATGCAACAAATTTAGGCATACAATTGAAAGATTTTGTTTCAAGGATAACAGAAAACAATCTTAAAGGCCCAGATGAACTATTCATACTTCCTAGTGGTATAATTGGCAAGCAAAATTATTGCATTTATCATGAGTGCTCTTGAGGATCAGCATTTTTTAAAACAATATCTCTTTGGATAAAACTTTCTATTTTTCTTTGTAAGTCTTTTACAAATGTGAACATATGAGAGAAGCTAAATGAATGGAATCACTTTTGGATTTCATTTTTTGACTGTTAAACAAAGAATACTACTTTATAATGTGTTTTTGTAAAACAAAGGTATTGCCTATAAATTGGGCGATTCTCAACTCTTTTTTAATGTCCTCCCATAATTGCTGTAGTGTTATAAATGGATGATTAGAAACCTCTAAGTACACCAATTGATAGGAATGCCTTCCTCATTCTTCTTTAGAAACCTTAATTATTCTTAAAAGACTTTTCATGTACCATTATGTATAAAAACTACAGTGACTTCTGCTTTCCCTAAACCATTATCTTTACTACTGAAACTGATATTTGTCATCATTTTGCAATCTAGAACATGCTTACAATAAATCTTTGAAGAAGGTATCAATAGCTTCTTTAAGAGGGGAGACAGCCCAAGGAATCTTAACTATATATTTACCATCCCACATCAAAAGAGGAATGGCTTAGAACCTGAATCGCAATTGTCTTAAATCTAAGACTTTGTTTACTGCTATACCTTGAAAGTTCCACATGTTTTACTAGATGAAAAACTAGGTAGAATCCAGATAGAATCTTTTTACTAGAGTACAGATCTTACAACTGGTTTTAGGCCAGTTGCTTGGTAAACCTGTTTGTGGTAATGTTTGAATCACTTTTCTTTTTATGCAGTTGAATATATCACTTGCTTTATGCTCATATTTGGGGCCTACTCATGAAGAGAATGAGAAGTAACTAGGAAGCTATAGGTGTTATTAGACAGTCAGTGAAAGAAAAAGGAAAAAATGACTTTGGACACGGAAGCTGAAGCTTTTTGATATGCTCCTTTTGAATGTCAAAATGACTTAGAAGAAATTTGGCAAGGGATTCTAAGAAGTGTGAAGATCTAAGCAACACAATGTGAGCTTGTGCCTGTCTTAGACCTTGTGCATGAGCATGATTAAATAAAATATTTTCTTTGTGTTCATAGGTTATTATGATTAATTTTCTCAAGGCCTAATAAATAAGGGAAATACTATGAATGATACTTATGTAACATTATATGATAAAATATAAGATTAAAAGGCTCTTTTTTGATCTTTTTTTTTGTATTTAGCATAGTTCAAAAAAAATTATTGTGAAGAACCACAATCTATTTTGGAAATTAAAAAAAAAGGTAGAAAAAAGAATGAGGAAAGGTATATGGAAGAAAAGAGTAAAAAATGCAATATGTCGCTAGTTTCTTTAGAATCTCTTTTTGGTCATTCCTTTTGGGCTAAGACAACATGTCCAAGAAAAAGAACAAAACACTCTTGAGTTTGTTTATGTTGGATTATGCAGTTTGAAATCAAAAGAGTCAAATAACTCACACCTGAAATATCCTGGATTTGGAGTGTGTTTGAGAGACAAGGGCAAAGGAGAGGGGAAGAGAGGGACTGGAAAGCTATCTAACTAGAATTTTGGAGGCAAAAGACAAAATAAGGTTAATCACACTGTCAAAGAAACCAGGTATCTTATTTAATTAACATTCACAAACTATAATTGACGTGTTTTCCTTTAAAATAAAAAAGATAGCATTTCTGTGTATCTCTTGTATTGTTTATTTTGTATTTTTCTCTAAAAATTATCTCAGACACATCTTCATTCCCTAGGTGTTTTTAAAATGCTATGTTTCCTTCTTAATTTAGGTACCACTGCTGTTCAGACACTAAGGAAATATCTGATTTAATTGAATCTCATTAGAGTAATAGATTTTTTTAAAAGCAATTAACAGAAATTTTATATCAATATTATCCATGTCAGTGTTTATGTACAGCATGTTTTAGTGAAACTGTATTTAATTAATAATAGAGCTTGAAATATTGCGTAATTTTATTATTATTGTATTGTGCTTTATATTGACATATTGTCCACTTATTTACTTTTTCCATTAACTTGTGTAAATATCTTTATTAACCTCATATTTAACTAACTGTTTCCTCTACTTGAACAACCCCCACATATCAATTAAAGGTTCTTGGCTGGTGCAAAGATAAATGTCTAGAAATATTATCTCCTATGTATGTGTGAGAGGAAAAAAAGAAAAGAATACCCAGCCCAAGAGGAAGATGGATCACAGAATTTCAGAAATGCAAAAGATATTAGTGGGGCTGGGGATGTGGCTCAAGCGGTAGCAAGCTCGCCTGGCATGTGTGCGGCCCGGGTTCGATCCTCAGCACCACATGCCAACAGGGATGTTGTGTCCGCCGAGAACTAAAAACAAAATAAAAATATTTAAAAAATTCTCTCTTTCTCTCTTACTCTCCTCTCTCACTCTCTCTTAAAAAAAAAAAAAGATATTAGTGATCAAATTTCGGAATGAGCTACAATGGATTTAAAAGATCTAGTAGTAGAGCAGTTTTGAAGTTTGGAATGACCTAAGGGCTGAGATGTTAATACATAAAATTAGAGTGGTAGGATGGTTCATGTCCAGGCTGGAAATCTTCAGATTAAACAGATTTTTATACTCTTCTCTGTATTGCCTAGGCAGATAATCCATAACAGAGATCTTTCTTGTGGAATATTTTAGGTATTTTATGAAATATTTTAAGCATGAAGTTAAGTGTAAAGGAAAAAAAAGAAAAAAAGAAAAAATAATAAAATGGATTCAAACTTCTACATCTCTGCACTTCTGTGCTTCACCAGGATCAAGGTAAACATCCTAACATACCTGTAAAGTAATGATGAGGAAGAGCTGTCATTATGTATGAATCAAAGCTGAGGTGAATTCATTGAAAGAAAGGGGTTTGCTTTTCAAAAGGAGGCATTCTTTTTTTTAAAATGGGTTAAAGTAATTTTATTATCAATTATGAAGAAAAGCATATATATTTTAGTAAAAATTTAATACATGAATTTATAATTATTATTTGTTATTATCTCTAATCAGTTATACATGACAGTAGAAAGATCTTTGGTTCATTGTACACAAATGGAGAGAATATTTTGCTTCTCTGGTTGTACATGAAGTACAGTCATACCATTTGTGCACTCATACGTGTACCTAAGGTAATGATAGCTGTCTCATTCCATCATCTTTTCTACCTCATTTGCCCCTCCTCCTCCTTTGCCTCATCCAAAGTTTCCCCACTTATCCCACGCCTCCCCACCCCGTTATGGATTACCATCCACTTTTCAGAGAAAATATTCAGCCCTGATTTTGTGGGATTGGTTTATTTTGCTTAGCATGATGTTTTCCAACTCTATCCATTTATGTAGAAAATGCCATAATTTGATTCTCTTTTAATTCTGAGTAATATTCCATTGTGTATATGTACCACGGTTTCTTTATCCATTCATCTATTGAAAGGCTAGGTTGGTTCCTCAGTTTAGCAATTGTGAATTATGCTGCTATAAACATTGAAGTGGCTGCATCATTGTAGTATGATTTTTTTTAATATTTATTTTTTAATTATAGGTGGACACAATGTCTTTATTTTACTTTATGTGGTGCTGAGGATCAAACCCAGTGCCTCACACATGATAGGCGAGCACTCTACCTCTGAGCCACAACCCCAGCCCTGAAGTATGCTGTTTTTAAGTCATTTGGGTATAGACTGAGGAGTGGGATAGCTGGGTCAAGTGGTGGTTCCATTCTAAGATTTTCTGAGGAATCTCCATACTAGTTTCTAAATTGGTTGCACCAATTTGCTGTCCCACCAGCAATGTATGAGTATTCAAAAGAAGGCATTCTTAACCTAAAGAAATGAATTAGTTCTTAGATGATCACTTCAGTCATTATAACAAAAAATTGAGAAGAAATAATACAAATAAAATTTAAATGAACCCATTTAATCTTCCCAGAAATAATACTATTTAAAGGATCATTTTGAATGTCATTGAAATTACCTATGAAGGCCTGGGCATCATGCAAGTAATTATCATGCTTATATGGTAGAAATTCCAAAGGTATGATGATTTTAATCATAGTATTTCCAAATTTAAATACCAAAAATGTGATATGAGAGAAGAAACCATATATCAGGAATAAGAGAATAATCAACTCATAGAAACATATGCAAAAGTACTGTATAATTATTGTGACCATATTTTCACATTCTAAAGGTAATTCATAAACTTAGGATCAAAATGTATGGAATATTTGCTCCCCAGAAAAATCCATGAATACATTATATTTTCAGAAGTGCAAAAAATCTAGTAGTGTAAAATATGAACTAAAACAAAATCTAAGTTTTCAGTCAGAAGTGATACATACCAGTTCCTAAAAATTAAACAATAAAATGGCATCTGAGTAGAAATTTGAAAAGGAACTTTGTTTCTGTGACACTAAGTGCATGTTGAACAAATCTAAATTATTCATGGATTGAATAAATAAAATAAATAAAATAAATACTAGAGTGCCAAAAAAAGCTAGTGGCATGGGCTGGGGCTGTAGCTCAGTGGCAGAGTGCTTGCATAGCATGCATGAGGCACTGGGTTTTTTCCTCAGCACCACATAAAAACAAATAAAGGCATTCTTTCCATCTATAACTACAATTAAAAAAAATGGAGGCACTTTAAAAATATTGTTGATAGCTTTAATTTTGGGAGACCATAATAACCCTAAGAACCTTAAGGAGCTGAAAATACAATTGGAGGTGACAGGTTGGCAAAGAATTCTGGGTTTGATATACATAAATAAAAGAAGGAGTGAATACACACATACACATACACACACTTGTCTTAAATATAAGAAAACAGTATTGAAAAGCTTATGGAAGCATTGGAGAACTTTTGAGACAGAAATTCACTATAGTTACCTAGTATTCACTGAATCTGGAAATACCAATTGGAACAAGCAAGAAAGCTAATTATCACTAAACACATTCATTTAATAAGCATTTTAATTTTTTAAAAATTTTCTTTAATTAGTTATACATTTGTTTTAACCTCTACTTTGTGATATGTTATGGGGATTGTCTTGGCATATTAAGGTTTCTCACCCCCACCCTGTCTCTCTTTAAGGTAGAGAATGATAAAGATTAATAGTTTATTCTCCTTTTGAACTTTGAAGAAATACTATTCCCAACTGTTACATCCACAGCCTGGTTGTGCCAGAGCAAACAGGCCAAATAAGTGATCGAAATCAGCATGGGCGACATGATTTATTGGAAAAAGCTTATAAGAGATCAGGACTGCTCCAAGAAGAGTTCAGTGGTGACAGATTGACACCTCCTCCATCCCTTAGATACTTTGCCAAACATGTCTCCTCTGCCTCATAGTGTTTTGTCTAGTGGTTGCTGGCTAGATGAGTGGCATAGTGCCCTCAGTTCTGCATTTGTCCCCACTCAGAGAGTTTCATATGTTGGGCTGCAGGTGCAGTAACATCATCAGCATTAGCTTGCTTAGTTTGCTTATATGGCCAGTGTCCCAAGGAGCAACTATACTGGTGCACAGGCAAGAAAGTAGCTTTCTACAGAAAACACTAACTTGCACTGGTTCTCAGTATGCATAAGAAAAAGCCAGTGTCCTTCAAGATAATATGTAACTGGACTTACTGGCCCAGACTTGTTCTTATCATTTCCTTAACTTGGGTAGGTGCTTTGGGAACAGAAAAAAAGACATTCAGGGTCATGGCATTTTACTGTCTCCTTTTTCTGTAAGGGATGATAGACCACTATAATTAGAACTCCTTTACTTTAATAAAGGAACAGTTCAACTCATCTTAAACCTCAAGCAACAAGAATGCATACCATGCTCCATAGATACAAGCTCACAGCAAAGATACCAAGGAAGAATGTGTATCCATTGGATAACTTGGATAACAAAATTACTCTATGAGAATTTACATAAGAATCACCTTTCTGTTTCTAGAAGTTATACTTTCCTAAGCAAGCAGGTGGTTATTTATATCTTTAAAATGTACTTGATGAATTATTTAAGTGATTAAGTTATCTCTTTTGCATTGATTGCTAGAACACTTAGCATTCAATATGAGCCCCCCTCTCTACCTTATTTTGGACTTCAAATAAGAGAGTTATACATAACTCTGTCTTATCTTTCCATCCTTACATTTCTTTTAATGTGTTTTTCCTATTTTATGTTATCTTGCTGAAAATATATTTTGATTTTTTGGACAGCATTAAATATTTTTGAAGGCATCTTATAAATAAACAAGTGCATACAGAAAAATAAGATTCATTTCCCAGAAGGATTTAAAAGTTTCCCCTGCTATGGTTTAAAGACTGCTATGTAACAGCCATGATAAATACTCTTTGTCAAGGGGCAAAAAATTCCTTTCTGGAAGGAATTAAATTATTTTTGTGAAGAAATCTGTTATTCTGATATCCTAAATATATTGCATTATCCCACCAAGTACTTATTCCACCCTTTTCTTTGCTGATCTGTGCCCTGGGAGCTTGACCTCTCAAGACTGTGTCAGCTGGGCTTCTTGCCTTCTGGCTTCTGCTTTGCGTATGCCTGTGGGTACCAGCAAGAGACAGGGTGATAGAAACAAGAGAGGTTTGCCTGTCTCCGTGGTTACATAACCTTAACTTGGCTCCTTTACATAATGATGTCCCACAGTACTAGCCATTGGATCTTGAACTATTTATTGTTGCTTCCACTTAATCTCATGAACACCTTTGTAAATAATCCTTTCACTAATTATCTTCAGATTACCCAGTTTAAAGTTTGAATGTAATACCTGTCTCCTTTAAGTATCGTCTAAGAATGCTGTGAAAAAGTAACTAAAAATCGGACAAATATACATACAAGTGTGTATGCGTGTGTGTCGGGGAGTTTCTAGTTCTGCCTACAGGGCTCTATGAATTCTCTGAAACTACCTGTACATTTCACTAAGTACATGCATTTCTCTATACCAAGTTTAGGAGAGTATATAACATTCAGTAGTTTTCAAAGAGATCTATTAAGAAAAATAAACTAGACTTTAAAGCCCGGTTCTGTAAAGATGATACTTTAAGGCCATTCTCTTCTCTACTAGGTTACCACCAAATACATTAAAGTAGAATGCTTTCTCACTCTCCAAATCCTTAGGTCATTGTTTGTAAATGACCCAGTATTTTGATGTCATTTATATATCCTATCTCCAAGAAATTTTGGAAAATGGAACACTCCCAGAAGTCCACATTTAGGAACAGGACATCTGCTTAGATGAATGATTTATCTCAGTATAAACCTTTAAGTGAGAAAACTGCTAAAGACATGAAATCCCAGACATGCTTTGGCTAGCCAGGTTACTATATGGGTCTCTAATCACTGTATGTCTTTCCTAACTTGCTCAAGCTTTTAAGGAAACATCTAGTAGGGTTTGCCCTCATGGTTGTCTTCTTTGTGAAACATGAAGAATGCCAGAAAACTCTTCTATATATTAAATGATCCTCTTCACCAATTTCTGTTATCAATCAACAGTAGATTTTTTTTTAATAGGGCATGATCATTTTCTGATGAGTCCTTTTGCAAATATGTATTAGAGATCAACAGTGACAGTTATCTCCAAAACTCCAGATGGGAAAAACTATTTGGGTAAGCTCCTTTGAGAGAGACTCTGTGGACCAGAGTGGAGGCACCAGGACATAGCTTACATAGAAATGTTATTCTAGGTGCTGAATATCTTGGCCTATATGCAGAACTTTATGAATGTCTCCCTGAAAATGCTCAAGGCAAAGAGAGAAGTAAATATTAAGTTATATACATGACAACATTGCTTACTGGGGAAAAAATGACCTTTGTACTCAGAAGTGAGTTGAAATTCATCTTACCTTGCATAATGTCTCTGAATAACATACTTAACTCCTCCTCTATGCCTCATTTTATCATTGATAGAATGGGTACAGTGTCAAGCTTTGAGCATGTTTGGGGAGTTTATAAAACCATAACAATGATGTGATGCCCTTTAATTGCCACTCAGTAAAAGGATGTTGTCACCCTTATTATAAAGCTCCACATGCATGGAAAACATCAACTGATTATACTCATTAATCTATTTTAAAAAAATTTTTAAATGTTACTATCTGAGTGTGGTGACACATACCTGTAATCCCAGTGATTTGGGAGGGCATAGTAAGGAGATCAAAAGTTCAATTCTAGCCTGGGCAACTTAGGGAAAGGCCCTGTCTCTAAATGAAAAAAATACAAAGATTGGGTAGTGTAGCACAGTTGTACAGTGTTCTTATGTTTGATCCCCAGTATCACAAATAGATAGATAGATAGATAGATAGATAGATAGATAGATAGATAAGTGAAGTCTTTAAAATAAATACCCAATATATTTGAAATTCAGTTTACTTTGGGGGAAAAAGATGACACAAAAATTAACAGTCTTCTAATATTATGAAGTTTGTGTGTGTGTGTGTGTGTGTGTGTGTTATTTTGCATTCTCAAATGCTATGCAGGTAATAAAATGCATCTTCCTAGAGTGTACACTATCCCTGAATTTCTTGGGAAAATATATATTCTTTTTACTCCTAAAATAATAAGTGTTATAAAATTTAACATACCTATTTTATTCACATGCATTGAGCCACATACAAGGCTATTTCAATATGACCCATGATCCTTCTTTTGGAGACCAAAAAACTCAAATGAAAAAATTTGAGAACAATCTCAGGAATTAAAATATTTAGAAAAATGCCCTGGAAAAGCTTTTCCATGAAAATTTTGTCAAATTCTTATTTCTTTGTAAACGAGAATATGTGGGTTACACTGCTAATTAACTAATTCTTATTAGTTAAAAATGTAAAACATGGTCCCTATTTTTCTAAAACTTCATCATGCATATTAAAAACAGACTGGTCCATCCCTTCCCTGCAATCTTGAAATCAAAATTGTACTGTTAAACTTGGAAATTTTAAAATCCAGTTTAGAGAACAAAAGTTGAAATGATAATTATATTTGATACTGGATATTTTAGCAAGTGGAATATGCTATTGTATTATTCTTCATAAATTTAATTACAATAAAAGCTACTAGATGTGAATATGCTACACAATGCAATCCAAGACAGTTTTAATGCAAACTTATTTCTCTGTAACTAACAATAATTATCTCTAATTGTTGCCTGTTTTTCCCCTTTTTATTTCTTTTGTATGTTTTTATAGTTGATTTACCTTGATTTGAGTCAGGTTTTCATTGGTTATTATGGATTTGGGTCTGCTTCCCACTGGTTATTGAGCTTTTCCTATGCTGAACCTGTTTCTATCTGATTATCTAAGGGTTCCCCTGATGTGAATTTGATGAAAACCAAGTAGGGGGCATACAAATTGAAAAAAAAAAGTTAAGAAATTTTCAAACCATTGTTGAAAGGAAACAACTGTTTGATAACCATGGACTATTATATTGTGTTTTCTTCTAAAGCATTATTCTTAGAAACCAACATCTGGGAGTTATGTGTAACTTTATTTACCCATTAGGGTCAAAGATCTTAGGCCTTAAAAATCTAAACATAGATACTCCTTTTTATTTAGAGAATGCTCTATTTTGGTGTAAAATTATATAGAGACAGTCAACTATGTAAAAAAATGGGTTGTATTCTCAATAGAGTATAGAATGCAGAGGGATTATCTCGCAGCCTTGTGGCTTTGCATTCCATACATATTCAAGGTCAAAGGGTCTCAAGCACTTGGGTTTGGAAGGCCACTGTAGGGAGGGAAGGATCCTGTTGGAAACCTTACATAATGGACTGAAGAAAGAGGGCTAAAACTGTGTTTAATATTGATAGTGTGGATGCTCCCAGTTGATGTGGTAAACTGAGTGATATTTAGAGAATTCCTAATCATATGGGAGGCTAAGAGAGCCAGTAGAGAAAAAAACAGTAACAAAGCAATTTGAAAAGTATTACTAAATAAATTCATCAATGATTGACAGAAGAATTGCTGAGTAGAAAAGTGCTAAAAGAAGAGTACAGCTAAGGACAATTTGGAGAAAGAGACCCCAAGAACAAAGTTTTGAATGGAAGGTTTTTTGTTTATGTTTTTGTTTTTTCCTCTGGGAGTTGATCATTTTTGTTTACCTTGAAACAACTGATATGGACTCAAAATGTATCCCAAGGAAAATGAACAGTCATTGATGACTCTGAAGATAAGAAATGGATTTGCACTTTAGAAAAAGATCTCTCTTGGCAGTGAGTTGAAAAGGAAGAAAATATTGAAAAGGGAGAACAAATTACAGACATCCCTCTGTATCTATGGATTCACCATCCATAGACTCAGCCAACCATGGATTAAAATTACTTTTTGTTAAAACTGTGTCCACACTAAGCATATATAGAATTTTTTCTTACGATTATTCCCTAAATAATACAACATAACAATGATTACATAGCTTTTACATTTGACTTGGTATTATGTGTTATCTAGAGATGATTTAAAATATACTTGTGGATGTGCATAGGGTTTAAGTATACACTCTCTTGTTTTTCTATAAGGGCCTTGTACAAGTACTAATGAGAAAAAGTACCTTTTGAGTATATTCTACAAGTATAGTTGGATGAGTGTAAGTTCATTTGATGAAGATGCTCAGGAAGGGAATACAACTTTTAAAGGACTTTGGAAGGAAAAAGGTCGGTATAATTTATACGTGAGTTTAAAACAAAACAAAAAAATGCTGATTTCATTATTTGTCATTAGGAAAATGAATATGTACCTGCTTTGTGATTTTTATAACAATCATGGATTGATATTAATCAAAAAATAATAAAAAATAAAAATAAGATTATTTAAAGCTAAGTTATATTTCCTAAGATAATTTATTTCACCTTTGGATTGTCCCAAACTGCATGCATCATGATATTTGTTCTCTTTAGGTTCTTTGATGGGGGTAAGGAGTGAAGGAATACTTTTCTGATATAGTGACAAATTCTTTTCAAAGACAATGCCCAGATTTGATCAATGAGATCATAAAGATAATATGTATCAAAATACTTGTCATTGAATCCTCTGTTTGTAATACCATAGAATACCCATTCTGTCATTTTTTGACCCCTCCTTTTGTGATACCATAGAATACCCATTCTGTCATTTTTAATGTAACATCTACATGCAGATTTGTATATTGCATCTTGAATAATATAGATCTAATTGCCCAGTGTTACTTTAAGTCATTTGTGCTTAGTCAATTTCTATTTGAATATTGATATATTCAAGAGTAGTTTTATTTTGAAACTGGTTGTTTTGAACTGCCTTTAAAGAAGGTTAAGATTTGAGTTTGCAATAGACTGGTGCTTAAAAGTTGGGCAGCACTAGCAGGTGCCACTATAGTGGTTTTAAGATGTGTTATATGAAAAAAACAAGCTCATTAAAATCAGTGTAGCAGGAATGACTGGGTACATATTCAGTATTTTGCTGTAAGAAGCCATTCTGATGGTTTTTAAACATTTCCTTGCATTATAGTTTGCTTGTGGGAGATGATGAAAACCTAGTTTTACAATAGAAGCTTTTATATGGAAGAAAACTTCAAAAAGAATAATGCTTTATATAAAAGCAAGTTTACATATTCAGTTTCTAAATGCCCTTTGCTATTATTGAATGCATTTGTATTTTAAAAGATTTTCATGCCTTCCATCACCATTTATGCTTCATCTCTCATAAAAGCAAAACCACTGCTGCTTTTTTTAAAAAAGGTATAATATATACCCATAAATATATTTTTTAATAATGTATGTCTATATTTGCCTTGATCTCATGGGAGGAAAAGCTTTGGAATTAGAACAGTATCTGAACTTACATTGTTCTCAACTAAGTATTGGAATTAGATCTTTTTATTCTTTTCCTTGTGAATTCTCAGTAAAGAATTCAGTGATCTGTTTATAGTGAGAATTATTTCTTAGGATTATCCCTGGGTGTCTGATAACCCAAGCCAAATCACTTTCCTTGTCCTTTTGCAAATTGTATGATGAAAAATTTTTGCAAATTGGGAAAGATGGGGCTATTGTAGATTCAGAGAAAAAAATAGCACCTCTTCCATGAGGGTTCCCTGGTTCCTTCAATTTTAAAATATCCATTTCTTTCTAATAAGCATCCCTTTCTATTAGCTACTACTTAAAACTAATTTCTGTCTTTGGTGAGGACTGTTTCAGGACCTCATTGATTCTTATCATCATGGTAGGCTTCTCATTGCTGTTGTCAGAACCAGCTGCTTCATGATTCTTAGAGCTAAGGCCCTTGGCCCAGGCATTTCACAGACACTCATCGTATTACTATCACTGTCCCTAAGCACTCAATCTTTTCTTGTGCACCACCACCTATCTAGGTTTCACTGAAGCCTGTGCTATTTTGAGAGATCTACTCACGGTAGGGCAAGCTTTAACTGATTTTTAAATTCACTTTTGTTCAAGCGTTCAACCATTTCATCATCCCAGACACACTGCATTAGTTCTCACGCCCATGTTAAACTAAAACCACTTGATGTTTTCACTTAGGATTTAGAAGGCACATTCAATGAGAAAAGAATTCAGATCTCTTTACACATATAGTTATTTAGTACATAAAAAATGAAACAGTTTCAATTACAAATGAGCAAATAACCTTACTTTAAGCTTTTAATATTTTTGCTTTCATAAAATGGGACAGTCTTTCAAATCTTGTTCTGTCTTTAATCCATTCTCTCACACTTCTGTTGAGATAAGAAAGTATAAATCCAGGCATTACATAGAAGACCTTTCACATTCTGCCACTTCCTTTCATGAGCCCTAACCTTAGTGACACCAAAATAGTGTAATATTTCTTGAGTGTGGCATGGTTTGTCACGTTTCTAGACTGTTCTTCTCAGAAAGAACTTCTATGTATTCAGCTTTCAGAAAGTGTTTCACATACTTACTCTGAGAAGTTTTCCTAACAAGAACTGCAGACTGTCTCCTCCACTCCCAAAGCATTTAGTGTATACCTCTTGACAATTCTGAATAACATCATTGTTTTCATGTCTACCTCAAAAATTAGGAAACTCTGGCAAAAAAATTTTAAAAATGTTTGCTTTCTTTATTTCATAATTTCCCATACTTCCCTCCACATGTGGAATATGAAGGTGCTCTTAAAATATTTACCAAATTAATGAATAGCACTTATATCATAAAATGAGAATTTTTTCTTAAAAATAATCCTTCCTTTTGAATTATTTGTCATATTTCAACGTGTGAGTAAGAAATGTTTGTTTATTCAACAACACTTATTAAATGCCATCAACATGTTAACCTGAGTTTGACCAGGTAAAAAATAGTAATATAGTGATGTCAATATGATGAGCTTTTGGTTCTTACCCTTACTGATTAATTTTGATGTGTATCTTTCATTAAAAATCCTGGGGTGGCCCAGGAGAGGTATTACATAAGCTGTGTGTGTTAGCATCATTGTATAGTGTTACACTTTGACCTTTCCTTGTCAATGTTGACTGTTGCTGAAGCCACTTGAGAATGGCATCTCACAAATGCTATTTTGTCCAGCATCCACAGTGGCAATGATTAGTATAGGTCTGGAGATATTTTCTCCATTGTTTCCAGAGTTCAGATGTTAAAGTCCACCTGCATCTAATCAAAATTGTGTCCCACATAGCAATGAGGCAAATGCTCTTCTAGCATTCATGTTTTGTTACTGTGCTAGTTTGTCAGAACCACCTTAACAATATACCATTAAAACATCAGGAATTTATTCCCTCAGGGTTCTGGAGGCTAGAAATCTGAAATTAAGGTGTTAGCAGGGCCCTAGTTCTTTCAGAGGTCCTAGAAAAGAGTTCTATCTTATCTCTTAAGTCTTCTGGTGGTTACTAGCCACCCTTGGTGTCCCTGTTCCTATACATACTTCACTCCAGTCTTTGGCTTCATCTACCCTGTGTGATTGTGTCTGTGTTCAAATTTCTGTCTTTTATAAGGACATCAATGATATTTGACCCAGGGCCCATTCTAATCATTGTGACTTCATCTTAATTTGATTATGTCTACAATAACCCTATTTTTAAGCAAGATCACAGTCAGTCACAATTTCTGGTGAGCATGCACTCTCCAACTCAGCACACTTACCAGGTTCTAAATGGAAAATCCTAAGATAAATTCTCTACTTAATCCATCAAACCTTTTTCAAAGCCTGTAGGCTTGGACCTTGACTAATCAACACTGCCTTCGTTAGTCATTCTTAAAGTTCTTAATCTTCTTCTGAGAAGTTTAATAATCATAGTCATAGCAGTAATAATTATAATATGAAGATACTTTTCCCGAAAAAAGATTCATTTAATGAATATGGTTGGACCAATAAAATCCTAATTAGATTGAAGAGTTGCACTACAGTGCTAGTTTCTAAGGATTTACAAGTGAATGATATTTACAATATTTGTCTTCAAGAGAGTCAGTCTGGTAGGGGAGGCAGAGGGTTACATAGCAATGTGATAAAGACGGTAACAAAGTCATTTGTGATGCCCTATGGCTAACAGGGAGGCATTTAACCTGCCCTGTGCAGTGCTGGAGGTACTGGCATAGTCTAAAAAGAGAGGGGAGAGAAATGCAGTGGCTACATCTTGAATACCATTCAAGAATGGTAAAATTTATCCTGTTACTGGGGAGAACTGATAGAGGATATTAAAAAGGAAGTGAGTGGATAAAATGGATTATTTTGGTATATGAGGAACGAATTTGAAAGTGGCTAAGAGTAAAGGAAGAAGGAAAAAAATTTCATTAGACAGGAGCTGCTATATATCTAAAGAAGGGTAGTAGAAGTAGGAACGGACGGTAGGATACAGATTTCAAATACAGTTAGAAGCAATAGGATGCCAAGGAGAAGAGATGGAAAAGTATGCTGCAAAACTCCAAAAGTACTCAGCAAAACTCTATATAAAGCTAAAACTCTTTATTCCTGACTTTCAGATCCCTTATACCAAATGAAACAGACTGTTTTGATTTGTTGGCTGTATTAGTTTCTGGGGTTGCTATAATAACATACTATAAACTTGGTGGCTTTCTAGAGTTCTGGAGGTCAAAAAGCCAGTTCTGGTGGTCAACACCAAAGTGTTGCTTCCTCTGAAAGCTAGAGGAGTACATTCTTGCCACTTTTAGCATCTGGTGGCTCCAGGTGTTCCTTGGCTTGTGGCAGCAGAACTCCCGTGTCTATTTTTTTTCATTCAAACTTCTTTTCATGCTTTAAATTCTCTCTGCTTTTCCCTCTTATAAAAACTATCTTCTCAAAGCTCTATATGTATAATATGAAATGAATTGCATTCTGCCATCATGTATAACAAATTAGAATAAATAAATAATTTAATTTAAAAAATTTTAAAAAATACATAATAAAAGTTTTCTCTAAAAATTTAGAACAACAACAACAAGTATTTTCTCCTTTATTTTTATTTTTATTTTTTTGATGGGGATGGGATTTAAGGCCTGCCTAAATAATCCTGGGTAATTTCCTCTTAGTATCCTTAATTTAATTATATCTGGAAAAAAGCTTTTTCTAAATAAAGTCACATTCCATTCACAGTTTCTAGGTGGCCATATGTGTTTTCTTTTTCTTTTTTGGGGTGGGGGTGGGGGTGGGGGCAATGGGGATTACCAATTCAACAAATTGCAGTAGCTATATTAAGAAAGATTTATTATAGTTTTCTAACTACATTATAGCTGTATAACTTTATTTTGATGAACATAAAACCAAGATTTCTGTTCAGAAGGTTTTCATGTTAAGCTTTCTGTTTCATAGATACTTTATTCAAAATTTCTATAATAAGCCATGGACAGTATAAATGTAATCATGTGAAATGTCCACAAAGGTTAAGATAAATATCTTGTCAAACGTAGATCTTGTTCTCTGAGTAAGTGGGAGCAGCTTCGGGTTTACGTGGCTGTGACCCAGTGAATAAATAGACAGATTCTAGAAATCAATACATTTCTCTGAACGCTGTCAGTTTCTTAATTTTCTCTCTGGACAAGATTCTATTCACACTCTTGACAACTCTGAAGTACCATACAACTCCTATGAATATCCTACTATTGCAAATGGCACTAAATATGCTCCAATGAAATTAATCCAAAGGAGCTAATGTAGCCTATAAGTTTGTCAGTCATTTTAAGATACATGGTTTCATCAGCACAGTACAGTTTTATGAACTGTTAAAGTTAATATAGTCTGGGGCTGGGGCTGGGGCTGGGGCTCATCAGTAGCGCACTTGCCTGATGTGTGTGAGGCACTGGGTTCATTTCTTAGCACCATGTATAAATAAAGGTCTATCAACAACTAAAAAAAATTAAAAATTAATATAGTCACTTTTAAGAAATTTCCTTGTGTTGTTGACTTTAATGACTGAATGCATAATGCATTCTTTATTTTCATTTAAAATATGCATTGAACACCTACTAAAAGCTTCTCCAGAGTGAGAAACTAATTTTGTCCCCATGATCTCAGTGCCCAATATAATGATAGTTAGAATACATTTGACGAATGAATGACTGCTTCAATGAATATGTAAATCTTGACAAAAATAAATGATACTCTCTAAATTCAAAGTCCTTG
This sequence comes from Spermophilus citellus, assembly GCF_964194105.1. Classification (NCBI taxonomy): domain Eukaryota; kingdom Metazoa; phylum Chordata; class Mammalia; order Rodentia; family Sciuridae; genus Spermophilus; species Spermophilus citellus. The sequence continues at coordinate 112,147,478 of NC_138192.1, read as the reverse complement.
TTTTAGCGTAACTTGTGTTATACTGTTTCATAATTTAACTTTTAAAGAACTTTCTATAGACTGGTAGAATAAAATGATCGATGAAAACAAGGTTAGTGCTATTCTCATTTGCATAGCTGCAAAATACAGTTCAACAAGGAAGTGAAAATAGCTTTCAAACAAAAAATATTGACTCAAGAATTTTTTAAAATGATAGAGGAATATGCAATTTTTGCTACTCACTCATTTGGTTATTCATTTATTCATCAAATATTTTCTAACTATACTATATGTATGTGCATGTGTGTTCATTTTACAATAGTACTGGTGTGTGTTCATTCTTTAAACTATACACACACACACACACACACACACACACACACACATATATATATATATATATATATACCAATACCATACCAATTTTCTTGATTCTAATTTTCTCTATTAAGTGGGTTTTTGAACTTGTTTTTGATGACATTTAAATTTAAAAAAAACTTGGAAATATTGTCTGTTTGACGTGTGATAGAATTTATCAAGATGTATATTTAGTAATTATTTGTGGCCCTCATTGTTCTTTCTCTGAGTAAATTGAAAATATTATAGACATAAGTACCAACTGTATTTAGAATTGCACAGTACTTAAAGATTAGGAGAGCATAATTTATGAATATGAAGAATACTAATTTTTTAACAAGTATCCATTCCCTTGTTGACGGATAATGTAAAATTATTGGCCAATATATATAAAAATATATCTAGAAGCAAGAAATATGTTTTTAGTAGTAGAGACATTTTTAAAATTTAGTCTATTGATTAGAAAAAAATATGTAAACATTCTAAATTTGTATATAATGTAATAGTAATTACATTCAGATTTTAACAGTAGGAAGGTAGTCTCCCACATTTTATGAGATCGTAGTGAACAATAGAATAAAAGTGAGAGAACATGTATAGATTAATATTCCTTTGGTGTTCTGAATAATTTTAAGGCAGCTGTAAAAATATCTTCCTGATTGAATTTGAAAAGATTTTTTTTTGTTTTACAAACAGAAGAAGGGATATGAATTCCAGCAGAAGTAATCAAATAGATTTATTGTGAATTCAATGATGCTTTTATTAAATTCTCTGCTCATTAAAGATTTTGAAGATTAAATTATTTAATACATATAATATAATTAAGCAAAGTCTGGCATATAGACGGTAATAAATAGATTGTAGCTACTAACTGTATTATCATTAGCATTATTACTATTAGGAGTTTTAGGAGTATAACCATATTTTATAAAATCTGAAGTCATTCATTTTAAATTGAATTATTATTTTGGGTAATGAAGAAAAATTCTTCTAATTATAACAGCAACACAGTACTTTTCTAAACATTAGTTTTAGTATGCATTTCATTCTCAGTGAGTTTAAACCATAACGGAATGTGCATAGTAGAGTAAATGAAATGCAATATTATTCCAGTTGGTGCACTGACAGTGGAATTATTTAAAGTGGCAAGAGAGGTGAGTCTGGAGTTCATAATCACAAGACAGTTTTTACTTCTCCTGTTCCACCACTGGAAATTGGGTTCATGGATGATGATATGAAGCTTGGTATATTGATACTTCTGAGTGATGAACCCTGAAGCAGGGGAGATTCAATGCTTGGTTAATGAACTTACCTGTCTTCTGGGTTTTACGATTTTTAAAAAATTTTCAGATTAAACTTGATGCTTTTTAGCAGTGTTAAATCAAAAGTTTCAAAATAATGTTTGAAGATAACAAACCTGCCTAACCGTATTTTAGTCTAGGATTGTTTTCCCCAGATATGTTTATAGTAAGAATCACATTGTTTGAAATTATTTTAGTGCTATCAGGTGAGACTTTGAATAGAAAAATAATTACATATTCAACCATTATGTAATAATGCAGAACCTTTAGTTGAACCTTATATTGAGACTTATTTAGCATAATGTAGACATAAAGTATTTTATAAAATCCTAAACAGGTATAATTTAATGAGGCACATGAAATTATTTTATATACTTATTTGTATATTGAAACTATATTTATATGTTGAAGTATGATTATTTTCAAAATATTTATATTAGTTTTTCTAAAATAAACAACGTTTATAATAATTCCTGGATTTAAAATATTAAAAATATACTTCCAACTTCTATTAGCCACAGCATATTCAGGAAATATTTTCTTGGAGCTTTGGTTTGATGATCATTTTTGATCATTCGTTTCAGAATTTGAGTCAGTTATATGTTTGTGTAGGTTTAAATTAAGTTGGTATTTTCTCTTTCTTATTTTTCCTTCTTTTCAGAGACAGGTTATATATTTTCATAGATGGACTTCTTCACAGCCCTAATAAATAATTTTAGGTTATCTTTTGACATATGGAAAAATAAAACTATATAAAAATAAAATTTTGCTCAATAACTGGGAAAACATTCTTTCATGTGTAGGTGCCATTTTTATGCATTTTATCATTGAAATCTGTCAGGTGTTCTTGCTGTCCTATACAGGACTTTTTCAAATCACATATAGTGTTCTTACAGTATCTTTTACCTGCAGTTTCTGCATCTACTGTTCTCACTGTTTGAAACATTCTTCCAAAATTCTATGTATAACTAATTTATATTCTGATTAGTTATCAACTTGTCCAGGCAGCCTTCTTCCATCCTTCAAGGCACCTTATATGTATTCCCCATAACTTACCACTATTATAGAAAATTATATCATATGGTAATTTCCTGTTTGTAGTTCTTGACCACATGTATTTTATCTTATTATTATGCATAATACTTTATAGATGTGCATTAAATAGTACTTGAGTACAGATATGGAAAACCCAGTTAAGTAAAGTAACCAGTTCCCCAACATTGTACTGTGGAAGCTGTTATTTTATATGTACTAGGTCTGCCCTCTGGAGATCATGGCTATAAGGTTTCAAATTCTGCTAACTCCAAGTAGCAGGTATGACTTTGACTCAAGATGCTCAGGATTTCATGCCCTATAAACTTTTTTTAAAAATCTTGATTTCAACCAACTATATGTGTTGGTATCTATGGTGTGTGTTTATTTATGGAGCTGAAAGACATGAATTTTCTGATAATTGATAATTTACCTATCGAATTAATCCAGTCACATAACTAATATTAGGCTACATTAGAAAAAGAATAATTGGCCAATATGCAAATGAAGCATTAAGTAAGGACCATGAGAAGCAAGGGGAAAGATAATCAGTGAAAAGGTGTTCCAAACTTCTATAGTACTGGAATCAGTGAATCTCAAAACACTTTTGAGATTGGATTTAACCAAATTATATATTGATAACATATTGATTACATGTTCATTGTAAAGCAAAGCTGCAGTTAGTCTCAGAGGGATTCCTTTTAGAATACAAGTCAAATTTTAAAACATACTTTTGGGGGAATTGTAACATTTGAGAAAACTTTAATTAATAAATCTCTATAGTGTAATAAAACTGGGTCTTTCTCCATCTATTCTCTCATGACTCATTTGGTCTGAATAAGGTAGGTTTTAGTAATTTACCTCAAAAACTTCATGATTTCTTAATTCAGTGTTAGGAAATAGAAATCTCAAAGGCCTGATATTAATCCATCAACTTCACAAATTTAATAAATACAGTTTGAAGACTAGTTTAGAAATGGTTCTCTAGAAAGGAGTTGGTGGACTTATTGAAAACCCAGTTGCGAGGATAAGAAATTAATTAAAAATGAGAGGATTTTATAACTAAGAATTTGAAAAAAAAATTTAAGTGTCCATGATATTAAGGATGCATGGGATATCTAGTGTGGTTCAAGCTAATGTATTTACCCACTTTGGGAGAAGCAAAAATGAGATATCCTTTTAGTGTTTTATGGGTATCTAACTTGGTGATAGATGGTATATCTCTTAAAGTAGCCTCATTTTAGCCCTCACTATAAATGTCTTGTTATGATCTGGCTATGAGATGTCCTCCAAAGCTTCTGTGTTAATGCAGAAATATTCATAGGTGAAAGGATTAGATTATAAGAGTGGGAACCTTATCAGTCCATCCTAGTTTTAATGGATTACTGGGTGGCAACTGTAGGCAAGTGGGGCATGGCTAGAGGAGGTGGGTCACTGGAGGTGTGACCTGGAAGGATTCTTTCTCTTGCTGTCTCTGCATCCTGGATGCCAGGAGATGAGCAACATTCCTCTGCTGTGCCCTTCAGTGATGATGCTCTGCCTCACCTCAGGCTCAGAGCAATGGAACTGGCTAACAATGGACTGAACTTCTGAAGCTGTGAGCCAAAGTAAATGTTTCCTCCTTTTAGTTGGTCTAGTCATGTACTTGGGTCACAGCAGTAAAAATCTGACTAAAACATACCTCTTAGATTTGTACTTTTCATTTCTAAAAGTCTATTTATTATCATAATAATACTTCTATAGTCCATCTATATCTAGATTACTAAGCAACATTATAAGAATAATTTTACCAGTAGAAGCCATAATACTGGAAAAGAGTTAACATTTATGAAGCTTATGGAAGACAAATTGCACTCACTACCTGCTTTGCATGGATTATCTGGTTTAATCTTCACAGTAGCAGCAGGAAGTAGAGACTTCCTTTGTAGTCTGCCTGGAGGGCACTGAAGCCAGCCTCAGAAATTTATCCAGGCCCTAAGAAATGTAACAATACCCAGTCTATAAATAAAATATAAAAATTAGCTGGGGATGTGGCTCAGTGGCTAAATACCCTTAAAATTCAATCCCTAGCACCACCCCCCCACACACCCCGCAAAAAAAAGAAAAAAAAAAAAAAAGAAAAGAAAAGGCAAAAACAGAAACAACAACAACAAAAAAATATGTGTACAACTTGCCCAGGGTGACCTGGTCAGGGAGAGACAGACCTAGGCTTTTTTCTGCTTCTAATCTTGCAAACTGGAACACTGCCCTTTCAGGAGAACACCCTGGGCAGAACTATGGAAAAAAGAAATAAATACTCCAATCTTTCACATTCAGTTTTCTGAGTATATAAAACTAAATTACTAATCTTTAAAATTTACTTCTGCTCTGTGTTTGTGATCAAGTTATAGTGATGTTAATTAACTTGATTTGTTACAAATTGACACAGCTGCAGTGAAGGATCCCACCCTTCTTCCTTGTCTTCAACTTCATTTAGTTTCTCTGTCAAGGATAGTAAACCTAGATATAAAATGAAAGGAAAAAAGCAAGTATCGTAAATCTGTTGAACATTATGGTTCATTGATTCTAATGTCCTTATTCATCACAAATTATGCCTGGATTAAAAATAAAAAGACAATAAAATACCTACCAGTCTCTGTTCACTGATGAACCGAGAATTTAAGTATCTGTTTGCTGAGATTTAGGCAATTTGATGGAAATAAGATGTGGATTTAGTCATTACAAGTTTTCACAGAATGATGGTAGTTAAAAGATGCACACTGGAATTGAATTTTAAAGTGGGAAAAAAAATCCAATGTCAATGATACCTTGTGTTTTTTGAGTCTTTAAGTTGAAGTTTTTGATTCACTTCAACTGAGTTTCATTGGACACCTTGAACAATTTATGAATATGTTTTGTAATTCTCTGATGCATGTTTCCTTATCCTTTGATTCTAAAATTGCATAGTTCTGAAGCTCTCTCCATTCTTCAAGCAGCTTATGTGATCTCTACTGTGTTTATCTGAAATTGCTTCAGAATGAGATGAACATAGTTTTAAGTCTACTCTAGAAATGTTTAGCTGGAAATATTAGCTTAGTTCCCTAAATTCTTGGAAGTCTCATTAAAATATCTGATTCATAGTGATGGAAAAGAAGAAAATATTTTTTGAATGTCTATGACATGAGTCCTCAGGATTTCCAGGTAAGAAACACTATCCCCATTGTACTTTACTTGTTTCTTCTTTTTAAAAATCATGCATATGTACTCTTTTTCTGGAAGACATACCCTGCTATTTAAGTGAAATAATTGTTTAAGGATGTCCTTATTTTGAATACTACTTTGTCTATATTTAGGATTTGAAGTTAAAAAACCATTCCCAACATTGTTTTTATTATTTAGTATTATATACTAGCATTAAGAAATTTGATAACACTAATAAACATTCATGTATAGTGACTTGTATGTTAGTGGCTAAAAATATGGGCTAAAGAGTTAGCCTGTTTCTGTCCAAATTCTAGGTCCCAAACTTTTTGCTTATGACTTTGATCAAATTATAAGTTGCCTTTGTATTTTAGTCAGCTGTTTTGCTGCTGTGACTAAAGGATCTAACCAGAACAACTATAAAGAAGAAGAGTTTATGTGAAAGCTCAAGGTTTCAGAGGTCTTAGTCCATGGAAAGCTGGCTCCATTTCTCAGGGCTCAAGATGAGGCTGAACATCATGGCAGAGTATGTGGCAGAGGGAGCAGCTCACACCATGGTGATCAAGAACCTTAGAGAGACTCTCCACTGACAGAAACAAGTATATATGCCAAAGCCACACCCTAATTCCCACCTCCTCCAGCCACACCCTACCAATTTAGTTACTACTCAATAAATCCCTATCAGGGGATTAATTCACTGATTGGGTTAAGAGTCTCACATTCCAATCGTTTTTCCTCTGAACCGTCTTGCATTGTATCACGAATTAGCTTTTGGGGGGACACTTCACATCCAAACCATAACACTTTGTTTTTAGTTTCTTCATGGGCATATTGGGAAGAATGATATGACACTACTGAAATTATTATAGAAGTTTAAATAATACACTATTTAGCACAATGTAATAGATACAAGAACCTCTGCAAATATCAGACATTTTTATTGTAGTAATAATTTTTCTTTTTCAGGCTTTAGGGTTTCTCTCTTTGTTTTTAGTATTCTATAACTTCACTCTGTTAAATTAATTGTGGCTCCCTTTTTTTCAGTTTACACTAGGTGAGTTATGATAATAAGAACCATCATGCAAAAAAATTTCATACTTTTCAGGATCAATATTCAAGAGTCCATGCATGAGAAGATTTCCTTTTGTTTATGTTATTCTATTTACTGGTCCCTTCACATTGAGTCTAGAAGGGAAAACTTTAGCTCAGTTTGCCCAGTCATCATTTGCTTTTCAATTGTGCTCTTTTTCCTTGCCCTACAGCTTGTCACATGAAATTTTTAACACTCATTTGTAAAATTTCTAAGACTCCTATTTTTCCCCATAACAAATATTTATTACCTGAGAGAAATGCAGCATTCTCATGGCCCTTATAAAATGATTTACTGTGTGCTTTATAAACTCTCTTCTATTTGTACTATCATCTCTGTTTCTTTTGATGTTAATTCTGCTTGTTTGTGGCCTGTCTTATCAGAGTTGCTTTTTCTGATATATTTTCCAGGTGTCTGTTTGATTTTGTGTTTAGAACTTATGTTGTTATTTGACTGTGGGGTTTAGTTTATTTCAGAACAAGCTTGGGCAAGCAGGCTCAGCTGCTGCCCATTACAAGGGTGTGGGAACTGGGATAATGATGGGACTGTGACTGGCTTCAAATGGAGAAACTAGTATGTGTATTGCAAATATTAGTCTTATCATGGGTTTATTTCTCTTCACATATTTTTTGGTCATGTAAATGGGAGCTGAGAGTAGGAGGAGGAGAACATTGTGCCAATTCTACCATCTTCTACAAGATTATTTTTTTATTTCTTATTTTCTTTTACTAGTATCTGGTTAATAACACTCCAACTTGTGCATTTATTTAGAAATAGATATATTAACATTTTCCAAAATTTAAGTGGAAAATTCCTAATACTACCAAGTATGTATTATTTAATGGTTATTCTTCTAATATAAGGCTTAATTATCTTATTTACTTTTTACTGGGACTTTCTCAGTACATTAATTGAGGCTGGATATGGAGAGGTTCCTGCCTGCTAAATATTGAGAATTCTTATATGAAGCAATTTGTGCATATTTTTGGTAGAGCTTTACATCAAGAAAAAAGATACTATTTCATCATGTCATAGTGTTTCTTCTAGGCATCATTTTAAAAGTTGAATCTGCTGGAATAAGATCTATCTGGGCATAATAAACAAATGACTTTTTTTTCTTTTTAATGTGCTTCTCATTCAACTATGCGTACACAGCACATCTCCCTGTGGTAATGAGCTGTTAAGGATCCCACTAATGGCAGCTTAGTAGCTGTAGCTAAGGATTTCCCTACCAATAAATCCAGTTTCCTTGGCTATTAAGCAGAAACCCTCACAGAGCCTAGTAGCTCAAGTGACACTGATTAATGGCCACAGAAAATAAATATTGTTCTCAGGGTGAAAACACAGCACCTTTATAAAACCATTCAAATTAAAGGAAGAAATATAGAATTCTCATATATTTGGGAAGGATACAGTGGCCTAAGAATATATTAGGTAATAAAGACATTGCTGAATTCAAAGGAATTAAAAAGTTAAAGGGTATACCCTACAAGTATGAAATAAAGCAATAACCCTTTCTTTCAACAACTCCTGCCCTTATTTAGATTTTAAAACAATACCCTGAATCTACTGTTTTTTAAGGAACAAGTTAATATCTCTTTATGTCTCGTAGGATAAGGATTAAAAATTATATTCACAAAACTAAATTTTGAAAAAAAACCCCAATGATTAGGATATATTGAATAAAAAATTTATATATTTGAAATTCATATCTCATACTAAAATCAAATAAGCCAGCTTCCAAAGTTTTAAATGTTTGAAATATTTATTTTCTACTAAAACAAGCAATATAAAAATGGGAGATACCAAAATATTCTATTTTCCTTAAAATGTGAATAGTGAATAGGAGCTCTGTTTTGTATATAATTTAGTTTTACCCTATACTTAGGAAGAAGGTAAATTTTCTGTTATTTGTAATGTCCAGAGTTAATACTGCACAATATTAACCTCCTTGTTCTTTTAAATAAATAAATGCATTTTATACAGATAATAAATTATATTTATAATTCAACTGATATGTAGATTTTCTTCTAAACCTGTTTTATATATACAAACACCCAATATATATATGTGTGTGTGTGTGTGTGTGTGTGTGTGTGTGTGTGTGTATATGTATATATATATATATATATATATATTTTTTTTTTTTCCCCCCTGATCTTGCCAACCACTTTGTTGTGATTTTATGAATCATTCTCTTGTTGGGTGCTGGAGATTAAACCCAAAGATTTGAGTATGCTCCTGCAAGTAGTTGTAGTACTAAGATACATTCTCACCTCCGAATGGTTCTTAACATAGCATGTAGGTAAAATTAAATTCAGCTTTAATTATCTGTGTCCCTATCATAAATTTCATTGTAACATTAACTTTATTTTGCTTTCAGGTCTCCAATTCAGAAATAGTTTCAATTCTGACCTTGATTTGCCATAGTGTGAAGGGCAAGTGATTACTAAATTAGGGAAACTGTAACTTCTTATTTTTCCTTTCTAAGCCTTCATCTAGTCTTACATTGTTTTCACCACCATACCAGCTCAATTGCTATTGATAGCAGAAACCTGCAGTAGCCAATTAATATGCCTAAAATTTAATAATATCAATCTGTTATTAGAAAATTGGTGTTCTCTCATTCTCCAGAGATAATGTTCTATACCTGGACATTTAAATTTAATTTCAGTGTAATGAGTGCTAGGCTATATGATCTGAGGATCAGTCTTAAGTTCAAGACTTAAGAGACTATATATATGAATATTAGAATAATATATATTATATATACACTTTTCTTATTGACATAAAAAATGAGATAAGTGGTAGCAGTAATACTTTTCTTTAAAAAGTGAGGTTATAAAATCTTTTTCAGACAATATCATAAAAATCAGAGACTGCAATCACATAGTTTAGAATTTACTAAATCCCTCAAATATTCTATTAGTTACTACTGTAATGTAACTAGAGACAAAATTATAATGTGCTTAATTTAGGAAAATCATGATAACCATTTATCTGATAGTAAAAGAGACAAAAAATAATAATTGAACTGTTCCTGAAAATCAAATTAAACTCAGAAAAGCAATATTTCATCGCATAATAACTCTGTTAAATTATTTTAACCTTTAAATATTATCAAAATGAAAAAATGTAAGTCAATATCCAGCACAAAAACATACAGTAACAAAAGAAAGTGAAACAAAACATTTCATTTATAACTACAATTAACAGTGTATGTCATGAAAATGATTAATTTATACAAAGTTGTAAACATTGGAAGTTTTGTTGCATCTACTGACTTTACAAGGATCTATCTCCATGTATTTGATTATTCTATATTCAATTGCTTAATTTTACCATAATATGTTCAGTTGTCTTTAGTCCAAGGCATCTGAAGTTCATTAAAATTAAATAGAACTCAGGAGTCTAAATTATTAAGAACTTTCAAGACATATTCAGAAAACCCCTAAATTATATACATAAATTAATATATATATATATATTCAGAAGACCCCTAATTATATATATTACCATATATATATAAATACATATATTTATATTTATTTAGAAAAAGAGGAAATTATGTATACCCATCTAGTTAATGGAAGCTGTGGTACTGTGTTTTATGTTCTGTCCAGTAGCATGGATTTTAAAAATTCAAAAAAGAGAATTGTAGAAAATTGATTTATGCTAATGATTTTAAAACTAATTAATTACAATTACATATTTTATCACAAAATCAATTACTAATATATTCTGTCACTTTAATTAAGATATTCAATAAAATCAGATAAATGGGAAGTAAAGAGTTATATGGAAAAAACTAATTTTCCTATTTAATAAAGCCTGCTACAGGTCAGGAAAGAATAAACTATCAGTTATTAAATTCTCTTCAAAATTTAATTATGCCTTTATTGAGAGGTTTGTTATAATTCAGCTAAAATAAAAATTTCAGAGCAATAAATTAATAAATAATTACTTTTAAATGTGGGATATGACTAAATGTTCTTCCTACAAAAATGTTCTATTAAGTAAATATTAACTTGATAATAACTGGCATTTTTGTTATTTTGTTCTCCATTGAGTGAGGAAAAATCTAAATAATGGTAATAATAATAATTGCACTTAGAATGCTTTCTTATCTCCAAAAAAAAAAAAAGATTGTATGCACTATCACATTATAAAAAGTAACATTTATATAATTTAATTCCTACTACCACCCTCAACATATTGTGGTCATGCAATTATTTTTAAATATATTATATTTGTTTATAAAGTCAGACTATGAAATTAACTATTAATTCTCATGACAGAAATCTCACTTTAAAGAACTAGTGTCATTTTGTAACTTAAATAAGAAAAGAAAATTCTCTTACATTTCAAAAGAGTATTTTTTCAACAATTTCAATTCTGATTTCAGGTTGAGAATGATTTCCAATAGAAACTATATTTGAGTTTTTAGGTAAATTTGAACTGTACATATACATTCTACCTAAACTCGGACATCTGTGTATATGTGTGCATGTGTGTGTAAAATCTTAATGATGAGTAGAATGTGCGAAACAATCTAAACACTTAGATTCTGTGGTAGAAATTCAGTAATGATAGACTCTTTATCAATTATATCATACTGAGGATTAGACAAGATAACATGGTTGTTCCTGGCACTCAATAAATCCATCATGTTGCATTTGGTCTTCAGTAAGAGACTTTGGGGAGAGGAGAGGGAGGGAGAGTGAGTGAGAGGTGGAATGCATATCTATTTAAGCTATGACAATTAATTTACATATGTTTATGAGGTGACAGATTGGGGAAATTGTTGATGACTTAACAGTAATTGGGGAAATTGTTGATGACTTAACAGTAAAGCAACATGTGAGGGAAATCATCAATACCGTGCCAGTATCTTTTCAGGAATGTTTGATAGTATTGTCTATAGGCATTAACAAAATATAAATTTATTATTTATTAAACATATTTAGATCTCAATTTAATTAGTCTATAACATCAATATGATTACTACACTATTTGACATTAAAAACTATGTTATTATATTAACTCAACTATGAATTCTAATCTTATCAAAATAAATTATCTTGCTTTCTTCAGATTTTATGTTGGTATAAAGTTATATACTAATTACACTAAATATAATTCTCCTGTACGTATTCAAGTGACTTAACATGTATGTCCATCATTCTCCACACACACACTGCCATCACCATGCATATGAATATTATGGACAGTCAAGAAATTAGAAGATGTTTAATTGACTGTATGAATATTTACTGACATAATTCACTTTTTTTTTTTAAAGAGAGAGTGAGAGAGGAGAGAGAGAGAGAGAGAGAGAATTTTTAATATTTATTTTTTAGTTCTCGGCGGACACAACATCTTTGTTGGTATGTGGTGCTGAGGATCGAACCCAGGCCGCACGCATACCAGGCGAGCGCGCTACCGCTGAGCCACATCCCCAGCCCCCATAATTCACTTTTCATTAGCACTTCTGTATATAGTACATTTACCTGAAATTTGTAAAGGAAGAATTTGGGAAAATCCCAATGGCATATATTGCTCTAGGTTTTTCACCAAGTTTCCAATCCACTGATAGTGTATATTATTTTGTCAAGAAATATGTTTAGGGGCTGGGGATGTGGCTCAAGCAGTAGCACACTTGCCTGGCATGTGGGGTGCTGGGTTCAATCCTCAACAACACATAAAAATAAAATAAAGATGTTGTATCCACTGAAAACTAAAAAAATAAATATTAAAAAAATACAAATCGATTTCTCTCTCCCTCTCTCTGCTCTCTTAAAAAAAAAAAAAAGAAATATGTTTGTTTCTCATACCAAGACATAAAAATAAGCATGCCTTCTTTTCAGCCAATTTATTAGGAAATAATTATGTCAGGAATAATTCTGCTAAGTCTAAAGAATAAATTCTTAATAAGGCATATTTATTTGCAAATTGGTTGAATACTACTCTCTAATTGTAAAACTAGCTCATTTTAAGTTTTAACTTAAGTTTGGCTTTGCCAAAATAAATGTTGTTTCTCTTTGTGAACTTTGCAAATATTTAAAATTCTCCCAAAATATTTTGACTGTTTGGATTTCTTTTTTCTTTCTTTCTTTTTTTTTTTTTTTTGATAAGTAAGATATGGTAGCTTACTTATTCTGGTAAATAGTTTGATGCATTTTTTTTTTTTTTAACAAGTGAAAGTTGTCAGAGGGCTCACAGAATGTTTGAGAGGGGAAACAACAGAAATTGAAGAAAGTTGTCTGACATGGAATGAAATTGAAGAAAGTTGTCTGACATGACACCTATTAATTTTATAATGTTTAATAGGAAAGAGTTATGGTCCATCAGGTCTTCAATAGATGAAAAAATATACATTCACTTATGTTTGCAGTTTATGCTGCAAATAAAGGATTCACATGCAATAATCGATTGACCACATCCCTCCTCCCTTGTTTCCTCAGTTGGCGAGACTTCAAGTTCCAGACCTTCTGTTTCTGTTTCCATTATCTTTCTTCACAAGGATCCCTCATAGTGATACTTGTTCTTCAACTAAGTCACTATTCATGACACAAAAGTAATTAAAAGTTCCTTTGGACTTTTCTAGTACCCAAAATTCATTAGTATCAGCATGGCCTTTGCAATTCACATAGTGATTGATTAAAATTGAACATCTATGACAATAAAGCTGACCCCAGGAAGACCCTTCTCTTATGCATAGACACCAAAAGAGAACCTATTGACAAATGAACCAACCATGTGAGAATTCATTTTGCTACACAGACAACTTGTGAAGCAAAATGAGGGAACAAACCATACGCGGAATAATTAGGATTTGCACATAAAAGATTGTAGTATTTGAGAAGTATTTTTAAAAACCCACAGTCTTGAACAAATATTTTGAATGCTTCTTTTCTTACTAAGCAAGTATGCTCATAGTTTTGGGAAAACCTTAATTAGACTGTAACAGTGGGTGCTTTCAATTTCTAATGGGATTTCCCTGTTTAATTAAGTTATGGTAATATCTCGCTGGCAGGCATAACCAGGAAAACAGGTAACTTACTGTTATAAAAGCTCTAACAGCTTTCATTCTTAAATGCAATAGAGCAAGAAATATAATTTATTTGTTAAATTTTGAGTATTGTCCATTCTGTATAAAACAATTACTAAATACCAATGAATAATAAAACAAGTATAATAACTAAATGTAATTTCAGCTTTCTGTTATGTGAAAATATATGACTAAAAATTGATTTTTAACTTTATAGAAGATGGGGGATATAGCATATAAATAACAAAATGACAAAACTCTACCAAAAATGCCTACATGGTAAAATGATTTTCAAATCGTTTTTATAATATTGGGGAGAAATAGTGATACTAATTAGTGTCTACCTCAATAGTCTCTAAAGGTAAAAATGGGTGTTTTCTGTAGAACTAACCTATCTATCAGGATGGTAAGGAAAGGATCGTTGTATCTAGTTTATACCACATATATAACAGACCCAAGTGAGAATACCTTGAGATAACCTCCTTATGAGGCCTGTTAAACTAAGGTGACCATCCTCAACATAAAATGCCTTTTAGCTGCCTTCATCTGTAGCTAATTTATTTAACATTATTCACTGAACCCATGGTGTGTGCATGTACTGCCATTGATAGGATCTGCTAATAAAGAATATCCAGAAGGTTATCTTAGTTCAATCTTGGCAGCTGGGATGCCCCTCTAGATAAAGTCACATGGCATCTGAGACCTGGAGGATTTGGGTTTTGAAGAGGGGCTTACAGTGATGTGAAGTCAGGGGACTTGACATATCAGAGACACAGACAGTAAAGTGCAGCGGCACAGGGAAAGCACAGCAGACAGAGTAACTCTCAGGTATATAGTATTCCTGCATGATTGTCAAAGAATATATTTAGAAATATTTAGAAAGGTATGCAATGTAAAAAATGTTGAGGAAGTTGTATTCAAACCCTGTAGGCAACAAGTGGAAAGCTCTTTAGAGATTTTTAACAAATTTACACTTAAGAGTTATTACATCATCAGTTGAAGTGCATCCTCACTAAAACATATTTTTAGAATGATTTGGGTCAGTTCTTTAATCCAGAAATTTTCATAAGGAGAAGAACAATTAAAGGAGAAACCGAATAACACATCAAAAATTATATTTAATTTACTTGGACATTATTGAGTGTAGCTGAATGAAACTATTTTGTTCTTGCTGACATTAAGTGTCTAGAAAGACAGTGAATGCTTTTGTCAGGTCTCAGGGTTTTGTTCTGTGTTACATGCTGCACACTGTTCTCTTTGGAATAATGGCTGGCATCATGAGAGCTTTTAATACCATGTCAGAGACTCAGAATGTCAGGCCTTAATCTCCTGAAGACTGTATAGTTTTGGGTGTCCATGTTCTTGAGTACAACTTTATTATGAGGAAGTAAGTGTACTCTTTGAAATGATGGCTGTCTGTATCCTGGGAATGCCTTCTCTGTTTTGTTTTTGTTGTTTGGTCTCTAGCTGAATTATGTTCCTCTCTTTAGTATGATATCTAAGGATCTCTCTGAACTGTGCTTTGAGTTAAAAATGTATTATATGTGCTTATGTAAATTACACATAAACACATATATGCAGTTTTATGTCTAGAAATAAGAATTTATATATAACTGTTCCAATACTTTCTCTGGCAAAAACCTTGTCTGGGTAAGTGATGGTGTGTATGTGCTTTACACCATCAAGAAAATACAAATTGTTACATATAGAAATCAAACCCTATACATACTAGAAGAGATATGGTGTGTTCATCAGCTGTTGAGAGCCACAGCCAAAGGGGCCCCAGCAAACTTCCAGCTGCCAGCAAACTTCCAGCTGCCAGCTGATGATTGGCTTACAGCAGCCCCAGCAACATCTAGCTGATTGGCTCCTCTGCGGTGATGTTCATTGGGCTGTTTCCCTGCCCTTCAGACTGCCAGCTGATGATTGGCTCACAGCTGGCCCCAGCAACATCTAGCTGATTGGCTCCTCTGCTGTGATGTTCATTGGGCTGTTTCCCTGCCCTTCAGACTGCCAGCTGATGATTGGCTCACAGAGGCCCCAGCAACATCTAGCTGATTGGCTCCTCCACGGAGCTACTCATTGGGGGACTTCTTTGGCTCCGCCCACGCGACCCAGCCAATCAGCCTCAAGAGCAGGAGGATTGTGGGAGGTGGAGAGGTTTGTGTGTGTGTGAGAGGCTTGTGGTGTTCACAGTTTCAGAGGTCTTAGGCTTTAGAGGATAGGCTCCATTGCTCTGTGCCTGAGGTGAGGCAGGACATCATGGTGGAAGAGTATGGTGGTGGAAAGCAGCTCAGGAAATGACATTCAAGAAGCAGAGACTCTTACTATAGTGGACAAAATATTAACCTCAAAGTCATGTCCCCAATGACCCTCTTTCCTAACCACACCCTCCTTGCCTACAGTTCCCACCCAGTTAATCCTATTAAGGAATTAATACCCTGGTTAGGTTAACACTCTCATAACTCGTAACTCCTCACCTTCCTTGAATTCTCTCACACATGAACTTTTTGGTAAAATACCTTGTAGATATATCAAGACATATGGAAAATATTTATCTGGTTTTAGTAAGGAATCTCTAAATATGAAAATAATGTCTGATATAGAAAAAATATATTTGACCATATAAAATTTTAAAGCAGTGGTATGCCCACATTTAAATACTAAGTAATTTACTTACATCTTTTTATTTCACTATTTACTAATACATACAATAATGTATGAGAAAAATAACTCTAACAATTTTAATATTTTTTAAAAGAAAATTTAATAGTTTTGCTTTCTAACATAGCATACCAAATCTACATTTTTATCTTGTTTTGCTGGGAATCAAGCCCACAGACTCACACATGGTAGACAAGTGTTCTACTACTGAACAATATCTATAGCCTTACCCTTTTTTTGTGGTACTGAAGTTTGAACCCAAGGGTATTCAATCCCTGAACTATACCTGCAAACCTTTTAGTTTTTTTTTTTTTTTTTTAATTTTGAAATAGGGTTTCAATAAATTTCCCAGACTGGCCTGGCCTCAAATGTGCAATCCTCCTGCCTCAGCCTCCTGAGTAACTGGCATTATAAGCCTGTACCAGCATGCCCGGCTTAAATGTTTTCTCTTAAAGTACACTGGTATACGGCAACCTTTCTCACTATAATCTCTTGGTCTTTTTTTTCTTTTATTCCAGACATGATCTTAAACACCTTTTAATCTAATCTGTCACTACTATAAATCTGCCATATAATAAATATATAGCTAGTTGGGTTAACATGATTGTAAAGTCTAATAATTATAGCATCATAGGAGTTAATCATAATTTGCTTGTGTTTCTTTTAGTTCATTAGAACAAAAAAAAATCTATAATGAATAATATAGTGGTCATTTTGGAAAGTCTTTAAAGAAGTCAGTGTACATAACCTTTCTTTCTTATTCCTGTCTTTTCCCTTATGAATCAGATGTTGAGCCATCTTAGTTTGCTAGGGTGACAATAACAAAATGCCAGAGACTGAGTGGCTCAAATAGTAGACATTTATTTTTTCACATTTGTAGAGGCTGGTAGTCCAAAAGCAAGGTGCCTGAAGAATTAGTTTCTCTTGTGGCCACTCCCCTTGGCTTGCAGATGGCTGCCTTCTGGCTGTGTTCACATGGCCTTTCTTCTCTGAGCAAGAATCCATGGTGTTTCTTTCTCTCCTCTGGGATTAGTACCCTTCTAAGGTATTGAAGATTAAGGCTTCAATATATGAATTTGTTTTGGTGGTGGGCTGGATTTAGCCAGGATGCAGGTATTTTGTGTTTACTTTGGAATTTGCTTCCATGAGCCATTGGCCTATCTATGTATAAACTATTGCTCAGTTGCCAGATTTACTCACACGTGGCTGAGAAGATTTAGAAAGTTATTTATCTTTTCCTTTTGAACTCCTGCCCTCTGTATTTTGGATTAAAAAAAAAGAAAAAGTGTGTGTGTGTGTGTGTGTGTATATATATATATATATATATATACACACACACACACACACACAAACACATACATTCATACAGACCTATATGTTCATATATAAAACTTCATTAGATCAGGCTAAAATTGTTTGCCTTTTAAATTTTGTTCTGTTGTTAATTAAATTGGAGTAAAGTTAAACATCTACACTAAGTAATAAAATACTTGGTGTTTGGGGCCAATGGTGCCTTCATCTCTCTCCTCCCTTAAAATACTCTCATGTCTTGGGGGTATGGGTGAGGGAAATTCAAATTACTTCATGGTGTCAGAGGTAAAAGAAACATGCAGTATCCATATATTCTCCAGATCCTTCCTTGTCCCACCTGAGGAGCAGAGGGTCTGATTCCATGGGCATGTTTGGCTATTTCTTGGTTTTGAGCTTTTATCTGAGGGTTATTTAGAGGATATGTATCACTAAAATATGTCTCTGGAAAATTCACAGTCTCTCTACATGTATACCATAGATGAGGCTTTTGTTGGTGGTTGATTGGGGTCTTGGACCCCTTCTTTCTTACTTGTCCTTTCTTTATAGCATTCACACTCAGTTCTCTAACTCTTACAATCTACTTAGAAGCTCTGAAAGGTTTATTTGCATGAGGTTAAAGGAGCTTCATATGTGCCCAGTACAGCAGGCTTAATCTCCATTTAGTTTATATTCAAACTAGGAACTGAGAAAGACCTTGTAGTCAGTGCATAGTTGATCCCTTGCTTTCTCTAGTTATGTCCCTCTGTCCTCTTTTTTATTTGCTAAGTCTCTGAACATCATCATCTCCTCTTCCTGCTCCCACCCAAGCAAAGACTCTGCTTTAAGGGTCTCAGCACAGCCTGTCTACTAAATTTTTACTTTGTTACTCTATTCTACTCCTCCCCCAAATAGACAATAACTCTGCTGATTACCTGAAGAGAGATCCAGGTATGGGTGGTAGTGCTTCTCTCTGATGCCTCTGATTTTTATTTTCTTCTGCTTCCTTTCTGCTCATTTTTGTCTTATTCTCATTCCTATGCAGACTATAATATAAACTTTAATGACCAATCAAATAATCTTTCCTTCATCAGACAAACCAAAAATAATTAAAGGTTTTTAGAATAATCTTTCTACTCCAGTTTAGTTTCTAAGTCTATTATTTTGTAAAAAAAAAAAAAAAAAAAATCAAGTACAAACCTACTTTCCTGGGACAATAAGACTCTTCATCCCAGAAGCAAGAACATATTTATAGAATATATTTAAATGCACTGTTGTAATATTTATGAAGAAGCTATTCTTATTACTCTGTAGTCTCATCTTTAAGAATATTGCTGAATGATGAGATTTATTTTATTGATTCTTCTTTTTCTTTTGCAGACCTCTCATTATATTTATGTAATAACATATAAAGCTCTCCTTCTTAGTCAAATACAAAATGACAATATGAAAGCAGTTTGTTGTTTATATGTGTGTGTTTGTGTATGTATGTGTGTGTGTGTGTGTGTGTGTCCCAGTTAGTTGGGACTATAAATATATACCACCATTCCTGGCTTTGCTATTTGCAATTTTATTTGCTGAATATCTACCCATAACATTCATCACCATCTATAATACTATAATACTGTAATAATAATAATATTTAAATCATTTACTTGTTTTTCAGATATAAAATTTTATTCACTGTTGTGTCTATAATGTTGGAGCATTGTCTGATCAGACCAACGATACTATTCAATAGATAGAGAGTAAATAATAAATCCACCACGGACGCCAGTTATGTCAACTATGTCCATTACAGAACTGAATTTTAATGAACTCTTTTAAAATAGTATCAGATATGGACCAGAACATATTTGTCATTTATGGAATTTTCAGACAATTCTACCTTTTGAATTTTGGAGAGCATAATATGCTGTTTTAAGGATATTTCTTTTCATTTTATATTATTTAAATTATTTTACTTCTGTATTCTGAATGCTGATGTTCTCCCCGCTCAAATTCATATCTTATGACCCCAAATTTGAAGTGATAGTACTAATAAGTGAAACCTTTGAGAAGTTATTATGTATTAAAATCTCTACCCTCAGTAATAAAATAAATGCACTTAAAAAGATGCTTGAAAGAATTCTTTGTCCTTCTGCCATGTGAAGAAACAGCCAGAAGGTACCACTTTTGAGAACTGAGCATGCCCTCACCAGCGACTAATCTTACACTTCCCAGATTCCTTGATCTGAGACTTGCCAGCCTCCAAAACTGTGAGCAATAAGTTTATGCAATTTATACATTACCCAATCTAGAGTATTTTGTTATAGCACTAGAAATAGACTAAGTCATTTACTATAATAGTGTGCATAATAGACCTATAATCCACTACTATTCCTTTACAATAGAAAATAAGATTTTAAACATCTTACAAATCATTAGTAATGTTATTAATAACTTTTACAACACTCATTTCTCTAGAAGATCTTATTCTTGATTCTTTGAAATATACTTAAGTGAAGCAGTTACTTGATTATCAATAAATATACTTTCTAAATGCTTGAGTTTACAATTTCAATTAACCCACAATTCTAATACTTTGAATCACATACCAATATTTTCTGATTTTAGTAATGATTTCTACAAAAAACATGCTCTGAACTTGACTTTTTTATAGATTGGTGTATGGAAAAAGATTGTGATTTTGTTTTTTGTCAGTAAGGCTTTTATTCTTTGTAGTGTATCCTGGAAAATCATCAGAGTATTTTTAAAAATACATGACAAAATAAACTAGCAATAAAAAAAATACTCCTTGGGTATAGATTGGATAAACTGTAGCTATGTAAAAATCCTACCAGAAGGCAAGTTTATTTCTCACCCAAGCCTGCTTTTCTCCCAATAATTGGAACCACTATTTATGCAATTTACCTAAAGAGAACTATGAGGGTAAACTTCCCTCACTCTTCCCTAAATTTTACCCATCACCAATTGTATAGTTTTCCTGCTTAATATCTATTAGTTGCTCTATTTCTCTCTATTTCCATTGCTTTTGGCTTTCCCACTGAGAGAAGGGAAAGAATAGAACATAGAGGTATGGAAGGTTTGGGGAAAATTTAATAGTTTGGTGTCATTACAATATAATATGCATTTAAGATAAAGATCAGAGGTCCAAAATGGCTTTGAATGCTGTACAAAAGAATGTGAACATAAATCTGTAGGCATAGATAAACTACTGAAGAATTCTAAGTAAGTTTGGATTTTATGAATTTACTGTTGAGAAAGTAGCCCAGCAGTTTCCAAAGCACTCTTCACTTCAAGGTTGTGTGTTAGAATTTTGCCGCTTATGTATCTTTTTATTTAAAATAATGCAAAACAAATAAGCTGTCCTAACATGTGGTTGACACTGGTGCCTTGACTCAGTTTGTATATGAATAAATGTGCCATGAAGAGCCCTTATCACATGATGCTTTGAGGGAGAGTGCATAGGTGGCCACTTGTGGCTTCCCTCACTGGTTTTCTTTCAGCATATTTCTGAGTATTGCAGGTTGTATTCTGGTTAAGTTGTTTTTACAAATAATGTCATTTAATTTAATCTAAAATAACACTTCACAAAATAGATTAAGTTAAATTTTCAGAAAACCTTGTGTTGAAGAGTAGTTACAAGTGGGGGAAAAAGTATTGCTGACCTGATACTTCAACTCCTGTTCTTCAACTACATGGCAACACTTAACAGCAATAAACAACGATGATCTCTTCACATCTGACAAGAAAGCAGCAAGTAACCGAAATAAGTAAAAACACTATATGAAATATGGATTAAATATATATACTATCTGTAATTACTAACCTACAGGTATAATGTGTCTCACTTGAGACAAAGCCAGCCAAAATATTTGGCTTTCAGAATTTGCATCATGTTTGCAAACAAAGCATTTATAAAATAAAGAAAAATACATAAAAGTTTTCTGGAAATGTTTAAAGTTATGTTTCTCCAGTTACATCAAACATAAGAATTAAGGTTTTCAAGGTATTTTTGAGGTTATATTAATAAAACAGCACATCTATAAATAGTATAAACCATATGCATTAGATAGGCATGCTCAATAATATTTTTGTTATGATAGAGGTATGATATTTTAAGTAGTTGGACATTGTTTAGTGAATAGATTAAGGAGATAAGAACAAGGAGAAGGTATCTAATTGGAATAATTTTTAATTTCATTTTAATTTTTATTATTAGGTAACATTTGTACATTTTTATGAAGTAGGAATACTTTTTGTTAAGTGGCTGTTAGTTCTTTGTATCTTTTGGTCTCTTTTGTAGCAATATATTTGGCTAGAAAATTCATTACAAAACCTTTCTTCCCTAAAATACTTTTACCAATGGATAATAAAATCGACCAAATATATGAACCTTGCATTTTATATTCAGACCTTCATTTATTAAGAGATAAATTGATATAGTCACATATAGTGAGTTATTGGATGAACAACTATTGTTATTTTAGGGTCTTTCAATGAGTCCTGTTTTCTCTACTGATATATTTGCAGAAAAAGACTTATATGAGCTTTCTCAGTTAAAAATAGTCAATGAATACATGTGAAGACATGAACAAAATGTATCCAGGGGAAGAGACAGTCCTACAGCATTTGTTAATCAACAAATAAATTGAGTAACTCCTAAAAAGTGATTGCTAATCAAATTCTATCAAAAGGAGACAAATTCTGATCTAGTGAACATAAAATTTATGATATGTAATTGAAAGTAATAATTTTTTAAATTGTTTACTATTGCTTTTTCTTCATAGCCTACTTTCATACCATACTTCTTAATATTCTCAAACTTACCTGACAAAAATTGTCTCTTCTAGGTTACCATAATACTTAACACACTGCATTTATTGTGCTTTTATTTGCTCATGTTTTATCTTATTTAATACACAGTAAAAATTTTAATGGTGAGGGTTACATTTTATTTATGTGTATTTTAGCTTCTAAGTAAACTACAGTTATATGCCATAGGTGTTCAATGGAATACTTTGTACTGAAGGAACACTAGTATATTGACCTATCAACTATAGAAATCAGTATCAGGAACATTATAGGATTTGTATATTGTTTATATTTCTGCTGTTGTGAGCTTTATTTAACATTGTTGAAGAGAATTGAATTGATATATAATTCAATCTGATACTCAGAATTTTCTGTATACTGATACGATCCTTCCAAAGTGCATGTGATTTAGAATTTGCAATTGGTATG
Source organism: Spermophilus citellus (assembly GCF_964194105.1). Lineage (NCBI taxonomy): Eukaryota > Metazoa > Chordata > Mammalia > Rodentia > Sciuridae > Spermophilus > Spermophilus citellus. The sequence continues at coordinate 112,124,290 of NC_138192.1, read as the reverse complement.
ATTTTTCCCAACCTTTCACCTTCAGCCTGTGTATGTCTTTTCCTATCATATGAGTCTCCTGAAGGCAGCATATTGTTGGGTTTGTTTTTTTGATCCAGGTTACTAGCCTGTGTCTCTTGATTGGTGAGGTTAGTCCATTAACATTTAAGGTTACAATTGAAATATGATTTGTACTTCCAGTCATGTTTATTTATTTATTTATTTTAGTTTGGCTAGTTTTTACTTTTTGATTTTTTTCCTCCCCCTTTACTGAGAAACCTCCCGCTGTTGGTTTTGGGCACTATTTTTCCATTCCTCTTCTTGTAGAATTTTGCCCAAAATGCTTTGCAGTGCTGGTTTTCTGGCTGCGAATTCTTTTAGCTTTTGTTTATCGTGAAAGATTTTAATTTAATTGTCAAATCTGAAGCTTAATTTTGCTGGATACAGTATTCTTGGTTGGAGACCATTATTTTTCAGCGTTTGGAATACATTGTTCCAGGATCTTCTCGCTTTCAAAGTCTGTGATGAAAAATCAGCTGTTAACCTAATTGGTTTACCCCTGAATGTAATCTGCCTCCTTTCCCTTGTAGCCTTTAACATTCTCTCCTTGTTCTGTATGTTGGCTATCTTCATAATTATATGTCTTGGAGTTGGTCTATTACAATTTTGGATGTTTGGGGTCCTGTAGACTTCCAGGATTTGGCAATCCATTCCATCTTTCATCTCTGGGAAGTTTTCTAGGATTATTTCATTGAATAGGTTGTGCATTCCTTTGGTTTGAACCTCTGTGCCTTCTTCTATCCCAATGACTCTCAAATTTGGTTTTTTGATGAGATCCCATAAGCCTTGGATAGATTGCTCATGAGATTTAAGCATCTTTTCAGTGTTGACTATACTCTTTTCAAGTTGATAAACTTTGTCTTCATTATCTGATGTTCTGACTTCTACTTGATCTAGCCTATTTGTAATACTCTCGTTAGCGTTTTTAATCTGGTTTATGGTTTCTTGCATTTCTAAAATTACTGTTTGTTTGTTTTTTTAAGATCTCTATCTCCTGGTAAAGCTCGTTCTTTGCAGTTTGAATTTGTTTGTTTAGTTTGTTTTCAAAATATACTTTCAATTCTTGGACTTGCTGTCTCATGTCTTCTCTAAAATTCCGTTCCATCTGAGTTAGGTATGCCTTGATTTCTTTCCCTGTCCATGTTTCTGATGCTTCTAGGTCCTCCTGTAGATTTAAGTTGTCCTGCATTATCTGTAATCCTTTTTTTCCTTGTTTTTTCATGTTGTTCACGTTACTTTCCAGCTCTGTTTGACTGCTTTGAAACTGCTTTCTCCTATACATTTGTTTTGGCTTTGTTTATCTCTGTTGTCTCTCCTTTGTGGTGGGAGATTATGCCTATAGATGTTGGGCTTTATTGTACTTTAGAGCTGATTCATTGGCAGCCATTATGAAGTCAAGTAACAATAAGTGCTGGTGAGGATGTGGGGAAAAAGGTACACTTGTACATTGCTGGTGGGACTGCAAATTGGTGTGGCCAATATGGAAAGCAGTATGGAGATTCCTAGGAAAGCTGGGAATGGAACCACCATTTGACCTAGCTATCGCCCTTCTCGGTCTATTCCCTGAGGACCTTAAAAGAGCATACTATAGGGATACTGCCACATCAATGATCATAGCAGCACAATTCACAATAGCTAGACTTTGGAATCAACCTAGATGCCCTTCAATAGATGAATGGATTAAAAAAACTGTGGCATTTATACACAATGGAGTATTACGCAGCACTAAAAAATGACAAAATCATGGATTTTGCAGGGAAATGGATGGCATTAGAGCAGATAATGCTAAGTGAAGCTAGCCAATCCTTAAATAACAAATGCCAAATGTCTTCTTTGATATAAAGAGAGCAACTAAGATCAGAACACGGAAGAAGAGCATGAGGAAAAGACTAACATTAAACAGAGATGAGTGGGGTGGGAGAAAGGGAGAGAGAAGGGAAAATGTATGGAAATAGAAGGAGACCCTCATTGTTACACAAAATTACATATAAGAGTTTGTGAGGGGAAAGGGGAAAAAAAAACAAGGGAGAGAATTAAACAACAGCAGATGGGGTAGAGAGGGAAAATGAGAGGGAAGGGGAGGGGGGATAGTAGGGGATAGGAAAGGTAGCAGAATACAACAGTCATTAATATGGTATTATGTAAAGATGTGGATGTGTAACCGATGTAATTCTACAACTTGTATTTGGGGTAAAAAATGGGAGTTCATAACCCACTTGAATCAAATGTATGGAAGATGATATGTCATGAGCTTTGTAATGTTTTGAACAACCAATTAAAAAAAAATAGAATTTGCAATTGGCTGCCTTATTTGCCACTAAAGAAGAAAGATGGGATTATGTAATCAGTATAGACTGAGAACTTATATTCTTTCAAAAGACTAATTTTTTTTTTGAGTGTGAACAAAAAAAAAAACAATTGAAAAGGAAAAGTTTACTGAAAAAAAAAGCAGGACTTCTTAATATTGAAAACTCATACAGAAATATATATTAATATAAAAAATTAATTCTAGGAGTATATTTTATAATTTAGCAAAAATTGGTATCCATATTTTTGTATGTATTATTTGATATGTTAAAGAAAAGCCACTTAAATTTATTAGTATTGATGCCTAAATACATTTAAACTAGCAGCTTCATTTTGAATTGGGAAGAAAATACAAAATTTACTATTCCATCTTCGTTATGGACTCTAGTCACCCACTCCATCTCTGTCAACAAAATCCAGAAGGAGAACAATAATTCACTGCTAGGAACACGGTGGAGGATCAGTTTTCAAGCTGTTCTAATTTAAATGATTTGTCATTTGAGTAAATGAGTTGATTAAGTAGAAAGATTTGTGATGTTCTCAATTTTTCCTCATGTAGGAAACAGTCCCATATATACAAACATTATTTAAAACAAAGAAACAGCTTTTAGAAGTCAGTATATTTCCTGGGCCTGTAAAAGTAAGTACATGTGGTAATGCAAATGGCACTGATTAACTGTTGTGCTTTGAGAGGAAAAGATTATATCAGAGTATGAAGCTCAGTAAAAATTTTCAACTACTGGCGTTGGTTTAATTTCAGTTTAGTCAACTGTTTCTATAATGCATTGCAAGTCAGGGCTTTTATGAATAACTAAGCAGTTATTAATAATTTTCTAGCATGTTAATCTCAAAATTTGATACTCATTTCTTTTGAACAAACTTATGCCTTCACACTTAACTTTCCATTAGCTCCTTTGGTCACCACACCTGTAGATGATGCATCATCTCCCTTGCCCCAGGACTAAGTCTCCTGTCATTTGTGTTCACAGGACAAAAGACTTGCCCAGAAATTCTTTCAAAATAATAGTCCATATCATTTAAATTTTATTTAAGTTTCCAAATGACCACCTTATCTCTTAGTGTCCAAGAATCTTTAAAATAATGTTGCCACTCAATGTCGTGTTGAGGAAGCTTCAGTGCCAGTATATTTGCAACTCTCCTCCATAATGATTTTGTGGTCCTGCCTAATTGGGATTATCATTGAAAACATATATTCCAGGAATTGGCTTAACGTTTGTGATTTAAAAAGAGAATGAAAGTTCAATAATTGTCTGGTCAATTTGTGGTGGGAAAAGATGTCTAAATTGTCTAATATTCCAATTAATAAATATTGAGTCATGCATAGTTCTAGGTAGTGGGACTCAGGCGAACAGGTAAACAAGTTCTCTTCATCGCACTTATGTGTTTGTGAGGGGAAACATCAGTTTAAAATATAAACAAATAATTAAATATATGATTGGAGATAATAAAATTATCTGATGTGAATTACAGCAGGTGAGACAGAGGATTTCTCAAATTATTAACTTTTTATACTCTAACCTTCTTGACTGTCTAGACCAGATAAAAAGAACTAAAAGAAAAAAGAACATACAAGAAAAAAAAATTAAGTTAATATTTTTAAAATTAATAACCTTAATTTTTGTAATTACCCAAAAAGCTTATTTTGTCAGAAATAGGACTAAATTCTAGAGTAGTCCCCCAAATAAAGTTGAACATCCATGCATTTTAGTGCTACTGTAAAAAGTTATTAACCTTATATTATACTTCAAGTAAGTATGTGGTTAAAAATAAACAAAATATGTAAAATTAATTTATCAACTGCTATAGGAAATTTGTTCATTTTAGCCTATGCACATCTGACAATTTCTTGTCAAGTTTCTAGAATACAATGTGAGAGTTCCACTCCAATTTTCTAAAGACTGTCTTGAATGAAAATTTAGTAATTCTAAGAAAGACATTCCTAAGGTGCAAGAGAGGTTATTTAATATGTTTACTTGTTTGTTTGGTTAGTTGTTATTTTGGCCTGTAGTATTTTTGTGTTGATGGAAGAGGAAGCTGGTGATAACACCATGTACATTGCTACTGTCATGAAAACCCTTGAAATTCTCAAACAGCCATCATTTTATAAGACATAGAAATTAGCATTAGCATTGTCTCAAAGCTTTCTTTCTTTTATTCCCCTCTATTTGGAAAATTACACAAGTGCTATATATATTTTTTCTTTTCTTTTTATTTTTGGAGGGCAGGATTACTGGGGATTGAACTCAGGGCACTCGACCACTGAGCCACATCCCCATCCCTATTTTGTATTTTATTTAGAGACAGGGTCTCTCTTGAGTTGCTTACTGCCTAGCTTTTGCTGAGTCTGGCTTTAAATTCTTGATCCTCCTGCCTCAGCCTCCTGAGCCATTGAGATTACAGGCCTGTACCACCACTCCTGGCACACATGTGTTATATCTTCTGACTCTAGAAACTGAATTAGAGAAAACAATAATATTCAAAGAATAGATAGATATCTAAAAAGTTTTGAAAATTTAACCACTTTAGTCTGGGTCTGTGTAAGATGATGAAATGACTCCTGTGTAGTTGGGTGACACGTTGATGTCCATCAATTAGAATGTTAACTTACCTTGAGATTACCAGAGAAAGAGTGGATGAATATAGCACTTGGGACACAGTAAGTGCTCCAATAGGTCAACACTAAACTTCCAGGGAGTTTACCACACGTGTTTCTTATCCACATAAAGTCTAAAACATTCCTGTTTATAATGGGACAGTCAGGAGTCCCCCATGAATAAAAGGACCCCTTAGACTAAGGGATGCATGCTTTTCAAAAGAAATAAGACAGCCAAGCTAATTTTCAGTCTTACGGAGTTAACAGACATAAGAGAAAATTAGGAGTTAAAATGAATGTGCCCCAGTGTTCAATCAAGACAATGGGAATGAGATAACATTCCAGAAGAAGGAAGGCTGGAAAGTCAGCTCAGTCTTTTGAGATTATGTGGTGAGCAGAAATGCCAGCTCTGAAAAGAAGAATATTAGAAACTTTCCTAGATAAGAACAACTCCAGGTGGAGAGGGGGAAAACACATTCATAGAATATTAACCCACAGTTACCTTTATCTCATTAGCATAGTAAGACTCATCCCTGAGTGGAGACTTAAGATGGTAGTAAAACTCACAATGCCTAAAGAAGCATGTTGAAGAGCACAGCGTGGCTGAGGTCCCACCTCTATACGTGATGACATCAAGTGGTCAAGGTCTTCTCTATCTTGTGGATGCCATGAAAGCTATTCACCTTTCCTCTTTCCTTGTGTCAGCCTGGGATCTCTGTTCCCCATGTTAATTCCCTTTAGGCTTCAGGCAAAGGACCCTCCACCTTTTTCCTGCGGGAGCCAGCCTGATATACTCCTGCCAGTGCCTTGACTCCCTTCAGCTTCAAGTACAAGTCCCTCAATGAAACCTTGTCTGTGCCTACATCTGTTTGGGGTTCAGTATTTGTTTCTACAACTCTGGATCTAAGAATCCAAGTTTAGGAACAAGAAGATGGTCATTTAAAGACCTGGACTCCATCTACTTGTTGATTCCATCTTCCTTAAGAGCTTTTGAGTCTTCTGTATTTCACCAGTTGCTGGGGAACTGTCAGACAAGTTCTCAGACCCAGAAAACAGATTTAGGATCTTGGCAGTTGGAATAAGATGCAAGATGCAGTTTGGATAGTAGACATTATTTATTCAGAGATGGTTAACAGCCCCCCAGGCTCCAGCTTCAGCCCCATTTTCCCCCCAGCCAGTTTTATTTAGCCCCCTGAGTCATTTCTACGGGATTTTTTTTTTTTTTTATACAGGCCAAACAAAGAAGGTACATTGCCAACAGGTTACATAAGTATGCACATGGTCACAGGGGAATGTTTATGACCTTGACTACCTATGATGAATCAGGGTGCTTATGATTTGGGCTACATACTAAAAACATAGCCCACTGGAAACCTTGGCGAGGGAGCCTAACTATAGCCATCTTCAGCCTGCCCTTCAGGAAACTACACAGAGAATCAGAAATTGAAAAAGAATCGCCACACTTTCCTGTATATTTAATTACTCTACATTCACTTAATTGGAAGGTAGGCTAGGAAATGTCTAGTGTTATGGGTAGGATGTGAGGTATTACCCCAATGCTCCTGTGTTATGAAGGAATATTCAGATGTGAAATGTTTAGATTATGAGAACCATAAACTAATCAGCCCATCCTGGTTTGAATGGACTAATTGGAGTAACTGTGGGCAGGTAGGGTGTGGCTGGAAGAGGTGGATCACTGGGGACTTGCCCTAGAAAGGTCCCTCTTCCCTGAGGTTCCTTCTCCTTTCCTCTCTCTGCTTCCCTGCCCGGACGTTCTGATTAGCTTTCCTCTGTCACACTCTTCCACCATGATGTGCTGCCTTACTTTGGGCTGAGAGCAATGATCTAGACTGACTATGGACTAAACCTCTAAAACTGTGAGCTGAAACAATCTTTCCCTCCTCTAATTGTTCTTATCAGATTTTTGATCAAGCTACACAAAGCTTACTAATGAACTCAGGGAGGGAATTTTCAACTTGTCATAGGGAAGGGGAAAACATATTAAGTTTTCGAATGCACAGTGGCCATAGAGAATAAATGCAATTATGTAAAATGCCTATTACATTTTATAATTTAAATTTTGAGTAAGATGAATGAAAAGAATTGTCACAATCAGGGAGGCATCACTTGCATTATTTTTTACTGATTTAGAAATTGGTGTATTATGAGAGTGAAGTGTGAATAAATGTGTTTAGAGTAGCTTAAATTGTTTGAATGTGGACAGTTTTTTCTTTGTTCTTGTCAACTAAATCACTAAATTATCTTCCTCCTCCTCTTCCTCCATCTCTTCCTCCTCTTCTTCTTCTTTTTCTTCCTCCTCTTCCCCTTTTTTGTTTTCCAGTATTGGGGATTGAATCTATGGCTTTGAAGGCTAGGAAAGTGCTCTACCACTGAGCTATAACTCCAGCACTTTTTATTCTGAGACAAGGTCTCACTAAATTGCCCAAGCTGGCCTTGAATTTTCGATCCTCTTGCCTTAGCCTCCGGAGTAGCTGGGATTATGGGTGGCACCACTCCTAGTCTGAATCTTCTTTTTTAAATCGCATTTTTAAGGGCAACATTTTAACAAAATAAGGTCTAATAGAGAAGGTTCCAAGAGGAAAAAGGAAACTCTGAGAAGTTAATGTAAAAAATCAAAAAAGTTATCAAAACCAATACTTAATAGATCTATTTTAGCAGTTAAGCTAAAAGTCACAAACCTAATATATGTACACACAAGAGTGCTTCATGATAATTTTTCTCTTTTTGAAGAAGAAATAAAGGGACTTATCCAGATTTTATAACTGTAGGTTTACAGAAAGTTCTAAAGTCAGTCTGTCTTGGGGGAACCAATGACATCTCACAGGCTCAGTTTTTCCATCAACTTCAGAGAATGGCTCCTGTGTTTGGGGGTATGGCCACCAGCAGCTACCAGATTATGAACCTGTTTAGAGTACAGGTCATTTCCTCCTTAGCTTAATCTTGTGGGGGATAACCCCTTGCTACATCTCCTCTTCTTTCTTGATTGACTTTGGTTGGAGTTTTGACACTGCCTTAAATTGTCTTTAAAGACTTCAGTAAAAATTTTAAGAATGACATTCATTTAATAACTGTCACTCTAGACTATATAGTCACTCTTAAAATTCTTTTTTTTTTAATCACTAGCCCAAGATCACACAGAAATATTTTAGTCCTTTAGTGTCTGATTTCTTTATGTGGAATATGTGACTTATAGATATACAATTGATTATCAGACATTTCTTCAGAGATTTAGCTTCTTTTTTTCCACTTAGCTATTTTAGATGTTAACATTGATTTGTTGACTATAAATGATTGTATTTTTATTTGGTTTTCATCAAATGATTTTCATAATGATATTTGTTATTCAACAAAAGGGCGCGCGCGCAGACACACACACACACACACACACACACACACACACACCTCCCTAGAAAAGAACAAATCCAGGACATGAATCATATTTATCATCGAAGCAGATCTAATTGTTTTAATGGTAATTTCCTTTTGATTACATCTCTGCAGTGGAGCTCTGTATGGCTCACTCATTTCTAAATTGTAGCTACAGATATTCGTTCAACTTCCACCCCCAGTGGTAAAAACTTGGTTTCTGTGATATCCTGCAGCTCAAAAAAATAACACAATAAAATAAATGATGACTTTTTAGCCAAGATAAGAGATGTAAAATATTTTAAATTCTATGAATGAACAAGGAATAAAGCTAATTAATTAAAACTGTCGGGAATTTCTTTGAAGCAATCTGTGATTAAAGGCAAGGCTTTATCGTGGAACAATTAAGTAAATTTGGCCTCAGGTATCTTTGTTCACTCCCCAGGGAATGAGTGATGAAATTCTGGTTGAACGTTGTACTTTATTAGAGATTTATCTATTTTAATTGATTCAGCTTGATTATAAAACTCAAATGGAACAGTTGATACAAAGGACATATTATGTTAATATGTAAACCTCCCATGAGTTAACTTTAATTTCAACAAGAGAAGAAAACATAACTTGTCTGACTGCTTTGCACAGATGAATACAAAATAGTAAAACTGAAATGAACTCTAATAGATTGTATGATCAAGAATATTTTTCTTAGGTTAGCTGAATCTTAAGTAAAATATTCTTATATACCCATAGGTAGGTACAGAAAAGATTTTCAGAATACACATTACATAGAATAATGTTGATAATGAATAATTGACCAGTGGTAAGGAGACCAGTTTTGTTTGCAATTCTTTCTTTTTTAGATGAATGTTATGGTTGAAAATTAAAAATGCATAAATCCCAAACATCAGCTTTTTTTCTTTGAGACTTGCTTGGTTACTGATAATAAATGCCTTGGCATTTACAGAATTATTTTTTCTATGAATTCTGGTACTAACAACATTTGAAAAATTGTGTACAAGAAGTAAATGAACTGAAGGCAATGAGGCACACCCTGGAGCAGGACTTACTAATATTGATAAACAGCCAAAGAATACCCTCTTGAGTAACAAATTAGCTTATCCTTTCAAAGAATATAGTTAGACGCAAATGATATGAACTAAATTATCAGAGCATAAGCCTATGATTTATAAGTTATCTTTTTCAAATTGGTGGTATCCTCCTGTTCCTTGAACACATTTTTTTCCAAGTAAAGTGGTTCAGGGAAGACAGCAAGGTGTAACTCCAAAAGGCAGATCTGGTGACAGTGATTATTGAAAGCCTGGTTAGGTCTCTGTTTTAATGTTTGTCACCAATTCTTTAGTATCCTCTGCAAGGTATTTTAATAACATTATATCAATCAAGCCAAATCAACCTTTTCCAGGATTTGATTCTACAAAATTGCTATGATTGTTTTTCCTTAAGATCAGATATTTAAGAGTGGAAGGGATATTTTTTGAGTCTTATAAACATTATACAAATTTTAAGAATTTGAAAACACAGATTTTGTTAGTTTTTCGTGGTGATCCCATTAGTATATATATTTCTTTTTTTTTTTTTTTTTTTTTTTTAGGAGAGAGAGAGAGAGAGAGAGAGAGAGAGAGAGAGAGAGAGAGAGAGAGAGAGAATTTTTAATATTTATTTTTTGGTTCTCGGCGGACACAACATCTTTGTTGGTATGTGGTGCTGAGGATCGAACCCGGGCCGCACGCATGCCAGACGAGCGCGCTACCGCCTGAGCCACATTCCCAGCCCTAGTATATATATTTCAACATAGGGATTGGATACTTATATTCTGTAGGATGAAAATACTTAGAGAGATGGATTTTTAGTTGTTGTCCTTATTTTTAATGAAACATTTCTTTCAGTACACTGGAAGGAATCTTGGAAATGGTATAGCATTATCCTTCCTTTTAGAGATGAAAGACAAAAGAAGTTACCTGAGGTTTTGTAGCTAATTGCCACAATTTGAACCACAGATAAGGACTTTTAAGAATAGAGTTACCTTAGATTAGTTAGAGGGAAGTGATGGGAGAGAAGGGAAGGGGATGTGGAGATAGGAAAGATGGTAGAATGAAACATACATTATTATTGTATGTATACATGTGACTACATGACCAATATGATTCTGCAACATATACCCTCAGAAAAATGAGAAGTTATATTCTATCAATGTATGATATATCAAAGTGCATAAATGCATTCTACTGTCATGTATAACTAAGTAAAACAAATAAAAAGTTTTTTAAAAATTAAAACAAGTTATTAATAAGAAAAAAATAAAAGCATTAGGTCAAGATTGTTCCACCAGTATCTCATTTATTCTCTTCTTCATTCTTTTCCTCCTTTCTTCCTCCTTGTCCATATTCATGGAGTTTGTATTATTACCCTGGATCTATCTTGGGTACTGCTGTTACAAAATAAAGAGAGCAGTCTATTTGTAGTTACTGATAATAAAAGTGTGAATGTTATTCGAAACTCACCCAGACAGAAGTTTAATGAAAACAATGCCTTGTAAATCTTACAGCACGCACCTGTAGCCACTCTGGGAAACAGGATAAAAACTGTATTAGCATCTTTAACCATGCCTAGAGAAATCTCTACAAGTCTCAACTTTATTAGTCAATTTTAAGTTATATTGAGAAAGACCTAATGCACTCTAGAAGAAAAAATTATATATAATTTAGCATACAATTAGCATAATTACTCTTGCATATGATAAACCATAAACTATGTACAATTGGCTTCAGGCTCTCCTCCTTAAGGAACTTGGATTTTTTTTTTTTTTTTTTTTTTTTTGCAAAGAGATATTATTGGTTCAAACCTGAGTGGATTCTGTTTTTCTAACCTATTGCTCAGACTCTTCTGTGAATCAAACTCCGCTTGTAATTCAACTTCTTTCTCTTTTATTGGAGTTCTTGGTTTGCAATATCATATGCAATTGTCCTTATTTTGTCACTGCTTTCCTAAAGAGGGCATGCTTTATTATACTTCTGAAATGCTTTTTATCTTCAGTATGGCAAGGTGAGGTAAAGCTTCTTTCCAGTCAATGTTTTGACTTAAAAATTTTGAATCCAGCTTCTCACTAACGCTGATTCTCCCTTTGTTACTGACAAAATTAATTAACTTTAAAAGGAGTCCTTTAACTCTTGGGGGGCAGAAAATGTACATTTTTAATTTGGGTTTGGAGTCTATTTTGAAAAGATCCCTCACTAAGTAAAAGTGATACTTCTTTTGCAAATTAGTGAGAGAAAGGGCAGGGGAGCAGAGTGTAGAAAATAAAATGGAAGTATTTATGTGACAGGTAAGTGTAATCCATTTCCCTCCTCCCTGAAATAAATATGAAATAAAATTAAGTAAATGCATAACTTTGAGAAGAAGAAATGACTAACTTTATTTGCCCTGATGGATATTGTGAAAACCTAGAAATTCCTTGTGGCTTTGTGATTTTCTCCAAGCTAATGGTCACATTTAGTGTATGATTTGAAATGTTCAATACCTATGGACAAAAGAATAGCAGAACAATAAATAAGATATATCTGCAATATTTTGATTAAACAGTGGTAAGACAAAGCAGTAACAAATAGGGTGAAGTATTCTGCAGCAATCTCTATTCTCTATTTTTCATGTTCTGGTGTGATGCATAAAAATACCTTTCTCTTAATGGTGGCCTTTTTGGTCTTGACTAAGATCTGCATTCAAGCGTATGTTCTTAATATTTCTGATGTGAAATTTTGGGGAGTTGGCAAAGAGATTCTTGAAATGATGCTCCATTTGCTTCACCACAAAGCACTGGAAAAACTATTTTTATGAACTGTGCCCCAAAACTGTTCACAGTTAAATCTTGAGGGTGTTTTCATTGAAGCTTGTTCTGTATGTTTGAAAACCCAATGATGCCTAAAGGAGTTCAGAATCACAAGTTGGTGAGATGAAAAAAAAAAAAAAAGTTAAAGACTATTCCCTTAGAAGGGAAAAGCATTAGAAACCGACTTTTAAAAAAGTTTGACAATTTCATTATATTGCTGTAGTTTGTAAATGAAAATGCATTTTCTCATAGATTATATAATTTTACAAGTATAATTAATGAATGTAATTTAAGTACAATTGTGTAGCCCAAATGCAGTTTGAATAAAATATCACTTAATATTGTACTAGACATTAGCTTTTTATACAGCACTACAAAAAAAGTGTGTTCATATTTTAGATTACTAATCACCCTTAGCATATTAATGGATCAAGTACATAATATATGCCATATATAATGATTACCTGCAGAGTTTTAACTAATGAATAAATTACTAAGATAATATGTTCTAATTTCATGAGAAATCAATAAAACTAAATTTCAGGTTAGGCCAATTTAGGTTCCTGTTGACTCTTCACTTTCGTGTTAGACTGCATTCTATAATCATTTTCAAAATATTCTGCATGTATGACCTGGATCTGTACTTATCAATGGAATCTATGTTTGATCCTTTCTTAGCGTGTTGCTCTCTGCTGGTTCTTTATTGTAGCTAATTTGGCCATTATCTTGGGGCTGTGTCCCATAAATGTTTTTGTTTCTGTTTGCTAATTCTTGGTACTTCCCTATTTTATCAATTGTGTTTATCAATGATAATTAGAAGATCTGGAGGATGTAAATATTTTTTCCTAATTATATCATAATTTGCTGATACATCACCTCAAAATTCTCAGTATTGCTGAACTTATCACACTTTGTGAGATTTGCAAAGTGCTGAGTACCTTAAGTGAAGCCATTTAAATACTAACTTCAGTACCCTATTCTGTTCCAAGATTTTAGATGGATTTTTGGTTTTATTCATCTAAATATTTGGAAGCTCAGGCCTGTCACTTAGCAACCTTTCATGAACAAATTGGTGAGTAAAATAAGGGAATGGTTTATTTTGGACAAATTCAACATATATAAGTATATATGTGTATGTATACATAAATGTGTGTATTTGTGTGTGTGTGTGTGTGTGTGTGTGTGTGTGTGTGTGTAATGTGCTACCTAAAGCTCATGAGCTTTGTGTGAAACAAAATTATACAAAACCTGGATACTAATACTAAAATTCAATACCTATATGAGCATTCATATAGGCTTTGTATTTTATAGTGATATGATAAACTTCAGATGAAAGTGGGTAAAATGTATTTTTAAGACAGTACTACTGTTCTCAGAAACATATAGTTTGTTGGTTTTTCAAGTAAATTTTTTTAAAAAATTAGTGATACTTGAAAAATATTAATCTGAAAAGTTAACATCCAAGGTTGTAAATATGTAAATTAGTGTTCTTCATAATATTTTAAAATGCTGATTAGCACTCTATCACCAAGATATTTTATCTTTTCCATTTTAGTCTTTAAATATATTTAATGTAGAAATGTTTAAAACTGAGACAAATTTCTTAAGTATTATGATAAAGCTAACTGTACTTGCTCTTTTTAAACATGTTTATTTTATGTTTTTATATAAGTAAAAGTAACTGCATTTGTATACGTTGTAGAAATATGTATAGAAATCAAAGGCTTTTCTTAATTTCTTAATGAGTTTCAGTGCCACCTCAATTATTTGGAAATGCAAATCCTGTTTTTCTTTTTTCTCCCCATTTTTCTCTGGTAAGGTGTCAACTTCCATTTTCTTTCTTAAGTTACATTATAATTTAAAATTTTGCATATTTAACTATTTGATTAATTGTAGCCATTTTACTTATACTCTAGCTACTGAAGTAAAATAGAAAAAAAGTGGAATTGTAATTTATGCAAGCATCTTTCAACACCAGAAAATTTATTAAAATGTGATTATTTCAGAAAAATATTTTTGAAGATGGCATATTTGTATGTGTATATTAAATTAATAAATAACTTATATTGATAATTTACATTTATAATATATTAAAATTATTACAATGATTTTAATTATTTTTATAATTTTTCAAATAAGATATTTATTTTTATATCTCTCCCAAAGTCTTTGGTGGACTTTTTTGGTAAAATACTTCAAACATTGGTATAATATCAGAAAATATAATTTTCAATATAATCCTTGGTCCACAAAGTGTTTTCATACACTGCCTGAGTGTTTGTTTCCCTTCTCATGATATGTCACTGCCAATTGTTTTGTAGTAGTGCAGGAACAATTAGATATATAAATTAGATGATCAGGTATCAGCAATGACCTTGTTTTTAAATAATACAGGTATTAATAATCTATGTAGAGAAATTGTGGTATAGTTGAAGAAATAAAATTTGGTATGTTTTGTATAAAAGTAAAAAGGGGATAATTTCATGATAACTAAATTTGATATTCTCTGCAAAGAGATCCAACACCATACCCGTCCTATACTAGGTACTTATGAAAACAATCAGTTATGAATAATAGTAATGTTGGTAAGAATACTAACACTAGTTCTCCTAGTGTGAGAGTTCTGTTCCTGTGAATTACAGCAACAAATGTTGATCTGAGCTCTAGGAAAATGTCCTTCAGCAGAAACTTAATTCCTATGACCTAATTTGTTTTATCTATCTTTTCACACACTAACACTTTCCATAAGGGCTTTGAGGTAACTGTGTCAGCAAAACAGACTTTACCATGAATTGTTTTGTGTATTTCTGTGTGTCAGCTGGTAGAGATTGCATCAGATTGTAGTATCTAGGTCTGCTTAAGGAAATTAGTGGAGGATTAAGAGAACATGCAGCAGGAAGGAAGGGTGAAAATTTTTTCAGTGGTGAAATTCAAGGATGTTAAATCAAATGTCACCTGTCATCATTTTATTAGTATCACTTCCTTTCTAAGATTCTTGTAGTTCATGAACACAAAGCCCTAAGGCATTTGATCATTTAACATCATTCTGAAAACAAATTGGTTGAAATGTAGTAAATTGTTTCAGAAGTGGCTGATTGAAGATTAAATGTGATATTTATGTGAAAGGACTTTGTAAAGTATAATGTGCATAGAAAATGTGAACGCTGTGATGATGATGAAGGAGGAGGAGGAGGTTGAATGAAAACAAGTCAATATCTACATTCCTCCTCTAGAAGATGAAAATGATATTGATGTTTCTAGTGCTGATGAGCATATTAGGAACCTGTGACCCCCACCTCTGGAACAATAATCCAGTGTTGTCACCTCTGCTGGTGGTGTGCTTAGTAAATCCCTTTCCAAAAGGAAGCTTTAAGAGAGAAACAAAGGGAAAACTGTCAATGAGAATAAATAAATAGATCATGACAAATGTTTTCTATTGCACATGTAACAATTTACTAAGAGACCGTTCATTTGATCCTATCTTGGAAACGTTACTATATTTTATATTTAAATTAATTTGGTTACAAAGTACACCTTGAAGACTATAAGAATATACTTTCTAATAAAAGATATCTTCTCAGAGAGAAAAGGGAATGGGTAACAGAAATGTCTGACATTTTTAAAAATATAAATTTGCTATAATAACATCTTAGCCTTAATGTTCCCAAGTAGTGTTAGGCAAGCTTTTAAACAGAGAATGGGAAAAACATCAATGTAGAAAGCTTTGCTACTACAAAATAAGGTTATAAAGTTGCAGAGCAGAAGAGACAGAGGGAAAGGGGGGAAGGAAACAAGGGATGAATACCTATTTCTGTACAATTTACCCATATTAATACATATTTATGCATATACTCTACCTACCTCCATTCATCTGTCTCTATCAGTCTATCAAGCTATGTTGCTGCCTGCTTATATTTTTATAGTGATAAGTTAAGTTCAAGAAAACAGATATTATTGGGGGCTATATCTCAGAGTGCTTGCTCTGGCTATGAATTTGATTAAAGTACTGCAAAACAAACAAACAAAAAAAGGAATCAGATATTATTATAAGAATACTAATGTAAATTTTCTTAAAATTATATAAATATCTTATTGATTATCATAATAGTATACTAGCAAACAATGTTGTCATTATTATTATTATTATTATCATCATCATCATCATAATCATTTCCTTCGAGAAAATCCCAAAGGCAACTCTACAATCAATAAAATTAAACAGTTGCCTCAAATTAGTAAGTTTATTCTAAGTTCTCTCACCCTTGGCATTAGCATTTTGGACCTGACCATTCTTTCAACCTCCAGGATCTCTGTCCACTAGATGCCAGCAGCACCTTCAGGCATTTTCTATGTCTTGTTCTTTCTTAATCCTCATAGCTAGTAAATTACTAATGTATTTATTATTCTACCTCCAAAATACCACTTGGATATTAGCCCTGTCATTGGGGTATTCATTTCTTGTGTCATCTCTTACCTGGCAAGAATTTCCTGACTTTTCTCTCCCCACTACCCTTACCACCAATCCCCATTTTTTTTTTTTCACTGCATTCATGTAGACAATTGCACAAACAAAACAAATTACAGCCTAATTTCCCTGTACACAGTGCCACTAACTCACCATTGTGTGGCATGATCTTTGGAATTTCTACCTTTCCTTTTCAAATGAGTCACCTGTCCCTCTTGCCTCATTTTCCATTCAGGGGTCTTAGACTTTCTCTGTATGAGTGTTCCTGATTAATGCATTCAGTTGAGCTGAAAAAAATTAATAGAAAGGAATACTATGCAACCTGAAATTGTTTACCTCCTAATTTCCTGTATCAAACATTTCCTATATAGTGAGATGTAGAAATCAAGGGACATCTTTATGTCCTTCCTTTTGTTTTATATACAATAACTTTTTTTTTTGTATTTGTATACTGCAAATATAACACACATACTAAAGAGTCCACAAAACAAATGTATAGCTTAAGAAGTTTGAAAGGCTTACCTTACACCCTTGTAAATATCAACCTACATTAAGAAATAGAACTTGACTAGCTTCCCAGAAATCCCTTCCTAATGTCAAATGCTTTTCTTCTCTAAAGTAATCATCACCGTTACTTTGTAGAAATTATTTACTTATTTTTTAACATAAGTAATTTTGCAGAGCTTGTTTTATTTTAATTGAAGAATGTTAATTGTATCATACATATTCACGATGGAGTTTAATATGTTTTTCCTACTTTCTGCACTTCCAACAAGTTGGCAGTTAGATCTGCTGAGTTCATTATACCCATGTTTAATCCCTCTGATGCAACCCTAGGAGGTAGTGTTCCTGTAGCAGGAGGAACATGATGTCATCTTATCTTTGGGGGCCATCAAGTATCTGAGATTTTATCCCATTTTCAAACTAACCCGTTTATCTGTCACTTGTGTTGGTAGAAGGCATGAAACTCCATGACACAGCATTGAGCAGGTTTCATGTTTACATTGGTTCACATTACTCCTGGGGACAAATTCCATGAGGATGATTGAGAAGCAGGAAAAAGTTCAACATCTATGCAAGATGAATTTGTGTTACAATTGAAGAACACTGAGCTCACAAAATACGATTGTTACAGAGAGGGCTGCTATCCAATTTGCCTTCTGTGATGAGAAAGCTAATGTTCTACCTTCCAAGGCTGGTTTAGTATCTGAATATTCTTGAAAAAAAAAAATTAGTCCTGACCAAAAACTGATAGAAGTCATGCAGAAATTCCATTGAGAATTGCCTCCAACCATTTTCCCTATTCTAATAGTTGTTCTTATTAGCTATTGATGCTGAATTCTTTAGAGCCATTAATTCATAGGAAATTTCAGAATTGTAATGCACCAGTTTTCAAAAGAGATAATTGTATTTTAGAAAAGTTTAAGGTTTTGAGGAAAATTGTGAAGAAAATAGTTCCCTGTAGCTCCCAATCTTTTCCTTTTACGGTATCTTAAATTGGTAAAGTTCATTTGTTACAAATAATTGACAAATATAGTTTGATTTAATTTTGACATTTAGATTTAACTTCTTAGTTGGAATATTTTATAAATATTTCTGCCTTAAAAAGAGTGAATGCTGGAGTCCGTACAAAATTCCTATGTTGAGACCTATTGACCAAGAATAGTATTGGTCATTGCAAGGTTATTAGGAAGGAGATGGGTGCCTTATTAGAGGGAAATCAGAGGGCTCCCTTATCCCTTCTGCCATATGAAGACACAGCAAAAAGATGGCCTTCTGTGAACCATTAAATGGGCTTTCACTATACACTCAATCTTCCACTGCCTTTATCTTGGATTCCCTAGAATCCAAAATTGTTAAAAACAAATTTCTCTTGTATATAAAACATCCAGTCTGTGATGGGTTTTTGTAGAAGCCCAAATAGACTAAGACACTCCCTTTAATTTATTATTTTGTTATTCAGTGCTACAGTTCATGTTTAACAAAAGGATCAGTATTTCATTATTTTCTTCTAAGAAAATAAAATTAGCAGTTTAATATCATATAATATTATTATGAAATCAGATATAGTTGATGGGTTTGATTATTTATAATGATTGACAGTTCTGAAATTCAAATATCTCATCATTGACCACAAAATATCTCTCCCAATTGATTCTAAGTCCTTTTGTGATTTCCTTATAGTTTTTGATAGTTTCCTCATTATCTGGTATGATCAGACACTTCAATCTGGTATACTTTCTTGCTCCAGACCCAGAATTATGAAATCCTGTTTTGTTTTAGTGTGACAAGATCACAGTCTAGGTGCCAAATCCCTGGGGGACACTTCACCTTTCAGGTCTTAGGCAACTGTCTAATACCCTAACAAAATTTTCCTTCATTAATAATGTTCCTCAGGCAGAGTTTCTGCTTCATCCCTGTATATCCACAGGATGCTGTTCATGCCCCATTATGTTTGTCACTACTTTCTAATGTCCAGGGTCCTTATGACAGTTCCACTGTGGCATCTTAAGCATTTTATTCCCTTTTTCCCCCCCTCCATGTCTATCTTCCACAATGGTTGTTACCTTCTAAGGGTCAAGGTCATGCTTTATATATCTTTAACACTCAGAACAAAGCATACCTTCTCAAACACCCAAAGTACAATTTGTGAATGAGTGAAACCAAAATAGACAACAGCATTTTAAGAAGATATTTTAAGATCAATCTATTTTTACCTTGGAAATAATGTGTGTGCTGTCTCAGAAGATACCATAATGATGTCTTCACTATAAAATTCCAGGAAAAGAGAAAAATTGAAGAAAATATTTGATGATGAAGTTGTTTACTTGAAACTGATGAACACACAGAAATGCACACATATAAGTGCATATCTCAGTATGAAATCATGTGGGAAAAAAACTATAAATGCTCAAAAGTTGAAGGTGATGATATGTAACAGAATATGAAATAATTTTATAACAAGATAAATACATGTTTGGGACTTGAATCTTAAAACAAATGATGTATATTTGAAATATTAAATATGCAGGAGTCAACTATCAAGTCATTATTAATCTTTCTCAGGGGAACCTTGTTTTCTTTGCACTGATCTTGTCATTAGAAAAAGATTGGAAATAATGAAAGAAGTAACCATTCTCCATAAAGTGGGGATTATGTCTGTTGTATTATTTTTCCAACCCTTAGGTCTTCAAAGACCTTGAATAGTGTCTTTCACATAGTAGGGGAATAATAAACATAGAGGAATAAATAGTTGAATGGATAGGTGGGTGAGTGGATGATGCTGAGACATTGAGCCTTAAGAACTTTTTGGAGGAAAGGAAGTCAAGCATATATGTATTAAATACCTACTATGTGGTAATTGCTTTCAGATATTGTTTATTTTCCAAATTTTATGCAAATTAGTCTTTGCTTTTTTGTTTGTCTTAATTGAGAAAACCCATGTTCAGCAGAGTAAAATTATGTGGTCATGCAACAAATGAGGAACTCTGAAGTTTGAAGCACAGGTGTCTTTTATCTCTATTCCTGATGGACCTGTTAGTAATGATGTTTTTAATTCTTTATGTAAGGATGGTTTTGTCATATTCCATCGTGTATTTGCATAGGAACCCATTTGATTCTACATATCTGTATGAAAAGATCCTTACTTTCCTACTACCTAAGAGAATGCCGGTTTAAAGACTTTAAAGGCATTTTACTGTGTATATTTGTAGCAGATTTTGTCTTTAAAAATATGTGAAGCATGCTAGAGTTACTTGTAAGATATGCTCTTGCTAAGCTCATATTTTTGCCATAAAGAAACCCTGGAAAGTGTTATTCCTAAATCACAATTTTAGATCATGTTACAATGGATATTACTTTAAACACAGGAGTAACTGTTCCCACATTTTGAAAGAAATTAGGATTTAGATCTCCAGAATAACAAGATTTTCAGAAGGTTTTTTTTCCTAGTGGTAATTTTTATTAAAAAAAATAAAAAGTATTTTTTTAATATTTTCTCCTTCACTTTTCACCTGTGTGACTTTGTGTAAGTGCTCTCACTTTATTTAGCTTTTTCACCTGTGAAACTCAGTAACATTCAGAGTGATGTGATGACTAAGTGATATAAGATACAATTAAAAAATGCCTCACATGGGGCTGGGGATGTGGCTCAAGTGGTAGTGCTCTCGACTGGCATGCACAAGGCGCTGGGTTTGATCCTCAGCACCACGTAAAAATAAAATAAAGATGTGTCCACCGAAAAGTAAACATTAAAAACTTTCTCTCTCTTTAAAAAAAAATGCCTCACATACAGAAAATACAAGATAAGTGCAAGCTAAAATAATTAGTAGAAACACTAAATGACAACTTAGGAGTGGTTGATTAATATAAGGATACTTAAATACAAAGATCAATTTCTGTATGTCCCTGGTCTCAACTTATGTTATATTTGTAGTTGTGATTTTTCCCACAAATGTCCATAGAAAGCATGCTCTATATGTTTTAAGTTGAAGATTAAGAGCACCGTAATAACATCAGACCTTGTTGTCATTGGAGATAACTAAAGAAAGTGTTTGTTCTTTATAAATTAATTAAGGCTTTTGTTTTATGTGTTTATGGCCAAGTATTAGACAGATACTAAAGTGTATCTTGGCATCTTGTCAAATGCAAGCCTGATACTTTGGCTTTTGATTTCTGAAATTGCTCACCCTTTTCATTTAAAAATAACAACAGACTAGTCACAGAAGCAGTCACCTCTAGCTTCTGAATCCTCAACGGCCATGTCCCATATGCTTTTCAGCAGAGGCAGCTGTTGTCAGACATCATTTTATGAAGGCCCATTTTCCTTGTTTTAAATTTTGAGAGGGGGGAAAAAATCACATTTGAAAAGACCTCAGACATGAAACTGTCACTTTCAATTGTCAGTTGAAATGGTACCAAGCAGTTTTCTCCTCTAAACTCTGGTGATTCATAGTTATCCCTTTAGAAATAGAAAAAGAAGTTATATATATATATATATATATATATATATATATATATATATATATATTTTATATATATATTTTTTTCTATGCAAACAGAGGCAACCCATTGGATAAAAGTTAAGATTCTGGATTCAGAAAAACAATAAAGGTTGATACTGAGGGCCTGCTATGAGCCTGGGTTTTGTTAAGCAATATATAGGAATTCACTTTTCAAAATAATCTTAGAATTTGGAGATCCAATTGTTCTCATGTTATAGGTCAGGAAACTGAGCCACAGAAGGATTAAATAGTTGACTCAATGGAACACTACTGAATTTCAAGATAAGGATATAAGCAGTACGTTAGTTTGCTTGGGTAATCATAACAAAGAACCAGAGACAGGGTGACTTGAACAACAGATACTTATTTCCTCACAGTCCCTGGAGCCTAGACATATGTGATCAGTGTATTCACAGGGTTGGTATTTTCGGAGGCTTATTTCCTTGTCTTGGAGATGACCATGTTCTCCACGTGGCTTCACATGGTCTTTCCTTGGTGCCTGTCTGTGATCTAACTTCTTTTTTTTTTTTTTAAAGGACATGAGTCACATTGGAATGGGGCCTACCCTAATGGTCTCAATTTAACTTGATCATGTCTCCAAACATAGTCACAATATGAGGTACTGGAGCATAGTGCTTCAACTTGTGAATTTAGGGGGTAGATTAACTTTCAGTTCATAATAGTCTATAGCATTATGTACTATGTAATGCTATAGTTGATTAATATCAACTATAATATCAAACATGTATGCTCATATATTATTTAACATGCCTAAACTACACAAAATATTTTTAAAGTTGAAAATTAATAATATGATGCAATAAAAATTGATCAATAAATGCAATAATATGATATCAATAATGCAAAAATTTGATCAATAAAAAAAGTTTATCTTCTGTGGATTCAACTTGTACAAAATCAGTGACAAGTATCAAACCCAGGATCTGTCAGGTTGCAGCACATGGATTAAATCACTAGACTGAGTTGGGCTAACACTTTCTCTGTGGAAGGGAATATTCATCAACACATGTACAATATAATAATATTATAATGTTCGAATCATATGTAGCCTCATTTGTATGAAAGTGCTGACAACTAAAAATTTCTTTTTGGTTTATGTTGTCTACTTAAACAGTTTAACTCAAATATCTCCATGTATTCTTACTATTTTTTTTTCATTTTTGCAGCATATCTAAGTTCAGTGAAATTCATTAGGAGGCATTTAATATGTATATTTGATAGAATAAGCATGAATTTAATATTACAGATGATCACAAATTGTTAAAATTTGGAATACAGGTTTAATTGAGACATGTCTATGATTATTTAAATATATCTACAGAAGCTCACAATTTGTGTAATCCATTAAAACATTTAGACAAATTAAATAGCAGAATTTTGTGAGCAAAGAATGATTTATGAATCAGGCAGCATTCAGAACCAGAAAGAGGTTCAAATAACTCCACCCAGAAATATGAGCAGGCATTATTTATAGACAGAAAAAGGAAGTGCCTTAGAGAAGCAAATTAATTGTAGCTTGATATTTGCTTTATTTGAGCATGGTATGATGAGGCATTTCCTCATGTGAATGAAGTCTGATATGTTGGTACCCTACTATGATTGGCTAAGACTTGGTTACCTTTTTATTATTTTTATTTATTTTATTGGGACATTATGATTTTATATAATATTAGGGACTGACTTTTTACAGGAATAAATTATTTGTTGCAGTTTGTTTTCCTAAGTTAGGTCACAGTTCACTATGTTGGAGTTCAAAGTAGGGAGGAAGTGGTAAGTCTAAATTTAATTTAACAAACCTAACTCTAGCCTAACAAGTCTGTGATACAGAAGAGATATAGTCTACATGTGGTCAGGAGATGAAGGGAAATTGGAAATGTAGTTCTAAAGGAGGACTATTAAGAATTCTCTAGTCAACTCAGTAAAATACAGAGTTCAAAGAAAATAATGGGTACTTCTGGAGAGGTAAGTTATGTATTCCTCTTTTCAAAGGGTCTAAAGGTGTTTAGTGCAAAGAAATGAGAAGCTGAGAACTGGCTATGTGGCCTGTGATGAATGAATGTATAATGAGCATGAATTCTAGTCTACTGCAGTCAGGTATATGATATCTCACATCAGTCTATTTTTCCAAATTTAATTAGACTAGACTTTGAGTCCTGCTTGCTAGGGTGGTATAAACAGTTTTAAACAGTGGACAAATGGAAATCAGAATGCAAAGCAAAATGCACTATCTCTGTAAGAGCAGGAATATGTGATATTTGTTATAAGCTTATTATTTTTTTCTGGTAAACTTTTTAATATTATGTCATAGTTAAGAACATTCTCTGCTTTAGTTATTCCCAGCTGTGCCAGGAGGGGCAGGGACAGAAATTAATTGTCTAGGGAAACGTAATGGAAAACCTTACTGATACAGAGGCTGCAATTCTCTACAGCATTTGTCACCCTCAGACAACACATAAATTCTGTTGTCATTACTAGCAGAGGGACTTTCTGCCCACACCCCAATTTATCCCCCTCACTGCCACCATAGTTCTCCGTTTCTTACTCCTCTATGTGATACTACGTATTTATTTAATCTGTGGTCTACTGTCTAAAACAATCACTCTTATGTCTGTGGATGTCCTCACTGATGGAATGTATTAGTACAATTTGTGGGTGATAACTAATTGGATATGAGTACATAAGACAAAAGAGTAGCAATTTAGAATTCAGAACTATTTGGACTCATTGCAGAAGGTTTTTACAATAGAAAAAAGTTATATTTTGAAAAAGAGATGTTTATAACAAAGAAAGATAACTTAAACTTGGATTTGCTACATAATTGGAATAGGAAAAAAATCTAGGAATCAGTTTTACACATTTACACATTTATATTTTACACAATATATAATTGATTTTAATATTTGTAAAATTCTACCTAAATGCTGATTAAATATTCAAAATTTGTGTGCTATCACGATCACTTAAATCTTAAGATAGATAAAGGAATGTTAGCAGAGCTATTATCTATTTCCACTAATGACTAGTTTGGTGAAAACCACTAACAACAATGAAAAGAATAAGGTAGTTATAGCAAATAAAATAATATTACTAGTTGTTTAAACTGTTGTTAAATGAAATACAAATTTAGAAATAATAGAATTGGACTTTTCAGAAATAATCTGTAAGTACAAAGATAACCTAAGGAACCAATACAATCTCATCTGATCTTTTAATGACAACCTTTGAAAATCTCAGAAAGTTTATAACTGTAGATTTCACAATTTTCCTTAAATATTATAAGTGGAAGAAATAATTATTAAATTTCTTTACACTTAGAAAAAATTCTTGTGTTCTTTTTTCTTTTGGGGATTATTGCTAATATGGAATGGGAAGTTGATAATTTTTCTTTCATTTTCCCATACCTCTTTATTTCCATTATCAGATGCCATAAGAAAAAGAAATTGTCTCTTAATTTAGAAGAGTTCTCAGCATTTAAAGTTTTAATAATCTTCAGTTGTGTTCACTTCCTGAACAAAGCATCTGTAGGAGCAAACACTGACAATAGGAATCAATCAGTTTCATTGAGCAGAAGCTTAACCCATGTAGAGGAAGATGTGGTTGTTAAAATAGGTAGAGTTTCTGGACTAAACTGTTAGTAAGCAGGAACCAAAGTCAATGTTATCTCTTAGCCTAGACATTCCAAATATTTCTATTTACTGCTGCGATCCCTGGGCATAGATCATGATAATATTGTTCAAGCAAAGTTTTTTATTAGTTGCAAGTTCATAAAATCATTTTCTGTGAAAAACAAAATCTACAAAGACCTTGAGCATTGCTTTCCATTTCTCAGTTCTACTCCATTCAACAGCCATTATTGAATATCCGTTCAATGCCAGAGTCTATACTGAGAGCTATAACATAGTCACAAAAGAGTATAGAGTCATTCCTGAAGTTCAGGAATAAAGTACAAATTGCAGAGGTATGATATAAATATACTGAAGATTACATAACAGAGAGATTACTAGCAATGCTTCTTATGTAATTATAATTATTTTATTTTCATTGAGCTCTTCCCAGATAGTTCATCTACCTGACTATTATCAGAAATAATATTGGTAATGACTAGCGTCTATTAAATATTACTATTTGATAGACTCTATTTTATATTGTTCAATCCTTAGTACAGCTTTATTATAGACATATTAGTATCTCATTTTCAAACATGGTATACATTGAGGACCATTGAGGTTTAACAACTTGATCAAGTCCACAAAACTAATAAGTACAGAGGGTAGGTTTTGAGAATAGCTTTGTCTGGAAGAGAAGCCTGCATTTCTTATCATTATTTACCCTTGGTAAATCTATTCTTTTAAAGTTATCATTTTCATAAAATTTGTGAGATGGTAAAAATAGTGTTACGGAGATTCTTTCCAATAGCTGAAAGGAGAGTAACAATGAGTATTTGACATGATTGCATGGCCTTATCAAATATTGTATCACTTAATTTACACTCTTAGATATTGCTCAAGTTCTTATCCAGATCTGCCAATATTAGCTAAACCCATGTTATTGACTCTCTTTCAGCATTTAAGTGATCCTGCCATCACTGTTTTCTATCATTTTATTTGTGGTCAGTGAACATTGCGACTCACGTTCTGCAGCAGAGTTTCCTTTTGAGCTATTTCAACATATTTGTTCATGGGGAAAAAGTGTGACTATGGATACTAGAAAAGAGAAAGCAGAGCCTTTAGATATTAGAAATTTATATTTATCTGCTGTAACTCTTTAAAAATCTTTTGGTTCCATGAGATCCCCTAGATATAAGAGATTAGAGCAACAAATCTGGGGTTGAGAGATTTGTGATCATCTTTTGTTTCCTTTTATTTACATTATTTCTGTGTGTAGGCAATAAGGAGGTCAGAGATAAAGTGATTCACTTATTCACCATCATTATGATCCAGTAATTAACGTGGGTCTTCATACTGGTGGCTTTGTTCAAAATGGCCTTCATGCATGCATTCACAGCAGTAACATGGAATGATGTCCAGTGTACATATGATGAGGATATTTGTTGAGCTAACATTTAAGCAATACATGCCATTTTGCAATACCAGAGAGTAATAAAGAGAACAGATAATGAAAGAGACACAAACATCAGCTGTAACAACCAATCTCTTCAGTACAGAAATCTCTACAAAGGAGTAGGTATTGCTTCTCATGTGACTCCATAAAGATAACAAAAGTGTTTCTAATTATAATTTAATGCACATGCTGAAATGAGAAGTGTATACATTTTATAAAACAATTAAATCAAATATAAATGTGTTAATATGTGAAAGCAAAGTTATTCTTAGTTGCAGTTTATTTTTTTCTTGTAGCTAAGGGTACTTGGAACTTCCACTTCTGTATTATTTGATCCTCCTCTGTGTTCAGTATTGTTCTTGGATTGTACATATTATATGTATTAGAGTTCTTTATATTTATAGGTTATTTGCAGCTAATGTGTGGTACAAAAACCTTATCAAGTGGAGCATCTTTATCAATTATTATCTAGAAAGATTTCTCCCTCTGATAAATGCTGCACAACTGCTAATAACATTGCTTCTTTGCTCATTAACCTTTTCTTGCCTGAGTGTGCTTTACCTGCATTCTTTCTTCTAAAACCATTTATATCTTCCTCCATCCTGGAATATATGAATGGGTTTTTACAGTTTTTGATAAGAAGAGTCACTTCTTAATTGGGGTTGGAGAAATATGAGCAGGAATGATGGATTTTTCTACTTATTCTAGGTAGAAGATTGATGATATAACCTCATTTACCAACATTTACCTTAGTGACCAGATAATTATTGTGTACAAGTTAAAAGATAAGTTATTTTATAATAAATGAATGAATTGTACTTTTGAGACCATATGATGTCACAACATATTTTGATCCCTCTTCTAAGAACTAGAAGAGGTAAAAATTCAATGGAACAGTGATTGAAGGAGGAGCTATAGTGGTGTAGTGCTCTCTGGGCACATGCAATTTCAAGCAGATAGTGGCCTCCAAGCAATGCATTCTGCAGCTGAGTTTCTTCCCTTTTATTTTGCCTTCATTATTCAGCTTTTTACTCTAAGACACTGTCTCAAGAATATCCATAGTGACTCAAAGTTTTCATCTGATGCCAGATTTTAGGAATTTCAAACATTCCTTGCCTCTTCATTTCCATTTTGCTTCATTAAGATTCATGCTTCTAGGTGATTATTGGCAGCATGCTTATACCTAAGAATTGGGAGACCAGGTGTAAAGTATAAATGGAGTCCAATATATTTTGTGTTTTATTTTTTTGTTATAAGTGATTATTAAATTAAGTGTTTTATCATCCCACTTTGACAGGTATAAATTTATATCAATTTAGCCCAGGCACAACATTAGGATTTTTGACTCCTTAGGAATGCAGTGGTGTGGGGAGAAATGAGCCTCCAACTGATTCTTTTCAATCCAGTTTTGTTCCACACTGCAGGAGGTCTTTTTTGCAAGTGAATAGGAGTTCCCACCTAGCCACCATCTGAATTCTCTATCTTTAGACATATATAAATACCACCCTTTCTTCTTAGATTTGTGCACCTTGGTGGCACAGACTACTTACTACTGGGGAGCCAGGAGGGGGAAGGTGATCTCAAAGGCCTTGGATAAAGGCTTGAAGAATCAGGAGGTTTGAAGTATGATTAGGGAGAAGGGAGTACAGACTCCATATAAGTGTTTTTCTTGACCCAGTAGACTGGTGGTGAATGGTTTAGTCAGAGAAGGGCCAGAGTGCTCAAGAAATACATTGAAGTGTCATGATTTGATTCATATTTTAAGAGGATCCTTTCTAGCTTTGACTGAAAATACACCTTAAAAGGAAAAGAGTAGACACAGGAAGAACTATTTGCAATAATCTTGATGAGGAACAGTAGTGGGTTGGGTGGTAATTGTGGATGAGAGTGGTACCGGATCTTTTTGAATGTGAAATAAATAGGATGGATCACATTTGCTTTATAAAAGAAGGTGAATGTTATGGCTAAAAATCAGAAAGGATGGATAGACTTCCAGTAAGCTGAGCAAGTCTGCTATAGGAATGGAGAGGGAAGATCTGAAAAGTCTCTTCAACATCCAAATGAGAATATTTACTAGACAATTGGATATATAAGTCTTCAGTTAGGGGAGAGTGTAGTGATAAATGCTAGGACAGCATCAAACTTGAAACTGGGTAAGATCACCAAGGGAATGAGAAGAGATAGAGAAAAAAAAGAAAGAAAGGAAGTAAGGAAGGAAGGAAGGAAGGAAGGGAGGGAGGGAGGGAAAGAAAGAAAGAAAAAAGACTGGACACTAGGACATCTGAATCAAAAAGGTTTAAAATAATGTGGTTGGTATTAAATAGTAAAAAGTACTTTAATACTTGTATTATTTTTATTTTAAAAGAATGTTTAACTTAAGTACATAGCTGTTATGATGATCTTGATCATTTTACTGAAAACTATAACTTAAGATGAAACTCAAAGCTTTTAGTTGTTATGTTTTGCTCTAAAATGTCTCACAACCCTTTAAATAATTAACTCATAGACAATTAAATTTAAATAGTAGTTAGTAAAAATAAAAATTGTTGTAATGAATTTAGAGGTAACAATCAGTTTTTGATACATGTTCTTTATAAATATGTTCCCTAGAGATGTGCAGGGCTAATGTTCTTTGATAAATAAAGCACTAAACACCAATATAGCCATTGTTAATCTATCCCCAAATTTACAAACTAATGCAGCTTGGTTTACTTGTAATAAGCTTACCAATTTGCTTCTCTAAGTAAAGTTTGATTGATGGTAATGTTACCGCTGTTAGCCAGTGACTAGTCCTTGCTTCCCCATGTTGAAGAATAAAACCAGAGAGCACGCCGAGGCAAGGTCAGAGTAGAAATTAGAAGTTTATTAAAGGACAGCAGAAAAGACTTCTCCCGGAGGAAGAAGGGGACCCCAAGAGGTGGAATCCATGGAAGTGTGGTTGTCTCCCCTTTTTATAGTTTTGGTGATGGAATGTAAGGGGGAAGGCTTGGGACACAGGTGGGCCAAACAAGTAATCTGGGCAGGAAGGACTTCATTATCACTTCTTGGGATGGGCTATCTCCAAATCTGTTGGGGGGCAGTTTCCTGGGTTCCATTAACATTTCTTTGGGGTGGACTTTGGCCTAGGGCCTTTCTGGGACTTCATTAACATTTCATGAGTTGTCTTGCGTTTCCCAGAATCATTGTCCGCATGGCCTCCATTTTAGATTTCACTCGATATGAAATTAGACCCGATTTGCCTAACTACACTGACTACCTAACTTTAAATCTGACTTCAGTAATGTGTCCTTACCTCAGTGTAGTCTGTCAATAGATGAGACCTTTATTCCTTTAACTCTTTTCAGATCTCAAGTATGAGGAATGTCTCATAAAACAAAATCCATTATTTTATTATAAGCTGATACATAACTTTTTGAAAGAAATACCACTTATCCTTCAAATGAGATCCCAAGCCTTTATTATCTTGTATTTCATTATGAACATGAATATGGAACAGAATAAGAATGTGATATGGAAATTTGTATATTAAATTAAAAACTGAAAATTAGAATGAAGTTATTTATTTTTA
Source organism: Spermophilus citellus (assembly GCF_964194105.1). NCBI lineage: Eukaryota > Metazoa > Chordata > Mammalia > Rodentia > Sciuridae > Spermophilus > Spermophilus citellus. Next base: position 112,093,984 of record NC_138192.1, on the reverse strand, counting down.
TCTAAATGACTGCATAGACACAATGACAAGTTAACTTTAATTTCTAACAGAGACTATTGTTTGTGTCTTTTCAGTCTATTCGAGAAGTCACAGGCTATGTGTTAGTGGCTCTTAACCAGTTTCGTTACCTGCCTCTGGAGAATTTACGCATCATCCGTGGAACAAAACTTTATGAAGATCGGTATGCCTTGGCAATATTTCTAAACTACAGAAAAGATGGAAACTTTGGACTACAAGAACTTGGATTAAAGAACTTGACAGGTAAGAAAAACATCAGAAATAGCAAATGTATTTTCATTATCAATGTAATGTGGTTACTGTAGTATGTGTTAGAAAGAGTTACACTGCAGAGCATTTAAACATAGACTATTTATTCATTTTTTGCGTAATGATGCCTTGTGATTCCCTTGCTTTTATTTACAGATTTTGTAAGTGCAGTTTGAGAGATACCATAGTACCATATCTCAGCAGAACAGAAGTGCACTCTAAGGAAATGCTCAGTGACTGAAAACCCAGATATGAAGCAGGTTTAAGAATGTTTTTGGGTGGTCGCAGATGAACAGTAGACCATATCATCAAATCTGTGCAATAACACCACAGCTCTCAGTCTTGTCAGAGCTCAGGAATACCCAAGCCATTTTATCTAGTTCAACTATTCTTTCATTATTAGCACAATCACCTTATTTTGGAAAACATAGCTAATTTATTCAATTTCTATTTCTCTTATTCGTAGCTCACTAAATGCTATCAGTAATTTTTTCTTAGAATATTTCAAAAAAATTATGTAAATTTTTTTGTCATATAAGTTTAGGACTAATGGACTTGACCTAATTGCACACTAAGTAAAAACTCTGCTTATTATTAAGATATCTGACTGAACTAATGTACCACAGTATATTAAATGTTTTAGCTCATTCTTAAAGAAAGAGCATCATCTGGGAACTTGTTAGAAATGGAAATTCTTGGCCTTTGCGTGAAATCTACTGAATGATAGGTATGGGAATAGGACCCAGCAATGGGTATTTTAAATATCCATCTAGAAATTCTGATCACTAACGTTTGAGTGAGAAACATTATTCTAAGTAAAGGTATGTTACCAAAATGGTAGAACAATATCTAGTTAACCTCTTTACACTTACTGGATACAAATAATTTTCATTTATTTTTCATTTTGTAGAGAGAAAGGAGTGGAATAGGCATGCTTTTATTTGAATGACAAATGACACCTAGATTGGTGTCAGAAGAATAGCACATTGAGAACCTGGAAGGAAACATGTATAAAATGACTTAAGAGGTGTTGGAGATGCTATAATATACATTTATATCATCATTTTGCCCAATATCAACTTAGTGTACTAATAAACCATTACATAGACGATAATCATTCAAGCTGAATGATTTTATTTTTAAACACTCGCAGCAAGATAAATAACAAGTGAAGATGAGAAGTAGGTAGAGTACTGTAACAAATAATTTTGAGGTCAGGATTTCAGGGTTTTACGTGTATATGTATGTGTGTGGTTACAGTTTGTATTTCTCCTAAAATTGTTTTGCTCTGTTGGCATTAGAACAGAATGCCTTTAGAAGAGCATACTTGCTTCCTGCATACTCTCTCTTATCTTTGTGGAAAGTAGATGCACAGTTAAGGAGAGGGCTGCCATTTACAGTGGTTAATGGTTGAATGCTCTTTAGACATATGTAAATTAACTCCCCTGTTTAACATTAGTATTAATGAGCTTGATGTTCACCAAGTGCTATTCCATGTACTAAAGACATTATAAACTATCTTATTTAGATATGCTTTTACATTTACTTTACAAGGATACTCTTAATTTTTTTTCCTGGTGAAACAAAACGAAATAACAACTTGTTTTGCTGCTGCCACTGACCTTCCCCTGGTCCATTACAGGTGAGGTGAGGTGAGGTAGAGTGGAGAAGAGGTAGGTTTCTAGAATAAAAATAGACCACTGTTCTAAAAGAGAATGAGGAACTTGTCCTGCCATTTTCTAGGTTTCCGTTAACACTAGGTGTCCCCAGAGGGAAAGTACATGTTTGTCAGTGTGTCCCCTAGGGATATAACCATCTCTACCTTTAGGCTACTAGGACTGTTCCTACTGTAGTTCTACTATTTCGAATAGTCCATAACTAGAGAGGAACACATAACGTCTATGAAGTTCCCCTGCAAGTAGTTGTGGTTCTAATTAGTCACTCCCAAGGATGATGTCTTCTGATTATTTTATCAGGTCCTTCTTAATCAAACATTCCAACTTAAAATCTAAATCAATGGTTTATATTAAATTTCCACCTTAAGTCTATAAACTTCTACTCATTTAATCCTCAGTCTGGCCAAATTCTAAAAGGAGATTCATTTTATACGACATAAAAGCCACTATTTTCTCTCTTCTATAATTTATAAAATTACTTCATCTATTACTAATGCTAAATAATATCATTTAAATTCATGTATGTTATGTTTTATATATGGAAGAATTTTTGAGTTACCTAATTCTTATCTATTTCTTAATATCCCATTTATAATAACCTAGGTATAAATTTAATACATGTATAGGTATATTTATCATACCAAGTTTTACCTTTATAAATTATGAGAATGTCTCTTTTGAGTAGGTAAAATTTAGGATGATACACAATTTTTTTGCACCTTCCAAAAATTAGCTAAATATTCTACATAATTTTAGATCAACACATTCATGAATTTTTATACTTGTTTAATGTTTTGGGAAATTCTAATTGGGTAAATGTGTACTGGATCATCTGAAGTATATCATTATTTAAGATGTGGACAAATGCAAATTTTTTAAAAAAGTAAATAGTTGAAGTTATTTGGGGGAGCCCTGAATAATAATATAAATGATATATTAAGCTTGCTGGAATCAGGTAGACAAAAACTAAAATAAAAAAATAAAATTCTCAAGTCTAGGAGATACAACATCTGAATGTTGTGAACTTTGAAAGACATAACATCTGAATACTACACTTGCCTGCCTGCCTTCAAATATGCATGATTAGAATAGTATATTGAAATAATTCAGCACCTTTTAATATATAAGGTCATCAAACTTCCTTGACATCATTCTGTAATGGTCAAATAAGTAATCTAATATCAAAATGGACAAGGCACCTATAATTGATTGTATGTCAAACAACATGGATGTGGTATCAGAAAATTTTCTGTCTAAACATGTGGTCTGTCACTTACAGTCTGGGTAACTCTGATGCTCAAGATTTATTTTATCTTGAAATTTCTGAAGAAAAATTCTGTCACAGTGTTGTAACAGGCAGTAGAGAAATGAAGTAGGGAACTGTCACCTACAGCACCCGTCACATAGATGATGCTCAGAAATCTTAGTTCTCTCTCATTGTGTCTATTCCATTTTAGCTTTCCTTTGTGTCAACACATGGATGAAACTATCGTGCTTGTTTCTACATATTCAAATATACTCTCTATTGCTTCATTGGAGTTTTTAGATGTGACTTGTTTAGACAAAAAGATGCTCCAATTTTTACTGCCTCTTCTAATGCTATTTTGAAATTACTTTCTGTATAAGATTTGCTTCTCTGGCAGTGAGAAGCCTGAGGCTGGTCTTCATCCACTGTGCTGCCTTGACTACCTCATAGCCCTCCTCCCCTCCCTCCTTGCCTCAGCCCTTCATTTCAAATCTCTGTCATTACTTTCACTGTTCATTGCCCCTGACATTGTCTTGACCTAGACAAAAGATTCATTCATTCTGAGTTCTTTTTTCTGATGCTGAAGTTGCTAAGCATTCTTCAACAGCTTTGTAAAAGGTCTTAGTACTGTTTGAATGAGTTCAGCCAGGTTAGTTCAGGGATTGTTGTTAAATAGAATGTTTGACATTCTATTTGCATTAGAAGAACTACTTGGCATGTTGTGATATTTGAGAAAAAAAAATCCCAAGAATTCTCCAAGCTTAAGGAGAGATTACTTGGAAAATGATTTGATGAAAACCAATTTATAGTGAATATTATATGATCACACAAAATTGGTGAAAAGAGTGGCACTTTTTTATTTAGAAGTCAGTTTTTAGATTGGGTACATAATTTCCAGAAATCATATTTTAATTAGTGTTTCTTTTTTTTTCTTTTTAATACTGTTAACTTGTCATGTGAGACAGTGTGTATAGGATAGCAAAAGAAAAATCAGGATGGTGTATTTGTGTCTGTAGATAAGGCAGAAACATATTTTTGTTAAAGAGGAAATTTTACAATTATGCGATCAAAGAGCTATCACGGCCATTTCAGCAAGTTTTTCTGGTACTTCTCAGCTTCATGGAACTGATGAGTAATGTATGGAACTGAATGAAGGAAGGAATGAGAATTTCTCTATCTACTATAGAAAAGAGACTACATGGAGAAATAAGCCTTGGGTTGTGGGTATCTGGGAGGGGCGTTTCCAAAGAGCAAATTCATCCTCTACTTTGGGATCAATTTTCATTTTCAGTTGTGATAACTAAGGTCTTCTACTCAGGTTGTACTACACATCCCCCTTGACCTCTGTCCCACCCAGGGATTCTGAAGAGCCTGACTCTCAGAAGGATATTCCATTAAACACCTATAGTAGTCCCCGGGGGAGGGGGGGGAATGATGGAAGCCTAATGTTATGGGAGTCTCTTAAGATAATTCTTTACTTGGGATCTTTGTGATTATTATAAACCTTGTGATTATTATTTCATGTTCCCAGGATATAGTAAGATCTACATGTTCCTTTTCCTAAGAGAAGAAGAATATGTAGTCTGAGGAAAGAAAAATTTTAAGGTCAACCCATTCCCTTATCACAGTCCATTTATTGAGAAAGCCTGCTTATTAGCTTATAGTGCTTAGAAAATGGAGGAGAACCTTTGCATATCAGGATTCCAACTGCAATATAAGAAAATTATTAGTTATCACTGTTTATTACTATGGCTCTGCAATTTCTCTCTGAGGAAATCAGTAAATATATCAAAATTCTGTGTGTTCATCCTCATCCCAAGGCATTAGATTTTTCTGACTTGAAGACACTGAACTATAAATTAGAACTAACAAATTTCTAGCATCCAGTAAAAGTCACCAAGGGAGGAATAGCAATGTTGGGACCAGAATCATTAGATCCCTGCACATTCTGATTTGATGACAGAAGAATGAAACAGTATGAATAATATTTAAATATAAACTGAATCTGTATTTTAGACAGAATGAAGACTGCCTGGAATTTTTGTCAGGTCTCTATTGCTAAATTGATAAATATCTTCTACTTAGAGGGGAAAAAAAAAAAACCCTGGTTAGTCAGACTTCAGAAATGAGACTACTTCTTGTTCTCTTCCAATTATTAATCAAAGGCTAAATTAAATATAACATCTCATGTTGTTATGAATTAATACTTTACAAAATGCTTTCAGATTATTTTTCTTTATATACAGCCATGTAATGCTGACCTTGCAAATATCTTTGTTGTAATTTTACATCTAAGGAAACCTGCCCTAAGGACTTGTGGCTAATAAGATAGTTCTTGTGCTAAAACCTAGACCTGTTTTCCATTTATTTCCATTGTATCATTCTCAAGAAATGTTTAAAACAATTTCTACTTGCAATACCATAGTGAGTGAAATTGGTTACAAATTAAATTGGTTCCAAATGTAAACAATCCAAACTTAAGTGCGCGCTATTAAGTTGTATTTTGAAAATCATGTTTTTAAATTGTGATATTTGTGAAATATTTGAAAATATGACAGATGGTAAATTGATAGTAAAATACAAGCTAACACATAAAACAATACTATTACAAATACTAGATTTGCTTAAAAAATAACAGATTTATAAACTCGTTCTATAACCATTGCTATCGAAGTATGGCTTCTTAAAAATCAAGGTTACTAAACTGTTAGCCATTACTCTCAAACATTTTTTAGTTGACTTAATGTTATTGGTAAAGGTTTAAGACTCTTTTGGAAAGTGATGTCAATTCAAATGTTTCTTAGCTTTGTTTTGTTCTACTTGTATATTCAAGACGTTGTGCTGAGATATGAGCTATTCTAAATTATCTCTACATTCCTGTCTTCTCTCAGCAAATATTACATTTCTGACAAATATTTACTCTTCAGCTGCAATGTGAAAGCATTGTGAAAATATCTTCCCCAATTGTTATGAGTATTTACATAGTCATGCATGTCTAGGGGGCTAGGAACCTCCATTTTCATCTCTTTTAGCTCTACACCAGCACTGTCTAGTGGAACTTTCTGTGATGATGGACATTTTCACTTACTACACAGTAGAGTAGCCAATAGCCAAATGTGGCAGCTGGGATGAGGTTGGTCTGACTGAGGAGACAGGGTTTTAATTCTGTGTAATTTTAACTAATTTAAATAGCCATATGTGGTGGCTTATACCCATAGTACTAGATAGGTTCATACTACAGGGACAGCATGGTTTACTGAACCCAAGGCAGTAGGGAAGGTGTTAGAAGCAGAACAACATAAGGAGTCAGAGTACTGGCTCTGGATCAAATCCTGATCTGAGGCAAGATAGTCAACTTTCTAAGCCTCAGTTTTCTCATCTTCACATAAGTATAATAATAATAATTATGAATATTGGATTATGAATTACATATGGAGTATTAAGTGGTATGCTTTTTGTACAAGTAATAAAATGGTTACTATTTTAAAATTTTTGAAGCCTGTTAAGCTTATATCATCAAATTATAAAATAAAACAATGTATCATTTATGATTTAGTTCTAACCATATTTTATATTGCAGGGCTCTGGGTGGCATGCATTGATTCTGAATGTGATTTAAGCTGCTAGTTGTTATGAGTTGGGTGTTTTTTGGCCAGAAGTATCTCTCTAAAAATGATAATTTTAATTTTATTTTCAGTTTCTAGAGTATGAATATCTAGTTAGAAATAAGTCCCAAAGTCTATTTGTCATATAGTGTCATTCAAGAAGCCATAGGAGATTATAATTATTGTTATAACAGAGAAATTATTTGAACAATCTGTTAAGAGTTATTTCTGACATATTCTCCATGTCTTTAGGATTTCTTGGTTCATGTTTTTCGTAACATAATATTTACTTAATAACAAACAAGGTGATATAAAAGAAGCCCTTCTAGAAAATGTTTCCTCAAATAGCTATCCATCTTATTTCTTCAGATCTAAGTCAGCAACAGCTGTAAGAAACAATATTTTATTGTCATTTGTAGGTCACATTAAAAAGTAAAAACCCCAACATAAATGTAAAAGATTATAAGATGAATTAGTATTTTAAAGACAGTAATGTGAAAAGTATGTATTTTAGAAGCAGTGCAATATAGTAATATTTCAAGACATCAGAGGTTCAAAAAGCATAATAACTACAATTACAATTAAAAACTACACAACTAAGAAATTAATGAAACAGATTGCAATAAAGACAATCAAATTTTTAAATTATGGATGGAATTTCCCATTATGTATATCTGTCAAGGAATAGATAATTGAGAATTTTTATGGCCCAACACCTTTGGCTATAATAAATGTTACCATCCAGAAAATTTTAATCATTATTTTCCCCTGAATTTACCTAGTTTATTAATCCTGTTGGCAAAAGAAATGGGAATATAGTTCAAAGGTAGAAAAAATCAGTTTCAATAGGCATTTCCCTTAAACTTTCCTCTCTTAATAATACATATCACCTGGGTCTAATGATTATTACAAAATATCACTGGAAGTTCAACACAATACTTTTCTGTTACTCCAACTTTCATAATATCTTCCCTTTCTTCCCCTTAATATTTGTGATTCCTCTATACACTATATTTTATATATTCTAGCTCTTATTTTATTATAAATCAAATCAAACTGTTTTGGTTATTGTATTATAAAACATAAAATTCTGAAGAATATTTACAGGCAAAAATAAAGAAAAATAGTGATATATAACCTTTACTCCTATCTAAGATCATTCAATTTATCCAATTTCATTTGCTCTATGATGCCAATGAAAGGTTTAATTTTGTGGTTTTAAGGAATATTGTAAAAATTATAGCGTAGAAGCCAAAGATTTTATGTAAGATAAAGGAATTCAAATTTTAAATTTTAAAATGGCAGCCTCAGCATATTCTACCAACTATTCACGAAACAGAATAATCTGTAATTTTAATGGCATCTCAAATTTTATAATTTTTTTTAATTTTAATGTTCAATTGGATGATATTGGGTGGAATCATGTATTTTGTGATATCCTAACAAGAATTCAACTGTCAATTTTAGATTTTATTAGGCTTTACCATTATTCCTGTAGCCAGAATACTTTAAGGGTTTGTTCCTTTAATTTTAACAAAATTTTATTTTTAGCACAATAAATCTATAAAGAAAGTTTCTATATGACATAATAGCATTTAGGAGAGATTTTGTATATATATATATATATATATATATATATATACACACACACACACACACACACAAATAGCATTTAGGAGAGATTTTGTATATACACACACGTATACATATATACATATGTATACATCTATGTTATATAATATATACCATATACATATATCCATGTTAATTATGATAGCATTCATAATTAATAAGCATTTACTTTGCAGAAATTGTTTACAGTCACTATCTCCATTCATCCTGATAAGAACTCCATAAACTATGGTTTTAAAATATTAAGCATCATACCATAGGGAACACTACGAAGCCAGGTAGTAAAATACCAGATTTTCCTGTTATTGCCATGTGATAAAAATTTTGGTAAGGAAAGATATCATATAGTGTAAACTTTCATCATTCTCTGCTGTGTGCCAATGAGTTAAGGATGCATGAAATAATTCATATGGTCCAGGTGTTACTACTTCAGTATAATGTTTCTTTTTTATTAAATGATTAAATTAAATGATTCTGAAAGAGATGTTGATTATATAAAAATATTAAATTATTTTTAATGATATTCAAAAACATTTGATTGGGTTATTTAGGCTTGTTCCTATAGATACTGGTACTAGAGTAACAGAGTATGAGAACAAAATAAATCAAAATGTCCTAATTGGACATTGACTTCATAGCTTTTCCTTTATTAACACTGGAATACAAAGATATGGATAAATAATTATATTTGATAATACCATTTTATTGCTCAAGCAGTTGAATCTTCTACAAACCCTATTATTCTTTTAATTTTATTTTGGTCTTTTTATGTGGATAAGGTGGAAGAAAGAGGAACTAATATAACAAAAATGGCAGAATGGAGAAGATCTCTATTCTGTGAAGTTATTCTTATTAATTACTTTAAAATCATATATTTGTCATTACAGAGAAATAGTAGAGAAGATGATTCTATATTTTATACTTTAATCATGAAAGTAGACACACACTTCCTTAGTTTTTAAATAAGGATGAGCATACTACCTGAATTTGTCTCTTCTTTGACAGCATTAAAAAAAAAATAGATACCATTTTGAAATGTCTGAGTGAAAAAGGACAGGCTAAGTTATCTGCCTTCTATTTGAAATAAAATATATCTTCTTTTCTTCTGTAGCTGCAGCAGTAATGGGTAATTTTTGACTCCTAAAAACACATACATTTGTTTGTGAATAAATGTACAGAAGAATTTTAAGAAGTATCTCTTCAAGCTTTATTAATTTTCATCATCATTTCTTTTGGAAAAAATAATATTTGGGGTCTTATTTTTTATAAGAAGATAAAAGAGACATTAAAATTATTAAAGTGCTTATAATTCCTTTAGGATTAGAAACTCTCTAATTAGTTCCAGAATATTTGTATGTCCTAAAGGTAAACACATGCCATATTATTTTGAGCTCTCATTTTATTTATTAAAACAAATGTTTCATACCCATAAATCAAGTAAGATTATACTCTTTAAAGAGATAATACATATTTTTGGATTAAAGAATGATAAATGTCTTAATCTATTCCTTCTAAAAATCAAAGTTGAAATAAAAATGTGAAGTTGGAGGGAATAATAGAATGCAATATCAAGAGGGAACTTAGAGATTTTCTAATCCCTCTTATTTCAAAACTGAGTTACAGAGAGGACAATAATTTACAAAAGATATTGTTTTTCAACTAAATTCTAAACATGAGTCAATTCAAGAACCAGAAAATGGAAGTTAACCTTAAAAAGTTTTTTTTTTTAAATGAATGCCCATTTATATGTGAATAGGTATGCATTATTCACCAATGGAAAGTAAATTAAATAATATAAATATGTTTGTAAATCACTACAAACTCATCTGGGACCCAATTGTAATCTCATGTCATTAAATATCTATGAAATATTATCAGATTTGATATGAGCTTTCTAGTTTTATTTGGAGAACTCTTTATTATGTCTTGCAAAGAAAAAAAAATGGAACGTGTCAGACCTATAGGTGTATCTTTGATACAGCGGAGGGAGAGAATGAAATGACAGAGAGAAGCAGCCCGTGTCATTGATATCAGTTCACGTACTGAATGTGTGGCTGAGCTTCACATCTATGCATTACATTGTCATTCCATGTACTTAGAAATTACATGTCATAATGACAAATCTTAGTAATTAAAATTGTATCATACTTCAAATTCTGGCCTTTGGTGCTCAGGGAAAAAGGGTGAATCAAGAATTGGTGTCTTGGCTCAAGTGCCTCTTGAAAATTAGAAAATCTAATTATCACTTTTGTAAAATAAATACATTAGAGGTCACAGTATAAGTTATCAAATCCTTTGTGATTTTATTGAAGATCATTGGTGTGTAATTGAAGTAGCCACACCATTGTTTTATGTATTTTACAGTATTATTATAAGCATTAATATCTTCTAATACATTTGGCTGATCATGAAATATGAAATATTGAAACAATAATTAATACAACAGTATTTTCTGGACCATTTTCATATCAATTTTAATGTTTAATTGAAATTTAAATCAAGAAGAGATGTAATATATTTTTCCACTCATTTACATTTTAATCCATTTCTTTTTGAATCACATAATCTTAAATTTTTAAAGAAGAAATAAGCACACTATAATCCTCAAAATAATAGAGTGAAGTTCTAAACTACAGTATATTTCTTAATTGCATATAAAGATAAACACAGAATGATGTCCCCAAAGGGCTTTCTTTTCAAAAATATTTTTAATTATACTTGCAAATGATTAAGCTAATTAGCCTGTAAACTAGAAAAAATCCTTTGGAAAAAATAATGTATATGATTATTAAGATACAAGACAAACAGCTAAAAATCCATAAATATCTACAATATTTGTATAAGTAGAGGCAATTCTAATTATGTCCACTTATAGTTGTTTGATTATCACTTCTTCCATGAAAACATGTAAAACAACCACAGAGTCTTAGATAGTTTCATTGATTCTTTTTTTGGCAAAAATGTGTCAAAAATTACTAGTAAGTCTAAATTGCTAGATTCATATTCTCAATTTACTTGTAAATTTACATAAATCACCAAATACATCTGACACTGTTTTTGATTCAGAGATGAAAGATTTTTTTCCTTTTTTCTTTATTACTTAATAATATTTGCTGTGTACTACACACATGTAATCCCAGAAACTGGGGAGATTGAGGCAGAAGGATTACAAGTTTGAGGCCAGACTTAGCAATTTAGTAAGACCTTCTTTCAAAATTAAAAGCAACAAGTTTTCATGCTTGGGATGTAGCTATGGCATGCACAAGACCCTGGGTTGAATCCCTAGTAACACACACACACACACACACAAAAAAAAAAAAAAAAAAAAAAAAAAAAACAAAACAAACAAATGAACAAACAAAAAACCCACAAGCAAGCAAACAAAATACCCTATGCTACCTGTTTTCCTGGAAAAGTTCAGAGGCAAAATGTGACTCACATTTTCTTACTGCTCAGATTCCTTCTTTAGAATAAATGAGGACATGACATCACCCCTTCCAATTCAACAAGGAATGGCATTGTATTTTTGCTTTCTGAGCACTTGGGAGCTGAAGTTCAAACACTTAATAAAAAATGCAACTCCTCATGCATATCTAGGGACCACTGTTCAGGTTTAATTTTTCATTGCATACATACTTCCTGGCATAGGGATGACAACATGCCATACTAATAATCTAACATTTACATTCAGCAAAGTGTCATCAAAGGTAGACCTACTGTTCTTTCAATACATTGTTTTATTCTCCTACTAACACTTAAGAAAATGAAGAAAAAAAACAACAACTTTGGATGACTGACTTTTAGGGAGAAAAAAATAACATGTGTTGAGCAACAAAACTAATTTTGTTGGTTTTAAATACCGAGTTTAAGCCAAGACTTCCCAGTGGTGCCAAGAAAATCCTATTCATTGTTGTTCATTTCTTAATTTCTTAGTTCCTCTCACAGTATTCAAATGTCCCTGCTGGGTAGAGCTACCATTTCATCAAAGAATCTGTTTTATTGATTCTTTTTTTATACAGAGATTTTATACTCTATTTGAAATTCATTAATCATTGCTTCCTTTGAGTCTCTACTATACAAGAAGGAATGAGATGTAAATGCCTACGTATTTTGTTCCTGATTCTAAGTAGCAGAAACAATGCAATGTATATTTCTCACTCCATCCTATTTGCTGAACTTGTATTAGAAATTTTGAGGACTTATTTTAAATGGCTAAGATCTAATTTAATAGGTATTTTCTGAGGGCTTTTTAAGAATAATTAAAGCATCCACTTTTTATTTGCTTGGGAACTTGAACTTTTAAAGAAAGGGCAGGCTAGTGCTGATAGTGCTTTTGGTAGCTCACTCTGCTGGGGTCCTCCTTCAATGTGTGAAAAAGAAGTGAGCCATGAGCTGTCAAAACAGTAGATATGTGAGACACCTGCAGAGAGTCAACTTGGTTTCCAGACTCAGTAACCGCACAAAGTCTAGGAGCTGGTTTCTAAAATTAGAATCCTTATACCAAAGATGAAGGCTTAGGAAAGGCATCTTCATGGCATTTCTTGTGTCTTTAAGTATAATTCATGTTTGTACATGTTCTTTAATTTCATAAGTAAGGTAATTGAGAGATTAGACTCTAATTACTTAGAATCACTGTAAAATCTAAGAATCGCTTAGTTTCTTACATTTTTGAATATAAGACCAGCTGTTTTCTGAAATAAACAAAATAATGACCATGATTCTCTTGCTTATATAGCATGAAAACAATATTGAACAATTATATTTATATTTTGCTGCAACTACTTGAATTCTGAGACTTAAAAGTTATAATGTATACAACATTACTCTTTTTGTTAGGAAACAGTTTTCTATAAAAAAAACAAAACACCCACAGACACTAAGCAAAAGACAAATAAGATTAAAGAGACTTATAGTAAAATAGACTCATAAAGAGATAATAGAAAAAGAATATATGTGCACATACACATTTACCCATAAATATAGGTATACATGTGTATAGATACATATGTATAACATAAATTCACAGACCCCAACATATATTTATGTGTGCCTACTTTGTAACTGTTATGCACAACCATGTAGTTTGTGTGTCACTGATGTGTATCTAAGGAGCAAGACCATCAACCTGTTGTAATTCCAGTTTTCTATTTATAATCTGAAATGATATTTAATGTTGGAGAATTCATTTTTAAATAAAATTAATTCTACAGACCATTGTATGTGACTCAGTAGAATGGCAAAAGCGTGATCCATATGTGCTTATATCTATCAACACGGCACTGAACCTTTTGTGTGTCATGGGAAATGTGCCCACAGGCTGAAATGAATGTACAAAGGCATCACATGGGGAGAACATGCTGGAGGGGTTTTATTTGATGTTTTTAGACTGCTCTAGGGTCTGTCTTGCAAGAAACTCTTTTGGTTTTCTTTCTTTTATTTATTTATTTTTTATGTTTTAAAACACTTGGCTTTCTTTTGAAATATCCTGCCAAGAGAAAGAGGAAAAGAGTAAATGAGTAAATTACAAGTGAACTGTGCAGTCACATTCTTTTCTCTCCCCCCCTCCACCCTCTCCATGACACACATGTGTACTTTTCACCTTCTTTATGTTCATCCACAGAGCTACTTGCCATAGTTAATAGTCAGTATTTTGAAATCACATGCCCAGATTTGAAATCATAAACTATACTGAGGACAGAATAAAGAAAGAAGGCACTGGAGTGAATACCTGTTCCATGCATCTAAGAAGTTTTCTTTTTGTTTGCTTATTAGTGTATCCTGTTTAACCAGTGAAAACAATTAGATTTACATGTTTCTCCCAATAATGGGAGACCAATAAAATAATCCTGTCTCTTATACTCTTAATATGTCATCAAAGGTTGAAGTCAGGCTTTGGGTCTCTCTAGACTTATATCCTAAGAGGCATTTTTTTCAGGAGCTGCAAATTAGGACACTGTGGTCCTTAAAATGGTTTGTCACAGCACCATGCAAACCTAATTTATATTTTTGAAACTTGACAAAACTTTTAAAGCTTCTATATGATTTCAGTCAGCTCAACTAATTACTTCTTTACAAGGTGAACAGTTTTCTTGCCATATTATATAATTTTCTTGTTATGAATCCTCCATTTTTCCCCTGTTAACGACCACCTGGAGACCACATGGGGCTAGGTATAGCCTTATTCATATACTGAGCTTCAAAGGATGAATATATCCTGAAATCATGTTGGTAAGAGGCATGCTCTTTTTCCTCCCAGGAAGAAGGCATGCTGTTAAACCTCTGTTTGCACACAAAAGATTATTTCATGGGAGTTTGTGTTGCTCTATGATTTAGAAGTCAGAGCTCTCTTACCAGGGGTAGCCCCCAGGCTGGCATTTGATAACAGGGAACAAACAGGTGCAGTCCTCCAGTGTTCACACTGCTGGCTGCTCCACATGACAATGGCAGTTTTGTTCCCTGGGGTGAGTAGGTTGGGGGGCAGACAGAGTGTTGGCTTTACTTAGAACAAACACACTCTTGATAAAAGGTTACAATTATTATTTATGGGAACAATTCAAAAATATAATCCTACATACAGATGAAACCCAGGTCATGAAATATAACAAGATATTCACTCACGCAAAAATCTCAGTGAAATTTAAGAAATCATCAGTGCTATGCCTCTATCCTTGGGGAACCATTCTTGCTGCTTTTGGGATTGTATAAATATAATTTTTTTCCTAATTTTTAGAAGGAGAGAAAACATTTAAATTTCTTCTCTTTGTCTGTTTGAGAATTATGTAAAGAACGCGTGTCACTAATGTGGCCCCATATGTATTATAAAGGGATATTGAACAATTTCTAATAGAGGAAGTTAAAGAAAAAGTTATACTTATTAAAGTATTGTTTCCTTTCTCTGGATGAATAATATTTTAGAAGTAGAAAGGCCCAACACCCTTAATTCTCAAATAATAAAAATCCAACAAACAGCCAACACATTGAGTTCTAGAGGGCAAAACTGACGTCTCCAAAGGAGGTGGAGTTATGGATATCACTTGATAGGTTTGGCTTTGTCTCCTGGTTTTATTTCCCTCATCCTACCATTGTGTTCCCCACAGTCTAAAGCTTATATGACTGTCATGACGTTTTGCTTGAAGGCATCCTCAGGATATGGAGCCTGATGATTTTTTTCTGTATATTTTATGATCTCATTACTTATATAAATAGGGTAGTAGGTGAAATTTTCTCATTATTTCAGAGGCCAGAAGTGAAAGTGAATGTTCTTTCCTTTGCTTTGGTCCTAAATTTTAGAAATTTATGTCCTAAAAATGTGTAGTGACTATTTCTTTTAGAAATGAAATTAGTCCCCACCTCATATAAACATATAGTATATTCACAGTAAATAAATTTTTACACAAACCAATTTCATTTTTAATTTTAATAATAAAATATCAGTGGCTAGGAACTTACTTTCCAAATCACGCAGATTATGTTTTATGTTTTAAGCAGTAGTCACTTGCCCTCTACCATCCTGTCTTCTAAACCCTAAACCTATTCACAATTACAACACTTAAGAGAGGTCATTTCAATTGTAGGAGAGAACGCAAATCATCTCGATTAAAATATCGTGACCATTTAGATCATTTTTGAATATTGCTTTCTCATGTATGGCTTATGAATTTTTCTCATTACCTTACAACAGCACTTCTGATCATTTGCAGGTCTTTGCATTAGAACATGCTGTCACTGATTATCATGTTAACTCAAATGCAACCTAGAATAGAACAGATCTTGAGGAAATAGTACATGAAATGAGGAAGAATTCATTGAGAGAGTAGGTTAAGAAATGTTTAGTATACTATTTTGAAGAGGGGAAACCCAGAATGGATGGTGATCTAACATGCCCTGAAAATAAAGCCCTAAGTTTCTGGGTATGAAGCTGGATTGAGTTTGGAGAAAGTGTTCCAATACAGGTATGGACAGAGAAGGACAATGTGAACACAGAGTGAAGTTTATTTTTTCCTGATTCTTAGGTTTTAGAGGTCAGGTATGCTGAGTGATGTGATGAGAGACTTGTAAGAACAGTTGTGTAATCATGTTCCTGACAAGGATTTTGGCAGTATGTGTGGGTCATTAGAAAAAAGAGTTTTATAAAAGAATATTTTATTTGTTACTGATATGATATGTAACCAGTAAATGTCTATAAAATTCTATTCATGACACCTGTTATTAAACATCCCACTTTCTCTCAACTATGATATATTTTAACTAGGGCAAGTGACATGGAAGCACATGGAAAGGTATTATATTAAAGGGAAAAAGACACAAGGTTGAGACTTAGGGAAATATCAGAGACTGAGCTAATTCTTGGCAAATCAAATACGAAAGGTTTGAGTAGGCCTGGTAGTGATTCCCAGGTTCTCATCAATATATGCTTCCTTTTCTTCCCGGGGATAGAGTTAGAAGAAAATTTGCATGTTCTTTTGCCATTTAACATGATTATGTAAGCTTTATTCAATAAAATGTGCATAGAGATGTCTCATTTTTAAGCCTACCCTATAAAAAGATTTTATAATGCTCCCCTCTACTCTTTACTTCTGTGAACATCAGCTGAAAATGACAGGTTGAAGACCACAAGGTGACCATCAGCATGGATTCCTGATGGTGATATGTAGACCCCTCTGGTGACTATCACAAGCCCTTGCCCAAACATCAGGAATACCCCTCCCCTCTACCTTACATAAATAGTATTTAAAAGCCCCTAAGATTTACACGAGCAAGAAATGTGTAACTGTGTGTGTTTGTGACTTCAGGCATTTTTAAATCTTCTTATGACAGCAGCTAATATTACCCTAACAAATTCTGTGGCTGTGTGAGAAAGACAAGCCTTCACATAGTAAAAATCCATTCTCTTGAGCAATCGTGTGCCAATGGATCACTTGTGGATGGTAGATGTGAATCTTAAAAAGAAGCATAAGAGAGTGCATTATGGAGAGAGCTGAATAGTAAGAAAAGCCAGTATTTTCATTAATGTGCACTGTGAATGTTAAACAATATCTGCTATAAAATATGCCTTTATGGAAAATTGTTTTATGGATCAAAGTTTTAAAAATTCTATAATTTCTGTTGAGTTTTAAAATTTTTGTTTAAGCTTTAACTTACAGCATTTTAATTATTTATCTCTTAATAAAAATATTATTTTACATGGAAGTTTATTTAGAGACTTCTAATTCTACAGTAAACCTCTTCATATGAAGGTTTAGCTGTACTCTTTGATTTAGAGAGTACTTATGATAAAAATGATTCAGAGTTGTTCTGATGGCACTCTATGTGACCAACCTATGTGGAATAGTACATATCCCTATGTTTAGTCTGTGCATATGTGATAACTGCATTTTTCTGTAGTTTCAAATCAACAAATATCACAGTAGTTATGAAGATAAAACAATAGAATTTCAATTATTTGAAGTCTAAGATTGTGTGATTATTTGATGTCTTTTGTGTTCAAATTTAAAAAGGTGGTAAAATGGCGGGGTATAATTATTAACTAGCAAGTTTTTGTTTACATATAAAATATATTACTGATTTTTGAATAAAATTAAAATGTATGCTTGATACTGAATCAATTATTTTAAAAACAAAGGAGAAATCAAGAAAATAATGATTATTACTAGAAGTAATTTTATCATATAAAGGAAACATTTACTCAAACTATCAAATACATAAGCCACTGAAATAATATTCTTCCAATTTTATGCATTTTCTATGAGGATATACATGTGGTTGTTTCAACATAGCTGGAAAGATAAATTCAAAAGCATGTTCCACTGAGCATTGACCAGTATTATATTTAAAATGATAAAAACAATAACATATAATGTAGGTAAATACTTATTACTGAACTTCCAGGTTGGTTTTTTAATAAATGCAAAATTTAGAGCAAATTTGAATGATGGAAAGGAATCAATGGTTATTTAGTGTTCATTGCATGTTCCCCATAATTTAATTTTTCATAGTGAACATATTTATGATTAGGTGGCTGAGTTAAGAGTTTGCTTGTTCATTTATCCTTCCCTCAGCCTAATTAAATTGGAATTCTAGGCTTTCTGCCTCCCAGATCCAAGGTTTAGCATTACATACCTCATATTAATGTCTCATAATTAGTATCTTTAGAACAAACCTTGTATGTTCTGCCATATATAATCTGGGCTATTGGTAAATCACTTTGGGTGAAATAGGTAACCAGTAAATATTTGATAAAAGTTTATAAATGGGAATCCAAAGGAGTTAAATAATCTGCCAGCCTCACATTGACCCTTTGCTTAGAAAAGAGTATAACTTATGCCAAATGACTGTGTATCTAAAACAATCGACAGTTGTTTGCTTTAGAAGAGAATGTGTTCAAGAGATAGGTGCTTTGTGATGCCTAATAGTTCATTAAATCGTAAACATACTAATTTTTTCCATTTTCCTTCAAACTTTTGAAGTTCCTAATTTTTCCATGATTAAGGAATATAAGACTGCTAACAAATTTGCTAGGGGTAGTTCTAGTTAGGCATGTTTCATTAGCTTGTTAACCAAACTGAAAATTGTTCTCCATTTATAAGCTCAACTCTGCATAACTTTCATAATGAGTTTCATTTTGTACAACAAACAGCTTCATCAGAAACATCCTCCAAGGACTTCCTTTTTTGGAAAGAAAAAAAGTAACAAAAAACAAATGGCAATGACAGAGCAATTGGCAATCAATGCATTTAATTAAAAGCCTTAATTTAATGATGTATGTTTGATTGTTGGGATTACTTAAGATCATAATCAGAAAAGAAACAAGAGTTTAGTACAAAGCAATTTGGTGTCCACTGAAGCAAAAATGATTTTCCAATCTATATTTCAGTGATTTTAAATGCAAAGTATGTTAATTTTCTGAAAATATTTATGCACTGTGTATAAAGATGGGTCTTATTTTAGGGGTACTCAGTTATGCCTGACATTAGTCTTTCTAGTAATATCTAGTAGCTCAGGGCCATTTAGACAGAAATGAAAAAAAAAATCTAATATAGAAAGGGAAGTGAAAAACTGCGCGCCCATGTGTGTGTGTGTGTGTGTGTGTGTGTGTGTGTGTGTGTGTGTGTCTTGCTGAGTACACACCTATGATAGCAGCCTTTTCAAGTACTGAGCATCTGTGGCCCTGAGACCGTCCTGGTCAGAGCACACTGACTCAGCCACCTCCCTTCAGCTCTTCTTGGTCTTTCCCTCCACAATAGATCACAGTTATCTTTGGCCTTTGCCTTTTCAACTGGCTGTGAAGTTTGAAATTCCCTAGTGCTGCATTTCAGTTTTATCTGGTTCCACTTAATTAGGGCAAGGAGTAGAGCTTAAGGTTAAATGAAGAATATTGTAAGATCAGTTCCTCCAATTAAAAACAAGTTCATTACACTCTTGGCTCAAAAGAGTACAAAGAAAAACAAAGAGAGAAAAGGAAGAAACAGAAATGGCTTGTGGAAGGTAGGAGGTGATATGCAAGGGTGCACTCTCTCCTGGGTGGATTTTTTAAAAAAGGAAAGAGAATTGCATTAAAGCTTTTTAAAGGTTGCCTACAACCTATGTTTTCAATTAAGTATCATTCCTGTTAGGAGAGGTTGTTTCAAGTTTACCATCCTATAGAAACTTCATACTACGAGTCTTTGTTTGGGTTCTTATTAAGTGATTCTGGAAGGACCTGCTTAACATTAGTTCTCTAGATTCCAGAAGGAACACTAAATCTGGAGGCTGCTGGTAATAGGCTCAAATACACAGTAGAGCTTCAAAGATAAGATGCTTTTGTGACCCGATTGTTGTGGTATAACAGGGAGTGCCATACATATTTACTCAGAGAAGCTAATATTACAATCCTGTGGCATCCAGTATAATTTAGATATTAAAAAACAGAAGAGTAGATAAAAAATACAATATAAGTTATCATTTGAATATTATATGTTAGGATTCCTTAAGCATGTTAGATACATATTAACCAACCAGATGAATACAGTAATTGGCTGCAGATACATTTGAGGAGATGAAACAAAGCTCATACACTTCATGTTATACAGAAAGAAATAAGGCATGAAAACAAAACCAAAACAACAACAAAAGACCCACTTTGGACAGCAACCAAGGATACAGCACAAATAAGTTGGGAAGTTTCTTTGGTCATGGTCACATAGTTTATCAGACATCTCCTCTGAACTCTAGACTCAGAAACTCCAGAATTTACATAGGATAACTTACAAATATTCTACCTTAACATCTCCATTAGAAAGAGGATTCAAGATGGTAAATTAGAGGCATACAGCATTGGTCTGCTCTTCCACAAAATATAACCCAAACATTAGGTGTGTATAGCTGCTTTTTGAGGTGTTTGGCTATAGGAGAGCACTGAAGTTCATCAAAAGAAAGAGACCTGGAGAAACAGAGTCTTTGGATAATGGAATAGTGGGAGAAGCAGCATCCCAGTAGTGATTGCACAGTAGCATGGAAAGGAGATGGGGGATTATCCCTAGGGGAGATAAAGAGGGAGAGTTCTAGAGAGTATATTAGCAAAATATCCTGCTACCATGTAGACAAATAGAATAAATGAATGAGAGACCTCAGACCTGCATTACAAGATGGGTCTAGAGAGTTCTCTCCACAACCCAGTATATTGCTATGGCACTATCAGGGAAGCCATCCTTGGAAGGATCAGATTGTCTGAGTTTACTGCCCTGAGGGTCAGAGGGCCCTGCATTTTCCTGCCTTGAGGATCTGCACAATCTCACTGCACTGGTTCAGCAAGCAGCTGCCTCACAAATCACTTTGGCAAATCATTCTGACAAACATGCTGAGAATTCTATGCAGCAGGAAACCAGGTTGGGACTATGAAGGGGGATAGAAAACGTTTCCCATTTAAACTGGTGGATTTGGAAACCTATCAATCTCTAGAGGAGCGAACATGTATGTTTGATTTTGCAAAGGAGGCAAGTCTGGGTGCACTAGGACTGTGGGCAGCAGACATAAAACCTGCCTCACCCTCAGTGAAGATCTTTTTAGCTCCACTGTTTCTCCCCACCAGAGGGAGTGTGCAGGAACCTGGAGAACCGGCATTTCCATGACCATCTGAGCAGTATAAAAACCTCTAGAAATAATATTTGCTAATTAATGATGGTGGAATGTGATGATCATTATTATCCAAAGAACAGGTATGAAGACATGAATTGGTGTGAATATACTATATGTATACAACCAGAGATATTAAAAATTCTGCTTTATATATGTAATAAGAATTGTAATGCACTCCACTGTCATATTAAAAAAAAAAAAAGAATCTTTGCTTAGGAAGCTTCATTTTCTGCACTAGTTGAATGATATACTTCAGTGTTGGCATTTCCCCCATCCTAGAAGTGTGCAGCTCCAAAACCTATGAACAGAATCTTTGCTTGGGGAGTTCCTCATTATGGGCTAGGTTGTTCCAGAGAAGAAACCAGAGAAAACCCAGAGAAGATATGAACACCACAGACTGAGGTAATCCACTCTGTCTCCCTCACTAAAATACTTCTGTGGAAAAGAAAATTTTATGTATTATTTTTAATATTTTGGTTATCATTGATTTTTGCTGTTTTTCTTCTTTTCTCTCTTATTAATTTTTTATTTATTTTTTTTTAACTTTTTCTCACCCTCTAAAACTTTTCTCAGGTCCTTTCCTTTTGATAATTTGAATCTTACTTATTTTATCTCTTTTTGTTAATCCTCTATATTCTCACTCTCTTTTTCTTTGGGGTGTTGTTGCTATTCTTGTTTTGTTGCTCTGATTTTACCTTTTGTGTATTTTCATATGGGAGGAGATGGAGGCTGGGCCATCACACATTTTGTGTGGGTACTCCATCACTGAGCTATACTCCCAGCCCAGTCAAGAGGAGTTAAATGTAGCTCAGCCCTGACCTGCTGGAACTTTGGCAGGTACTTCCACTTAAAGAACAGGAGAACATTTCTTCCACTTGTATTATTCTTCTCTTACCACTTGAATCAAACTGTGAAATATGATATATTAAGAACTATGTAATGTTTTGAACGACCAACAATAAAAAAAAAGAACAGGAGAACAAAAACCCCAACTGATATCCCTTTCCCTAGTGGGCACAGATAAGGGGATCTGATATTTTACTCCTTGTCAGTCATTCCAACAGTAAGAGAAGAAAAAAAAATCTAATTGTTGTGGGCACTGCACAGGAGTACTCAGAATTGGTTGCTTCTGTAATGTTAGAGCAAACATTTCTAGCAAGAATGGATGTGAATGCCACAGAGAGGGATCTGTGCCATTCCTGGGTATGCAAAGGTAATGAAGTTAGCCTACAGAAGAAATGCCTCTGTGCTGGTATTTATTGCAGCACCATTCACAATAGCCAAGTTATAGAATAAACTTAGGGGCTCTTAGATGAATGAATAAAGAAAATATGGTCTATATACACAATGGATTATTATTCAGCCATAAAGAACAAATTCCTGCCATTTGAAGGAAAATGAATGGTGCTGGAGCACATTTTGATAAGCAAAATAAGCCAGTCAAGAAGAAAAAGTAAGCCATGTTTTCTCTCTTATATGGAATTTGAAAACAAATTAAGATCACCTGAAATTAATTATGAGAGGGACTTTTAGGAACTGGGAAGGAGGCAGGTGGAAGGAGTAAGGGAGGGAGAGTGGGATGGCTAAAAGAAAGTGTGGGTATGGTCAATGTATGATATATGCATTTATGGAAGGTCACAGTGAAACCTATTATTTTATGTAAATAATGCATATTGTTTAAAATTTGGTCAGTAAAGTAACTTAGTTTCTTTGTACATCTGGAAACTATCTAGAACATTGAGATAATATGCACCTTTAATAAATATTATATATGTTCTTTGATAAACTTGCATATTTTTAAAGAAAGGAAACATAAAGTATGTGAAAAAAATGTATAATTGCACATTAACAAAAATATTTTACTTTTACAAAATATTTTAATTTCCAAAGCTAAATTCTTGAACCTTCTCACTTCCCTACTAGAATATCTGTTGTTGTATTATGGTATATTTGATTGCTTAAATTGGAAACTTCAAAGTCATCCTTGAGTTCTTGAGAAGCAATCAGTCTACTCAACTTATGTAGGCCTTAACAGTCCTGTCAATTTACTACAAACCATATCTGGAACCAGTTCATCTCTCTTTACCTCCCCTGTGCCTATTCTAGTCTAAATCATCATTAGCTCTGAATTTTAATACACCTGCAGCCTTCTCACTGGACTTTCCGTTTTCTTTTCCATTGCCCACTTATAGTTCAGTCTCCTTAGGGCACCCAGAGTGAGTTTTTGAAAATGTAGTTTTGATAATTCCCTGCCCCACCCCCATCAGTACACCTTAATACCGTCTTTTTACACTTAGTATAAAATAAGAACTTTTTATTGCTGTTTTCTATGAAATTCATCCAGGTCCCCACCAACCCCTTTTCATACCAATCTCCTTTCTTTCTTTTGCTATTCAGAGTATCAAATCTTCCTTTTCCCAGATCATTCTACACATCTCACTTTGTATGTGTGTGTTCCTTCTCTGAAATACTTTCCTACTACCCTTCATGTGACTGACTCATCTTCCTTTAAGTCTTACTTTAAAGGTTGTATCCTCTGCCAGGCTTTCTGTGGCAATCTGCACCTCCCTTTAATCTAAATTGGATCCACCATCCCACCCTATCCCCCATAAGCACTTAGAGAACTGTGCATAATTGCTTTTATTGTTGTCTTCTCAGTAATTATCACAACCTGTAATTACCAATTTATTTAATTTACTCAGTTACATTATTTCTATTCCCCACTAGAGTAAAAGCTCTTTGACTGTTAGGACCACATCTGCCTTACTTACCACTATGTAGCTGAGCCTTGGGAAGAGCCATCATATCTTAATCTCTAAAATGCAACTGATTTCATGATGAACTGTTAATTTATGTACGATTACATAGAAAAGATGTTAGCAAATAAAGTCCAATACAATTCTTTCTTATCACTTAGAACTTTCTCCTATATATTGCCAAAGCCTTTTAATATCAGACTTATTTGGACAGTAATTTTTACCAGGTCATTCCTGTTCGCATGTAAAAAAAAAAAAATACAAAACGATTGAAATAAATAGTTTAAGGAATTCTTACAATGCAAATCTAATCCAATGTCATTTTTCAACTACCCATTTTATCGTCTGTGTTGTTGGGAGGATTCGTGTTTAGGTTTTATGAAAAGAGACTTCCAATATAGTTTCTGGGATATTCTTCGACACTGTTGGCAATCTCCTTAACAATAATGCTGCTAATTTCGTGATCTTTCCAGATGGTAGTATCACAACATTTTCATGTAATAAATCCTATTAAGTCCTATTTCCTCTTCAAATATTCCTTAAGTGAATGGCTCAAATGTTAAAACATTGATTTGGTTCCTTAATGCCACTGGAAATAACAAATAAGTTTGCAGATGCACAGAGGATGACTGTTATGACTGCCTTTCAGCTATCAGTAACTATAACATGCACCCTGTTTAAGTGGCATCATAATATGAAAGAAGCGTTCACCTTAGAAATAGATGAAATAAAGTATAAAATAGCTGATGACTGCTCTTTCTTTTTCTTAGTCTTTACATAGCTCTTTCCTGTCATCATTCAGTTCTAAGTTTGGAAGTTATGATCTCAGAGACGCCTTCCCTAACAATCCTGGTTACTTAAACCAACCCAGCACCTTCTCACTTGCTCTGCAACAATCACTTTCTGTAAAATCATGCTGTTTTATTTTTTTCCTACTTCCTAGCTATTTACCTGATGTTTTCCTTTTTTTTTTGACTATCTGTGGATTTTTTCATTTTAAAATTAATAATAACATTTAAAAAACTTCTTTACTGTATGTCTGTGTCCTCTAGAATATTCATCTAAAGAGAACAGGGTCATTTTCTCTCTCATTCACTGACAGATATGAATTTGTTCAATGGATGGTTGGGTGAAGAGATGGATGGGTTTCTTAACTTTATTTTCAGACCCACTCTGTTTGGCTTTGTTATTGGTTTTGATCTTTCCCTTCTTTTTTCAATCTTGAGAACAAGACTTTCTGTCTACGCTCAGATTATACTTTTGGCTCACCTGATGCTGCTCAGGTCTGGCATTCTAAGCTGCTACTTTCATGGACTAAGGGGATCATATGGGCCAGCAAGAAAGATTTCCTTCTCAGATACATAAATATAGGTTGATTAATGATATGAAAAAAAACAGTTCTAAATAAAATAAATTAGTGCCACAACTCCAGTTCAATCAACATTTGCTTGTTATAACAGGAATTGATCTTAATAATAGCAGAAAGTGATAATATTTATAAGGAAGTTAAATATTCATAAAGATACAACAATATTATTATTTAAAAAGTTTGATAGTATGCTTCACCTATATCCAATAGAAATGGAAAATATTGGTTATGTTTAAAGCATATTTATATTCAAATGTTTTGTTACTCATTTGCTTAAAAATATACATTGGGATAGATTAGAGAAAGTAATCTGTAATTTTTTTTTTATTATTTAAGTTATTTTGTATTGCCATTGGATTATTCCTAAACATTGAAATGTAATTCAAAATATGTTTTTTCAGCAGCTCTCTATACTGTATTATACTCTGTCGTTCAAAGGATCTATACATGAGATGATAAATAAGACTATCACCTGGCAAGTAGAAAAAAAAAAATCCCACCATTCTGTAGTCATAAAAGCTTGGGCTGAGTCTGTTCAGAATTATAGCCAGAACACTAAAAGAAGTCAGAGCTCCCCAAACATGCCAACAGCCTGCTAATAGCCGCTACTGGCTTTTTGTTTTCCAAGTGATTTAAAAGTGCTTACCACATACAGATGAGGAGTTTTGTGGACTATAATGGCAAACTCTTCTTACAGTATTCTGGTCAAAGTGGAAGTGTGCCATGCTAATGCATTTGTGTTAAAATTGGAGGTTTTTCAATTTTCCAATTACAAAAAAAAAAAATTGTATGTCAGGGCAATAAAGAACATGTAGTGAAATTCACTATCTTTTTGCATTTTTCTGCATGAATAGACACTCTTGTTAATATTCTTGAGATCTATCATGCAGCATAGGAAGAAGGATGGTTCTTACATTGGTTCAATTTTAGGAATGAAAACAAAAGTATTTAACAAATATAAAACTTGCTTTGCTAAATACTTTTTAAGGTGAAGTCCTATTGTATTACGGAAGGGTTTAATAACAAATCTATCATGCTCTCAGATGTGCATTGAACCAAAAGGGCTGTTTTAGATTCTGACATATTTGGCTACATTCTTTATTAATTAATTGCCTCTAATGTGATCCTAGATTAAATGACATCTTCATGCCAGTGCTTACGTCAATTGCATTTTTAAAATACAATAGTAATTTTTGCCATATTTTTGCCTTTTTTTGCCACAGTAATGATTTAGGACCAAACTTAAGGCAAAGTTACAATTTAATAAATACACACACACACACACACACACACACTAACACTAACACATACACACACATCCTAAATGAAATGGAATAGTCCTGCACAATTAAAAAAATTTTAAAAATACTAATGATTATTTAAAATGTTATGTATTTTATAGGGAGATTTTGCAGAATAGGTATTATTTTCTGGGACTGTGATCAATGGATTTGGCAGAGTTCATGGCATTTTTCTTTGCAGTATATGAAAGTATGTCTACATATTGAATTGCCTGCCTCGGCCCTATTCCAGCTACTTTCTGAAATCTGTTTATCACAGACCATGCATGGAAATGGAACCATAAACAACTTCTCACTTCTGAGGAACTAGAACACTAATCACTTTTATAATATGCCTGATAAAATGTAATATCTAAATGTTGTGGTTTAAAAAGATAAAAAAATGTGCTAATCCTTCCTGTGGTCAGTGACCATTTTAAAATTTTCCATTTCAAGAGCTCCAAAGGGTAAATACCATGGCATTAAATAAAAACCCTGTGTGTTCATGAACATATTACTAGAGTTATTTTCTGCTTCTTCCATCAGTGTTTTGATCTTATTCATTTTTTTTTAATTTAAATGACTATTTTTTTGTAACCATTTTCCTGGGATGATTGTGAACTTATCCTTGAAAGGTATCATCAATTCTATAATTTGGGGGAGAGTATTTGTATTGAATTTTATATGGAGCTTGAAGCCTTTTTAAAATAACATCTCTTTTCAAAATGGAAATGATTTGAAAAAAATCTAGGTTTAAACTTTATTGAGTAAATCAAAATCTCTCTCATTAAGGCCCAGACATTGTGCCAAGAGTATGGCATTACACTTCATTTGAAACTCATAAAAATAGTACATTTCAAGTACACACAATTCACAAATGAGGAACATGAAATGTAGAAATGTGAAGCAATATTCTCAATAGTATTCCAAATGGTTAATTCAGATTTTGAACCCATGAAATCCGGCTCCAGAGTGAGTATGTGCTTAACCTCCATACTATTGGAAGAGTATCTGAATAATAAAACTCTTTGTAAGTAGTTAGTTTTTAATCTTTGTAGTCCGTTTTGAGGCGTGGTACCATAGGAGACTGGGAATGGAAAACGAAGAACATGGAAAAGTGGGAGTAAAATGTGTTTCTTTCATTTCCTCCTCACAGAGGAAGGAAAGGCATGGGAAACAGGATCAGTCCTACTATGTTTCCAGAGGAAATGCATGGAAGATGGATATAGTGACTACCATCTCAAACCTAATATTCAATATTACCAAGTGATATTAAAACATGTTTTTCAAGATCTCTAGAGTTAAATTTTATGTAAATGAGCCTTCTGACTTTAAACTTCAGTACACTACAACATGAATAAAGATCTTTTCACTTTAAGAGACATATGACTTAGAAGGGGTACAGAGCAGTTGATACTGGAAACTGAGTACCTAAGACATTCTGACTTCTAGTCTAATTGTATTCTAGTCTAATTTGTTCAAAACAAATTTAAATGTTTTACTGCTTATATTTCTTTGCCCGTTTTCTTACTAATACTTGATATAAATAATATCTTCAATTGTATAAATCAGGTATATTTTACTTTTCAAAAGAGAGCTCAGAAGCTAAAATAAATTAACTTATTTTCTGACCCGCCTGAAACCTTTCTCATTTGCTACCTAAGCTCCACCTGTACTGCTACCTGTTTTAAAATTACGACTTTCTTCCAAGCTAGAGAATGCAGGGTCAGCTTCAATCCATCCATTGACTTCAACTTGAATTTCCAAGTTCTGTCAGGTTGGTGTATGCTTTTACTTGAAAAACTTTAAAGCATTCAAGATTTAATAAATTAATATGTGTAAAGTATGTAAGTACTGATTTTGGAATTGAGAAGTTTCAAAAAACACTTACAAAGATATAATTTTAATATTACTATTACTGTTTATGATTTTTAAGATACTAAGTAAAAATCTTCACACATTAAGATTTACATTATGGTTGTGTTCAATCCTAGGGTTTCATTTACTTCAACTGGAAAAGGACAGAGAGAATAGAATTCCAAAGAGAAGTTGTCTTCTGTTTAAAAATAAAACAATGTTGCAATATTTGTATAGAAAGTATCATTAAAAGTCCCCCATGTCAATGCATAATTTCATGCTTTTCTAACATTTCTAACATTGGCTTAATTCCAGGCGTATTATGCATGCATTTTCCTTTTGGATTTTTTTGGTTCATTATTTATCTTTCGGTTTGGCCTGCCCAGGTTACGTTTACATAGTTTTTTTTAAAAATTTCTTTTTTTAAAATTATTTCATGTCTTCTTATGTCATTTATAAAATTCCATTTCTTAGCCTCGAGTCTTTCACTTTTCCTTTTTTTTTCATTTATGATTTGATTTTTTTCCTTTTTTTATATCTTGTTCAACTATTTTCTGTTGTTTTGTCTTAGCTACTTTTTCTACTAACTTTTTTCTAATTTTATATGCTTAATTTGATAGCCAAGCAAAATCTATTTTTGCTTATTTTCTTAATATTAGAGATCATCAAACTCAATTTCTTCATTTTTCACATAAAAAAGACCCATATATGAAAGACATGGTACCAGATAGTTGGAATAAGTAATGCCTGGGTCCCCATTTGGTGACAATTTTGTTGTACTATGCATTATTTTATTAATTTTAATATTTTTAATTTCAGTATTTTTGAAAGCATGTATTGATTGCTCCCCAAATTCCACATCCTGCATTTAATATTTTATTTAGATATTCTTATTTATTCCTCACAACTTCATGAGATCTGATTACTCTCATATTTTTAGATACAAAACTGCAAATTAGGCTCAAAGGCAGAGATTTAATTGTAAAATATTTTTCTAGTTGTTTTCATTTTTACCATGTAGTTGCATTTTATCCTCTACATTATTTTATTTTCATTTTACATTGGTGTTTATACATCATTTAAAGAGATACCAATGTTTAAGAAAATACAACAAAATATTAATATGCTGTTATGAATAGTAGCTAAATGAAGATGTGCATTGTTTCATCAGAGATATTAAACCAATTTAAAAGAATTTTCATGGGTTCTTCATATTACCATTCAATTTCATTTTACAATGCATTGTAGAATGTGTACAAAATACAGACAGCAAACTGCAGATATTTCTTAACCTATATAAGTCATTTTCTAGCAAAAACATGTAGTTGGTAATCTATGACAAAAAATGTATTTTGTTCTCATAAACATTGATGCTGCAGGCAATGATGTTCACAAACAGGGATGATGGTTATTACCCAGAAATCATTCAATTTGTCTGACAATATTTTGTTTTGCCAAGTAATAAAATAAGATAGTCACATTACTTTGAGTAAAAGAGTTTGTTTTGAGCAGGATAAAAGATGTGACAATATAGACCTATTATTCTCTTATGAAATAATTTTTTAACTCATTTTGTGTTATATAGGTTCAATGCGGTTTACATCTAGGTAATAGCAAGTGGTTTTAACAATTATGGAACTAACAGTCATGTATTTTGAAGTATGGTGAAAAGGGTCAACCTGTTATAACTTTATGGAAAAGCAGAATCAGTCTATCGGCTAATCACTTGCAGAAATGACCAGTTAAATTCATTAAAGGGAATTTACATAGAAGAATTGTCCAGGCTTTGGAAGCATATTAATTATGAGTTAAATTTAGAATTTTGTTTTGGTTTATCTGAGTTATCTTCTTCTCCTGTAGAATATTATAATGGAAAAGTAATGGGAACACCATACACAAACACATAAATACATAAATGTGTATGAATATACATGTCTGAATAATCATAATCTAATGATAATGGGAAAATAAAAGAAATTTAAAAACTATAAATCCAACCAATAAGACTTTTGCATTCCTCATTGCTAGGAAATATTTGTCAAAGAAGACAGTGGAAAAGTTGTGTTTTCCAAGTAACTTGTGGATATTTATTGCCCAGAATATCCCACAGTACAAATGCATTGGATACTCTCACAAAATAAGCATGTGCGAGCATCAGCATTCAGGGAAATAGCTCACTTGTTTGCAATATTCTAGTAGCTTACATGAGATATAACCTTATATTTTAATATTCCATATGGTAGTCTTTAAGTTAGAGATTAGAAAAAAGTTTACAAATATTCATTTGTATTAGCTGAGAAATATATTTTTATCTAATTTTAAAAATATATTAATTTTCAATTTCTAATGCTATTATTTTATAATGGTCTAAATAAGAGACTGGGTCTATACTGTTATGTGCGCCTGGACACTCTTCATACACAGAGAAATAGATGTATTTGTGTTGGTATAACAATTGCCTCTGCATTTTTATCACTTATTGGCGAGAACAATTTGGTACAAAGCAATAATAAAACGGAATGTAATCAAATGTCACTATGGTCGGTTATACTGCAGTAATGTCAGATAAGAATAATAGGTTTCATAAAATGCTGGGCGAATCTGGGAACAACCTGATTCTGATGGTGTTCAGATTCATGACTCAATAAAATGTATTCATATACATTTGGTATATACACACTGATATGCAATAAGCTACATCTGTGATTTTATTTAATTATATAGATTTTTTTCCACTGTGGATTATTGAAGGTCTTTATTAAGGAAGATTTTGTGAGCCAAAATTCCTCCATAGATTTGAAATCCCAAGTATAATAATAAGGAGAAAATCTATTTAATAGTTTTCCATTCTGAGGTCCTTTGCCAGAGGAGGAAAAAGAACTGATACCATGCCCTATTTGTAGTCACAAGATTTTTTAAAGGTATGTTAATATCATAAAAAATAACGGATTGTATGTTACAAAGGATCACTATTGTCACCTTCTGAAATGTTTATGTTTTTGTTACGTATTTGTTTGTTTGTGTTTATGTTAAGGCAGCCAAGCTGTCCTTAACCTCCATGGTCCATTGAGAATTGCAGAATGTGTGTCCTAGGGTCCTGTCTTGTGAAACCCTAATTCCTTCTTTCTTTTGTGCTGTTAAAAGTAATAAACTGTATATTTGAAGAAGATACCTAAATATATTGTTTTCGGTCTTCATGTTAGAAATGAAGATGCATGGATTTAGAACATAAATTTCTCTATGAAGTTTCAGTGAGTGATATGTAAAAATTAAATAAATATGTGCAAAATAAAATATACCATATAACTTTTTGCATAAGGGTTCAATTATTCCAAGAAGATTTTTTTTCACTTAAACTCCCAAACTCAAAGACCTATCAAATCTAAGTCAATTGTATTCATGTGCCAACTGGAATGATGAAGACTTGTTTTTTTTTTTTTAGTTGTAGATGGACACAATATCTTTATTTATTTATTTCTATGTGGTGCTGGGAATCGAACCCAGTGCCTCCTACATGCAAGGCAGGTGCTGTACCACTGAGCTACAGCCCCAGCCCAAAGACTTGTGTTTTGTAAGTTCTAGAAAGGAAACTTTATTTAAGCCTCTAAAATTTAATTTAAAAAATAAGTGTTGTTCGACCAAACAGAATTACTTCTGACTCGTTGGTTCTTCGATATTTCACTTTTGATAGAGTTCCATAGTATTTAGCACCAAAACTATAAACCTAAATATCCAAGTGGAAAGAAAGAGAGTCTGGACTCTGTATGGTAGAATTAAGAATACTAAAATAAGAATTTGATATTCTTCTAAGGCAAAAAATATATAAATTACTGTCCTATTCTGGAATTTTATAAGTCTATACAGCCTCTAGCATTCTGGTTATATTACGGACTTGTAACACAGGGAAAAAAATCAAGATGAAAGCTATGCTATGTATTCAATACCTATTTCATCATAGTGGAATGGACCCAGGAACGTGGGGAAAATTAATTTCTGTCTGAAGAAAATGCATAAACATCACTAGCTGATCTAGTCAAATCTTCAAATGTCACCCAGATTCTGAAGATTCCCAGTTGCATTTCTTAGCTTAAACTCTTCACTGTATACAGGCTCATATAGTAGTCAGCTGCCCAGTCATTATCTTTGTCTTAGATGTTATATTTGGTGTAGGCACAAATGAAATTGCTATTTAAAAAGAACTAAAATAGGGGCTGGGGTTGTGGCCCTGCGACAGGACGCTCACCTAGCATGTGTGGGATGCTGGGTTCAATCTTCAGCACTACATAAAAATAAAATAAAGGTATTGTGTCCAACTACAACTAAAACAAAATATTTTTTAAAAAATTATTAAAAATGACCTGAAATATATTGACTTAAGCAATATACCATTTTTAGAGAGAAATGAAGTACATGGATTTAGCTTATATTATTTCCCTGTGAAGTTTCAGTGGCTAATGTGTACAAATTATATAGATATCTGCAAGATAAAACATACCGTGTACCTTTTGGCATAAAGGTCTTATTCTTCTAAGAAGAAACGTTTTTAACTTAAACCTCCAAACTCAAATATCTAACTGAACCAAATGAATTGGTTGCACAGCCCTGTGATCTTAGGCATTTAGTGGCAGGCACAGAATAAAGGTCAAAAGAACTCCCATATAATTATTTTAAGATCACAGTCTGAACTAGTGCACATCTCTTTCTTTGTACTCATAGAGCAAAACTAAACCACATAGCCATGCCAAGCTTCAAGAGAGGCCAAGAAACGTACTCAGTTTAAACTCAGGGAATCTTTTGTTAAAAGAAAAGAGAATAAATACTGATGGATACTATTACAGTCTGATAACAGATTTCCCACAAGTATCTACAAGCTTAACAGGTCCCAAAATAGAGCTTTTGATGTTTTCCTTCAAAAGATGTTTTCTCTATAGTTTGTTCTATTTATGTGAATGTGAGCCACGTTTTTCCAATTATTTGTGATAAAAATCTAATGTCATTTAGGCTTTTTACCCCCTTTCCCCCTTGACTTCAAATTTTTTCCATCAGTAAATTTTGCCATCTTTTCACTTAAAAATATATCCATAATTCTACATGTCTCTTCACCTCTTCTGCTTCCACCAAAATTTCTCATATGGATTATTACAATTACTCAAACTGGTCTTCCTACTTCATAACTTACAACCTTGTCTTGCAACAGTATTTTTTTCACACAACAATCAAAGTGCTGCTTTTCCAATCATGATACTCTTCTACCCAAATATCTGCTTGAAGCAACCCACAGACCTGAAGTGTTCTTCCTTTCCTCATTCTTCAATCCTGCCCATCTGTCTCTCTCACTCCATTTCCTATATTCTCTTTCCTCTAGACTGTTCCCCTAGCACAGCAAAAGCAATTCCTGCTAGGACTCTTTGAGTTCTTTTTGCTCAAACTTATCCCCCAATCTTGGCTTTCTCTTTTTCTCTTCCTTCAAATTGCTTTCCAGATATCACCGTTTCAAAGAGATGTTCTCTGATCCTGATCATTACATATAAAATACATACATATCAGTGATTGTCTTTTTCCTTTCTCTTATTTATTACTTTTCATAAAATATAATGTTAAGTATGTATAAATGTATTAAAAATTCTTTCCAATATTAAAAGGCATGGAAAATAGAAGTTGTTTCTCATTAACTAGTGAGAGGTAGGTGGTTGTTAGAATAAAGCCCCTCAGAATAGCCATGTATCACCCATGGAACCTGTGGATGGTGATATGGCAAAGATGGATCATCGTTGTAGATGGAATCATTTGCTAATCAGCTGACTTCAAAATAGGGAGATTATCCTAGATTTCTGATTGGCCTATGGGATTCATAGAGTTCTTCAAAGTATCAGGGGATTTAGAAGATGAGAACTGAGACAGGGCAGCATGAGAAGGATCTGGACCATTTTGCTGGCATTGAAGGTGAAAGAAGAGACTGCAAGCCAAGAAATGCAGATGACCTTTAGAAGCTGAAAGAAACAAGTGAACATATTTCCCTCCAGAATCTGCAGGAAGAATACAACCCTGCTGATATCTTGGTTTTAGCCCAAAGACCCATTTCAGACTTGTGTTCTCTATAACTCTAAGACAATGCGTATTTGTGTTTTAAGCCAAGTTTGGGATTGACAACCAAGTCTTTTACTGTGATATAAAAAGGAGTTTTGAGAACTACCCTTTTTCTAGTGATTCTATAGTATAATTAATAATTTTCCTATTTAGTGTTATTTAAAATTCTAGCAAAATAAATGGATTATTAACTGAAAATTAATTGAAAAATTTGCTTCTGTGAATTCATGTAAGCTTTCTAATTAAATAAATCATATTGTGTTTTTTATTTTTCAAATATACTATTAACCATCTATATAATAATAATAGTTATTATTATTATTATTATAGTATAGTAATCAGCATTTATTTGGTACTATAAGCCAGGCACTGTGCTGTTTTACATGCATATAATGTGTTTATACATAATTCTAATAACAAGATTTTGTGGTAAGCACTGCATTTAAATTTTATAAAATAAGAAAACTGAGGCACACAAATTATATAAGTTCTTCAAGGTCCAATAACTACTATGTATTTTGGAGAAATAATTCTCTCTGCAAGTTTCAGCCTGGATCAGTGTCAATATATGCTTTAAAATCTTGGATAGTTATGAATTAAACAATCATAAGGACATGGAAGCTAGTGTTTAAGCATTTATATGAGCTCATTACTTTTTGAGATTTCCATGTTACAGTCTTGTGTTTTGTACATTACAAGGGCTGGTTTATACTGTGCTCTGTATGCATGTCCACGTGAGAATGTGGTGTTTATGTGTTGCCTTCACAGCTGATGAGCATGCACCTGCCTCAGCTGGGATCCAACTAAACCCCTCTATTAGTGCATATTATGTTGGATACTTGGAACTGTATTTATTTGCCTTTGACATTAAGGGCTGACCCTAATATTGCTTTATCTTTAAGCAGCCAATCTTTTCAGAACATTCTTCCTATAGCACTATATTTAGCTAATAATTTGATGTGCTGTCATTTTATCCTTCCAACTAGTTTTCAGTTTTTAGCTATTTGAAATCTGTAAGATATAATGAAATATAATAGTAGGAAAATGTTCCAGAGATACAGGAACAATAACATTTATTTTATTTTATTGTTAAACCTAGTGCTTCATACAACCAAGAAGATGAAATGAGTTTTAATTAACAGTGGTATTTTCTTTTTTGTATAATGAATGCAATGCGGCAAAAACAGACATTTAACACACGTCTCTTTCTCAATATATTATTTAGGAGATGAACTAAATTTGTGCCCCAAAGAAATAAAAAAAAATATGGCTCTGGATTGAGTTTTTCTTTTGAAAAATAGTCAATAACCTACACATTTCTTGAGTACCCATCTCAATAGAAATAATATATGAGATTTAAACTGTTAATTCAAGTACATGGAGGGTATTTAGAAAACCAACCACAATTCTGCACACTAATGAAAGTCACAGCATTTTAAAATCATGTATATGATTCTCATTAATTGCTGTTCCTCTCAAAGTGAGATTTTTCTTGCAATTTGTTTGTTTAATTTTGCTTACGTTCTTCTTTGCCTGCCTCAAGATAATTTTCCAGGCATTAAGGCAAGCTGATCAAATTTGGTAAATTACTATGGGACATTAAGATGAACCTTCATTCAATATGATGTTCAATTTCCCTTTCTGAAAAAAAAAAGTTGTAAACACATTTAATTTTCATGCTTTTAATTAATCACACAATGAGTAACTATTGAGATTAGTATTGATTACTATTCAAGTAATGCTTTTGGAACTACAGTGATAATTTTTTATATTTATGTTTTTGGTTGTAGTTGGACACAACACCTTTATTTTATTTATGTATTTTTATGTGGTGTTGAGAATCAAACCCAGGGCCTTGCATGTGCTAGGCAAGCGCTCTACCGCTGAGCCACAACCCCAGCCTGAGTGATAATATATATGTGACACTTAGGCATCAGATTGATTGGAATGAATGGAAAGAAAATTTTGATGCATTTGGAGGTAAAGAGAGTTATTTTAAATTTGTTTCAATAAACAGTAAAGGAATAGTGAACAAAATGCAATAGAAGGTTTTATATGAGACATTCAGGGGGAAAGTTCAACAGAATTAATTTTTAATATTATCCAGAGAAATATGATGTGTGGATTCAGATTACAGGAATAACTTTCACTAAGTGAATGCTTTTAGTTTTCGTAAAAAACAGGAATTAAGATATATTTTAAGTAATAAAATGATATCCTCTGAGTAGTTATCAGAGAAAGTTGCTTCTCTCTGTTCCTCTTATTTCTAGCTGTTTTATTATTACAGATTACAATATATAACTGTAAGATATGATGTTTATAGTACAAAATACTCTGATAATATACCAAAGGAAAATTACTCCTTTTTAAGGCTTTATTTATTAGCCAGTAAATCTTCATTTTGGTACGTGGTTCACACGAGTTGCCCAAAATAAATTTTCCAAAGGAAAGGAAGAAGGGAGAAATCAAAACACTTTCTAGAAAGATAATTTCTTTTCAATAGCAGTTTTTCTCATGTACAAGCAGAAAAGATACTTAGTTTAAACTGATACATTTAAATTACTGTCTTATCATTTAATATATTTTAGTTGTTTGCTGGCAATAAATACTCTCCACTACATTATCTAGTATGAAATACAGATATTCCACCATTATATATCACATATACCAGAAATAGTATTTATTTTTTAATTTGCTTAAATGTTTGGTGTCATAAATAAATTCCTCATAAAATATCATTATACTTTTCCTTTAGAGGAATTTTCAATTTAGTAAATTTGTAACTTAATAAAAATTTTACCCACTGCTTTTTTTGTACATTATTGTTTAAACAAAACAATGAACTAATTATAATTCCTGTCTTCAAGGAAGCATATGTAGTCCAATGAAGAGATCAAATACTTAAACAAATTACAGAAAGAAGCAAAGAAATACAGCTAAGAATAGGCATTTGATGTTTATACGAATAGGAAGGTTGTGAAGTTTTTCAGTAATATACTTCTTGAATCCCAAAATATAAGAAAAATGGCTTAAAATTGAACATAAATGTGGTACATAATGTCTAACAAAGCCAAACAATAATCAGTACCTATACAACCATGCCCAAATGGTTGCATTTCTATAAAGAAATTATAAAAAATTGAATACTCTGTACTGTTGATATAAATGCAAAAGTTCCTGTTTTCTCTGCTATTAGAAGGGATGCTTGTGGATACAGCATCCTTTATTCTTTGAGTGCCAACATCTACTGGAGTTTTCATATCAAGGATGATAAAATACAGAAAAAGTTATTAGGCTGTCATTTTTCTTTGACAATTCCAAAAGTGCCAGATGTGTACATAGTAATAAATACTCCAGTTACATGTGATGCCTCGGCCTCTGAGATGATGATGTTGGAAAACAGCACAGATGGTTCCTTGCAATGGGATAAACATGTGCAAGTGGTGGGGTGGCCACGGAGAAAAGCACAATTATGGCAGAGTTATCCTTTGGTAGTCATTGGATGAGAAATTTCCCCAGGTGGATAATGCTTACAGAAGGACATTTGGAGCACTCCTTCAGGTTACCTCCACAGGCTCTGACAGCAGGTCACTGACTGTTCCTGCCAGGATCAGCTCTTGCACGCAGAGCAACACCACACACCTGTCATGCTTCCAAAAGGGGTCTCAGGCATTTACTTACCAGACAATCTTTTCTGTATCACAGAGAAGTGCCCATTCATTGAATGCAGCAGTTCTCTATTTAAGAACAGAGCAAAAGCCATTAGAGGTGAATAAAATGAGTTTCAGGATAGTTAAGTGGCATCCTCAAGACTATAGGACTAGTAAAAAGCAGAAGTAAGGCACATGCTCTGGGCTTCCGGCAAGGAAAACATGATCCTTACACTGTTAGAATAGCTTGTTATATCATTTATCATTCCCTCCAACGGCTAGTCCAAATGAAAGAAAAATAAGAAATGAATGCATATTTATTTAAAGACAATTTTATTTTATTATATATAATATTGTAAAGTCAAGCTGAGATGATGATTGATTTTTAATAACCATTTTTCCTTTCCCTAGCCACAGGAGAAAAAGTAAATTTGACAACCCTAAGCATAGAATATACACATGCAGCATTAAGCCATTATAGTTTAAGTTTGAGATGTTGGCTTGGAAATATTTTTGAATTCCTAATATAAAACATTGAAATGGAAGAGATAGCAGAACTTAAATATCCTTCAGGAAAATTGAAAATGCCAGTCTATGTAGAATATTCTGCTGATTAAACCTCAGTAAATGCGAGGAGGCATTGCCAGTATCTAATAAATAAACTGAGTTACTCATAAACAGTGAGCATGTGACAAATCTTGGGGAGTCACAGTTATTCTAAGTGTCCTAGGAGTTCATGTCCTCTCCAGAGCTTTAGTACATGCCTAAATATAACACAAGAATTAGAAAATATAATTATCCCTCATCATGAATAAGTAGTCACCAAACACTTTACCAAAGGGTAAATCCTTAAAATAGAGTGACATTGAAGGATCAAGCTTTTTAATGGAAAAATTGAGTTTGACTAGTCTGATATTATTCTTTTAAATACCTGCAAACACCTTTTACTCTAGGTTTCTACTTTTAAAGAGCAATGAATTGGTTTTACTTTCATCTATATTCTATTACATTATGAAAAATGCAAACTGGTAAGTGTGCATGTGTGTGCCTGTTTGGTTCAACATAAAATAGTAATTAGACTCTGACTGGGCAGCAGAAAGGTTAAATGTTCAATCTGTGCTATTTTAAGACATGAGAACAACTGCTTTCTCTATGTTGATGTACTCAGAAATCCCAGCCAGTATGAGAAGGATTTCTAATTGAGAATGCAAGAGCCACTTACTTTTTTTTGAAGTTCTCCTTCTTAAATGCGCCTTGTGTTTAGGAATCACTTTACAGTTCAGGATGCTCCTGGGTGTTTATATTTGGAATAGTGCCTGTGATGGAAAGCTGAGAATTGGGTCAGTGTGTACAGAGCATCCCCTTCTGTGAGAATAGGCATAGGACACCGTATGTGCTGAGCAAAGAATGGTGTTAAATGGAACTCTGGGTGTAACAGGAGGAGGGTCCAACAAGCTTACTTGAAATTGAGGACTTATGTTTATAAGTTTGGTTAAGTTTTCATTTCTGTACAGTCCAATTCTATGTAGTAAGTTTTTACCAATAATCTAGTATTTGATTGGTTGTCAAGGAAGACAAATCTATTAGACTCTACAACCATCACTTTAATTTAATTGTTGTTATCTTCGGGACATAATAGTCTATAATTAAGAAAAATAAGTGGCTACCGATCTGTGGTCTACATAAGTTACCAAAGGTATTTCCTTCTCTATTAGAGAACGCATAGGGTAAATAAACTAGAGTTCTTGTCTGGGGTATGTCTTCAAATTTTATTCTACAACAAAAAACTATAACTTATGTCAGTGGAATCATGAACAAATTTTTGTCAATTGTAAATACTGTGAAACACAATACCATGCAATTTTACAGGTTTGTTTGGCAAGAAAGTATCATTAAAAAAATTCTGAAATTGCTTAGTGATTGTTATCATAATTTCTGATTAAGAATAAATATCTGTTAACTTGTTTTTCCCTTCAACTCTTATTAGAAAAAATATAATAAATGTGATATGAAGTGGTATTGATAGATGCACTCTGAATGAAAAAAATATTTTTGGACTGAAATAAAATAAAGGTCACTTTAATGAGATAGTTATTACACTAGTGCTATTGAAGAACTAGGTAGATAAAGTGAAGAGAGCTTCAAAGTTTCAAACAATGGTTTCTATAGTTTTTTCAACAAGGACAACAGGTAAAATGTTAAAGGAGTTAATTTCATGTGTGCTTATAGGTTGTTCTATGAAATAGGTCAAACTTCAAGTTATGATGTGTGATCATTAGAACTTCTGTGAATGTCAGCAGTGGTTGTTAAATGAAAGTCTTGGATATGCAAGCTATCGTCTCCCTTTTCCTCACTTTTCAAATGCCTAAATCTATTCATAAATTAATTTAATAACGATGCATTTTTACAAAAGATAAGCTACCACTAAATGTGGTTAAGTCTAGGAAATGCAGCATAGGAAAAGCAAATTTGGGAATAATAGTTTAGATGGTTAAGTATGAAGGTTCTATTCCACTTGTGTTAATAATGGACTATAAATACCACTGTGCACTTTGTGACTTAGGTCAATAAGTCCCACACCTTCAACGACAGGCATGGTATTTCGATACAAGTGACTGACTACAGGATGATTCAACAGCAAAAGTAATTACTAATTCTATTCCCATTAGAAGAGAAATATAAATTAGTTAATGATTTTCTTTCCTTATCATTTTTTAATTCAATGATCCTGAAAGTGTTGGATAGCTGCTTGTTCTTAGAATTATGATAGCCAAGTAATGCATTTTGTTAAAAACAGGTAACGGATTTTTAAGTCACTGTGTCATGAAAGGTTAGCAAATTTCTATGGTCATTCCAATATGAGTGCAGAACATTCTGTTTCAATAGATGTCAGCTAAATAGTTTAGAATACTACTTTATAAATTAGTTTTGTCAGATACATGGTAACTTACATTCATTATATGCAGGCACTTTAAGCAGATCTATTATGGCTCTGTAATAAGACTTGTGGCATCAAACTCCAGGAAACTTCCTAATTCTTTTGAGCTAAGGGCACATATTAAATGTAAAAGATAGGAAAAGACATACAAAGGCTGAAGGTAAAAGGTTGGGAAAAATCATGTCACTCACATGGCCATACTCATATCGAATTAAATCAACTTCAAACCTAAGTTAATCAAAAGGGATGAAGAAGGACACTATATACTGTTAAAAGGAACCATCCACCAACAAGACATAACAATTATCAATTTGTATGCACCAAACAATGGAGCTGCAATGTTCATAAAACAAACTCTCCTCAAGTTCAAGAGTCAAATAGACTACAACACAATAATTATGGGTGACTTCAACACACTGCTCTCACCATTAGACAGATCCTCTAGACAAAAGCTGAATAAAGAAACTATTGAACTCAATAGCACAATCAATAACCTAGACTTAACCGACATATATAGAATATATCAACCATCATCAAGTGGATACACGTTCTTCTCAGCAGCACATGGATCCTACTCAAAGATAGACCATATATTATGCCATAGGGCAACTCTTAGTAAATATAAAGGCATGGAGATAATACCATGCACCATATCTGATCATAATGGAATGAAACTGGAAATCAATGATAAAAGAAGGAAGGAAAAATCCTATATCACATGGAAAATGAACAATATGTTACTGAATGATCAATGGGTTACAGAAGACATAAAGGAGGAGATAAAAAAATTCATAGAGACAAATAACAACACAGACACAACATACCGGAATCTATGGGACACAATGAAAGCAGTTTTAAGAGGGAAATTCATTTCTTGGAGTTCTTTCCTCAAAAAAAGAAAAAAACAACAAATAAATGAACTCACACTACACCTCAAAAACTTAGAAAAGGAAGAGCAAAACAACAGCAAATGTAGTAAAAGACAAGAAATAATTAAAATTAGAGCAGAAATCAACGAAATTGAAACAAAAAAAAACCATTGAAAAATTGAAAAAACTAAAAGTTGGTTCTTTGAAAAAATAAATAAGATCGACAGGCCCTTAGCCATGCTAACGAAGAGAAGAAGAGAGAGAACTCAAATTACTAACATACGGCATGGAAAAGGCAATATCACAACAGACACTACAGAAATACAGAAGATAATTAGAAAGTATTTTGAAACCCTATATTCCAATAAAATAGAAGATAGTGAAGATATTGATAAATTTCTTAAGTCATACAATCTGCCCAGATTGAGTCAGGAAGACACACACAATTTAAACAGACCAATAACAAAGGAAGAAATTGAAGAAGCCATCAAAAGACTACCAACCAAAAAAAGCCCTGGACCGGATGGGTATACAGCGGAATTTTACAAAACCTTCAAAGAAGAATTAATACCAATACTTTTCAAGCTATTTCAAGAAATAGAAAAAGAAGGAACTCTTCCAAATTCATTCTATGAGGCCAACATCACCCTGATCCCGAAACCAGACAAAGACACTTCAAAGAAAGAAAACTACAGACCAATATCTCTAATGAACTTGGATGCAAAAATTCTCAATAAAATCCTGGCGAATTGAATACAAAAGCATATCAAAAAAAATGTGCACCATGATCAAGTAGGATTCATCCCTGGGATGCAAGGCTGGTTCAATATACGGAAATCAATAAATACTATTCACCACATCGATAGACTTAAAGACAAGAACCATATGATCATCTCGATAGATGCAGAAAAAGCATTTGACAAAGTACAGCATCCCTTTATGTTCAAAACACTAGAAAAACTAGGGATAACAGGAACTTACATTTTAAAAGCTATATATGCTAAACCTCAGGCTAGCATCATCGTAAATGGAGAAAAACTGAAGGCATTCCCTCTAAAATCTGGAACAAGACAGGGATGCCCTCTATCACCACTTTTATTCAATTTAGTTCTTGAAATACTAGCCAGAGCAAT
The DNA here is from genome assembly GCF_964194105.1 of Spermophilus citellus. Classification (NCBI taxonomy): domain Eukaryota; kingdom Metazoa; phylum Chordata; class Mammalia; order Rodentia; family Sciuridae; genus Spermophilus; species Spermophilus citellus. The sequence continues at coordinate 112,050,506 of NC_138192.1, read as the reverse complement.
TAGACAGACAAAAGAAATTAAAGGCATAAAAATAGGAAAAGAAGAACTTAAATTATCGCTATTTGCGGATGACATGATAATATATTATCAGACCCAAAAGGGTCTACAAAGAAACTGCTAGAGTTAATAAATGAATTCAGCAAAGTGGCAGGATATAAAATCAACACGCATAAATCAAAGGCATTCCTGTATATCAGCAACAAAACTTCTGAAATGGAAATGAGGGAAACCACTCCATTCACAATATCCTCAAAGAAAATAAAATACTTGGGAATCAACCTAATAAAAGAGGTGAAAGATTTATACAATGAAAACTACAGAACCCTAAAGAGAGAGATAGAAGAAGATCTTAGAAGATGGAAAAATGTACCCTGTTCATGGATAGGCAGAACTAACATCATCAAAATGGCGATATTACCCAAAGTTCTCTACAGGTTTAATGCGATGCCAATTAAAATCCCAATGGCATTTCCTGTAGAAATAGATAAAGCAATCATGAAATTCATATGGAAAAACAAAAGACCCAGAATAGCAAAAGCAATTCTAAGCAGAAAGTGTGAATCTGGAGGTATAGCGCAATCATGAAATTCATATGGAAAAACAAAAGACCCAGAATAGCAAAAGCAATTCTAAGCAGAAAGTGTGAGTCTGGAGGTATAGCGATACCAGAGTTCAAACTGTACTACAGAGCAATAGTAACAAAAACAGCGTGGTACTGGTACCAAAACAGGTGGGTCGACCAATGGTACAGAATAGAGGACACAGAAACTAATCCACAAAATTACAACTTTCTTATATTTGATAAAGGGGCTAAAAGCATGCAATGGAGGAAGGATAGCATCTTCAACAAATGGTGCTGGGAAAATTGGAAATCCATTTGCATCAAAATGAAACTGAATCCCTTTCTCTCGCCATGCACAAAAGTTAACTCAAAATGGATCAAGGAGCTTGATATTAAATCAGAGACACGGCGTCTGATAGAAGAAAAAGTTGGCTATGATCTACATACTGTGGGGTCGGGCTCCAAATTCCTCAATAGGACACCCATAGCGCAAGAGTTAACAACTAGAATCAACAATTGGGACTTACTCAAACTAAAAAGTTTTTTCTCAGCAAAAGAAACAATAAGAGAGGTAAACAGGGAGCCTACATCCTGGGAACAAATCTTTACTCCACACACTTCAGATAGAGCCCTAATATCCAGAGTATACAAAGAACTCAAAAAATTAGACAATAAGATAACAAATAACCCAATCAACAAATGGGCCAAGGACCTGAACAGACACTTCTCAGAGGAGGACATACAATCAATCAATAAGTACATGAAAAAATGTTCACCATCACTAGCAGTCAGAGAAATGCAAATCAAAACCACCCTAAGATACCATCTCACCCCAGTAAGATTGGCAGCCATTATGAAGTCCAACAACAACAAGTGCTGGAGAGGATGCGGGGAAAAGGGTACACTTGTTCATTGTTGGTGGGACTGCAAATTGGTGCAGCCAATTTGGAAAGCAGTATGGAGATTTCTTGGAAAGCTGGGAATGGAACCACCATTTGACCCAGCTATTCCCCTTCTAGGTCTATTCCCTAAAGACCTAATAAGAGCATGCTACAGGGATACTACCACATCGATGTTCATAGCAGCACAATTCACGATAGCAAGATTGTGGAACCAACCTAGATGCCCTTCAATAGATGAATGGATAAAAAAAATGTGGCATCTATACACAATGGAGTACTACACAGCAATAAAAAATGACAAAATCATAGAATTTGCAGGGAAATGGATGGCATTAGAGCAGATTATGCTAAGTGAAGCTAGCCAATCCTTAAAAAACAAATGCCAAATGTCTTCTTTGATGTAAAGAGAGCAACTAAGAACAGAACATGGAGGAAGAGCATGAGGAAAAGATTAACATTAAACAAAGACGAGTGTGGGGAGAGAAAGGGAGAGAGAAGGGAAAGCATATGGAAATGGTAGGAGACCCTCAATGTTACACAAAATTACATAGAAGAGGATGTGAGGGGAAAGGGGGGGGGAAACAAGGGAGAGAATTGAACAACAGCAGATGAGGTAGAGAGGGATAATGGGGGGGAGGGGAGGGGGCATAGTAGGGGATAGGAAAGGTAGCAGAATACAACAGTCACTAATATGCCATTATGTAAAAATGTGAGTGTGTAACCGATGTAATTCTGCAATTTGTATTTGGGGTAAAAATGGGAGTTCATAACCCAATTGAGTCAAATGTATGAAAGATGATATATCATGAGCTTTGTAATGTTTTGAACAACCAATAAAAAAATTTAAAAAAATGTAAAAGAAATACCAATGAAACAACATATTTAATCGTGTCATTAGGCATCCTCTTTATGTGGTATCTTATCAAAATGATTATATTACCTTAGATAAAAACTTCAATCCAGAATATTTGGACTAGGATAAGATTAGAAATATGACATTAACAATGTAGAGATATTATTTAGTTTAAAGGAAAATAGAAATGAAGTTCATAATGTTATTCTTTTTGGCAAATTAAACCTTTAAAGATGTTTATATAAAATCTTCATTTAAAGTATGTTATTGCTTATTAGAAAAAAATATTAGAGATGAGAGGTGTTTTTAAGGAATTTAATAGGCCAAAAACCGAAGGAGAATCTTTCCATTATTGCCAGTTATCCAGATTGATTCAGGGGCAAAGAGTGAAGTCTGTCTAGGTCTAATTCAGATATACGAATAAAAGTTTAAAAGTCTACTTCTGTGTTCTTAATTTTTTTAAATTATAAGAAAAACTTCAGTTCTGCATTTTTTTTAAAAAAATATGATTTGTGTTCTTAGATCCAGATGAAAATAGCCTTTTGTATTCATTATTATAAAGGTAAAGCAATGCTGATTAATTTATTTATATTTGCACCTAGCAAACTATCTGAGGACCTCTAACAGCTTGAGATAAGTCATTTTCAGAACACTTTAGCATTAAATAATTAAGGGCATCCTTTTATGAAATTGTGTCCATTTGATTAAAACAATTTTTGTATATATTTATGTAAGACTAGTAAAATGTACTCTGAAAGTACTTACAATTTTTAAAAGTGTTTGTTTTATATTAAAAAAATATTATTTGTTCTTCAAAATATAAGAGTTTCAAACATGGATAATGTTTATATAGCATCAAGTACATTTTGAATGTTATAATCTCTATAATATTAATATAATTACAGAATATGAAATATATATTGTTGAAAAAAAGATCACTATTTAAATTATTGCTCAATCCAAAGTGTATTGTCAAAAAGGTTACTAGATTTAGCAAATCTAATAACTTCATTTAGCAAATGGATTTTGTATACTCTGTTAATAAGGCTAAATAAGCAGGATTGAAAATTGTGATGAAATTGTAACTTCAAAGTATAAATATCACTAGAATGTTGGTTCGTGTTGAAAAAAGAACTTTTTTTTTTTTTTTTTTTTTTTTTTTGGTACCGGGGAATTAATTCAGGGGCACTTGAGCACTGAGCCACTTCCTGGGCCCTATTTTGTATTTTATTTAGAGACAGGATCTCACTGAGTTGTTTAGCACCTCTCTTTTGCTAAGGCTGGCTTTGAACTTGCGATGATCTTCCTATCTCAGTCTCCTGAAACACTGGAATTACAGTGTGCACCACCATACCTGGCAAAAAACTTTTCAAAATAATTCTAAAAAATAACTTCAATGCACATCTCTTTTCACCTCATATAGTGCATTAAACAGTCTTTCTCATAGTTTAAAATGTTGATTGAAAGACACATATCTATACACATATATACATAAACATACATATATATATACAAAGTTCAAAAAACTATATATATACATACACATATATAAGTGTACATATCACATATATGTATATATAAATATGCTATTTATATATATATATAATCATCATTTTAAAGGATCATATGGGATATTTTAATTTTCCCAAGACTATAAATGCTTAAAAAGATTATTCTGACTATTGTGTGGATAACAGAATCCTGTGGGGGACAGGTAGAATTAAGGATGCCCATTAGAAACTTAGTGCGGGGCTCGGGATGTGGCTCAAGTGGTAGTGCGCTCACCTGGCATGCGTGAGGCACTGGGTTCGATCCTCAGCACCACATTAAACAAAAATAAAATAAAGATATTGTGTCCATCTAAAACTAAAAAATAAAACATTAAAAAAAGAAACTTGGTGCAATAATAATAGGTGAGATGTGAGGACAGCTGGACCAAGATGATAGCAGTGTAAATTCCTTTGAAATCTGTTGAACTTTGGCTCTCTTTGGAAGAGAAAGGATTGGCAGATGAACTATAGCGTGTGGAAGAGAGTAGTTATAGTTGATTTCAAGATTTGTGTATTATACCTGGAAGAATGGATTTATCAGTTACAAAATGCAGATGATTAGAGAAGCTCAAATTTGGAAAGGAGAATCATTTGGGTTTTGCACTTGTGAAATTTGAAATGGCTATTCAGAATTATTCAAAATTATTCAGAAGAGGCAGACAATGTTCAAGTGAAAGGTCTGGACTAGACATGTTTGTCAGCCATCTGTATTTATAGGCATGAAACTTGGGAAAAACATATAGGTAGTGAGTATAGGTGGATAAGATAAGAAATATATAGCCTGGCTTTGAACCATGGCAAGAGTGGGGGCGGGGGTGAGGTAGAAATACTAAAAGAGATTGAAGGAGTTACTCATGAGGTAGGTACTAGGAGTCCAAGATAGTAGTGCCTTGAAAGCCAAATGAAGACTGAACAATTGTACTTGAGAAATCAAAGAAGGTTCACCTGGAAAGAAAAATCCAGTGGATACAGCAATGTGAAGACCATTTATGATCCTGAAAATAGCTATTTAATGGCAAAAAATTATAAAAAGATAGACTAGATTCAAGAGACAGTTGAAAGATCAGAAAAGGAAACAATAGATTTTGTTTTTCAAATTGTGCATTGCAAATCATTAACGGTTTGTGGGATGAATTTAGTGCATTATATTGCATAAATCTAATGAAATAGAATAAAAATCATATAACTGATTGCATGTAGTAATGACAAACATTATCCCATTGAACTTGTGAATGTATATATTCATGTATATGTTTATACTTATATGCATACATATTTTTTAAATATATAGAGAAAAATTTATGTTCTTTTACCATGTTTTCACTAATCTTGCTTTTATTCTTCCTTATAAAAGCTCAGTAGCTTTTGCTCTGTGCTTATACATTTAAAAAGGTTCATTTTCCTTGACAGAGTATCCCTGATAAAAGTGTTCTGGGTGTGGAGTGGCAGTAGAAGAAATTGGAAAAGTAGCCTTGTGTGACACTATAAAGCAAAGTTTCTTGGGGAAAAAAGTCCTGGATCAGATTTGTATTTTAGAAAACTTTAATAATGAGAAGATTCGTTGCTCTGGGGAAATATTAGGAATACAAGTTTTATGTGAGCAAAAAGTTCAATTGCCTTCAGTGTGCAGGGTCAGGCAGGCCTATGGTTAGCCTTGGCAGCCTGCAGAGTCCATAATATTAATGGGACAGCCTGAATGAGTTGCTGATAGGAGGATAAGAGAAGACTCCAGGTTGTTTAGACCTTTTAATTTAATCTTATGGCCCTTCTTTCATTTGTTTATATACTCTAATAAAATTTATTTGCAGCAAAACATTTCCCAAAATGCCATATTAAACTTGTAAGATTTCATAAAATTTTTCTATTTTATGATTGTTTTTATTCCCATATATTTTATATTTCTTTTAGCATCTTAAAAAAGGACAATGTGCACATGGTTCTTTTTTATGTACTCTGAACTTCTTAAATTTTCAGTTAGAATCATAGGGTACACATGCAATATTTTCTAGGCTTCCTTCCTCATTCAATTTCATTTCAGGAAATATTTTTTGGTGTCTTCTAAGTTTGGGGAATTATTCTTGCTGCTGAGAGTACAGTAGTAAACAGATGTGTAAAGATGTCTGCTCTTGTGGAGCATTTTAATGGGAAGACACACATAAGAGCAAAGATAAATGTCAGAGGGGGATAGTTACTGACTGGATGAGGTTTGCAGTTGTGCATCAGCTGAGTAAAGAAGGTGATATCTGGGCCAGGAACAGTGGTATACTCCTGCAATTTCAGTGGCTCAGGAAGCTGAGATAGGAGGATCATGAGTTCAAAGCCAGCTTTAGCAATTTAGCAAGGCCCTAACCAACTCAGAGAGACCATGTCTCCAAATAAAAACCAAAAATGGGCTGGGGATGTGGCTCAGTGGTTGAGTCCCCAGTACCAAAAAGGAAAAAAAAAAAAAAGGTGATATTTGCATTAAGACCTGAAAAACCAAGACAGGGGACCTCACAGATCTCACAGATACCAGTAAGGAATATACCCAGGCAGAGGGTACAGAAAATGCAAATGGCCAAGAAAACATATTTAAAATAAGGTATATCCCTTTGTAATAACACGAGAAGCATACTTTAACCTGTTTGACTACTATGCTTTATATAATTTGTATTTGTAAAAATATACAACTTGCAGAAACTTTTTGAGAGGATTCAATTCCATCATTAAAGTCTTCTAAGTGGTACATAATTTCTCTTTAATTTAAATTTTCTTTAAAATATTGAAAGATAAATTTTGTAAATTATAGTTCCAATGTGAAGCCTAAAGTCTAATTTCATTGAGAACTGTTCTTGACCTAATGCTGCTTCCCTGAGAGTGATGGCACATGATGAGACTCAATTTGGAGTAAAAAAAAATATCAGAGCAGCTGTTTATTTTCTCTACAGATCTTCAATTATTTTTTGTTCTGCTTTCTTTAATAGGAACAATTTCAGAATAGATTTTATCTACTATCACTAAAGATCCAGCTTTCCTGGGGAAGGCTTCAGAGACTCATTTATTGACTCTCTTTCAGGCCTAGGCAAGAAAATGTTAACCTTTTGGCCTCTCTCTGGTATAAAACATGAGTTTCATTTTTCTTTTATTTGTTGTAACAAATTATAATTTGTGATAGGTTTTCCTTGGATAATTATGGCCACATTGAAACTGAAGAGATGTTAAAGGCCTCATTACCTTTGAAGGAGTTTTATGTTTTAATATCCTTTCAAGAAAATAGTTATACATATACTAGCCATTTTTAAAAAATTAAAAGGATTGTTAAAAGAATTAACAATTTAAAAAAACTATATCAATGTAACATTTTAATAAGTGTATATCCAACTCATTACCCACGTTCATCTGTATAACAAATAATTAATCTATTTTGTTTTTGTTTACAAAGGTATGTCTTTTTATTCTTTAGAGCAAAGGAAATAGGCTAATAACTATTGTTACAATCCTAATTTTATTATAACTTTATTTAGACTGTTCAGAATTTGCTCTAGTTGGCAGAATATAGTGAGATAGAGTATTATGGTTAATTTTGTCAACCTAATACAGCAAGAAAATTTCAGTCTTCACTTTGACACGTGTTGATATTAGTTGTTGATTATAAAAATGTAATTGGATGGATGAAGAGGCTTTGATATCTCACATGAAACATGGAGATGGAGTGGTCAAACTTCACACTCTGGACAAGCAAGTGTCACAGGCAAAGGGATAAGGAGTGCTGCAAGATTAGAAAAGTTTGGTTAGGTGACTTTATTCAATATTCGGGGATTCTTCTGAAGCAGAGTGTTCTTTTTGGAAGAGGTATCTGTGTGTATAATCTGAATTTAGGGTTCAGAAACCTATGTTAGACAAAAGAATAAAGTCTAGGAAATTCAAATATGTTGACAGCATGAATATGATAAGAAATAGATTTTGAGGGTGCTCTTTATGATCATAGTTTAGGAAAGGTAGAACACCTACATATGCCAGGTTTTGCTATTTCATTATTAAAAATAGAAAGAAGATGGTGAAAATTGATAAGTAGGGAAAATAACACTGCTCTAAGGTCTTGAAAATTAGTTATTATAGGGATAATGGGAGAGTAGAAGAGAGGAAAAAGGAAGGGTATTCAAGGTATAAGTGCTTAAAGGAGACTGGAAAACTAGGCAGCTCTCTAACACAGAAAGAAGAGCAGCTAGAGTTGTATTTCATTAATAAGCCAGAACTTAGGATCAATAGGTAGACATTACTGGATAAGGAAACCTTTCACTTCCAAATCAGAACTAATTTCCTTCCTTATATAAAATTTGAATTAGTGAGATCACCAGGGAGTGAGTCCCATATCAATAGAATTATGTAAGTAGACTGAATAATAAAAATTAAAGTTTTCTATAGTGTATATAAGGCACAATGAAATTGCATCTCAATCTTCTAGCTTTTTAATGGTTAATATTTTTCTCAATGGGGAAGGTGGAAAGATGTGGTCAGTAGTTGCTAGAACCCAATTGAGCTGGTTTTGAGAGAAGAGGTGATAAATTGTGGAAAGTTTGATTTGATGTTGATTGTTTTCTACCATCTCTTGAATTTTAAGAACTGGCACCTGAGCGCGGCAAATAAAAGTTCTAACCTGGATTCATATGGCTTCACTTGAAGTTTTGGGAACTTCAAATTCTTAACCTTGTTAGCTGGGTCAGAATTTTAGTTATGATATATTTTTAATAAGATGATAATGCTGCTGATTTAGTACTGAATTTATTTCTCTAGGGCATCATTTCTCTCAAAATTGCTTAAATATTAGGAGCATTGCTATGCCTCCTATTTTCATGTGAATAATTTTAATACCCATTTTTCAAAGAAATGAGAGCAAACCTCATTATAGATAATAATATTTCAATAATTGATAATCATATTAATTATCATGTCATTTAAATTACCAATTGAGCTCTCTTTATAAAATTGATTAAACAATTTAGGAAACATCTATTGGTAATCTACTGTGCAAAGACTCGAGAGCTAACATTGTGGGAGGACAAAAAGATATAGTAGACACTCCCACTGAACAGAAAAAGGCTTCTGGAGAAAACATACATGATCATTGATGTAATGCATATATTATAAGCTCTCTAATAGACTTTTTTAAGTGGAAAAAATGAGAATAAGAAAGTTCCAATGGGCATGTAGCATTTTGAGCAATATCTACTATTAAGAATGTTTAACAGGGAAAATTGAAATGAAACATTTTTAGGGTTCTTTTTAGTTATACATGACAGGAGAATATATTTTGACATATCATACATCATAGAGTATAACTTCCCATTCTTGTGGTTGTACATGATGTGGTGTTACACTGCTTGTGTATTCATATATGAACATAGGAAACATAGGTCCAATTTATTCTATTCTCTTTCCAATTCCCATCCACTGTCCCTTCCCCCAATTCCCTCTATCCAATCTGGTGAACCTCCCCTTCTCCTCCCTTCCCCCCTGCCTATTGTGAGTCAGCATTCACATATCAGAGAAAACATTAAACCTTTAATTTTGGGGATTGGCTTATTTCACTTAGAATGACAAATACCATAATTTCATTCTTTATACTGAGTAATATCCCCCTTATGTATGTGTATCACCTATTCTTTATCTATTCATCTATTGAAGGAAATTGAGGTTGGTTCCTAGCTTAGCTACTGTGAATTGAGCTGCTGTGAACATTGATGTGGCCTTGTTACTAGTGTGCTGATTTTAAGTCTTTTAGGTATATACCAAGGAGTGGGATAACGGGATTCAATGGTGGTCCCATTCCAAGTTTTCTGAGGAATCTCCAAACAGCTGTCCAGAGTGGTTGCACCAAGTGGCAATCTCACCAGCAATGTATGAGTGAATCTTTCCACCACATCCTCACCAATATTTATTGTTACCTGTATTCTGACTGGCGTGAGATAAAATCTTGGTGTAGTTTTAATTTGCATTTCTCTAATTGCTAATTATGTTGAACATTTTTTCATGTTTGATGATCAATTTGTATTTCTTCTTCTGTGAAATGACCACTTCCTTAGCCCATTTATTCATTGGGTTATTTATTTTTTGGTGTTACGTTTTTTTGCATTCTTTATATATCCTGGAGATTAATGCTGTGTCTGAGGTGCAGGTGGCCAAGATTTTCTCCCATTCTTCACATGCTTGATTGTTTCCTTTGCTGTGAAGAAGCGTTTTAGTTTGATACCATACCATTTATTGATTCTTGATTTTAGTTCTTGTGCTTTAGGAGTCTTGTTGAGGAACTCAGTTCCTTGTTGAGGAAGTCAGGCTACATGATGCATATTTGAGCCTACTTTTTCTTCTAGTAGACACAGGGTCTCTTGTCTAATCCCTAGGTTGTGACCTACTTTGTGTTTTTTGCAGGGTGAGAGACAGGGATCTAGTTTCATTTTATTTCATATGGATTTCCAGTTTTCCCAGCATCACTTGTTGAAGAGGCTGTGTGTTTATGGGGCCTTTGTCTAGTGTGAGATAACTGTATTCATGTGGGTTTGTCTCTGTGTCTTCTATTCTGTACCATGTGTCTTTATGTCTGTTTTGGTGCCAATACCATGCTGTTTTTGTTACTCTAGCTCTACTTTTTCCTCTATTAGGCACAGGGTCTCTGTTCTAGTGCCTTAGTCCTTGATCCACTTTGAGTTGAGTTTTATACAGTGTGAGAGATAGGGATTTAATTTCATTTTGCTACATATGGATTTCCAGGTTCCCCAGCACCATTTTCTGAAGAGATGATCTTTTCTCCAGTGTATGTTTTTGGTGCCTTTGTCAAGTATGTTTTTATGTGGGTTTGACTCTGTGTCTTCTGTTCTGTACCATCGGTCTACATATCTATTTTTGTTCCAATACCATGCCATTTTTGTTTCTATAGCTCTGTAGTATAGTTTAAGGTTTGGTATTGTGATGCCTCCTGCTTTACTCTTCTTGCTAAGGATTGCTTTGGCTATTCTGGATCTCTTTTTTCTCCAAATGAATTTTATAATTGCTTTTTCCATTTCTATGAGGAATGCCACTGGAATTTTAATTGGAATTGCATTAAATCTGTATAACACTTTTTGTAGTGTGGCCATTTTGACAATATTAATTCTGCCTATCCAAGAACATGGGAGATCAAAAAGGAATGTTCTTGAAGGAATGTTCTTTTACCCATTGCCTTGGGTAAAAGAATGGAATCTATGGTCCAGAAATGTGAGCTTCTGGTAAGGAGTGCCTTCAGATTCAGACCTCACTTTGAAAGACCTACACTAGGGAAAGCAAGAGTTTTATTTAGTGCTTTCTTTTTAGTGAAAATATTTTTACTCTCCTTTGTATGTATGCATATGTAAAAGCACAACAATATAGTCACATATGAGTAGAAGCATAATTTTTCCTTGTAATCTTTCTTCCCACTCTTATCTCCCTGTCCTACCATCCTACCCAACTCTGAGCAACTCAGTGATAAGATTTTCTTATAAGAGTTTCCTGGCTTCCAAAAGGAAATATATAATCAATAAATAGAACCATCCATTATGTAGTGCTATTTAACATAAATTTGGCTTTATAATATACTATGGTATCTTTACATACTAGCACTTGTAAATCTTTGTGCTCCTCTTCTATATTAGCAGATTATGTTCCATTGTACAAATGTGCTCTAACGTGCTTCAAACCCTTATAGATGTATGTATATTTCACCAGTTTCTAATTTTTTTCTATTGCAAGTGTGACTACTGCGATGTTCAATTATCAATTACCTTTTTTCTGTTATTTAATTACACCAATTCTCAAGAAGGCAATCTCACCACGAATGGGTCATGCACATCTTAAACTTGGGTAAATATTGTATTTTGCCATTCAAATCCTTTTGTAAATGTGTCCTTCTGACACAGTACATGAGAGTGCCTGTGTTGCCACACCCTGGCCAAAAGGGCAATGACAGCCATATGAACATTTGCTATTAGAATAGATTTAAAAAATAGCATATGTTTGTTTAAATTTATATTTGATTATCAGTGAGGTTAAATATCATTTCTTTGGTTATCATTATTGTAAACTGATTGATTATTCATATATTTTGCCTCTTGTTCTACATGATATTGTTCATGTCTTTCAAATTATTGAATTGTAAGAATTTCTTGAGATTGTCTCTCATCTGTTATAAACTATATCACAAATTTTTTCTTGGTTCAAATTCACGTGTTTATGTTGTATTTTCTTCATACAGAAATGTTAGATGTTAGTAGTAATTTTTGTTTGTTGTAAGAATACAGATGTGAATTCTTTTGTAGTTGTATTAAGAAATCAGAACTAGCATTTACTAACCACAACTTGATATCCTTGTTCCTTAGGTGTTCTTTCATATATTAGTTCCTTTCTCATAGAGGGCTAGTGGGCACATATAAATCAACAGAAGTTTAAGTGCTTAAAAGGTGTCTCTTAAGTCCTCTATGCCATATATTAGATTATTCATTATTTCTTTACTTATTTGATATTCTTGCTGAATCTTAGTTGTTCTTCTGGATGTTATTTATCGAATCGAATTTCCTCAATCAATAAATACGGACTTGTTATAATCCTATAACAACTTTTAATATTAATTTGTATTATGTTTTAACTGTTATAAAATTAATTGTACAGTTTTAAACTTAACCACTGATTCTATCTCTTACAAGATAGATATATATTGGAAATATTTGATGTTTAAGAAAAGAAGTGAAGCCAGGCACAGTAGCACATGACTGTAGTCCCAGTGGCTTGGGAGGTTGAGGCAGGAGGAATATGAGTTCAAAGCCAACCTCAGAAACAATGAGGTGTTAAATAACTCAGTGAGACCCTGAGACCCTGTCTCTAAATAAAATACAAAAAATAGGGCTAGGGGTATGGGTCAGAGGCTAAGGGCCCCTGAGTTCAATCCCTGATACCACACACACACTGGAAAAAAAAAAAAGGACAGAAGTGAAGAAACTATCATTACTATGTAATTGCTATAACATTAATACTATTGTATTTTCTATGATATAAACATATCATCTATCATTATTCAAAATTTAAATATCAAGACATTCAGAAAGCATACTGACTAACATAGTTTCTAGAAAATTGCTTTAGAATAATTTGGGTGTCTGAGATACATTTATACCTGATGGAAACAATTCACTTACAGCTATGTCTATTGTGATAATAATAAAACACTAAAATCAAATATTATGAGTTATAATGGCCTTTTTGTGTTCTGGCTACTCAATGGATTTGAAATTTTATTTCTACTTAACAATAGCATTTATAGGAGCTGAGGTTGTGGCTCAGTGGTAGATCGTTTGCCTGTCATGCATGAGGCACTGAGTTCGATCCTCAGCACCACAAAAAAAATATAATAAAGTAAAGGTATTGTGTTCACCTACAACTAAAAAATAAATGTTTTAAAAAGAAGAATAGCATTTATAATGCAAGGCAAACAAATGAATTTATTTTAGCAATAAACAGATTTTCTTGTACTGTTTTTGTATGAGGCAAGGATATGAATTGTTTTAAATGGATAACTGATATTCTTTACATTATTTCTTTACTTATTTCTTGCTGAAAACCACAAATACATGCATCCATTACTAATGGGATTTTAAAAATTAGACCTTTGATCTGATATAGGTACAATGTGATTTGCTTTTATATTTTAATAATTTCTATCAAAATGCTGAAATCATTACATTTTTAGAACTTGTAATTACTATTACTAGTACTATGTAATCGCTATACCATTAATACTATTGTATTTTCTATGATATAAACATATCATCTACAACTAATGACAAATGACAAAATTATCTCCAAGTTTTGTATTGTCATTTTATTTTTCTTTCTTTCATTGATGAAAGCCTCAAAAACAATGAGATATTGTTATAATGAGAATTACAAGATTTGATTTATTCTTGACTCTAGATGAGAACTATATTTAGGTTTCAAATTTCAAGCAAATTTGGATTTTATGTAATTCTAGGAGGTTTTAATTTAAAGAAGTAATTTGTTTTAGTTAGCATAATAATACATTCTTATTTCATAAATTTAATAAATCTGATAAAACAATAGAAATAGCATTATCTATTATTTTTATAACTTCAAAATAATGAGCATTATGTTTTGGTGGATATCTTTAATTATTTATTTCCTATAAGTAAAAATGCAGAATCAAATTCTATGTGTTTATAACATGATGTTTTAGTAATAGCTATAGTTTTATACTTGAAAAAATAGCAGTGTCCCTGAAAAGGGAAGAAGTAATTTTAATGGGGGAAAGCAAATAATCAGATCTATTCTTAGAAAAACTCCAATGGTATGCTTAAGTTGATATATTTAAGTAAGAGAGTATTGATAGGAAAAACAACATACTGATTATCCAACCTATCAATTTATATTAGTCTCAGCTCTTCATGACACAAAAGTAATAAATGGTGATTTGAATAAGACAAAACTGTATCTCCAAAAGAACAAAACTAAACCAGAAACAATCTGAAGGTAGTTATTCCAAGCTGATATACCTCAGTGAGTGCTGTAATTCCATAGGGTCCCTAATTGTCCCTATCTAGCTGTCCCTCCATCCTCAGCACACAGCTCTGCCATAAGCCAAAATAATATTTGAGCCTCAGCTATAGATATAGAATGAGTATAGTTTATATTTGAAAAATTAAAATTAAAAAGGAACATATGCAAAAATTTATTGAAATTTTATTTTTATTTAGTCTGTTTAACACTTAATACCTTAAATATTTGTTCTTGGAACCATAAGAAAAACATTCTCAAAATTGATTTAACTTAAATAGAAGAAAGCAAACCAATCTTCAGTATAAGTCTTAAAATTTTACATATAGTCTGATGCCATGGCACATGTCTTTAATCCCAGTGACTGGGGAGGCTGAGGCAGGAGGATCATGAGTTCAAACTCAGCCTCAGCAACTTAGTGAGGCCTTCAGAAACTCAGGAGACCCTGTCTCTAGGTAAAATACAAAAATGGACTGGGGATGCAACTTGATGGTTAAGCACCCCTGGGTTCAATCCCTGGTACCAAAAAGGAAAAAAAAAAGATTTTATATTTCTGTACATATGCAAAAATATAAAGCATTTCTGTCACTTCCAAAAACTCCCTCATGCCTCTTTTCAGTCAATACCTAGTGGATACATAATATAGTATATCCTCTACTTAATTTCCATCATTAGTCCCATTCCATCTGTTCTGAACCTCACATAAATGCAGTCACCATCTATGCATACTTTGGTGACTGGTTTCTTCACCTGAACACACTTTCTCTGAGATTTATCCAGAAAACAGTACATTTAGGAGATAAAAGTACCTATTAACTAAAAAGAATTAAATTTAATTTCTTTATGTAATCTAATAAGATTTCCAAATAAACAAAGCTCCCTTATGCATATCCATCTGAAAATTAGGGAAGTGTGCTAAATTTACTTCCTCTGGCTGCCATTCTTTAAGTGAATATAGTATAATCATCTGCATGACCATATGTGAGATAAAATCAGAGCCAAATTAAGAATTGCTTTGACACCTAAATCTAAATGCCCACTCATGTATGCAAGGAATTACTCAAAATCAGCAAAATTGGTATTCTCAGAGTGGATAGGAGATTTGATCATTTCAGGGAATTTGAATACTTTTGCAAAATTTAATGATATTTATTTGTTGACTACTTGATCAAAAATTTTATATGTCACTGGGGAAAATGAGAAGGGAGAAAAAGGCTGACATATGTTAAGTACTTGCATATTTGTCCATTCTTAAACTTGTTTCAGAAGTATTTGTGTATTTCTTTCTTCCTCAAAATTTGCTAATTATTATTCTAAAAGGGTAAACAAATGAATGTATCTAAGTGTGCAAAGTATTAGAAATAATTAAAATTACCAACAAAACAGAGAAATTTAAAGACCCTTTGTAACCATCAAAGCATTGGATTATTCAGATCTTTAAATTAAATCGGGTTCTCAGCACTCTGAAAATTTCTAGGTAATTAATAGGCTCTGTAGTTAGGCTATTTTGACTATAATCTTGCTGATTTGGATGGTATTTTATTAATGGTATCTCAAGGGGAAGTTGCAGTAGCTTGAAAATCAATGAAATATTAATAATCAACAACCAAAGAAATGCAGATATTTCTGCTTTGGAAAAAACGTGACCTGCATCTTCTTTACATTTTGTTTGTATTTTGTTTGCATTTGTATTTTGTGTATGACAGTGCATGCCACAGGGTGGGTTTTTTGTAGGAGATGCAATGCACATCCTGTTTGGTTTCTGTAAAATCTTTTGTGTAAAGCATTATTTTGACAATTTAATGTATTTTGGGGTAACAAGAAATATTTTTGTACAAAAAATGATTTATATATTTTTTACAGATATAATTCTGAGACTGCTGAGAAATAGCTAAACTTCTTAACTTCCAATGGGGGAAAAAATGCCTCATCTACATAGTAGAGAGTTGCTGACCAGCTGAGGAGGAAACTCTCCATTACTGTCTGGCAGTGCAATACAGTAAAAGTCCTAAAATATCAAGTTTCCATTCATAAAAGGAAAGGACTCCACCTACTGTATGATAGCCCTCTAGTATTGAGAATAGTGCTGGTCCATAAAGGAATTATATAGATACAAGGATTTGAAGTGTAGATGCCGAGATGACATATGACCAATCCTAAATTTCCCCTAGTTTCTCAGGAAAATACCATCCTTACAGCCGTTTCAAATTCACTATTTGAAAACCTATCTTTAAGTAATTATAAAACAAATGTCAGGACTTAATTAAAGACCCCAAAAAAATAAATAACTCTAGAAATAATAAGTGTAGGCAGTGATCAAGAGTAGATAAGATAAAAGAATAAAGTTGGACAGAGATGAAAAATAAATATGGATCTCAATGCGTTTGTCAGATTATTGAAGACATTTTTATTGGCTCAGCAAAAAGAAATTAGAAGCTTTTATCAAAATATCCTATGCAGTCTTTATTCCTCATTGTAGATAGATATAATTAGCAAAATGAGAACATTTTTATGAAGCATGGAATTATTTTTAACACATTCATTTGATATATTGTTGAAGTCTTAATGACTCTTTTGGAGAATCAGAGTGAAGATTTGGATGCCTGTTCATAAATATCAAGAGTTATAATTATACTTGATTCATTTTAGAAGGCAGAGTGTCATTATCTATTTTTTTATATTTTATTTTTTTTATTGTTGGTCGTTCAAAACATTACATAGTTCTTAATATATCATATTTCACAATTTGATTCAAGTGGGTTATGAACTCCCATTTTTACCCCGTATACAAATTGCTGTATCACATCAGTTACACTTCCATTGATTTACATATTGCCATTCTAGTGTCTGATGTATTCGGCTGTCTATCCTATTCTCTACTATCCCCCCTCCCCTTCCCTCCCCTCCCCTCCCCTCTTCTCTCTCTACCCCCTCTACTGTAAATCATTTCTTCCACTTGTATTATTCTTCTCTTACCCCTCATTTCCTCTTATATGTAATTTTGTATAACCCTGAGGATCACCTTCCATTTCCATGCAATTTCCCTTCTCTCTCCCTTTCCCTCCCACCTCTCATCCCTGTTTAATGTTAATCTTCTTCTCAAGCTCTTCATCCCTACCCTGTCCTTGGTTACTCCCCTTACATCAAACAAGTCATTTGGCATTTGTTTTTTAAGGATTGGCTAGCTTCGCTTAGCATAATCTGCTCTAATGCCATCCATTTCCCTCCAAATTCTATGATTTTGTCATTTCTTAATGCAGAGTAATACTCCATTGTGTATAAATGCCACATTTTTTTTTATCCATTCATCTATTGAAGGGCATCTAGGTTGGTTCCACAATCTTGCTATCGTGAATTGTGCTGCTATGAACATCGATGTAGCAGTGTCCCTGTAGCATGCTCTTATTAGGTCTTTAGGAAATAGACGGAGAAGGGGAATAGCTGGGTCAAATGGTCGTTCCATTCCCAGCTTTCCAAGAAATCTCCATACTGCTTTCCAAATTGGCTGCACCAATTTGCAGTCCCACCAACAATGAACAAGTGTACCCTTTTCCCCGCATCCTCTCCAGCACTTGTTGTTGTTAGACTTCATAATGGCTGCCAATCTTACTGGAATGAGATGGTGTCTTAGGGTGGTTTTGATTTGCATTTCTCTGACTGCTAGCAATGGTGAGCATTTTTTCATGTACTTATTGATTGATTGTATGTCCTCCTCTGAGAAGTGTCTGTTCAGGTCCTTGGCCCATTTGTTGATTGGGTTATTCGTTAACTTATTGTCTAATTTTTTGAGTTCTTTGTATACTCTGGATATTAGGGCTCTATCTGAAGTGTGTGGAGTAAAGATTTGTTCCCAGGATGTAGGCTCCCTGTTTACCTCTCTTATTGTTTCTTTTGCTGAGAAAAAACTTTTTAGTTTGAGTAAGTCCCATTTGTTGATTCTAGTTGTTAACTCTTGCGCTATGGGTGTCCTATTGAGGAATTTGGAGCCCGACCCCACAGTATGTACATCATAGCCAACTTTTTCTTCTATCAGACGCCGTGTCTCTGATTTAATATCAAGCTCCTTGATCCATTTTGAGTTAACTTTTGTGCATGGCTAGAGAAAGGGATTCAGTTTCATTTTGATGCAAATGGATTTCCAGTTTTCCCAGCACCATTTGTTGAAGATGCTATCCTTCCTCCATTGCATGCTTTTAACCCCTTTATCAAATATAAGATAGTTGTAGTTTTGTGGATTGATTACTGTGTCCTCTATTCTGTACCATTGGTCCACCCACCTGTTTTGGTACCAGTACCATGCTGTTTTTGTTACTATTGCTCTGTAGTATAGTTTGAAGTCTGGTATCGCTATACTGCCTGATTCACACTTCCTGCTTAGCATTGTTTTTGCTATTCTGGGTCTTTTATTATTCCATATAAATTTCATGATTGTTTTATCTATTTCTACAAGAAATGCCATTGGGATTTTGATTGGCATTGCATTGAACTTTTACAGGACTTTTGGTAATATCGACATTTTGATGATGTTAGTTCTGCCTATCCATGAACAGGGTATATTTTTCCATCTTCTGAGGTCTTCTTCTATATCTCTCTTTAGGGTTCTGTGGTTTTCATTGTATAAATCTTTCACCTCTTTTGTTAGGTTGATTCCCAAGTATTTTATTTTTTGGGGGGATATTGTGAATGGAGTAGTTGTCCTCATTTCCATTTCAGAGGATTTGTCACTGATATACAGGAATGCATTTGATTTATGCGTGTTGATTTTATATCCTGCCACTTTGCTGAATTCATTTATTAGCTCTAATAGTTTCTTTGTAGACCCTTTTGGGTCTGCTAGGTATAGAATCATGTCATCTGCAAATAGTGATAATTTAAGTTCTTCTTTTCCTATTTTTATGCCTTTAATTTCTTTTGTCTGTCTAATTGCTCTGGCCAGTGTTTCGAGGACTATGTTGAACAGAAGTGGTGAGAGAGGGCATCCCTGTCTTGTTCCAGATTTTAGAGGGAATGCCTTCAATTTTTCTCCATTCAGAATGATGCTGGCCTGTGGCTTATCATAGATTGCTTTTACAATGTTGAGGTATGATCCTGTTATCCCTAATTTTTCTAGAGTTTTGAACATAAAGGGATCCTGTACTTTGTCGAATGCTTTTTCTGCATCTATCGAGATGATCATATGGTTCTTATTTTTAAGTCTATTGATGTGGTGAATAACATTTATTGATTTCCGTATATTGAACCAGCCTTGCATCCCAGGGATGAATCCTACTTGATCATGGTGTATAATTTTTTTGATATGTTTTTGAATCCAATTCGCCAGAATTTTATTGAGGATTTTTGCATCTAGGTTCATTAGAGATATTGGTCTGTAGTTTTCTTTCTTTGAAGTGTCTTTGTCTGGTTTAGGCATCAGGGTGATGTTGGCCTCGTAGAATGTATTTGGAAGTTCTCCCTCTTTTTCTATTTCCTGAAATAGCTTGAAAAGTATTGGTGTTAGTTCCTCTTTAAAGGTTTTGTAAAACTCTGCTGTATACCCATCCGGTCCTGGGCTTTTCTTAGTTGGTAGTCTTTTGATGGTTTCTTCTATTTCCTCTATTGTTATTGGTCTGTTTAGGTTGTCTATATCCTCCTGACTCAATCTGGGCAGATCATATGACTTAAGAAATTTATCTATGCCTTCACTATCTTCTATTTTATTGGAGTATAAGGATTCAAAATAATTTCTGATTATCTTCTGTATTTCTGAATTGTCTGTTGTGATATTGCCTTTTTCATCCCGTATGCTAGTAATTTGAGTTCTCTCTCTTCTTCTCTTCGTTAGCATGGCTAAAGGTCTGTCAATTTTATTTATTTTTTCAAAGAACCAACTTTTAGTTTTGTCAATTTTTTCAATCGTTTCTTTTGTTTCAATTTCATTAATTTCAGCTCTGATTTTAATTATTTCTTGCCTTCTACTTCTTTTGCTGTTGTTTTGCTCTTCTTTTTCTAGGATTTTGAGATGAAGTATGAGATCATTTATTTGTTGGTTTTTTTTTTTAAGGAATGAACTCCAAGCAATGAATTTTCCTCTTACAACTGCTTTCAATGTGTCCCATAGATTCTGATATGTTGTGTCTGTGTTTTCATTTATCTCTAAGAAGTTTTTAATTTCCTCCTTGATGTCTTCTAAAACCCATTGATCATTCAGTAACCTATTGTTCATTCTCCAAGTGATGCATGATTTTTCCTTCCTTCTTTTATCATTGATTTTCAGTTTCATTCCATTATGATCAGATAAGATGCATGGTATTATCTCTACTCCTTTATATTGTCTAAGAGTTGCCCTGTGACATAATATATGATCTATTTTTGAGAAGGATCCATGTGCTGCTGAGAAAAAAGTGTAACTGCTTGATGTTGGGTGGTATATTCTATATATGTCAATTAAGTCTAGGTTATTAATTGTGTTATTGAGTTCTATAGTTTCCTTATTTAACTTTTGTTTGGAAGATCTGTCCAGTGGTGAGAGAGGTGTGTTGAAGTCTCCCATGATTATTGTATGGTGGTCTATTAGACTCTTGAACTTGAGAAGAGTTTGCTTGATGAACATAACTGCACCATTGTTTGGGGCATATATATTTATGATTGTTATGTCTTGTTGGTATATGGTTTCCTTGAGAAGTATGTAGTGTCCCTCTTTATCCCTTTTGATTAACTTTGGCTTGAAATCTATTTTATTTGATATGAGTATGGACACTCCTGCTTGTTTCCGAAGTCCATATGAGTGATATGATTTTTCCCAACCTTTCACCTTCAGTCTATGTATGTCTTTTCCTATCAAATGCGTCTCCTGTAGGCAGCATATTGTTGGGTCTTGTTTTGTGATCCATTCTACTAGCCTGTGTCTCTTAATTGGTGAGTTTAAGCCATTAACATTTAGGGTTATTATTGAGATATGGTTTGTTCTTCCAGCCATATTTGTTTATTAATGTTACTAAACCTGATTTGTTTTCCTCTTTGATTACTTTCCCCCCTTTACTGTCCTACCTCCCACTGTTGGTTTTCATTGTTATTTTCCATTTCCTCTTCCTGTAATGTTTTGCCAAGGATGTTTTGAAGAGATGGTTTTCTAGCTGCAAATTCTTTTAACTTTTGTTTATCGTGGAAGGTTTTAATTTCATCTTCCTTCCTGAAGCTTAATTTCGCCGGATACACGATTCTTGGTTGGAACCCATTTTCTTCCAGTGTTTGAAGTATGTTATTCCAGGATCTTCTAGCTTTCAGAGTCTGTGTTGGAAGATCAGCTGTTATCCTGATTGGTTTACCCCTAAATGTAATCTGCTTCCTTTCTCTTGTAGCTTTTAAAATTCTCTCCTTATTCTGTATGTTGGGCATCTTCATTATAATGTGTATAGGTGTGGATCTCTTATGATTTTGCACATTCGGTGTCCTGTAGGCTTCTAGGATTTGGGATTCTGTCTCATTCTTCACGTCTGGGAAGTTTTCTCGTATTATTTCATTGAATAGATTGTTTATTCCTTTGGTTTGGAGCTCTGTGCCTTCCTGTATCCCAATGACTCTTAAGTTTCGTCTTTTAATGTTATCCCATATTTCTTGGATGTTCTGCTCATGGTTTCTTAGCAGTCTTGCTGAGCTGTCTATGTTCTTTTGAAGTTGAAATACTTTGTCTTTATTGTCTGATGTTCTATCTTCTAAGTGATCTACTCTGCTGATAGTATTCTCAATTGAGTTTTTAAGTTGGTTTATTGCTTCCTGTATTTCTAGGATTTCTATTTGTTTGTTTTTTATTACCTCTATCTCCCTGTGTAATTGATCTTTTGCTTCCTGGATTTGTTTATTTAGTTCCTTGTCAAAGTGATCTTTCATTGTCTGATTTTGCTGTCTCATGTCTTCCTTGAGACTCCAGATCATCTGAAGCGTGTATATCCTGAACTCTTTATCTGACATTCCATCTGTTGCAGCTATTACCTCTTCTAAAGTTGAGTTGACCTGCATTGCTTGTGGTCCTTTCTTTCCTTGTCTTTTCATATTGCTCGCGTTTCTTTCTGCTTGGTGAAACTGTTGTGTTTTTGAAATTTTCCCTCTATTTATTTATATTGCTCTTGTATAGTTGAAAAATCTCCCTTGCAGGGCAGGTAGTGGCTGTGATCCTCCTCCAATTGGTGTGATCTGTCTACCACACTGGTGGGCCGCTAGGTCTGCTCTGCCAGTCGGTCGCAGGTCCGCCTACCCTGCAGGCGCGTGGGGCAGCTCTGTCACTCTGCAGGTTGCTGGGCCTGACCTGCCGGTGGGTCGCAGGTTCGCCTACCTTGCAGGTGCGGGGGGAGGCATTATCTATTTTTTTTAAACATTCTTTGACTTAGTTATTTCACCTTTGAGTACTCACACCACAGAAAACTTAACTCACTGGAAGAAAATTCATGTATGAGGAAACTTTCATTGTTGATGATAATGAAAATTTGTAAACAACCAAATATCTCATCTTTCTCTCTCCTTCTCCCCTACTTCTTTCTCTCTCTCTCCACACACACACACACACACACACACACACACACAATAAATGTACATTTGCTAATTTAAATATTATAGTTACATGAAAGAATTATCTAGTTCTTCTACTTTTACGGAAAAGTAAAAATTTCCTTTAAGATACAGTTCATGAAAATTGCTAGCTGTAGGAAAATTTGCAATAGAACTTTTGGGAAACAACTTGTGTGAATATATATAAATAGTGAAAATCTTTTAGGAGTGGAACTTTAGTAATTTTCACTTTCTATATTTATACAATTTTGATGCTGATGAATTACAGAGAAGAAGTTATTGGCATCTCACTCAATATGATTTTTTAAAAACTTAAGGAATTTCCTGAGATTGAAAGAAGCTATTGACTTCAAACAAGTTCTGGGAAAGTTAGATGACCAAATATATGTGTGACATGTACCTGAGGTCATTGGTGCATTATTATTTATAAAAGTTTCAGATCTCATCCAGGATCTTCCCACTGTGAAGAGTGTGATTCTGAGATGGAAGAGAAGATGCAAACCCTGCCATGTGGGAATAGAGGGGATTAGTTTCCCCATGGCACTCAGGTTTCAATAACAAGACAATCTCTTCTCTCTCTCCTGCCCTGAATGAATCCTTCCCATGGTCCCTTCACACTTAAAGAATGACATTGGGAAACCACTAAGAATTTCCACCTTCTGCAGGTGTGTTCTACAGTGTAACCATATTTATTTGAGTTCATCATAAAAATATCCAGCTAGGAAACATTTTCTTTGTTGTGGGTCTATAAATAAAGTGGATCTAGTTTTCTCTCTACTTTGTGAAGTTTATAAGGAAAACCAAAAAAGCTTGAAGAATTAACACACGTGTAATATAAATTATTTTACTCACAAGGCAAGTAAATTTATAATAAGAAGCTGTAGGAAATAATATACACATTTTCTTTCTAAGTGGATTCAAATAATTTTGAGGGGGCAATTTCCATAACACATTAACCTTAAAATATGTTTTACTGCTGTTTAACATATTTTAACATGACTGTAAATTTATTTTTCACTAAGACCAGAAAAAAAGTTAATTTCTGGTCATTTGAGAATCTTATTTTCTCTATAACCTAAGGAGTTTGAGAATCTTATTTTCTCTATAACCTAAGGAGTTGTATATAACTCAGAACATCTTAACAAATGGCCTAGACATTCAATTAGTGTTTTGAATAGACATTGAAAATAAAACCTTATTTCCCTTTGACATTTGCATAGATTTCCATGCAAAACCATACATAGGTACACATAAAATTCTGTTATCTGGCTCACTGCAAAATAATTCATTGGTAATATTTTCTCTGTGTACATTATATCCATCCATGAACCTCAATATTGTAATTTGTGATGTGGAAATGTTCTAACAAACTGAGCATTAATTATAACAAGATCAAATACTAAGACTTTACAGCAGTACTAATGATGTGAAAGCTTTAGCCTTTTCATATATGTACATTCATTCAATAGAATGTTATTTAGTAAGCCTGGACTGATATTTTTAGTCTAGAGTTAATTAATAATTCATTCATGAATAATCATTAAAAGCAATTATTAAAATGGATGTCTCACTTCACAAAGCAAAATAGTAAAATGCATGCTTATTTAATCTGGTGAGTTTTATTTGCAGACCTGCCCCTTGTACCCTCTGAACCTCTTAACAAGTTCCTCGTCTTTGGACATTCTCTTTCTCTCTCTCCATATTTCTATAACAGTAAGCAGATGTAGTCTAGTCTTATGAATCTGTGTTTACTAGGGTTACTACTGCCTACATAAATAATGACTAATAGCCGCATCCATTAGTTCAAGTCTTCATCAGCATAATCTGATATTTTAGACACAGTTTTAAGAGCTATTTGTGATATAAATCTATATCATTGGTTTATGGGAGAAAAGCATGCTTAGAAAGCTTTTGTTTTCATTAGATTTCCTTATGAACTTTTGTATGAGATTTGAAGTAGTGTCCTCTACTTACTGCTAAGGAGAGGATGCTATATAGATGCACTATATGAGCATAAGTATGGCTCCATGCTCTAAGTTTTTTTCACAGTAAAGCCTGAAGGTTATTAGTATTTTACCTTGATGTCAAGGTACTGCTTTTGGAAAAGCCCCTTTAAAAGCAAATGGTAAAGTAATGGTTTCTAATCAGTTCATTTGCATGAATCAAATCAATTAGTACTAAAAAACATGGTCCCAATGAAAAGGAATTACATCAAATATATTTTGATTGCTTAAAGGCACTAATGATTCTGGACGAACACCTTCCTCACTGTGTAGTAGTTTTTATTTATTTATTTTTCCATCTGGGCCTATGCTCTGGGGTGTTCTGACTTTTCCACAGTTTCTCTAGGAAAGTTATTGCCTAACTGACACTACAAAATATTCTATGCCATTGATTATGGCATTAATTGCACTGATGTATAATAGTCAAGATTATGTTCTATGGTAAGTGATGGCTTCTTAGGAGTCAGTTCGAATCTAATTAAAATTTATTTCAGAAAAATTTTATATCAGGGCTTGCTACATGGCAGAAACTAAACAGCTGCTTTTTGAATTAGTACTGATGACACTGACATTGAGAAGTCAACCTAGATCAAACATTCTTAACCAAAACCCAATTCTTTATTACACAATTCTGTAGACATGAGGATTCTCACTAATGCCTTGAATATCCATTGAACAAGGAAACTGGGGGTATGTAAGTTGTTTATTTTTCAAAATTTTGTTTTGAAGGGGTGAATAAAAGAGTATCCTGACTTGAGAGATCATTTTTTGATATTCTAATTTATGCCTTCCATATGTATTATAACATTTTATTTATGTGAATTAGCACATAAAAGTGCTAATCATTTTTTAGTTGCTCTATTGGAACCTCTTACTGATTGAGATTAAGATTTTGATCTTTTAATAACTTACTTTCTGATTCTTTGAAATCTCTCTTCTGTGCAGCACTATATTTCATAATACTTTAAAAAAATAATACAGATATTTAAATAAAGGATATAATGCTAAGTTTCAAAATAGTATACTGACAATATGGAAATATTTCAATGTAAAAATTTATTAACAAATATCTAGATTACGAATGGTTGGGATGATGTACACTGTCATAATTAAGTTAGAACAAAAACTTAAGAGACACTTTATATACTTGGTGAAGTTTTTGGAAATAATAGCTGTTTCTGTGGCCACTGATATTTGAAAACTAAAAAAAAAACAAAAATATAAATAATTGGGTAACAACATTAGTCTATTTTAGTTTTATTTCCCAAACTTATGTTATACTAAATGTAATATTTAATCAAACTTTTAGAAAGACTATTATGATTGAATAGGTAACTATAGGGAAAAAAGAATGGTATACCATACAGGAAAAAGAAAGGAATAGGTGGAGAAAGAAAAAACAAAAGATGATGGTTACTGAGATGAATGCTGGAAAGATTGCATCTCAGAGAGGACAGTGAACTATTCACATTCATGACAGCTTGTGTCTTGATACTCAGGAGTTTTATCAGTTTTTAAGAAAATTATAACCAGGAGTGTACCAGATACATTATTTGCATCCATGGAAGTTTAAATGAAGTATATAGTACTGACATTTATGGGGCTATTTTTAGAAGAAAAAAATCTACTATACAGTGTTTAGAAATCATGAAGGAAAGAGATATACTAAATATATGAATATGATTTGCATGTCTGTGATACTCTATTAGAAAAATATAGTATGTGCAGTATGTACACTCTAACAAAACATGAAAATGTTCTGTAGCCATGCTTTAGAACTGTGTTCTGACCAATGTATTTTAAACAATGTGATTTAAGTTTTACATTGATTTGCCTACTTAAGCTCAAAAAAACATTTATTGAATACTCTCCTGTATACCAACCAATATGCTTGTCACCGAGGTTACTTATATAACAAGCTGGCCTCTACAGTCCAATAACTCACTTTCTCATACCAAAAGAGACAGAATGTCAGCAGACCATTATTCTACTAAGTGATAAAATGATATAATAAAGATACTATCATTTTTATAGGATAATAACTGGGAAGGCTGGAGATACCATGTTGGATGGTGTTACATTTAAGCCAAATGTTTCAGAGATGAGCAGGTGTGTCCTGGTGCAAGAAGAGTCAAACAGATTCAGAGAGATGAGAATGATTGTAAAAGGACTAGCAATCATATTACAGTAGCCAATCATGTGCCAGGTACTGCTATAAGCCAATATATGTGTGACTTCATATGATCTAGCTTCAGCACTTATGATTTTAGTTACTGTGCTATGCTGTGTTTCAGTGTGATTGGAACATAGAATTCATATGAAGGACTGATTAAAAATTAATTGAAAAATTCTTGATTCAAGATGCAAAGGGACTTATATGCTGTGTTGGGGATGTTTAGACATTACCTGAGAGAAAGCAGTAAATTACCAAACATTTTTATTTAGCAAACAGCATGATGATGCTTATATTTCAGAAAACATTAAGGATTGATGGCTCTGTTGCATCAGACCTATTGAGAGGTGAGGGTTCAGACATGGTGAAAGTAATGAATTTGAGGGATCATTTCAGAAATCAGGAGAAAACTGAGCTTTAAAAAATTGAGAGATAAAATAGAAAAGGGATGAACTATGTCAACAAATGATGGTTTAAGTGTTCATTCATTGAGTCATTCAATATATTTTACAATATGCAACATAAATTGATGGAATATAGATTTCCAGTATCACAAGAAAATCCAAAACTTCCAGCTGTTTTCCATGGCTAGTTCACCACCCTAAAGACAGGCATATTTCACTCTTTCCTAAATACACGTTTTTTTCCTAAGAACTCTGACTTCAAATCTACAGGGATAGATATTAATCAGAGGAAGCTTTGTTACCCAAGAAAACACTCCAGTGTATAGTTCTGACTGTCATGGTAATGTCTAATAACTTAAAAGAGTAATATGGATCTTATCTCCTTCCTGAGCAAATGCCATGATTCTAAAGGATGTGTTCTTCCAAAGGGATGGTAATGATTTCCAGAGCAAAGAAGTCGAAGTCTTCAGTCTTAGAGATTAATTATTAAGGGTTGGATTGAGCATGACTAATACAAAAGCTGGAAAACATGATTCTAATAGGAACATTTTATATATAATAATTTCACTGGTTAGAATATATGCCATCCCCCAGAAGCTCATGTGTGAAACAATGCAAGCATGTTCAGAGGTGAAGTGATTAGATTATGAAAATTCTAAATTATCTGGTGTATTAATCCACTGTTATGAATTAACTGAATGGTAACTGTAGGCAGGTAGGGTGTGGCTGGAGGAGGTAGGTCACTGGGGGCCTGGCTTTGGGATATTTATTTTGTCCCTGATGAATACCTCTCCCTCTTTCTTTCTTTCTTTCTCTCTCTCTCTCTCTCTCTCTCTCTCTCTCTCTCTCTCTCCTTCCTTTTTGCCAAGTCTTGAGTAGCTTTCTTCTGCCATACCCTTCCAGCATGATGTTTTCTGCTTAATCTTAGGTGTAGAGCTATGTGGTCACCCAACCATGGACTGAAGGTCTGATACTATGAACCAAAATACACTTTTCCTTGTTTAGTTGCTTTTGTTAAGTATTTTGGTCACAGTGACAATAGCTGACTAATACAATACTAAATAGTGTTTAAAATTATTCCATGAAGATTCAGTCTAATAGCTGACTGGATAAAAAGAAAGTAAATTATAAAAATGCAGACACGCACACATGCACACACACACAGTAGTATTATTTTTACAATTATCATTAAAGTCCTAGAATATTTGATATTTATTCCACTTAATTTTGTAAATTATTATTCTGTAATTATTTTTTACCATTTTCTTCATTTATTTTATCCTTAGTTGTCACTTAAATCCTGAATGATGTATATGTTTATATTATTCTGAATTTTACCCTGTGAAGATCCATGTATTTGCAGAAATGTTCTATCCTTGCAAATGATTATAAGATGATTTCACTGGAGAAAATATGAGTTTCAGGACCATTTGCCAATTTTCTGCCTGGACTGTTGTTTTTTTATAGCTGAATCAAACCCTTAAAATAATTTGAATAGCTGATAAAATAACATTAAATTCTCATTCTTTATCCACATTGGACAAAATAAACAAATATATAGAATGATTTGTCATTTTATACACTTCATATTCTTTGACAGTTTAGATTATTATTTTTCATATTTCAGAATACTTGAAAAGCAAAATAAAAACTCAAGGTAATTTTAGATCATTGTGTTTTAAATCATAGGTGTGTGGCCATGTTTTTAAATATATATTTTCCTTATTAGCAAATAATCAAGAATTTTTATATGAAGACAAACTTCAATAATACTTTTTTAGAATAGCGTGATTAATATTAATCACAGGTTGTCTAATGATATTTTACCAGTTCAATTTTAAAATCTATTTGCTTCTTCACTTCAATAATTACACTTGATTTTAAGTTAAGCATGTATAATCCTTAGATTTCAAATTCTGATTGGAGCAATATTTTCATTATAAAGACATTTTGAGTGCCCCTGCTGTAAGGGTTTCTCCAAAGGCTGTGCTTATATATTTCCAGTAATACAGAATGGTAGAGCTCTAACCTAACAATTTAGCAATCTTTAATAATCATTCCTGGATTTCTAATACTATATTCTTCAAAGTATTTATTGAGGCAGGTATTGTGTAGGTGTTCTTAGGTGGGAATAAGCTGGTCATGATCATGAAACAGAACATAGTCCAAAGAATAATAGAAGAAGGAGTGGTTGGAGATTAGTAACAGAGAGAAGCCCTGGGCAGGATCATAGAATACTCTTCATAGGTCACCGAGTTAGTTTGCTTTTAATTCTAATTAGAAGAGGAAGCAATTATAGCTCTTAAAGTGGGCATACTGTTATTTATTTTACATTTTGAAAAGAGTTAAGAGGCTCTCACTTTCTTCCTAGGGAGTCTATATCCAGTGAGATGAAAATAATGTGGCTGTTTCATAATCTATTTTGGACATAGAACTGGAAAGACTTGTGGTTGGACTGGGTTACAAATAAGAGACTCCTTGCTGTTAAGTTTGAGTAAATGGGTGATAAAAATGCCCTTAACTAACATGGAAAAGCTGATGGAAAAGTATTTGGGGGGGGGGGGTGCAGGATTATTGGTTGTATCTAATTGACATTCAAGTAGTCAGAGTGCTTTTGCTTCTTTGAGAGTCTCTCTTGAATTAAATCACAAAATCTAACAATAGACTAATAAGATTTAATGATTTAGTTTTGCATATTGCCTTCTGGTACCAACATCATACTTCCATTTCAACTTATCAAAGCAAAATTATGTTTTCTTAGGAAACAGATAAAATTATTATCAAGCCATTTTACCTAGGCAGGGGATCAACATCTGAGTGTTTTTAATTGAATACTTCATTTTAGATATAGATACTTCAAGAAAAAAGATGGGGGATAACTAAGGAGACATCATTTCGACAACAAATTAGGACGGACCAAATACATTACACTAGAGTCATTTATTCTCATGGTCATGACATTTTTCCAAGGCTCCTGAGCAGTAACAGAGAAGTCTTCATAATGTATATACTTTACTCAGATTCATTTGCAAAAACATTAGTAAGTCTTCAAACTTTGTAGTAGATATTTAGAAAGAAGAGCCAGAAGAAATGATTTCAAACTCCTACAGTTGACTGGCACTAGGAAAATTCTCATCTGTCTTCACCACTCTTCCTAAGTCTCTTGATAGACAAATGTGAAAGATTTAGAATAGCTATACATTCCAAATGAATGCTTAGTGGGAAGCAAACACAATTAAATATATTCAATTATGTGCTTGAAATTAGTATGTGGATGCCTAATCATTACCTACAGCAGGATATCCTAAAGCAAAATTCAAATTTAAAAACCTATGATACTATATTTTTTTCTACTCAGGATCAAACCCTGAGTAAAATTAGAAGTTTTATTTTAATTCTCATGTTTTCATACTTAGTAACATTTTGTTTTTGCCGTTTTCTGTCTGTTGTATTTGTTACCAGTTACTAAAATCAAAGTAACTAGTTAGAAAACTAGTAATATTTCTAGGTTTATCCATCATTGGCTTAAATTATAATAAGAAATACAACAAATAGAAAAGGGCAAAAATGAAATGTTACTAAGTATGAAAACATGAGAATTAAAATTACTCTGCTTTAATTTAAGCCTATTTCAAAATATGGATCTTCTAAAAGCATATTTTAATTTATCTTTAGCAGATATACACTGAGCACTTCTGTGTTTCAGGTAATATTCTCATTACTTAGAGCCAAACAAAACCCTATGCCTATTTCTTTTGGTAGTAGGAAGATATTAAAGTAATGTTAACGTGTTAAAAATGAGTGAAAATGTTGAGTAAGTATAATTATGTAACTGTTGAGACTGAAAAATTAGTATATCATAGATTCTGTGATAGAGATCTTAATGGTTTGATTTGATGCACTTGTGTTTAAACATTTTGACTTTGATATTTTAAATTGTGGGTCTTTCATTAGCTATTGTTCAAGTGTCTGAAATACAGTTTCTAGAAAATGAACCTTTTCATAACAAACTTACCAGAATGAAATTCCACAATAAATACAATTTACAAAGTGTTTTTGAATTTTCTCATTTGTGTTATTATCTTTCTTAAGTCCTTAAGCAAAGACATGCTGTCAGTTAAATGTGTTTTGTGCTTGCAACTGAGAGAGAATTTGAGTGGAAAATAATTTTATTTAATCAATACATATGTAAACTTAGTTACTTCATTTGTCCATTATTCTGGATGGCTACAAACACTAAACTATGTATGGCCTGTAAACCGTCTTATATGGAGAGTTTTGCCTTCACTTACTGTATCACTTTCTAAGCTTTTTGGACAATGAAGTTACTTTGCTATAGTAGTTCAAGTTGAGCAATGACTTCCTGAACCCAAACTACCAGCTCTGGACAAGTGTATGGCCTTCAGAGAAGCTCCTGGGCAGTGCCAAGGAGAGTCCTGGGGGAAGGAAATTGATTTCTTTATTCTAGGATCAGAAAAGGAGTTTGCAAATTCCCCAAATCCCATGGGTGTTGTCTAGCTGCCCCTGCACAGTAATGTGGGGAAGAGGAGTCTAGGAATCTCAAGGGCCAGATGCCAAGTTTGAAAGACACAATAGCAGTGGCAAGCTAAAAGAGGAGGGGTGGCTAAAGGGATCAAGGTCAGTTCAAAAAGGAATCAAGAAATGGTCAAATGGTACAAAATCTCACAGAGGAGGGATACATAAGTGTGTGTGTGTGTAATACTTCTATTGAAAAATGTGGTAAATATAATTAATAATAAATTATCATACATTTCAAATTTTATTAAAGAAAATTTCGAATGTGCTCGCCATAGAATATGTTAAATACTTGCAGTGATGATTATATTAATTAGCTTTATTTAATTATTCCAAATTATATTCATAAACGATAGCATCACCATGAACTTCACATATTTATATAACTATAGAGTATCAACTTGGAATAATAAAAGAAAAACTTGTTTTCACTAATACACAGGAGAAAAAAACTCACAGAGATACTGAAGGTAGAGACACATAGTTTTCAAGGCTGTGTGATGAGAAAATCTAGAGCTGGCAGTGGAACTTGTGGAAACAGATATGCCTGGTGGTCTTGGTCCCTTGTGCTGCCAGCAAGACTGGAGAGACTCTCCAGGTTCTCTTCCAAGGCATCTAATATGTTGCTCTGGGTCCTACCAAGAAGGAGAAATCAGTATGTGTGTGTGTGTGTGTGTGTGTGTGTGTGTGTATATAAAATAATTAATTCTATTATTTCTCCAGTGAACATACAGAAACTTAAGACCTCCATAGTAAATATATTGAGTTAGGGTGTAACTTCCTATTTTTTCCATATACAATTCCTTTTATGTTATTATTTTATTCATACTTTGATATTTTTAGGTCAACCATATGAACTTGACTTTTCTTTGAGGTACAATAGTAACTGTGTATCAGTAGCTTTATATGGTTCACTCCACCATTTGAAATAATTTGAGCGATATTTATATTATATATTTAGAAGTTTTCTAACCTATCCTAAAAGTTTGTCATTTTTTGTATGATGCAAAAAAATGGCTTCTTCTGGTTTATAACACCAAAAGAAACATACTAAGAATAAAGTAAGTTTTCGACTGATCACAGCTCATTCAGCTATAGAACAGGTAATTTCAGGCAGCCATTCGCCTGTGTCTCGCACACAAATTACTCAGGCTCAGTGCTAAAGAACCCGCGGAAACTGCTTCTTGGAGCCTGCTCCTATCAGAACATACACCGAGCCCGGAGCAGCCGAATTCTAGCTCCAGGAACTGCTCTGGCCCAGGGCTAAAGAACCCGCGGAAACTGCTTCTCGGTCCGGGTCCTGCTGAATACTGTGGAGGCCAGAGGGGCATAGCAGAGCTGCTGCCCACGCCCGGAACAGGCCCAGCGACCCGCAGGCGTGGTATCACTTCACCCCAACTGCAGTAGGGGCCGAGCAGAGCCGCCACCTGAGCCCGCAAGGTAGGCAGACCTGCGACCGACCGGCGGAACAGTCCCAGTGGTCTGCTGGCGTGGTAGACACGTCACACCAATTGCAGTAGGGGCAGAGTAGAGCCGCCACCCGCGCCCAGAAAAGGCCCAGCGGCCCACCGGCGTGGTAGTCACGTCACCCCATTTGGAGTAGGGGCGAGCAGAGCCGCTGCCCGATCCCGCAAGGTAGGCAGACCTGCGACAGACCGGCGGAACAGGCCCAGCGGTCTGCCGGTGTGGTAGACACGTCACACCAATTGGAGTAGGGGCAGAGCAGAGCCACCACCCGCGCCCACAAGGTAGGCAGGCCTGTGACCGACCGGCAGAACAGGCCCAGCGGCCTGCCGGCATGGTAGACACGTCACCCCAATTGGAGTAGAGGCAGAGCAGAGCCGCCGCCCGCGCCCGGAACAGGCCCATGGTAGACACGTCACCCCAATTGGTGTAAGGGCAGAGCAGAGCTGCCGCCCGCGCCTGCAAGGTAGGCAGACCTGCGACCGACCGGGAGAACAGGCCCAGGGGTCCGCGGGCGTGGTAGACAGAACACCCCAATTGGAGCAGGAGCACAGCCGCAGCCCGCCCTGCAAGGGAGACTTTTCAACTACACAAGAGCAATATATAGGGGGGAAAATTTCAAAAACACAACAGTTTCACCAAGCAGAAAGAAACGCGAGCAATATGAAAAGACAAGGAAAGAAAGGACCACAAGCAATGCAGGTCAACTCAACTTTAGAAGAGGTAATAGCTGCAGCAGATGGAATGTCAGATAAAGAATTCAGGATATACATACTTCAGATGATCTGGAGTCTCAAGGAAGACATGAGACAGCAAAATCAGTCAGTGAAAGATAACTTAGACAATGAATTACATAAACAAATCCAAGAAGCAAAAGATCAACTATACAGGGAGATAGAGGTAATAAAAAACAAACAAACAGAAATCCTAGAAATGCAGGAAGCAATCAACCAAATTAAAACCTCAATTGAGAATACTACCAGCAGAGTAGAACACTTAGAAGATAGAACATCAGACAATGAAGTATTTCAACTTGAAAAGAACATAGACAGCTCAGCAAGACTGTTAAGAAACCATGAGCAGAGCATCCAAGAAATATGAGATAACATAAAGAGACCAAACTTAAGAGTCATTGGGATACAGGAAGGTATAGAGGTCCAAACAAAAGGAATGAGTAATCTATTCAATGAAATAATATGAGAAAACTTCCCAGACTTAAAGAATGAGACAGAATCCCAAATCCTAGAAGCCTACAGGACACCGAATGTGCAAAATCATAAGAGATCCACACCTAGACACATTATAATGAAGATGCCCAACATACAGAATAAGGAGAGAATTTTAAAAGCTACAAGAGAAAGGAAGCAGATTACATTTAGGGGTAAACCAATCAGGATAACAGCTGATCTTTCAACACAGACTCTGAAAGCTAGAAGATCCTGGAATAACATATTTCAAACACTGAAAGAAAATGGGTTCCAACCAAGAATCGTGTATCCGGCGAAATTAAGCTTCAGGATGGAAGATGAAATTAAAACCTTCCACGATAAACAAAAGTTAAAAGAATTTGCAGCTAGAAAACCATCTCTTCAAAACATCCTTGGCAAAACATTTCAGGAAGGGGAAATGGAAAATAACAATGAAAACCAACAGTGGGAAGTAGGACAGTAAAGGGGGGAAAATAATCAAAGAGGAAAACAAACCATGTTTAGTAATATAAATAAACAAATATGACTGGAAGAACAAACCATATCTCAATAATAACCCTAAATGTTAATGGCTTAAAATCACCAATTAAGAGACACAGGCTAGTAGAATGGATCACAAAACAAGACCCAACAATATGCTGCCTACAGGAGACGCACTTGATAGGAAAGACATACATAGACTGAAGGTGAAAGGTTGGGAAAAATCATATCACTCATATGGACTTCGGAAACAAGCAAGAGTGTCCATATTCATATCAAATAAAATAGATTTCAAGCCAAAGTTAATCAAAAGGGATAAAGAGGGACACTACATACTGCTCAAGGGAACCATATACCAACAAGACATAACAATCATAAATATATATGCCCCAAACAATGGTGCAGCTATGTTCATCAAGCAAACTCTTCTCAAGTTCAAGAGTCTAATAGACCACCATACAATAATCATGGGAGACTTCAACACACCTCTCTCACCACTGGACAGATCTTCCAAACAAAAGTTAAATAAGGAAACTATAGAACTCAATAACACAATTAATAACCTAGACTTAATTGACATATATAGAATATACCACCCAACATCAAGCAGTTACACTTTTTTCTCAGCAGCACATGGATCCTTCTCAAAAATAGATCATATATTATGTCACAGGGCAACTCTTAGACAATATAAAGGAGTAGAGATAATACCATGCATCTTATCTGATCATAATGGAATGAAACTGAAAATCAACGATAAAAGAAGGAAGGAAAAATCATGCATCACTTGGAGAATGAACAATAGGTTACTGAATGATCAATGGGTTATAGAAGACATCAAGGAGGAAATTAAAAAATTCTTAGGGATAAATGAAAACACAGACACAACATATCAGAATCTATGGGACACATTGAAAGCAGTTGTAAGAGGAAAATTCATTGCTTGGCGTTCATTCCTTAAAAAAAAAAAACCAACAAATAAATGATCTCATACTTCATCTCAAAATCCTAGAAAAAGAAGAACAAAACAACAGCAAAAGAAGTAGAAGGCAAGAAATAATTAAAATCAGAGCTGAAATTAATGAAATCGAAACAAAAGAAACAATTGAAAAAATTGACAAAACTAAAAGTTGGTTCTTTGAATAAATAAATGAAATTGACAGACCCTTAGCCATGCTAACGAAGAGAAGAAGAGAGAGAATTCAAATTACTAGCATACGGGATGAAAAAGGCAACATCACAACAGACACTTCAGAAATACAGAAGATAATCAGAAATTATTTTGAATCCTTATACTGCAATAAAATAGAAGACAGTGAAGGCATCGAT
Source organism: Spermophilus citellus (assembly GCF_964194105.1). Lineage (NCBI taxonomy): Eukaryota > Metazoa > Chordata > Mammalia > Rodentia > Sciuridae > Spermophilus > Spermophilus citellus. The sequence continues at coordinate 112,013,947 of NC_138192.1, read as the reverse complement.
AAATTTCTTAAGTCATATGATCTGCCCAGATTGAGTCAGGAGGATATAGACAACCTAAACAGACCAATATCAATTGAGGAAATAGAAGAAACCATCAAAAGACTACCAACTAAGAAAAGCCCAGGACCGGATGGGTATTCAGCAGAGTTTTACAAAACCTTTAAAGAGGAACTAATACCAATACTTTTCAAGCTATTTCAGGAAATAGAAAAAGAGGGAGAACTTCCAAATTCATTCTACGAGGCCAAAATCACCCTGATTCCTAAACCAGACAAAGACACTTCAAAGAAAGAAAACTACAGACCAATATCTCTAATGAACCTAGATGCAAAAATCCTCAATAAAATTCTGGTGAATCGGATTCAAAAACATATCAAAAGAATTGTGCACCATGATCAAGTAGGATTCATCCCTGGGATGCAAGGCTGGTTCAATATACGGAAATCAATAAATGTTATTCACCACATCAATAGACTTAAATATAAGAACCATATGATCATCTCGATAGATGCAGAAAAAGCATTCAACAAAGTACAGCATCCCTTTATGTTCAAAACATTAGAAAAACTAGGGATAACAGGATCATACCTCAACATTGTAAAAGCAATCTCTGCTAAGCCTCAGGCTAGCATCATTCTGATTGGAGAAAAATTGAAGGCATTCCCTCTAAAATCTGGAACAAGACAGGGATGCCCTCTCTCACCACTTCTGTTCAACATAGTTCTTGAAACACTGGCCAGAGCAATTAGACGAAAGAAATTAAAGACATAAAAATAGGAAAAGAAGAACTTAAATTATCACTATTTGCAGATGACATGATTCTATACCTAGCAGACCCAAAAGGGTCTACAAAGAAACTATTAGAGCTAATAAATGAATTCAGCAAAGTGGCAGGATATAAAATCAACATGCATAAATCAAAGGCATTCCTGTATATCAGCGACAAATCCTCTGAAATGGAAATGAGGACAACCACTCCATTCACAATATCCTCAAAAAAAAAAAAAAAACTTGGGAATCAACCTAACAAAAGAGGTGAAAGATTTATACAATGAAAACTACAGAACCCTAAAGAGAGAAATAGAAGATCTTAGAAAATGGAAAAGTATACCCTGTTCATGGATAGGCAGAACTAACATCATCAAAATGGCAATATTACCCAAAGTTCGCTATAGGTTTAATGCAATGCCAATCAAAATCCCAATGACATTTCTTGTAGAAATAGAGAAAGCAATCATGAAATTCATATGGAAAAATAAAAGACCCAGAATAGCAAAAACAATGCTAAGCAGGAAGTGTGAACCAGGCGGTATAGCGATCCCAGATTTCAAACTATATTACAGAACAATAGTAACAAAAACAGCATGGTACTGGTACCAAAACAGGCGGGTGGACCAATGCTACAGAATAGAGGACACAGAAACCAATCCACAAAACTACAACTATCTTATATTTGATAAAGGGGCTAAAAGCATGCAATGGAGGAAGGATAGCATCTTCAACAAATGGTGCTGGGAAAATTGGAAATCCATATGCATCAAAATGAAAGTGCATCCCTTTCTCTCGCCATGCACAAAAGTTAACTCAAAATAGATCAAGGAGCTTGATATCAAATCAGAGACACTGCGTCTGATAGAAGAAAAAGTTGGCTACGATCTACATACCGTGGGGTCGGGCTCCAAATTTCTCAATAGGACATCCATATCACAAGAGGTAATAACTAGAATCAACAAATGGGACTTACTCAAACTAAAAAGTTTTTTTCTCAGCAAAAGAAACAATAAGAGAGGTAAATAGGGAGCCTACATCCTGGGAACAAATCTTTATTCCTCACACTTCAGATAGAGCCCTAATATCCAGAGTATACAAAGAACTCAAAAAATTAGACAATAAGATAACGAATAACCCAATCAACAAATGGGCCAAGGACTTGAACAGGCACTTCTCAGAGGAGGACATACAATCAATCAACAAGTACATGAAAAAATGCTCACCATCGCTAGCAGTCAGAGAAATGCCAATCAAAACCACCCTAAGATACCATCTCACTCCAGTAAGATTGGCAGCCATTATGAAGTCAAACAACAAGTGCTGGTGAGGATGTGGGGAAAAGGGTACACTTGTTCATTGTTGGTGGGACTGCAAATTGGTGCAGCCAATTTGGAAAGCAGTATGGAGATTTCTTGGAAAGCTGGGAATGGAACCACCATTTGACCCAGCTATTCCCCTTCTCGGTCTATTCCCTAAAGACCTAAAAAGAGCATGCTACAGGGACACTGCTACATCGATGTTCATAGCAGCACAATTCACGATAGCAAGATTGTGGAACCAGCCTAGATGCCCTTCAATAGACGAATGGATAAAAAAATGTGGCATTTATACACAATGGAGTATTACTCTGCATTAAAAAATGACAAAATCATAGAATTTGGAGGGAAATGGATGGCATTAGAGCATATTATGCTAAGTGAAGCTAGCCAATCCCTAAAAAACAAATGCCAAATGTCTTCTTTGATATAAGGAGAGTAACTAAGAACAGAGTAGCGACGAAGTGCATGAGAAGAAGATTAACATTAAACAGGGATGAGAGGTGAGAGGGAAAGGGAGAGAGAAGGGAAATTGCATGGAAATGGAAGGAGACCCTCAGGGTTATACAAAATTACATACAAGAGGAAGTAAGGGGAATGGGAAACATAATACAAGGGGGAGAAATGAATTACAGTGGAGGGGGTAGCGAGAGAAGAGGGGAGGGGAGGTGAGGGGAGGGGGGATAGTAGAGGATAGGAAAGGCAGCAGAATACAACAGACACTAGTATGGCAATATGTAAATCAATGGATGTGTAACCGATGTGATTCTGCAATCTGTATATGGGGTGAAAATGGGAGTTCATAACCCACTTGAATCAAAGTGTGTAATATGATATATGAAGAACTATGTAATGTTTTGAACAACCAACAATAAAAAAATTACAATTTACAGGACAAGCTTATAATGCCTCAAGAGAATGGTAGTAATATACCTTCCAAGGAAATTAATTTTATATGAAATTCTTATGATAAGACATATAACAACTAACTTAGCTCCCTGTCAGTATTAGAGTCAAATCTGTGTTTATCTATGTTTGTATGTATGCATGTGCATATACATATTTGAAATTACAAAGCAAAGATGAAAGGTATCCTACTTATTATATTCAAGTTCCCAAAATGTAACCTCCCCCCAAAATCAGATGAAGCAACTATAAACAGCAATTTGAACATAATAAAAGACCACTGTGTATACTTGTGAAACAGAGATACATTTTCTTCTTCTATTTTTACCATAGAATATTTCTTAAAATAAATTTATTTCATAAGGAAAAAAAAAGAATAAAGTAAATATTTTAAAGAGAATTGAAAGCATACTATGAAAACATTTTGTGCTGGTAAGAAGCATTAATTCAGCATTAATTCAGCTTGAAAAAATTTGCTAGCTATGATTGTTATTATATTATTATTACAAAATTATAAATTTATTTTTAATCCTCTAAGAAATAAATATTGAGCATATTAAAAATTAACATGGAAAAGTTTAGATTTCTCATTTGAAAATAAATCTTTTTAGATCTTATGTCCTATATGTCATGCAGTTAGTACCTTGGATGTGGTTTTAAAGAGAAATAGATTTGGCTCCTTCTTTAACAGTGTCTTTGAATATTTTCAGTAACAGCAAGGTCAATTATAATTTTATTGCATAATAATGTTTTATTCTGACTCAGTTACAACTTAGGTAATTTAAATGTTAAAGGAGAAACGAAAGAGAATTACGGTTTACATCACATGTGCTTTAAGTTTAAAGAAAAGCATTAGTTGGCTTGAATAGTAGTCAAAAACTTACTATTTCAACTCACAGCCCCATCCTTCCTCATTATGTATTCCCTGTTCCAGTTTTTGGTTGGTTTCCTTTCTATTTTACTGATTACACACATCCCACCTATTGAGTTGTATAGTTAGTTGCTTTTTCCTTATGTTACCAAATTTCAAGTCGTATCTCTTTTAGAGCAATATGTTTTTGTTTAGGTTTATTTTTGTAACAGTTTTTTAATTCTTAAAGAGAGCCCAAGTCTTACTTTTCCATATGCCCTTCAGTTTCTTCTCAGATCTCAGGTAACTTTTGCTTGTTTATCTTATTAGGGCATTCATGACATAGTAGCAAGAGTCAGCCAGTGATACACATGCTAGAATAACCCCAGCATTTAAAACTTTACAGGTAATTAATTTTATATCTTCTGTGGAATCCAGCATAAAGCTGGACATCTCAGTGCTCTGTAAATATTTGTATTGGATAGAAATAGCACATTGCATTTCTAAAGAAACTTCCTCCTAAGTAGATGTTGTCTTTGTATATAACCTTTGTCTTCCCACATTCAGAATATACAAGATGGTATATATGCAAATAAGCTCTGCGTGCGTGTGTGTGTGTGTGTGTGTGTGTGTGTGTGTGTATTGAGCACGTTACCCATACTTGATGAAGAAAATTATAAAAACCATCATTGTTTGTCTCCAGGTAACATTAGCAGATTTTTGTTCATGTTGTTATTAATGCTGATCTTCAAATTGTTTTTGATTTCCATCATCAACATGTTTTTATTTTTCCCTACTTCTGTTGGAACTTTATTTCCTTTTATTTAAAAAAATGTCATTGATTAATAATTCATTTTGTGCCAAATTACTTGTACTGTTTACTATATACTTTACACCATAGTAATGTTAAATATACTAGAGTTAATTAAGCAATGAATGTTCCTGTTTTTGATATTTCAATAAAATATTGCTAAAGATTTCTAAAGTTTGGAAAACTCAGCTATCAATTGCATAGAATTTTTCTCTATGGACAAATTAAAATTTATATTTGCTTTCAATAAACTTTAATTGTACCAATAAGGAGACAGAAATGCAGAAAATTACAGAGATTTAAAAGTGTGAATCACTTGCAAGCTAGAAGACGTAGGTGATTATTTTTCTTAGATGGGTAGAACAGAATAAAACCTGGGAACAATGATAATTGAGGTGACTTCATCCTGTTTCAACTCTGTTATCACATTAAAGGAGCAATCTGTTTTTAATCTAAAATTTGACATGAATTAACTTGTTTTATTATTTTCTTGGTGCATACTAAAACAAAGAAAACAGCAATAAGAGAGTTAGGTTTCTAATAATCTTTTGAAGATCCAGTAGCTAGAAGTTAATCGAAATTAGTTTGAACTATAAGAAAATAATTGGAGTAATTAAAAAGAACAGTTGAGTCAAATTACAAAGAGTGAAAGGAAATATCTTTTTTTCTCTACATCCAACATCATACAGTCATGGTGTACTCTAAAATTATTCATGAAAAACTCCTTAGACATGTCTGTGACTTGTGGCTTTTCTTGCACAGGCTTCCAAAATCAAATTGATTTTTAACAAATATTTATGATGAACGACAAAAGATTTTTGGCATACAATATCCATCATTTAAGTCTATTTTACAGAATTATACACACTTATAAGAGGAATTTAACAATTGTATTAGCAACTTTATTTTGTTTTACTATTGATAATTTTGATATGATTTCCTGACTTGTGATTTATCTATCACAAAGAAGAAGTTAATGGGAAATTTTCATGTTTTTTACTAATTAATGCTAACCACTTCTACTTAGTGCACATTGAGGAAGTGAATATTGCAGAGCTGATCATGGATAGGTATGTAATCTAATCCTTGCACTCATAATTTGCATCATTCTTGCCTTTAGCTTTCAAACCCAAATGTGAGATCATGAGCAACTCAATTCTAAAGTCATCACAAACTGAGTCACTACCCCTAAAATATTTCTGTGATATAACCAAGATACCATTTGACTAGAAAGCCAGGATTTATTGTGTGATTTCCTTATAAAGCAAGACATAGCTACATAATTTTGAAGGTAATGTGAATGTACTTTAAATTATAATATTGGAAAATTATAATGTTAATCTTGATCAAGCAGCATTTTAAAAGAAAATAGACATTTACATAAAGAATTTTATGAAAAATATACATTACACTATTCATGAAATATATTTTAAGAACATGAATCCAAATATTTGTAACTGAACAAAGGTTAGATACTGCATTGCAAAGCAGACAAGGAGGTGATAAATGAGATATAAATTATGGTCACCATATACTGTAACTGCTCATATTAAATGGTCTTTTCTATAGCAAAATATTTTAATGGAACACATGAGGAAATGGGTGATAACATTCTCTTTTCATTTAGATTTCATTAACTTCTGAACAACTGAAATTCTTTAGTGTTTTGATGACTAAAATTGAATGAGTTTTAGCAATACCTCAGTGAGAACTATGATGGCAGCATTATCAAATAGCATTAAAAGGTACATTTTCTACTTGAAATGAAGCTACCATATCTACCAGATTGCAAGAGAAAGTATAATTCTATATCTATATCTAACATCTCAAAATTGTATTTCTTTATTTACAAATAGGTTTTTGTTATGTTATAGCAACAAAGAAAATTCTGTCCAAAGTTCTTATTGTTTTTAGAAAAAAATCACCCCTTTATGAATTATAATTTTGTTAGTTTTCCATTCTCAGTTTAGTTATGTTCCTATTGAACTCAATTGAAGATCTTGGTGAGCTCACAGGAAATGGCCCAAACCAATTATTTTGATTAGTTTCCAAAATTCATTTTCTTAACTTCATAAAACTCTGAATTTCCCGTTCGGTGAAACTGATTTGCAGAATTTCTTTTCATATGTTAGTAACACTAGAAAACCAAGCAGATAATTTTGGTAACGTAATTGGATATGAGACCAGAAGAGTAGATGGCACCCACTTCTAATTTCTGAGATTGGTTATTATTTTTCCTCTCTGTGAACATCAGTCAGCTCATCTTCATTTTACATCCCTTATCTCTTGGTCTCTATTATGTCACAGGGTCTTCTCTTTCTCCTTTTCTCTCTTCTTCCCCTTTTCTCTATACCCCCTCACTTGCCCCCTCTGCCTTATTTTTCTAAGAACTATACTTATTTTATAAAAATAAACATAACTGCAGTTTCATCTATGAATGGGTATGTGTGTTTTACACTGAGAAACATATGCACGCCTTCAAATGATGGAAATAATGGCACACTTACATTCATATGGCTTCCACTACCGGCACCTTCTCAGATCCTGGAGGTACTCACCATTTTCCTAACGCAGATGACAGGGCCTTTATTGTCATGAGATTCTTAACCCATGCACTTTAATCTTACAGTAATAGATTCATGCATTTCTCATAATGGAGACTTCAGTAGTTTCAAATGTTCTCTTTTCAAAAAATCATTGAGCCTCCTGAGCTATTTGTCATATGGGTAAAATATTAATCTTTAATCTCATGTATACCTTTGTAATAGATGTTACCTGAAAAACAGCAACAACCAAAAAACAACTCTTTTTGATAGATTAATTATATTAAAATTGGGCAAATTCTATATTTGAAAATATAGATAAATAAAATATGGTTTTAGCTTATTTCCCAGAATATGCTGAGGCTTGGATAATTGCAATCTTTGTGTTTCTTCCAAGCTGGTTTTTCTGTTATTCCTTTTATTCTTTCTTTCTTTCTTTTTTTTTAATGTTTTCATTAAAATTCAGAAACCTGCTAAAGAAAAACTAGAGGAGAGAGAAGTAAGTTTCAAGTTTTTCTAGTGAGAGTTGCTTCCATATGAAATGTATTATGTAGCTGTTCTTTTGGGCTGCTGTGAGGATGTCTTAGGGTGAGAGGATTATTACAGGAGCAGAAATTCAGGATGTATACTCACACTAAAAGGGTTCTTCATGGCAACACTTTTTAAACTTTTAGATTTTATGGACTAAACAATTCTTTTTCTTTTAATTGAATAAAGTGAAGTATGATTTTCAACTTTTTATTTTCCAAGAAAGGATTTTAAAATATTAGCTGGCGAGTTTTATCATTATTCTTTTATTAGAGAAAGAATATTTAAGATATATGTACACGCAGATATACATGCACACAAAGTGAGAAGAACATAAATTCAGAAAAAAGTAGGACTTTCCTATAAAGGATACTTGGCAACCATATAATAGAATATTTTTAGAAAGTGTTTTTAAAATCTGAATGCTGATATGTTATAAAATTACATTACATGTAATATTTTCTTTGGACTATTTTGACTGTCTAATCTTGTTGATAGTGCTGTACCAAAAGATGCTTTTATATTGGTTCTTTCTCTTATTTTCTCATGTTGTTGAAAATCTGTTTCTACATGCTAGTGATAGAAGCCTCTCTATTAATAATAGTTGTAGTACCTTTAAGTCTGGAAGAAATGAGATATGCTGTAGAAACAAGTTCATCATGTCTCCAGGATTCTACTTTCTTTCCTTTTTCTAGGAAGAAATTTTAAGACTAGCTAGAACGTAGTAAGTGAGTTAATGAAGAACATTCCCCAAACTACCAGCTTAGGGCTGTGATTGCCTAACAGAAATCAAAGAGAGTGTTATCTGAGGACTGAGTAGCACATGAAGACTTCGTAATAGAGCAGAATGGTGTTCCCATAGTCTTCTTAAACATAGGTTAAAGTTGAATTCATTACGTTTTACCTAGTTGTAGGAGTTTTATATATTATTATAAATTATGTAATTTAAAAATTTTGTATCTTGGTGTATGTAGAGTTACAATTGCTTTTCTATTTTGACTTTTATCTTGAGATTTTCTAAATTCACCCAATAATTGTAATAACTTCTCTAGAATCTTCTTCATTTTTCTATGCACACAAATACATTGTCTGCAAATTATAATAACTGTTTTCCTTTTATATCTTTATACCTTTATTTACTTTTTTTCTAATTTGTCTGGCTAAGACCTTGAATAAAATAATGAATAAAAGTGGTAAAATAGGTATAATTGTTTCCCTCTCAAGAAGAAATAAGTCTTTTAGTATTTTATCAATAAACATGATATTTGCAATAAGAGTTCTGTTAATAGCTTTCATGAGATTAATGAATGTTCCTTTTATTCTCAGTTTGCCAAGTTTGATTGTGTATTTTAATTAAGAATACATAGTGTGTTTGTCAAATGCTCATTCTACCTGTGTTATAGGCTTACATAGTGTTTCTTATTTATTGTGTTAATGTGGCAACTACATTGATTTTTGAATGCCACATTAGCCTTTCATTCCTGGAATAAATCTAACTTGGTCAAGCTATGTCATCCCTTTTAAATATATTCCTGATGTTGGCTTGTTATACATTTGGATTTTTAAAATCAGTGTTTATGAGAGAGGTTAGCTTTCAATATCCTTTTCTGCAATATCATTGCCATATTTAAGTGTCCAGATAGTATTGATATCATAAAATGAGTAGGAACATTTCTCTAGATTCCATACAAAATAGGTATCATTTTTTCCTTGGATGTTGAATAACCAGTAGGGAGAACTTCCAGTCCTGCAGATATGTGTGTGTGTGTATACAAAAGTTTTTATTTATAGAATACATTTATTTAATAGATTCATGGTAATTCTATTTCTTCTTGTGTCAGTTTTGATTAGTTGACTCTTTCCAGGAATTTTCCATTTCATTTATCGTTTAAAATGCATTGGCAAAAACTGTTTATACTATATTTTATTTTATTTATGTTTCTCAGATCTATATAGTGTTGAGGAGTATTTAATTATAGACACCAATAATTTATGTTCTTGGTCAATTTTGATAGGGCACATTTAATATTACTAATTCTTTTAAACAGCAAAATTCTAACTTAGTTTTCCTCTATTAAATGTCCTTTTTAAAAAATTAATGTACATTGTTACATAAAAATATTCCATATGAAGAACTACTAATTATTATTAAGAAAAACAATAAAGAAGGCCTAAATAAATGAGAATATAATCCCTTTTCAAGGACTAGAAGACTTATGGAATCTAAATCAATATCCCTTAATGAGTTGCCTTTTCTTACTTTTAATTTTATAAAACTGAAAAACATATATAAAAATTAATATAAAGATGCAAAAATTCAATGGTAAAAAATTAAAAGATCATATTTTAAAAACTAAAACTACTAGATGGCAAGACTACAAAAGTTACAGTATATTAGAGTGTGTATTAGTTTTGCCCACCTTTTATTTGGTGCATTCTAGCTGTTCATACTGATGGGATTTGTTGTTACACATTCATACATAAGAGTGCATATTATTAATAAGAAAGCAGAAAAAAATAGAATATGTAAGTAACTATTCCACAGATGAACACTTTATTCATATGACAGTTGAAATTTTAAGAGAATAGTAGATGAAGGCTCATCCTATCAAAGAATGTTAGGAGAACAGACATCCATATAGAAAAAATACGAATGTTGGTGATTGTCTCACCCTTTACACAAAAATAAATTAATTTCAGGTAGATTATTAATTTTAATATGAAGAATAAAATAATAGAGTTTGTAGAAGAAAGCAGGAGAATGTCTTTCTTAATTTGAGAATATGCATATACACATGCACACATACCAACCCATTATCTCTGAAGGAAAATATGAATAAATCTGATTTTACTAAAAATAAAACTCTATTATCTAAGGGCATCATTTGAAGAGTAACAAGACAAGTGAAGTGGTGGAAGAAAATTATTATAATGCATGTACCTGGCAAATAATTGATTCAAAAATATGTAAAATAGTTCTATATTTCAATAAAATAGACAATAAGATGCCAAAGTTGCAAGATTTTTCAGAAGCCCTTTCCAAAAGGAGAAATCCAATGATAATAGGAAAGAATGAATGAATGCTTATGAAAGATTTTCCAATATAATTACTTATAAATAAAAGCAAATTAAAGTAGCCAGGTTAGTTTAGGTTAAAGTTTAAATATTGGTAAGGATATGGACAAACAGGAACTCTCACACACACAAATAGGAGTTTAAATTGGTATAGCCATTTTGGAAAACTGTTTATCAATAGCCACTAAAGCTGTAAAATTCTTACCATGTGATCAAGAAAAACACTCCTATGATACTCAAAAGTAGTATATTTGGGGAGAGATATACAGTTGCCTGCACAAAGAAAAATTCAAGAATGTTCATGATGGCATTATTTTATAGCAACTAAATTTCAATCAGTAGTAGGCTGGAATGATTCATTTTGGTATGGGTGTATTACAACCATGAAATTTCATGCTTTTCTTTGAAACTAATTTATGCTTAGAAGCTTTTCATAAATATTCCTTCCTTTCTTCCTTTTTTTATTGGATATCTTCTTTTGGAAAATGCTTCTTCAATACTATGCAGGAATGAAAAGTGAATCTTTTTTTGGTCAGGTCTTTCATCACTGTGACCTAAAGACCTGGCAAAAACAAAAAGGAAGAAAAGTTTCTTTGGGATCATAGTTTCAGAAATCTCAGGCCATAGATGGCCAACTCCATAACCCTGGGCTCTAGTGAGACATCATATCATGGGATAAGGGTTCAGCAGTGGAAAGCATCTCAAGACATGGGACTAGGAAGCAGAGAATGAGCTCTGCTCACCAGGGACAAAATATACACCCCATGGGTTGGGGATGTGGCTCAAGCGGTAGCACGCTCGCCTGGCATGTGTGCGGCCCGGGTTCGATCCTCAGCACCACATACCAACAAAGATGTTGTGTCTGCCGAGAACTAAAAAATAAATATTAAAAATTCTCTCTCTCTCTCTCTCTCTCTCTCTCTCTCTCTCTCTCTCTCTCTCTCTCCCTCTCTCTCCTCTCTCACTCTCTCTTTAAAAAAAAAATATATACACCCCAAAGTATACCCACAGTGATATACCTCTTCCAGCCAAACCATACCTGCCTATAGTTACCACAAAGTTAATCCATATCAGTGTCTCATAACACAATCATTGAAACTCTGAAAATTCTTGCATTATCTAACATCTGAGCTTTTGGTGGACACCTCATATCTAAACCATAACAGTGAACAAACTATAATTTTCATTACAACAAATTTAGGTCTCACACATAATGAATGAAAGAGTATAGATATAAAAACAGAAACCCTCTATCAATCCTTTGAAACTATCTGAATATCTATTGGCACCAGGGATTGAACCCAGGGGCACTTAACCATTGAGCCACATCCCCAGCCCTTTTTGTATTTTATTTAGAGATAGGGTCTGAATGAGTTGCTTAGGGACTCACTAAGTTGCTGATGGTGTCTTTGAACTCATGGATCCTCCTATCTCAGCCTCTGGAGCCACTGGGATATGCAACTAAAACTAACATGTGCTCCTAGAAGTCAGAATGCTCATTACTTTTTGGTGTATTGATTGTAAACAACACAAAAGGAACTTTTAAGCACTGACCGTATTTTGTATTTTAATGAGGTGGCCACTACATAAATATTTTCACTTTTTTAGTTGTAAAAATTTATTGAAGTACATGTTTATGATTTATTCATTCTTCCATGAGTGTTATATTTCAATAAAATATCATTTTATTGCATAAAATAAAAGTAAACTTTGACAAAACATTGCAGGGCATTGGTTAATTTTCATGAGAAACAGGGCATTCTGATTATGGGATTCCTTGATTTCATAGGTAATACAACCACTTTCATAACCATACTTGTATTTTATAATTGAAAAACAATTGATATTATGAAGAAGTAGCTAGGCTGATTTTTCCGCTATTAATTTATATTTTCAAGCTATAATTTGGGAAAATTGAAACATTAATACATTGTTCCTTTTGTGGATAAAATCAACCATTTCTCCTAGGGATAAATGTTCAAATGGTAAAGAAAATTTTATGAATAAGATAATATTTATTAAGCAATGAATTAAATCCCCCCTCCAAAGCATACTTATCCAAACTAAGTAGAATTAGGTGATGATATTTTCAAGTCATTGTAACTAATGGAAAAATTTTTTTTATTGAATCCTTATTATCTTACTTTCTGCATATGGTCAAATAATGGTAAAATATAACAAAATATTATCTATCATTCATTATAAATAGTATGAAAATTTAAACAGAAAAAATACTTTTGGCTGTGTATACTTAGGGGTGTAGCAAAGGAATAATTTGAGAATACTTGTTTCTGTATATGAGTTAATAACTAGTTTCATATGAAGGCAATAGCTCAGACTGTTGCATTCATTTAACAAAGGAGTCTGTACCTTTTTTTGATAAGAAAAAGGCTAATGACCTCCAGATTTTTACTATGAAGAACTAATGAGTGCACTTAGTAGTAATGGTCTATATCTGCCAGAGGTCAAAAGTAGATTAGAATAGTCATGGGAGTTGTAATTTTTAATGTAAGTCATACGGGTAGAAGTATGAGTTTTTCTAGAATCATATGACTGAAGGAAGCTTCAAATAAAAGTCTTAACCTAAAATGCATAGAGAATAAATTCCTCATTAAGAAGAAGGTAACATAAACTGCTTACTCTACATTTTTTAACTCCGTGGTAAATAATAGGTAAATGAAGGAGGAAGAAAGAAAGATCTGTGGATGAATCAGACTCTTTCATACATTTATGCAACAGTCATATCTTTATTTCCAAGGTGAAATTATAATAAGGATTAGGAAGCCCTGCGGAATTCCAGATGCTAGTCTATTTAATTCTGTTCTTTACTGTAAAAAATGAGACATGTGTCTAGCCAAGCAAAAAAGGGGATGAGAGTAAAAGGGTAGCTAAACTGACAGTACCAGACCAAAAGGCAAGCTGTAGTGACCAGACAATGAGGCCACTAGCAGTTGCATTACATGTTTAGAAAGTTAAGACAGTGTAACAGTAGGGATGGTCCCTTCATTGTCTATGTACTACTTATTTTTGTCTTATAAAGCAGATCTCTAAATTCCATTCATAAGTAATACTACCAGAGAAGGAATCACCTAACTTTTTAAATAGTCTTGAGATTAGGAAAACTTAATCTCTTGCAGCAAACAGTAGGAGCACAAAGGAGATAGAATGAAGTACCTTTTCCAAAATTTATCCAAATAAATAAATAAAGGTAGACTATTGGGGGGATGGGTTTCCCGTTAAAGAGTAGATATTGCACCTAATAATGGCAATGACAAAAAATGTTGGCCATTGTACCATGTCCTACAGCTGACTAAGAAAATAGTTACTGGGTACTCCCCCAAAATAGAATAAAGATTTTACCTAGGACAGTGTTTTTTTGTTTAAGACCAATGTCAATATGGATCCAGCAGAAAATCCATTATCATTTTCTTTATTAAAATACTAGTTCTGAGTCTTAAAAAGAAAGACTTACATATATGTCATTATTTCATCATTTTATTCAAGACAGAGAGCCTTTTGGTTATGTCCAGTGGATGGAAAACATTGTTTTGCATTAACTAATCTGCTAGAAATTGCTGAATTAAAGTTTGAGCAGAGATTGAAGGCATTTGGGATGCCAGGACTGAGAGGGCCTAGACTGGAGTGCAGGGAGCAGGAAGTTAATAGAAGTTTCAGGTCAGGAAAACAATAATGCAATGCATTTGTGGCTTATTAATATTTTAATTGTTTTATGTGGGTGTTGCATGAAATATTTTTATGGCAGATTATACCAATATAGATAATATTGGTTTAATAAATGTACCTCCCATGGTAGGTATTATTCAGAGTGCTTAACAAAAGTATAGACTATATGCATCTCTCATATCTTTTCTGCTTTTAATAAAACATAATTCTTGAGAAATTAGTTTCAAGTAATTTATTTAGAAATTGGTGTATTTTAAGCTTTACCTGATGCATTCCAGTATCCTATCATTACAATATGATAATAAACATCTTGAGAATAAGTACCATTTTATGTCCCTTTAACTCAACATACACCATGTGATCCTGACAAATATGATCATGTTATGGTGATCCACAAAATTAAGCTTTGCAGAAATCATGTTATTCAAACCATGTGTAATTCTTACCATATTTTTGAACTTATGATAAATTTCTGCTCTATTAATATGAATAAGAAGGAAGAGTTTCTAGTTTGGCCAGTAAGAAAAGTATACTGGGTTTAAAAAAAAAAAAAGAAAAAGAAAAAATGAAGAGACCCAGGAGATGACCCAGGAGATGCTTTGTTTCCACAATTGTGTCCTAGCAATAATTTTTAAAATATTTTCTGATTTGAATTGGATTAAAACAATGTAATTTGCTGAAACATTTTGGATATATATATTTTTTGCATTTTGATTTTTTCTATCAAAATTGTTTTTATTAGATAAATTATTTTCCTTGTGGATCCTAAAGCAGTTGTTTGAATCATTACTTCATATTATCTGATGGGTTCTCTCATTTGTGAATTTACTGTTACAGCATTTATTTTTACTGAGGCCCATTTTATCAAGCAGAATTTCACATATCATCTGTCTTTGTTGTATTCTATTTTATGTTACAAGTTTTGTTGTGGGCTAAAATGTTTGAAAACTAAGAACCAATTTTAAAGAGTCTCTGAAACAATACAAGAGGAGCTTCACCTGGATTGACTATCAGATAGAGCACCGTCAAAACAAACTTTGAATTAGATTGCAAGGTCCAAGTTTCCTGCCTTAATCCGAATACATATAATTGTATAAAATAATCTAAATTCTCCAGTATCTTCAGATAATTGCTATCATTATTTTAGATATCCTGCAATTCTAATAATAATTTTAGATGTTGCTGTCCTGCTTGTCTTTAGATAATAATAACCTCTCAATTAATGTGTTACAATCTGGTCCCTAATAGCTTCATTTACTACTTTACTACAGTAAATAAAACGTTTCTCACTTTTTTTGGATTAGTTCCATTATTCAAACACCAAGAATTTCTGTTCTTCTTCCCTGATTGCTGTACCATCTGAAATGATCCTTTTTACCGTTTCTGCCTATTGTCATTTCACTGATAAGTCTTCTATGCTTACTCCAACTACAAATTCTTTCCATATGCTGAATGCCTGTAGAAAGTTGTACCAGTTATCTTGTATACTTCTTAATAACTGAGGTTACTTATAATTGTCTTTGTCCTCTACTTGATTGCACATTTGCTGAGAGTAAGGATAAATCCTATTCATGAGTGTCCTCTATAATCCTTGGTGCAATTTATCACCTGTGATGAATAAATAAATACATATATTAGGTGGATAGATGTTTTGATTACTGCTTGGAGAATAGGTGACCCTTAATTTAAAGTGGAAGTACTCAAAATCCAACCTCAACGTGTAACAAAACTTCAGCAGAGGTAAACAAAGCACTTTCTGAATTCTCAAAAGATCATTGTTAACAGAACAAGATGTTGTTTACCACTGTAGTTTAAATGGAAGGAAAAATAATTTAAAAGTACCAATGAACAAGCATAGGGTTTTATGTAAAGTATGATAAAATCTTAGAATTTTGGATGGAAATTCAAATGTGAATAGTATGAATGTCAGTTGCAAGCAGAGCTTTGGAGGTAATTTGGTCAACTCCATATATGTTATTGAGTGGCCCAGTAAGAGATTAATAAATAAGCTGAGATCTATGGAGGAACTCTTATGTTATAGTTTAGATGTGGTGTCTCCCAAAAGCTAACACGTAAGACAATGAAAGAAGGTTTAGAGGAGAAATGATTGGGTTGTAAGAGTCTTAACCAAATCAGTAAATTAATCCTTGACAGGATTAACTGAGTGGTAACTGAAGTGGTAGAGTGTGACTGGAGGAGGTGGGAATTGGGGTGTGGCTTTGGGATATATATTTGTATGTGGCCAGTGAAGTCTCTCTCTCTTTGCTTTCTGATCACCATATAAGCTGCTTCTCTTTGCCACACTCCTTCGCCATGATGTTCTTCCTCACCTGGAGCCCTGAGGAAGGAAGTTGGCTTTCTATGGACTAAGACCTCTTAAAGGAGGTGCTCTCAAATAAAGTTCTCTCCTTTAAAATCGTTCTGGTCAGATCTTTTAGTCACAGCAGCGAAAAAGCTGACTAAAACACCTTATTAGAACAATTCATGATTTTCCTTTAGTCGTTATTAAAACCATTACATGCTATTTATATATAACATGTGTTGTTCTCCACCTTCTTTGCATTTGTACATTGCTATGCCAAAGGATATTACATTTTTGATTATATTCTTTGAAATGCCAATGCAGAAAGATGACCTTAATAAACATGCCATTTGGTAGCTATGCATGTTTTAATCTTAAATAAGATCTCAGTGGCATTGTATTCTGAGAATAAAAGCTAAATTATTTTATTAGGAAAAAGAACATAAAAATGATTAGGTTCCTCCACACTGTTAAAAAAAGAATAAAAAAGTAACTTTAAAATATCTACAAGGGGTAATTGGAAGGTACAAGAGCTATTATCACATGTTCTATTTTAAAGGAATCTTGCTTATGATAGATGTCATTTTATAATTATAAAAATTTATAATTGGACAGAAAAATAATTATTTTATGTTATTACTATAATAATTAAATACTTTTATTGTTTCATTAAAATCTCTTTAACCCATTGTAATGAAGAAATATGAATTATATTTCAAAGTAGGAATTATACATAATGATAGAAAATTCTTTTATTGTATCTTATAAATATGGTGTCCATATATCTCAGTTTGCTTTGAATACTTCCATATGTTTTCCTGGTGTTGGTTATTACTATTGCTTTCACTATAATAATTGTCCCAGATTATATTGGTTAGCTTTTTGTCACAGTGACCCAAATATCTTATGTAAACATGTTAAAGGAGGAACAATTTATTCTGGCTTATAGTTTCAGAGGTTTCAGTTGATGATCAGCTAACTCCATGGCTGTATTACTTTGAGCCTGAAGTGGAGCAGAACATCATGGAGGAAGGGCATCGCAGAACAAAGATGATCAGCTGCTGGATGCAGAGAGAAGAAGGGGCCAGGGACAAAATATGGTCCCCAAGAACACATCCCCAGAGACCTATCACTCTTGAAGAGATTTAAGGAATTCCCAGAGGGGAAGACAACTGGGGTTCTTGGCAAGTGTTACAGGAATTAATTTAAGGATATACTAGTTAAAAGTACAAAGATAGATTTATTTAGCAAAGTAGAGACACATTCAAGGGAGCATGTGGGCATTTTGAATGTGAGAAGCAACAGACTTTCTTTTGGGTTCTGATATTTATAGAGGGACAGTGGCTAAGGGGCTGAACTGGAGGTAGGGTCAGACTGGAGTTGCACATTTTCAAGCCAGTTTTTCTTGTGTTTATGCCTTGAACTCTCATCAGGTTCCTTTTTGCCAGCAAGGATGCAAGTTAGGTTGCTCATATTTGCTTATTTTGAATTCTAACAGTACATGGACTTTTCCTGTGTCACAGTGGTTCATGGATGCTTCTATTCTGAGACTCAGTATTATCTTTTCTCTCTATTCTCCAAATTTATATCTCAGACCAACTCTTTCAATTAGTTTTTACCTCCTATTGCTCCCAATAATGCCTTCAAATTATTAATTGATGATGTGGTCAAAGCCCTCATGATCCAATCACTTCCAGAAAGCCCACCTCTGAACATGCCTGCACATGAGTCTTGGGGAGATACCTAATGTTCATAACACAGTTTGAGTAATAAATAATATGTGCATATGTTTGTAAAACAGAAATATCGAGTCACAAACCTTTTTCATTTTGACAGTTAAAGGGAAAAGATATATTTTCCATATTCCTGCCAAGAAAAAATCTGTATTACATGTTCCATACACACCAATCAGTTTTCCATAGTTATGAATATGTAGTTTTTAATAGATGAATATGAGAAGCATTATGTTAGGCAGAAATATGAATCTTTAACTCTTGAGAAAGAACAATTTGTATGGTGTTTGCTCAGTGTCATACCAATCTTTGGAGGTAAATCGATGTTTCGTGAAGACTTAAGTGTGACTAATGTCAGGCTCAGCTGAGCTTCTGCTAGTAGCATTTCGGCTAATAAATTATCAATTTTTTTGAGACATTTTTATTTCTTACAAACACACTACTCTCCACGGAATCTCAACAAAGATTACTAAGAATATACTCTTCTCTTTTGGGTAACTTCAGGTGTTTATCCATAGTTCTGGATTCTTCTCTGTCATTCTTGTGTGCCAGTGTTGACCATGAAGACCAATTATCTTCATAGTATCATAAGACTGACAACTTTGTACAGGTTTAAGATTGGTTTCCCTTCAGTGTACCTCTGAAATATTCTTCAAAGAAAGCAATGATTTACAAGAAAACAAATTAATGGATTTTGCCTCCTTATTGCTTCCTAGTTCCTAAAGAAATGGTCCCTTGGTCAGGTGGTAGTACAGTTTTCAGAGACTTGAGAAACTGAGAAGCTCAGAAGGCAGTGGACTTGTGTCATCTTACTCCAGTGGGCTACATTAAAGTCTGTTATGGTTCAAGGTTTGGTCTCAATCTCCAAGGAAGGGAGAAGTCTTGTCATACCATACTACTTGCAAACCATTTTTGTTGTATTTCTTTTTATGTCATCCAGGCTTTACTAGGTCTTATCCCATACACGACACAAGGGATAGACCTTCTATACCCAGATACAGATCCATTTTAGCCAGGTTCAAAATTTCCAGATGCTTTATGTATCTAATATGAGGAAGATTATGTTTCAAGTTCTATGGTTCAAAATGTCTTGTGACAACAAGTCTAGATAGGTAATTAAATTAAGGGCACAGGCTGAATTTTGAAGTCAAAATTAGTCTAGAGAAAAGATTGTGGGATCTTAAGCCAGTGTTTGGGTTTGACGTCTAGCTTTGTCTCTCTTTATTTGCAAAGTGACCTTGATTAAGATAAATAACTTTTCTTGTTCTTAATTTTCTAATCTGAAATATGAGTGATTATGTAATCATATATATATATATGGTAGAACTTTATAATAAATACTGAATGTCATAATGGTATTGAGGAAATTTAATAATTTCATGTATGTTGAGTCTGGCACAAAGGGATACATCATCATTTGAGGGGTAGCAATACCAGTAAGAACAATGGTAGTATGTGGTCTTTGTTTGTGGCCACTATTTAGCCTTTACAGAATGTGCAGCCATTGGTGCATTGCACCATTTGAAACCTTAAATATTCTTGTAGGTCCTTACAGTGATTTTCAGGTGGATTCACTTGGCCCCATAATAAGTGGCAACTGAATAAATATATGTGATTTTTTTAACATTGTAGCAATAATCACAAGACGACTAATTATATATAAGACTACACTCATATATATTTAAGATTGTTTCTGTCTTAAAGTGAGAAAATTGGAATAGAAAGTTTTTGTTGTTGATCTTTGTGTTTTTTTTTTTTTTTTCATTTGCAGAATCTCATTTGGGAAGAAAAATAGGGCGGACTGGCTTAGTGCATAATTGGGCCATTTATGAATTTTACAAACAATTCATTAAATATTAATTGAAGCTTAAGGTCTTAGTGCATGAGCATCTTTGAGCAGGTTTCCCTTACTCCAAGGATGGCATTTGTCAGTGGAAATCCCTAACTCCCTCCACTGCTTCACTTAACATCCATATGTCTTACAAAACTCCAACCACCGTGTTATAGCTAGGGTATAGACTTAAAAGAAGCACCCAACTGTTTCAAATCATGCTGTGCTGGACAGCTCTTTATTTCAAAGCTATTGTTACAGTTGAATGCTATTAGATGTGAAATAGAGAATTGGAGAAATAGAACTAAGATGGATTTTTTTCTTAACTTGTGAGACTGCTCTGCTTGCATGAAGAAAACTAGCATTGCCTTTAAACTTTGCAAATACTGAATTAGGAACAATAGCCTATTATTTTCAAGTTCAAATTGTCCACATTTTTTACTCGATTGAGGAGGTGTGTAGGAGGATATACATTTGACATTTAAAGTTGGGTAATGATCCTGTAGCTACTGTTGGAAAGCATAACTTTAGAATCCCGGGTGGTCAAATCATTGGGTCATTTATGAGACAAGATTTCACAGAGAGTCTGATTTGAACTTTTCCCATTGAAATAAGTAGAATATTTCTCTTGCTCATTTTTCATAGTACTCTCTCTTTTTAATATTTAGGCAGAGAGGACATTAGCCTAGGGATCAGATGGTTTACAGAGTGGAAAAATATTGCTTTATAATAAAAGGAGGATATTGAATAAAGCCCAGATTTAATACCCAGCCTAACAGAACACCCTGATGAATGTAATTGCATTTTAAGCATTCTGATTAAATTTTTTGATCCATATTGCATTTGTTTTGCTTGTGAATCTTTTATGAAAAAAAAGTGTCTGGAGATTAAAGGATTAGTGAGTTCTTAAGAAGCTGGGCAGCTGCTAAAGCATCTGAATATACTTGCTTAAAGATGGTTGAAAAGCTGCATTAATCTTATCTGTTACAGTGAGTGATATGAGTAAAACTGTAATAGTAGGAGGGAAATGCCCTAGGGATAAATTTTTCTATAGTGGACAACAGGAATGGTATTCACTATAAATGAATGAAAAAAAACATACGTCAACAATATTGTAGTTCAAAATGCATTTATCAGCTATGCCGATTTGTTGGAAATAATACCTTTCCTTCCTTTTCTTTCTTAAAGCTAATTGACAATTCAAGGAATATATAAAGATTAAGAAATAATTTGCATGTGCTCAAATCCTAAGTGTCATTCATGCCTTTTGATAACTAGACAACAAAAGAGCTAAAAAATTAGCATAGCTCTTTTACCTTGTAGAAGGAGAGATGTATTTCACTTTGAAATTTTAATAATAATAATAATAATATAGAACTTTTGAACAAATGACCCAGTAAAAATACAGGAAATCCCCCCCCGCCTTTTTTTTTGTTGTTCAAAAATGTCTTCCTAAAACCTTTACTGAAATTGAATATTAAAGTCAATTTATAGTTCCCATTTATAAACAGCTAAAATTTTTATATATCAGCATATGTATATACATAGAAATTTAAGATATATATATATATATATATATATATCTTAAGTTTCTAATCATGGTCCATATAGGTCCCACAACCTATGATCAAGGCAATCTGGTGAGAGAGAATTTTATAGATTCCTCGAGAGGCCTGATGTCACTGTTAACTGAGTTAGCTGACTGCTGGCATCTGAAATAGTAATGGAGGAAAAAAGGAGACTTCTCAAAATTTCTATTTGAGAGCACTCAGCCAGTTTTCTATATGTGCTAATGACCTCCTTTGAGATTTTTACCCACCTAGTGTGGCTTTTCTGAAAGAGAAGCTCTATGCCAGTGGTTATTAACCTTGACTGTCCATTAAAATAATCTGGATGGGATTTTTATGAATTCTGATGGAGGGCATTTCCTGGGTGTGGAATCAGGGATGCAGAATGGATTCTGATTGAGAGCTTCTGAGGCTTTGGTATTTTTGTGGGCAATGGCACTAACCTACTCAGGAACTAGCATGTAGTGGGAGATGTGGGGAGAACTTTCACCTGATATTCATAAGAGGGGAATAGGCTGAAAACAAAAGAGATGGCTCTCTGTGAGGAGGATACTGACTGCTTCATTCACTAAAGAGCAGAGTAGCTTCAGTGCCCCCAAAATAATTGACGAGGAACACCATAATCATTTCTGCAGAAGACCAGTCTTATCTCCCAAGGAAGTGCCTCTAAACTTTCCCTATATTATCTAAGATGACTTTATGAGAGGACTCTAAGAATAAATCAGCTTAAAAAATATGCCTGGAGTGTCAGTCTATCTCTTGAGAAGTCTCAGACTTTGAAAAATCCATGGTTAATTGATGTTCAATTGAGTCTTCAGATTTCTATAGATTATACTTAAAATGCAGTATCTGTGATATTGAAGAAATACTAGCCACACACCATGTATTACTGTTAATGTAAACTAAGCAAACCACCATTGAAAATATGTCAACTTATTTTTTTTTAATAAAAGAGACATCTGTGGATTTTAAGTTTGAATTATATTGAGATTTTTTTGTAGAAAGCTATGTAGCCTCTCCCTCAACATTCATGTACCCGTTTCAAGGATTGTCAGACTAACAGATTGAGAATTGATAATTCTTGTTTTATTGATTTTTTAAAAAAAATAAATGACAGAAGAATGCATTACAATTCTTATTACACATATACAGCACAATTTTTCATATCTCTGGTTGTATATAAAGTATGTTGACACTAATTCGTGTCTTTATACATGTACTTTGGAGAATTGATAATTCAATGGAGACAAATAACACTCTTAATACAAAGACCCAGGTCTGATATTTATTAGATTTGGAGAATTTGGCAAATCACCTAATCACTCTCAAAATTAATTTTTTCACTAATTATTAGTTTTAAATGAGTACCATATACTCTTGTACACTGCTGGTGGGACTGCAAACGGGTGCGGCCAATTTGGAAAGCAGTATGGAGATTCCTGGGAAAGCTGGGAATGGAACCACCATTTGACCCAGCTATTGCCCTTCTCGGACTATTTCCTGAAAACCTTAAAAGAGCACACTACAGGGATACTGCCACATCAATGTTCATAGCAGCACAATTCACAATTGCTAGACTGTGGAATCAACCCAGATGCCCTTCAATAGATGAATGGATTTAAAAAATGTGGCATTTATACACCATGGAGTATTACGCAGCACTAAAAAATGACAAAATCACGGAATTTGCAGGGAAATGGATGGCACTAGAGCAGATTATGCTTAGTGAAGCTAGCCAATCCCTAAAAAACAAATACCAAATGTCTTCTTTGATATAATGAGAGTAACTATGAACAGAGCAGGGAGGAAGAGCAGGAAGAAAAGATTAACATTAAACAGAGACATGAGGTGGGAGGGAAAGGGAGAAAAAAAGGGAAATCACATGGAAATGGAGGGAGACCCTCATTGTTATACAAAATTATACATAAGAGGTTATGAGGGGAATGGGATAACAAACATGGAGAGAAATGAATTACAGTAGATGGGGTAGAGAGAGAAGACGGGAGGGGAGGGACAGCGGCAGATGGTGGCCCCTACGGGATCAAACCTACGACTTTGGCGTTATCATATCAGCACCATCTACCACAGTCCGGCTGCAGCAAAATAACGGGGGTGGGGGGTGGGGGGTTGATGAGCAACTTGTGTACATTGATACAGCAGGAGTGGGAGCCCTTTATTGTAGGACAGGAGGGGTATTTATACATTCCACACAGCTTATCTTAATTAGCATAAACTAGATATATCAGTCAACCAATAAGGAATCTCCACACTTAATGGCTCCCTGGTGTTACTTTACAAACCACTCCCTCTGGCAATATGCCAGGCGCCATCCAGACTTGTTTACAGACTCTAACAAAGACATCTACATGTTTCCTTAGAATGTCAAATCTGCTTAGATATTTCACATGTGCTACATTTATCAAGTACCAATGAGGTACACTACTGAACTGCAGAGTAATTCAGTTTATGTTCATTTGCAGTATTGATACCAAGCAAATTGTCAGTTCTTCATAGGTAAAATAATTAAAACACATTAAAATAATTTTCACACTAGTTAAGACTTCACACATCATTAAAAATGAAGGTAGAACAAAACTCAATAACATTACTAGCTTAGACATCTCTTTCTAAAAAACTAAACATAGAACTATCTAGGAAAACATTTTAAAACTGACATCCAGCAACTTGTTTGGAAGTGTATTTCAACTTTTAAAATTTTTCTTCAAAGATGTAAGATGATAGAATTTTATTTTAATATCATTTTTTCTTCACTTAGTAGCTTCAGTGATCGCTGGAGACATTTGTAAATCATGCTTTGATGGGGTGTGTGTGTATGTGCACGCACGTCCACACCTGAGAATGTGGGTCTGATGGAACAGCTAAGGGAGTAAAGCTCTAGGACAAATCTATTTGGAGAGATTTTTAAAAATATTATCTAAAACTGACTTATAGATACATATAAAAATTATAAGAAAGAAATATAGTAAATGTCAAATACTATATAAAATATAGAGGCTAGTCATTAAAGATGTATATTCAAAATAGCATTGTAGATAAGAATAATGTTACCTATTTCATGTTTTTTATGTTTCAACTGAATTCATACATATGGATCTCTATAATAATCACAAAATATTCCATTGAAAGTTTTTAACTGTTTACAATTTTAAGGATAGGTAGAACAAAAAAAAAATATGAGTTTTCTAAGTCAACACAATCCTCAGATTTGTTTATGAGAATAAACTGCCTATTTAGTTCACAAATTGTTATCAAGTGCCAATCAACAGCCAAGCACTGTTCTACTCATTTAGGGACTGAACAGTGAAAAAAGACAGATGTGACTTCTAATTATGTAAGAATCCAAGTATATTTTCTTTCCTGTTAAGCATCTTTTAAATTTAGATTATTTAGAGAAAGAAATTAAATCATGCATATACATAAACCCACTAGAGAGAAAAAGATATTCCTAACCTAAAAAATGATTAGAATAACTTAAGAAAATAAAATGACTAGACAACAGTTAATTATTGTTCTTTTGAATTTAAGTACCATAATGTGACATTGAAAAAGACAGAGGAGACATTCTGTTTTGTGTCCACTGTTTTTCCAGTATAAGCATTTTGAATTGTGTAAGGTCTGTTAGTTATAACTATCTGTACTCACCTACAGAAATAACTTTTTTTCTTTAAAATAGCTTTTCCAGAAAAAAAAATTGGTAAATACATTTATCTCAAGTTTCAATGAGTTTTTATATTATGTGTTTACAAATTTATATCAGAAAAATTAGAAAACATTTATCCAAGATCTCAAAGTCATCCTATAAATGAGGGAAAAAAAACTATTGGCTAAAATAAACCTTAAAACTCAAAAAATCACCACGAACAAATATCAACAGCCTTATTCCTCTGTGGAATATGTAGAATATATCAGAATTTCAAAATTACTATCATTTGTCTAGCAAGCAACAGTACTTTAAAAGTTCAAAACAGTTTCAGCAATTTTTAAAGCAAGAACTTAATTCAGGAATTGATAAATTACTATTTTCTATCATCACCTTTGGCTCAATAAACAGATATTTTAGAAATAGATGAGGATTGTAAATAGTATATTTTTAGTATGGTAACTCTGTGATATATTTTAAATAATCATTGAAACATTATTTTTTAGGCATCAATGACTACATATAATTTAACTGATATATGAGCCATAACCAATTTTTTAATATTTGTCAAGGTAAAGTAGCTACAGTTTCTCACTGTTCAACTCTTGAATATCTGCCAGGTGACAAAAACAATTAATTAAATCAAACACAAGTGTTAACTCTGTTTTTAAAATTATATGTTAATAGATTAGTGATATTTTTGAATTACAGGGAAGCTGTGTTTCAAGGAAAACATTTTGAGGATTCCTCATACCACAAATATTCTCAGAATTCCCTGATTATAAATATAATAAACAAATGATGTCTGAAATTGTATTGCACAAATGAAAATAAGTTCACATTTTCACGGTATCCAAATATATAACCATTGTAGTAGGTTTTGAAGTAAAACAACATTTTATTTTGAGTTTAATAGTTTAATACTTCAAAAGTTGTACCCCTCTAAACTAATGATACATATTATATCATGGCACTCACTTGACTTTCTTCAAAATATTTTAACAGTTAATTAATGTTATTGATTGTCAGGCACACTTCTTTAGAGCCATAAATAAAATCATCAGTTGATGAATTTTTATTGGTATTTTATGGTTGTAAAAGTTAATTTTGATTATAGTAGCTGTTCCTATTAAAATACCCTTGAAGTTACTAAAATCATTCCAAGTACCAACCCTGTGAACAAGTGTTTCTGTACTAGAAAATAATAAAAGTGCATTGGTCTAAACATAGAAGCAACGTTAGGTTACAAGCTTTGAAATCTTAACAGTTCTTCATTTTCTTTTTTGAGAGCAGAATTAACTAAAATTTTTCAAATATACTGAATTAATGTTTTATTATTTCTAATTCTCAGTGCACATGTTAGTATACATTTTGACTTATCACATTTGAGTTACATTCTTCACTATAATGGCAGTAACCAAACTAAGCAAATATTATAATATACCATTGTTTAGGGAAAATAAGTTTTCCTATTTTAACATTATTAATATGTTTAACTTAGTCCATAGCATTTGCTTAGTTTCCCATTGAATAATCTCCATACTTTAAATTATACTCCTTGTTTAAAAGAATGTATTTATCTATAAATTACATAAGTGCACTTCTATTATTAGCTAATATTTCAAGTAGAAAGACCTGCTGAGGACAGTTTGTCATTAATGATATTGGACATAAATCCATAGTGCATAGTTTGTTTGATGTTGTTGAATATTTTGTCAGCTTCTTGTCAGACTTGATTAGATCATCATGGCTTCTCTGTATAATGTGGATGAAGAACTTGTGCTATTAGAAGTACCAGCTCAGCCATTCTCTTGCCATTTTCCTTTGCTTACCTTATTGGTGTTTTCCTCTGGAGCCTTCAAGAAAGTTTTAAAGCCACACTCTTTTGGTGTGGGTTGTTTTAATGAAATCTGAGTTTCATTAATAGCTCAGGTTTCATTAAAACATCATCTGCAGACTCACTTAAGGAAGCCCATCCACATGAACTGTGGCATGCTTCAAAATGCAGTAAAAAAATATGTGAAGTGAGAGTGAGGAGATGTCACTGCTCTCTTCTACACTCTGCAGCGTCAACCTTTCCCTTGGGTTCCTCTACATTTAGCCTAAATAGAACCCTAAAACACCCAGTAAATAAGGCACCACGTTACCTATTAGCAAAAGCCTATTAGCAAAGCCTGGTTTTACTTTTTATTTTCAAGCTAAAGCAATGAATATAAGTAGAGATTCCAATATTTTATTTCTTTAAGTCAATTAATGTCCTTATATGTATTCAGGAATGTTCACACCCCCATTGGAAAGCATTCTTGTAGAGACCTCCTAGCATATGAATGAAAAACCATAGTTGTCAAGCTTTTAAGGCTTTTTCTTTTTGTTCCAATATCTAAAATGTCTCAATGTATTTACAGAGCAATTTGGATCTTAGAAACTTTATATCAATGATTTCACTGCAGACAAAGGCATGCAGTTATTTTTATTATGATGAGCATGATGATGGTAATAAAGAATGATGACCAATGAATATCATTTTGTGGTATGGTTCTGCCATACTATGCAAAATAATTATAAATATCTGGAAAAACCTAGTCAAGAATTGTTATGGGGAACAGCTAGAATATATTTTGAATATATTTCACCTTAATGCTTACAATACCATTTTCCCTAAATTCATCACCTAAGTGCTATGCATCACATAAATGTCAAGCTTTATTTCTTATTACACCTTGCCTATCTATTATCCATGAAAAACCACCTTTTAAGTGAACTAGAGCTCAAGGCTCAGAAAGGATATATGAGAGTGAAGAGTGATGATTAGGTTTTTATTCTTTTTTTCTTTCCATGTTTTTCCTCAGAGTATGATGGGATGCATTTTGTAAAAAGCAATCCTTAACTCCAAGCAAAGAGGTGGTCCATTGTTGTATTAAGCATTAAGAATGCATATACAGTAAAATTGCATTGGTTTATTCAGATGGTAAATCATTTCTGCTTTTCTTTTTCCTTATGGTAAGCAAATTTCACAGTAGAACGCTTAGAAAATAGCTTTTTCTTTGGTAAAAAAAATCAGAGATCACTAGCTCTAGCTCTAGCTGACATGTTTGAAGGTGATCCGGTTTATGCTGTGCCTTAACATAGTGACTGTGACCTATATGCACTTGTATTTCCAACTACACTCATTGATATGTTTATGGGATTGTTTATTTTAGTTGTATTTTCAAATAATAAAATATTACCCTTAATAAAAATTTAATAAATATTGAATTTTCCTTACATGCAATGGAATGCTAATTATATACTGGCATTTCTGTATAGACTCACTTAAATGTAAAATGCCAGAAATTGTTTGGAAGGATATAAATTTTATTTCTTTCTGAGGGTTGAAATGAGGAAAAATGGGAAATAACAGAAATGTCTCACTTTTATCATATTGATTTTTGTAATAGTCATTTTCTAGATTATATTGCCTATAGGTATGTCATATTTAACACTTTTTAGACTATCCATTTAGACAGGGAGTAGCCAAAGCAGAGGCTATGTAGAATTGGTGGCCAACAGTGATTACTGGAAATCAAGAGCTTGGATAATGTTCAGATAAGATCAGATTCCCTCCCTTACACTACACACACACACACACACACACACACACACACACACACACACACTTATCTCACATAGCCAAGCTTCTGTAAACTCATTTAAGCAGGTCTATGTAAAGTGCAAGTTGCAAGGTTTGAAAGCAGATACATCAAGTGAGGGAAAAGCAGGCACCATTGCTGATTCCCCATGCTCTGATATTCCCGTTTTCACTGTGATTCTACATGCCATCTGAAGGGTGGCACCTAAATCAGTCTACTTTTATGTTTAGCCAACCCAGAGCAACGCTCTCATTGGATTTGTAGGTATGTCTGTAACCACCTTCCCATTGGTTTATATGGTTCTTCAAAAACACGAGCCATTTCTGGTTCATCTTTATCACCTCACTGCTCTACCATTGTTTCATTCACTGCTTCACATAACCCCTGTGCACATACTATGTTATCCAGAGTAGATGACAATGTTATTCTATGGGCTTCTAGTGCCTCATGAGATGATAAGGCCTTTTCCAGAGTTTTTACTTATATTTATCATTCAGATACTTTCTCACTTTTTTAGATGCCAAAACTACCTAGGCACATAGAGATTTAAACAAATTGCCCAAGGTTATGCATTTCATAAAGGGTAAATTCAAACCTAGGAGTTTAAATTAAGAGTCTATGATTTCAGGGCTGAGGCTGTATCTCAGTGGCAAAAGTGCTTGCCTAGTATGCGTGAGGCACTGGGTTTGATCCTCAGCACCACTTAAAAATAAAATAAAGGCATTCTGTTCATCTACAACTATAAAAAAAATTAAAAAAGAATCGGTGGTTTTAAACACTTTGCTACATAAGCCTTTCGATCTTAATGTGTCCAGAGGAGAATCTATGATATGTGTCTGTATTAAACATCACTCACTGTCCATAAATTCTTCCTTTTATCTGACCTAAATCCTCTATGCTTTAGATTAAGCCATTGGTGTTTCCTTTGCTCAGAGAGACTGTAGAAGGGCCCTTTATATACTTAAAGATAGTTTTCAAGTCATTCACTTGACAACTGGTTCAATAACACAAGTGCTTTTAACCTTTCCCTTTAGATCTCATGTCTGAAGATTATAAGCCTTTATAGGGCAGCTTGGTGGAAACTCCAAGTATTATCCATTTTGCTTATCTATAAATTGAACAATTCCAATGCCAAATATATTTACATTAGGATGAAACCACCAAAAATTTAGTAGTGCAATATATGATATGACATTACACAATTTAAAAATATATTTTATTTGTAATATTGCCACATTTGAGGTTTAACCACCAGAATTTATTGTCCCCTCACATTCCCCTAGTCAAGCACTTTTGGAAATAAAGATGTCTTAAAGGTAAAATTGTTCAGGAGTATTATTCTTGCATTGCCTAAAACTGCCTTCCTATTTTAGAGAAATCATACTATTTTGCTTTATCTTTCTTTTCTCCTATTGTATATTTTTCTTTGTGCCTTTATATGTTATACTTTATTTCTTATTAAAAACCAAAGTGTTCTTATAATTTAATAACATTTTACATAACCTTTATAAATTGATATAATTACCATAAAATTATATAATAATACATATTAAGCTACATTTGCAACTGCTACTGTGCAGAAGAGATAACTCAGCACACCTTAAACTGCTGTCCAGAAAGGCCTGCTTGCAATAGTGACCCTGGACTGGTGTCTAGGAATATGTATTAAAGCATTCTTCAATCAACAAGTATGGTTACTTTTGCCTATATTGTTTGTGCAAACAATATGGTTTATACTGAACATCTACCTTCTTTTCATGAATGTGGAATTTTGGCAACTACCAGGCAGAGGGTTGAGGTTAGTTTCTAATAAAAACTATTAATTCCAAGTCTCTGATAAGTTATTGGCTTTATTCTATTAGCATATCTTTGCACTTTTAAATAGCATTAGAAATATGTAATACTATAAATGTTCCCTTGTTCCTTGTACTTTTCTCAGTTGCAGTTCTAGACAGCTTCAGCAAGTTCCATAACACCAAGGTACTCAGTGATATCCCTCAAACACACACTCCCAATTTACCTGTAGGTCAAATTCTCCACAGGTTTTTATCTTTACTGTTGCCTCATTTAGTGTTAAAATTTGCTGTGTTCTTATGTAAGTACCAACTCTGTGGTACTGAATTTTCTTTAAATACATCTTAGTCAAGATATTCCTAGATGCTTAATTTGTTTATCAGAATATAAAAAAATGCAAGGTCAAACTTGGATAGAGAGAAAGGATTTTGAAGAAGTGAACCAATGAGTTGGGAATGATGATTTCACTTGAAACGTGAAGATAATTTGCCTCAAATTAGCAATGACTCCTCTTATGAAATGTGTCTTCACTTTGATCATATATCACATGAGGAAATTTTAGGGTCTCCAAAATAGAAAATAATTAGAAGGTGTCACATGCCCTCTCTTTTTCCAATTAACTAAAGTTCTAAACTAATATTTAAATATTTCCTGTTGGAGAGTCTCATGGCTGACTCATACTGGGGTCAGAGGACTGAGGGATTGATTACACTGGGGCCAGCGTTTCTAAATATTCAGATGCATGATTCACTCTTTTAATCTTAAGATATGTTTTCATGGCTATGAAAAGTAACCATTACTTTGCAAAACTGAAATTTTTGGAGGGTGGACAGAGATGGTTTACAAAGCAAGAGTATGGAGTAATAATTAAATCCACTGATTTAATAGTCTGCTATCCATTACAGATTTAAAGATCTTTTATTATAAAGATTAAGTAAACATATTCCTTTAAGAAAATTGTAGGATCTTTCAACAAAGGGTTGAAGTTAGCATGCTTATACATTATCACGGAGGCAAAAGTTTTTCCCTATATCAACTTAGGAAAAAGGGTTTAAATATATAAATGAGTTAAAAATTGCTATATGACTACAATTTGAGATACAGTCCCCCAGGTGAAACTTGAGATTCTTTATACATATAAATCTTTCATGATTTCTCTAGATGTTATTACAGGTAAGCAACTGCTATTTATTCAATCTTTATGCTTTACTTGCTACCTGCTAATTGACCCCGAATTCCAGTTTTTTTTCTGGGATTTAGATTCTTTTAGTATTTGTGTGCTAGCCATATACTGGCAACTTTCATATTTATGAAATTTAATTAGACAAATTTTTTTAGTGTTTTAAGAATTTTTTTGCTGGCCAATTAGGTTTTCTCTTAGTATATTCTGAAGAAAGTGATATGTTTTCTTCAGTGATTCCTCCTCACTTTGCACAATTGTATTATTTAAGTGTCTTTTCCCCCTTTGAGTTAGTTATCTTTTTTTTTTTTCAAAGTGACCCACTGGTTGATAAAACCAGTATTTGCCCAGAAATGACATAAAGAACTCTGTAGTTCAGGATACTTGATTGGGACCTGCCCATGATCTGTGGGTTGCAACTGAAGCTATTTTCATCACTCTTTTGAGATCAGCTGTTTAGAGTCTGTTGAGCAGTTGTGGTAATTTCTCCCCTGCCTTTCCAGAGGATCAGAATTCCTTGCTCTGCCTCCAGTTTTGCTTCAGCGTACACTTATAGTAAATTTATTTTAATTTTTCATTTACCTTTCAACCAGATAATTTTGATTGTGTCACATGGTAATTTATCTGATTTCTTCATGTTATTCTTTTGCCCTATCATAAAAAAAATATGCAACCCATCCAAGATGTCTTGGAGCAAACTGATGTACTAGAAAATTGCTACAGGGTGACATAAATGTAAAATTGAAGGACTAGATGGAACTATAAAGATGGTACCGTACTTGTTTCCTTAGTAAAGGTTGTGAATATGTCCGGGGTGGCACAGCCATCATGCCATTTTTTAATCAACCAGGCAGACATATGCTGCTTTCTCAAATCAGTTGAGTTTCTCTAGAAAGTCTCATTTAAAAAAAAATGTTTTAAAGAGTAATACAATTTTAAAATTACTGTCTAGTCCAATCCAAAATTCATTTAGAATGACCCATGAGCGGTATTAACCAAGAGTGATTCTTCTGCTTGAATATTGTGCCAATAATAAAACTATTAGAAGTAAAAACTAATATCTTTATAGAACCCAACATGACTGCACTCAATTGTTTGCCAACCCAAACCCATTACCTTTTCTTCCTGACTTCAGAGAAGGTGATCCTATGCATAGCTGAGAGCTAAAGCTGAATCAAAGAAGATTGTGGTAGTACATTCTCCTTTCCAGGTGTGGATTAGGGCAGAGAAATGCTTGGCCATTATACCTTCATTGGGTGAAATTACTTCTGCTGAGAGGCTGCTAAAAAAAGTTCCCTCTCCCATATGAAGAAACCAGTGGTAAGTTAGCTTCTTATCTGGTGGACTTTGAATACAGCAGAGCAGAAAAATGGAGGTAACCCCGATATCCTTAAATCATTGAATTAACCACCCACAGGACTGCCTTATTTCTGGAGTAATCATCATATTCAGTGTTACGGTTTGGATGTGAGGATGTGACGTGTCCCCCAAAAGCTCACATGTGAGACAATGCAAGAAGGTTTAGAGGAGAAATGATTGGATTGTGAGAGTCTCAACTCAATCAGTGAATTAACCCAGTGATCAGAATTAACTGAGTGGTAACTAAAGTGGTAGGGTGTGGCTGAAGGAGGTGTGGCATTAGGGTGGTGGCTTTGGGGTATATATTTGTATCTGATGAGTGGAGTCTCTCTCCCTCTCTTCTCTCTGATCATGATGTGAGCAGCTTTCTTCTACCACACTCTTCCTCGATGATGCTCAGCCTCATCTCAAGCCCCAAGGAATAGAGCTAGCCTTCTATGGACTAAGACTTCTGAAACTGTGAGGTCTCTAATAAACCCTTCCTTCTTTGAAAGGGTCTTTAGCAGCAAAAAGCTAAAACATTCAATAATAATACTATTTGAAAAGCAACACGAAACTTCCTTATTGCTCTTACACAAAAGTCAAACTGGTAAACCAACATTGTGAGAAGTAAGGGAAAAGGATTCTAGGATATACTGTGTACCTACTATTAGGCATTGTATTAAGCAATTTCTGTATCTAATCTTAGATATTATTTTCCATCTATTAAGTGTCATCCTGGCTTCCAAAAGCATCTGAGACTGAAAAATATTTAAAAATTTTGTGAAGATATGAAAGCTACCAAACTGAAATTCAAACTCAGGATTTTCTAATTCTGAAGTTAGTTAAATAAAATGTTGTTTAGCCAGTTCAATGCATTAAACTGTTTTAATGCTGATATGATTAGAATCCACCCCCTTTTGATACAGAAGGATGCTGGCTATGTACTTTTCAGTTATCATTATTTTCAAAACAAGAGTTTATTTTAGTATTTAATGATTTTTATCTATAAAGTATTATATTTAAAATTATTTGATAAGATAAATCTGATTATGAGAGAACAAAATGCTATTATAGAAATAGAATCATATTTTGTTTGTGACATTTCTTGAAAGGAAGAATTTATTTTGGGTTTTAATAATGTTTTTTCGGGGAGAAAACTATGCTTAGAACATTTCTTTTTAATTTGTAAGATGTAAAAAAACTCATCTCGGTAATGACAGATACCCAGGCATAAGCATTATTTACAATAATCAACATTCCTTTCTGATCTATGACTTATATTTTAAATCTGTGGGGATTTTATCAATAGAAGGAGACGTAATAGTTAATATTTACTGAAAACTAATGTGAATTCAATGACATTACAAGTATAAAAGCTATATTAGCTATATGAATTTTTGTATTCAAATAGTTGTTATTTACTTTTTTGTCATTTTCAAGTACAGACAGCTGAAGATGTTCTTGGGAGGAACAAAAATGAATGTGTCACCTTGGCCTGGCATCACATTTATTCTCTGCAGTATTTCTGGCCTAGTTTCTTGTTTCAAAGAAATACAAATGGATTATTTCTTTTTCTAAATACAGTTGAGATTATTATTATTTAAAGTAACTGAGTCATATTTAATGCTTATGTTAGGAGACATGAAATTCCAATGATTTCTCTCAGCCTTTCTTCTTTCATAATAGCCCTATTACTAGAGATAATAAGAAAGTCATTGCTGGGATATTTGACTACTCATCAGAGCAAAGGCTGTTTTGTGGTATGGAGTTATTAGTGATGAAATGGAGTAACAACAGGCTAAAATTTTTAACAAGGCTTTCAAAATTCCAACCACTGCTCAGTCATTAGAGAACTCAGTGAATATCACACATGCTGTGAGCTTTCCTGGGTAAAACAATCTTGTTCAATATTAGCCTGGACTTGTTTGAAGTAGACAATAGGGGTATCTCTGCCTACCTGGTCGATTATCATTTCCACTGTGCCACATGCCATCTTATGCCTCTGAGTTTTGGAAAACTTTTGAAGCACAATTAAAGTTGAACTGAGTTTCCTTATAATATTAAAATCTGAAACATTAGAATGAGTTGAATTAGGGTTTTTATTATTTTTTTCAGTCTTACCTCCAAGTTTAATATTTTCTTGTTAACAAGTGATCTTGGCAAGTTTCACTCTCCCTCTCCATCTCCAATTTAGCTTCAATTTTTGTAACTTCTTAAATTAATTAAACCCATGTTTTAATGTATTTCACTTAATTTTTATCCAAGTTTGATAGAATAGGTGACCATCAATATTATAATCTCACATCCAAGTGTTCAAATTCAGGCCTTGTTAAATGTACTCTCACAACCCTGTTAATTTACAGTGCAAGTTGAATAAAAATGCGGTTTAAAGATCTTGTTGGCCAAATGAAATCTCATATCTCTGTATTATAATTAATATCTCTGATGTTTAGTTTGTATTGTGTTTTCCATATGATAGATTTGAACCCTAAAACATTATTGATGCATTGATATTGAAAATTATACATACATTGATCCTAAACTAGTTTCATTTAAGACTATTTATTTTTCCTCTGTTCAATGTTGACTTGTGTTATTTTTTAGAAGTTACAAAAACATTAATTGAAAATATATATACATTTTTATTTTTTGGGTAGTGAGGATCGAACCCAGGGGTGCTTAACCACTGTGCCACATTCCCATCCCTTTTTTATATTTTTATTTGTTTTGATTAGTTATACATGCTGGCAGAATGCATTTTGACATATTGTACACAAATGGAGCACAACTTCTCATTCCTCTGTGCATGATGCAGAATCACACCAGTCATGTATACATACATATACATATAGGGTAATATGGCTGAAGCATTCCACCATCTTTCCCACCCCCACGCCCCCTCTGCCCTATCCAAATTTCCTCCATTCTTCCCTGGCACCGTCCCCCATTATAGATCAGCATCCATATTTCAGAGAAAACATTCAGCCTTTAGTTTTCTGGAATTGGCTTATTTCACTTATCATGATATTCTCCAGCTCCATCCATTTACCTGCAAATGCCATAATTTCATTAATCTTTAAGGCTGAGTAATATTCCATAGTGTATATATACCACATTCTCTTTATCCATTCATCTGTTGAAGAGTACCTAAGTTGTTTTCATAGTTTAGCTATTGTGAATTGAGCTGCCATAAACATTGATGTGGCCACATCACTAGTATGCTGGTTTTAGTCCTTTGAGTATAAACCAAGGAATGGAATAGCTGTGTCAAATGGTGGTTCCATTCCAAGTTTTCCAAGGAATCTTCATACTGCTTTCCAGAGAGGTTGCACCAATTTGCAATCTCACTAGCAATGTATGAGTGTACCTTTTCCCCCCACACCTTCACCAACATTTATTGTTGCTTGAATTCTTGATAATTGCCATTCTGACTGGAGTGAGATGGAATCTCAGTGTAATTTTGTTTTTGCCGTTCTCTAATTGCTAGTGATGTTGAACAGTTTTTCATATATTTGTTAACCATCCAATTGCATTTCTTCTTCTTTAAATTGTGTGTAAAGTGTGTGTGTAAAGTGAGTTCATTATATATCCTGGAGATTAATGCTCTATCTGAGGTGTAGATGGCAAAGATTTTCTCTCATACTGTAGGTTCTCTCTTCATGTTATTGATTGTTTCCTTTGCTTTGAAGAAGCTTTTTAGATTGATACCATCCCATTGATTGATTCTTGATTTTACTTATTTTACTTTAGGAATCTTGTTAAGGAAGCTGGGTCCTAAGCCAAATTGATGAAGATTTGGGCCTACATTTTCTTCTATTGGGCACAGCATCCCTACTCCAGTGCCTAAGTCTTTGATCCTCTTTGAGTTGATACTTTTGCAGGGTGAGAGGAGTTTAATTTCATTTTCCTACATATAGACTTCCAGTTTTCCCAGCACCATTTATTGAAGAGGCTATCTTTTCTCCAATGTATGTTTTTGGTGCCTTTGTCTAGTATGAGATGACTGTATTTATGTGGGTTTGTCTGTGTCTTCTATTTTGTACATTGGTCTATGTGTCTGTTTTAGTGCCAATACCATGCCGTTTTTGTTACTAAAGCTCTGTAGTAGAGTTTAAGGTATAGTATTATGATGCTTCCTACTTTACTCTTCTAAGGGTTGCTTTGGCTATTCTAGGTCTCTTATTATTTGAAATGAATTTCATGATTGCTTTTTTTAGTTCTATGAAGAATGTCATTGCGGGTCTTGCTGAGTTGCTAAATACCTCGCTAAGTGCCTCACGAATTTCCTGAGGCTGACTTTGTACTCATGGTCCTTCTGCCTCAGCCTCACTAGCCCTGGAAAACATGCATGTGCCACCACACCTGGCTAAAATATATTTTCAATAGTAGGAAATATAAAGATCAAAAAAAGAAGTAAGAAAATTAAATGTTAATAATTAAATGTATCTCTAATTCAAACATGTAAAATACAAGAGGTGTGGAATACAGAGAGCTATCATAAAGAAAGGAAAAGGTGTCATGAAAATTCCAGTTTGGTACTTAGCCAAGTAGAGTAGATTCCTCAAGTTTACTACCTTGTTTGAGCCTCTTGTTTCTAATTTGGGTTACAAGCTTACAGATCAGGAAAGTTAATCAAATCCAGTGTGACTTACACTAACTGGCACCCATTTCAAGGGTATTTGTTGAGTATAGCATAAGAGAAAAAATTAGTTACTCGTTTACCACATGGGGATAGTCCCAAAGGAAGAGTTTATATCCCTGATGTAGGTTGTGGGAGAAGGTAGGTAAACTAAGGAACTAAGAACAGTGTGCTACTGTTAGGTTAAGGCAACATGCAGGTGACATGGAGATGCTTTCTGAGAGCTTTTCTAAAAGAAGTGAAAGTTGTACTGAGACTTGATGGATGAAAAATTTGCCCAGGCTTTTTGAAGTTATATTCATTCCAACTTATCTGGTGATGGTCAGAATAGTAGTAATTCTTGTTGCCATTTACTGACCACTAAGTATGTTCCAGGCATTTTATGTATTTTGTCTCATTTGTAATTTTTTCATAAGTTTTGCAGTACTGATATTTTCTACATTTTATATGTGTATATACAGATAGATTAAAAAGAAGCATGCATATATTCGGATTGTTTAATATCACAGAGCTGGTAAGCCCAGAGCTATAGGGGAGCATGCAGGAAAGACAAGAGATAAGAAACAACCTGACATACTAGTTTCCACTGCAAGGAGCTCAGTTTGTCTGGAGTAAATAATTTCTTCATTTATTTCTACAAAATTCATTAAATAAATATATTAAGCTATTGTGAGAAATGAGATAGGCAGCATCCCTGTCCTTATAAAAGAAATTATGTTCTAACAGTGAGAGGCAGACAATAAACAGTAAACAAATTAACAAATTCAGCTATTGGTATGTTCTATGAAGAAAATAAGACAGGGTGATGATATAGCATGTGATGGACAGATGACTAAGCCACACTATGGGATATTCAATGAAAACCAAAAGGAATGCACTGGAGTACTGTGTGCCTGTGTGAATCAGTCTCAACCATCTAACATTAAATAAGAGTAATTACTTCTAAAAGATTACATAAAGACTGACAGGTATGTAATAAAGTAAAATTCTAAGATAATACGTAACTGTACATGTAGGCATATGTGTGTGTGTGTGTGTGTCTGTGTGTTCTTTTCATGTAAATAACAGCAATAAATAATGACTGCAGGGTTCAGGTTGGGGTGAGAAGACGGTTGGGATAGGCAAAGTTATAAATATAGATAAATATGTTATTATCAAGATCTTAGCTTTTCTGTGTGTGTTCTATGCAGACAAATAATTAGCATATTGTTTAAAAGAGCTAATTTTCTAATGGGAAAGGAGGCTGTGCACAACTCTAAGATGAGAATGTTTCATGAACCAAAATTAAGATTAGTTCAGTTCTATGCTCAAAGTAAAGACAGAAAGAGCGATTGGTGAGAGCAGATTTCCTGAGAAGGTATCACGGAGCTGTTTATCTCAACAGGAAGGAGCCACACCGAGACCCTGGGGCAACAGAATTTCCAGGAGAGGAAACAGCATGTGATGCTGGAGCATGGTTGGCAGTTTAGAAAGTGAAGATGGCAAGTGAGACTTAGGGGAAGAGACTGTGGGCAAGAGTGGCAAGAAATGAGACTGGAGTATAGACAGAGGATCCAGCAAGGACTCCAAACCTGGTTTCCTTTTCAGTCTCTGTAACATGATGAGAATGATCTAGACACTTCTGCAGAGATCTCACTTTCAAGGGGGCACGGGCGGGGATTCTCTTTTTACATACTGGTTTCTGTGTGAGTTTGTTTTAAGAAGAATCCATTGCTTAAGGGGGAAAAATGTAAAAATGACCGTCTTGGATGGGTGCTAAGTTTACTCTTGCCATCCGCCTGATTGACTTCTGATTTGAGTCCACGTGTGCAGGATAATGATGACCTTAGAATTTTGGGCCAAACACAAATCACACCACAGATTCTTTTATTACCTCCAGAGTGTGTTCATGAGATGTGGAGGCATGGCACATGCTCTGGAAGACAATTTGAAAATAGAAGAGGCTATTTCACCTCTCTGATTTGAGAATTTTGAGGTTTTCTTGTTTTGTTGTTGTTGTTTCTTGGGAGAAAGTGATAACCATACAACCATGCTAGTTAATACTCAGCTATGAAATTCATAGTAGCAGAATGCATTTCAACAGTTCTGAGTCAATAATCTTCTTGAATGAAATGTTTAGGAAGTTCTGACAGCATACTGATGTGTTATCCAACTGCACATACCAAAGTCTGTCCACTTTTAGAAAATCACTGAGATTCTATTCCAGTCACATTGGTGTTACTCACATTTCTTAGTGTTTTTCAATCTTCAGTTCATCTTTTTCCCACAGAGTAGAGTCAATACGAAATCCTGGATGAACACAGTAGAGAACAAATGTCATAGATGGGAGATCTGCATAGCTCTGCAGGGGCAAGACTTGTTTCCTTGTCTCTGTTTTCTCACCTATAGAATGAGAGTGCTGGTCTAGAACAATCACCAAAGCT
The DNA here is from genome assembly GCF_964194105.1 of Spermophilus citellus. Lineage (NCBI taxonomy): Eukaryota > Metazoa > Chordata > Mammalia > Rodentia > Sciuridae > Spermophilus > Spermophilus citellus. The sequence goes on along the minus strand of NC_138192.1, from coordinate 111,973,362 downwards.
TATCATAGCCATCAATGTTTAATTATTTGGTGAGACTTTTAAAGAATGAAAATGACTTCTCTTTCATGCTTACAATAAAAATAAAATTATTTCAAAGGTTGTAAATATTAAATACAAATAAAGAAAATTGGCAGCTCTAATTTTTTTCTTAAGCAAGTACAATGGACTGGAGGTATTTTTAAACTTCTTAACTACATTGAGCAAATCTGGCAGATGGTGAAAATTTAATAAATTGTGTTTTTGGCATTTTTTATTAAAAAATCATGTTTTACAAAATGAAAGGAAATTTTCTTCTATCAGAAAAATATTTAAAAATTAATCCCTAGCATGTATAATTTCAGTTTGAAATAAACTAAAAATAAAAGACATTTATTTTGCCCCCAAAATGTCAAACTAATAAGTATATGCACCAGCATATTCATATGTGGATTGCTAATAATGATGAAAGACAAGCTGAAAATATAGAAAACAAAGCAAAGTGAACAAAAAACTTTTATTGTGTCTCACAGAGGAAAATAATCCTGTCCCAACAATGATCAAAACATGGAGAGTCAGCTATAAGTTTATAGAGAAAGCCCTTAAACTGTCATTTGAAAGAATGAATGAATGAATGAGCAAATGAGAGCTTAGGTTAATGGGAAGAGTGTTTGATCAACATGGGCTGAAAGAAAGTCATGTTTTCTACAGAGCAGAGGTAGGGTGGAATTCTGACATTAGAAGTCTTATTTTGAATCCTTAAATCTAAACATATTTAAAATGAGCAAACCTCTTGGAGTTGTTTCCATAAAAAAGAACTTAAGATTTTAGTTACCAATAATTCTATATTTCCTAGGATTTGTGTGTGTTTCAACACAAACTTAAGTGAATGACTTGTACTTACATGTACTTAAACACATGCATATGCAAAAACCACAAGCCCTTCTGAAAAGATATCTCTGAAAATAGTATTTTAGCCAAGAAAATTTAATGTAGTATTTAAACTGTCAGGATGGCCTTAAGTGAAATCTATTATTAGGTTTCTTTGATGACAAAGAAAATGCATGTGCAGTGTAAGTATGTTTCCTATTTGTGTTCTGGTATAAAATTAATCAATTTATTTATTTGCATTTGTTTATACTTTGTGTCTCAGGGTAATATCTGATACATTTTCTAAAATTTAACTTTTAGTTCTCATTCAGCATAATATTGATATTAAACAAAATCAGGCCCCTCCATTTCTTCAACAAATATTGAATGGCAGACTCTGTTCTGGATATTTGAAGGCACCAAGGACTAAAACGGACAAGTGAACTTGGCCCTTGTGGAGCTTATATTTTAGGAAGAACAAATAGACAGTCAGTGACAAACATAATAAACAAGTAAGTGATCCAGGATGTAAGATGATAAGGACTGTGGAAAGAAAAACAAATGGGTGATGAAAACGTGTTTCTTTTCTATACACCACAGTCATTATTCAACAAAATTTCTAAACACCTATTTGACATGTGTGTATTTGTTTATGAAATATTCTTAACCCATAGCACATTGTCTGAAATATAGTAGATATTCGATCTTAGGTGTGGATAAAGCAAGCAAAAGAATGACAGAATATTATCCACTGTATGATTATTGATCATAAGTCTATTTTGTACAATTCTCCTTATACTATTTCATTTAAAGTTAGTTTTGAAACATATTGAGATGTTAAAGTTCAGAGTTTGGTTGGTTATGTCTTAGTGCTTTTTCTAGTTTTCTATGGAAACTGAGAAGCTTATTATATATTGATTTCCATGTTGTCTTGGGATAGGTTAATATTAGAAAAGTTATATGTAGATATTTAATATCTGTAATATTCTGACTCAGAAATTTTGATCTAGAAAGATCTAAGTGATCTTCCCTATGGAAAATCTCCAAATAAACAAAATTATTTCATATATATTAAATATATGTTTAATGCCTAAGTATAAATATATCATGACATATAGATTACATTTCTATGTAAACTGCTTTAAATATTATATTTAATTTAGAAATGTTTTAAATTCTACTTTGCCCACCTCCATCCTGGACATCAAAGATGGACCCCATTTATTTTCCTTCAAAGCACATAGCACATAGTGGGTATTTAATAAAAAGGAAGGAAATGAATTGCTGAATGTTCAAGACAATTAAGAACCAGCTGACAACAAGAAAACTTTGGTCAAGTAGAAATTTGTGTATAATAGCATTTCAAAGAAGCAGAATTTAATTTGTTGTTGTTAAGTTATATGAACCAGAAGAGACAAGAAAAAAAACAGTAATGAAAGATTAGATTCATTTTGCTATTTTTAGTGTTGTCTTTTTGCTCTTTTCATTGAGCCTGTTCAGAGTTGCTCAATTAAGGAAATAATAAGGGATCCTAAGTATGTGTTCTCAACTGTGTACTCTCATAAAAGCTTTGGAAATAAGTACATTCCTTACTGCTAACTTGATAACTCCTCATTCTTTTGATGATGATAAATCTGCACATTTAATTTTATTCAAACTATTAACTAAATTTTACATTTTGAAATATTTTGTTTTATACTAAAGAAAAACGCACAGTGATGTATGAGATGAAAGAATAGCCTGTCCTTTTCCTCCTTTATAGAAAAACTCTTTTATCTGCTCTGGGGAAAATGGCTTGCTTTCTCTTTTTTTAGTTTGTTAACTTTATTTAAATCAGCCATTCTTAATGCAATCACAATAAGCCTCAAAATACTTACATGGAAAGTAAGATACAGAAATTTCACTATCCAATAATGTAGAAGAGAGGGCTATTAGCAAAAAAGAAAGTCAAATACATATCTTTGGAAGAAATTCACGACTGCAGTCTTGTGTTTAATATTTTAATAAGTTACTGCTGCAACCTTTGTTTCAAAGCAAACATTTTTCTTTTCTTCATTTTCAGAAAGTAGTGAAAACAATACAATTACAGTTTGTAGTTAGTGTGCATTTACTGTTCCTACTTTCTATTCTTTGGTCTTACTTATTTTTACCCATCAAATAATCATTACTGAATCTTTAGTTTTTCCCTATTGTAAACATATATTTAAAAAATCACACCTTTCTGGTATAATAAATTAAAGGAATTTCTGTGTTCCTAAGAAAAATGTGAAAATGTGAACTTTCAGAGATTAAAATAGTATTTCATTCTTTTCTAAGGAAAATAAATTAATATTATGGGTTGATTTTTAACTTGAAGGAAAGTAATTTGGTTGCAGGGCAGATCATGTATAAATGAAACAGACAGTTGTTTAAATGATATGATTTGAAGCACACTAAATGCTTTGCTTGCCTAAATTATTTCCTTCCCAGGCCTTCCATACAGCTAGAGATAACACGCAGCATAATTGCATTAACTAGTATCGAAGCACATGCAGATCCACTTGCTAAATAGCAAGTGTTCCCACACTAGTTATCACACTGAATACTCCCTTCAGGGGATTTAGTTTCCTAGATGCTGCTTTTCTAAAGCAATTAGCTGAGAAGGAGTAAGAATCAGGGCAGCTTAAACTTTAAAGGTAAGGATGAAAGAAACCTATGAAGTAGAAAATATTTTTTAGCAATACTTTTAAAATGCTTCCGTGGAGGGTTATTAGCAGGTAGAGGGCAACATGAAAGCACTTGGTGTCTGAGGTAAAGTACACAGGTGGGGTAAGAGTGCTCCAGGTGGGAGTCTGAAGAAAGACGCAAAGGAGCCTGAGTCATCATTCTGCACAAATAAAGAGGTCTTTGTCATAAGGACCATCTTTCATGTTGTCTATGCTGTTACTTTTTCATTTCTATACAAATTTTCATAGTGTTTATTGTATGACCCTTTCTACTTCTCTAAGAACATAAATATTGAGTAATGGTAGATTGGCCAATTAAACCCTAAAAAAAATATATCAAAACAAATGGTGAAAAGCTTAGCATGTACCAGTCACCAACACATTATAAAATTATTAGAGGGCAAAATCCACAAACTGAATATAGAAGCCTCACCTTTGATCAGTGATATTCTCAAGATGTGAAATTGTTTTGATAAAGCTGTAGAAACAGGGACTTGTACTGCCACTGAATTCACGATAATAGCATGGGGAAGACATTTTAAGTTAGATAAGATTATTTAAGGTTCCATAGATTCTCCATATTACACTCTGTAGTAAGTTTAATTCTGCGAGGATGACTGTATATGATGTTTAGGGAGAAAAAAGTGTTAGGATTTTTAAAAGAAATTTTTAAAAATTCAAAAATTTTTATCTACTGTTTTTAAATGTAGACACATAAAATGAGAGTTTGCTTTCTTTCATTTGAAAATTCCATCTTTGAAGTGTTTTTATCCTCCCAATATACCTAAGAAAACATGGACGCCTTCATGAAGGTCCACTGTCTATCTGCTCTGTCTCATGGCCATCCACCCTTGCCTCTTTGTGCTATGTGTCCTCTAGAGACACAGAATTACTCTTGATGGTCTCCTACCACAACCACTTTCTAAAACCTCCATTTCCTACAAACACCCACAGTCCTCTAGAAGATTTGCTCCCCAGTTGTGCTTGGCCAAATGCCTGTTCAAGCTTCAGAATGAAGCTTCCCCTCATTCTCCTTGGCAGATACCAGTACTCTTCGAATTCTGTAGCACTCTGCATGTAACTCCATTATATCATGTCACTTTTCTTGTGATAAATTGTTTTTGTCTTTCTGGTTATTTAAATAATGTTTTCCTGTGTTCAGAAGACCATGACATGCCAGGCACAGTGGCACATGCTTGTAATCCCAGCAGTTCAGGAGGCTGAAGCAGGAGGATTGCAAGTTCAAAGCTAGCCTCAGCAAAAGCAAGCCATGAAGCAACTCAGTGAGATCTTGTCTCTAAATAAAATACAAACTAGGGCTGAGGATATGACTTCATAGTTGAGTATCCCTGAGTTCAATCCCTGGTACCCCCATAAAAAAAGAAGACCATGACATTTCATCTTTTTAAATCTCTTCCTCTTAACACCAGGTCTATCACTGTGTGGTTAATCGTGCTTCATGAATTAGCAAATAAATGAATAATTGAATACATAAATAGAAATGATTTTATCTAAGGCATATTTTCTGGAAAATGGGTAAATAATGGCAAGGAAAGATTTAGGCAAGGTTGAAATCATATTTATGTTTTCTCTTGCAGCATTTAGAAATAATTAATAATGAAATTTAGGTTATCAGTGTTACTATTATTCTTTAATAATTATCAATCAATGGAAAATAGATAAAATTGTATCTTTAAATTTTAAACTATGTCATTTGTTTATTTTAGAGCAGACATTTAATAAAGACATATGAAAAACTAGAATAAAATTTTAATTTCTATAGAATAAAATTTTAAAAATATTTAAAGTTTTTCTTCTATAAATATTTACACACTCAACCTTCAAGCTAATGAAAATATCTGATCAAATTATAAGATATGTATTCCAAGAACTGACACCTGAATTCTTATTTTGGTAAAAGTCACATGATATCATCCTCTATTAAATGAATTATGGTATTTAGTTTGTACTCAACTTTTGTTAAAAATAAGCAACTAGGCTTTCCATTATTTGGATCACGTTGTTTAACTGATATTTTATCTTGTTGGAATACCCTTTTGCCTTCCCCCTTATATTTATCTAACTAGAAAATACTAGTAATTCCAAACTTAGCTGACACATCTACTAGTGTATGAAGATTGTCAGGCTGGACATAGCCCCCCACTGTGTTCTCAGGGCTTGCTGTTTGTCTCTGATCACACTGCATCTGACTGCCACTAGACAGATAGTGACGACTGTGCTTGTCATATCTGTAGTGCACTATAACTTCTCCACTGAGATTGCACAGAAATCTTTCATCCAGCACAGCATCTCTAAAACACCTGAAATTTTTTTTCCTAATAACTAAATGAAGAAATATCTTGTTTCTCTTGGGAAAAAAATAATTGGAGAATTGTTTGATCCTGTATTCACGTACCTATAAAAGTAGCTGGAACTGTGAAGCAACATTGGTTTGGGCATGAGAAATGGGATCTTCAATTTTTCACAGGTCCTATGCACCCATTTTTCTGATTTGTACTACCTGGCCAGCAATTGTAGGCATGTGGATTTAGGGCACCAATCTGAGGTTTTTTCTCAGATCTGTTATTTAAGAGTATATGACCTTGGCCCAATTAATCTATTCCTTCATGAATTGGGTATAATAATAGTATCCTGCTAATGGAATAGCTTTATGGATTGAATGAAAAAAATGCAACTAAAACTTTAAACAGAGTACCTGTCATATAGTAAAACTAATATAGGTTTATGAAGCTCTCAAGTTACATTTAGATATAATATAAGGAATCTTGCAAAGCAAAGAATTTTAATGGAGGAGATAGGAAGAGAACAAAAGCGATTTGTAACAGCATTTGAATTTGTTCAGTAAGAAATAATGAACCAAATTAACAACAATAGTTTTAACAAGATAGAAGTATTCACCCCTCTCCCAGAGCAGCCTAGAGACATTCAGCCTACAACAACCTATAACTGATATAGATTCCATAATATTGGGGCCCTGGATTCTTTCCAACTTGTGTCACCATCAACCTTTGAATGTCACTATTCATATGTGCAATTAAAAATGACTCTGCATTATGTGTCTTTGAGGGGCAAGGAATAGAGAAAAAAAAAATGTTTCACCTTTACCTTTAAAGACAGAGCCCAGAAATGCTCAGTTTGCATCTGCCTACATCACATAGGTCAGGACTTAGTTGCAAGGAATTCTGAGAAATGTGATCTTTAGTTTGGGAAACATATACCCAGCAAAAAAACTCCATCCTTTGGAGGAATCCAAGAGACAGGATTCAGGCAATCCTGTTACAGCATCAGGAGGTAAAAAGTGAAGTTGATATATGTGTCCAACATTTAATCCTTGAAAATAGAAGATGAAAAAATTTCGCAAACTGATACATAAGTACATATTTGTTACTTGATAGTGAAAAAGTCAAAATCAAATATATTGTGACTATCCAAAAGAGAGGTTCACCAAAGCTATTAGCATTGCCTACCTCTGTCCTGACATCGTCTTTGTAAAAAATAGGTCCTTGTATTTTTGAGTCTCCAAATTAGAGATTCCCATGTCTCCTTGTGGACCCTTCCTAAATCTATGTGTATATCCAGATTTATTTATTTATTCAGTTTTAGGGCACTCATTTTTTTTTTTTTACCTTAGGTAGATGCTAACTGGGTCCACATCTTGATGTTTAAAAGAAATAATCAGCCACAAGAATCCCCATTGTAACCCCATAAGAGTAGACTTTTCAAAGGAAGACCCACGCACTATGACCAATCAAGGAAACTGCATTCTCACATTAAAACAATTTACAATTATCCAGACAGTCTGAGTGTAATTAGTTAGCTGGAATCAAGCCAGGACTTAGAGAGAAGCAATGCTACTTCCCTGAAAGGTACCTTGGGATTTTTAATGGCCACTTATGGTCAAGCCTGGAGTTTTGCATCTCATCTAGAAAACCGTACCTCTGGGAGCACAGCACTTCTAGCTCCATTACTTGCTAACTACTGACAATGTTTCTACAAATAGGAGAAGTAAATGTTAAGCACTGAATCACATGATCTTTTTTCTATGAATTACTTCTTGATTATTTGATCAGGGGAATTCTATGTGTTTTGTAGATGAGCATGGTGGTAATTATTGGCAGTGATTGAGTTATGTAATATGATCATTTCATTCAAAATTAGTTGAGATGTGCAACTTTTTTTGCAATATCACAAACATGTTTAATAAATTTTTAAACAACCACTAAAATTTTGTAGTTTTTTGAAACATTTATCAATGTTCATTCATGAGTAATACAGGCTAAGATATCTTCTCTAATAGTGGAATCCTTTACGAACAGTTAAGTAGAATTTTATATTTTTATCAGACTTATACAACATAAATAAAAATGCAGGAATTTAGCTCTAGTATAGGCAATGAATTAAATATTTCTTGGTAGAATTTGTCAAAACAATGGAATTTTAAAAAATTGAGTATTTGAAGGGTTGAAATTCCTAAAGGGAAAAAATTCCTTTTTTTAAAAATTATTTCTTCATGTTTTTTGACAGTCTCTAGAAATTTGATAGATTGATTTTTACCTTACTATCTTGAGAAGAAGCAAACTACTGAATATTTCTTAAGGAAGAAAGAAAATGTAATATCTGAGGGAAGACAAACACTTTTCTTTCTATACTAAAGTTGTTTTAATGAAAAAATCATTAAGAATTATAAAAATATAATTTAATGACAAACATTTTGTGTTTATAACACTATCTTAAAATTAAGTCCCTTGGCACTGCTATTATTCTATTAGATTTCACATTACTACTTAAATGTGACTTTCTTTGCCAGAAATTTGCATTGTTTTGAAATTTGGCATTTCCATTTGTGAAGTCTATTCATGTAAAGATTGTATAAATACACATATTTTTTTTGAGTAATGTGATCATACAATTTAATGTCAGTGGTAGAAGCTCATTGAGAGCAACAAGAGGCATTATTTGTAATTACTCTCCATCAACTGAGTTTGTCCCTGGAAATCAGAGGTTTGGTCACACTACTGGTAGTATATTCATCGTGGTTTGTAATTGTGTATTCATGGGTGTAATCATGCGATTGATTAAAGTCCTGTGCCATGGTAACTGTGAACACAGGCTCTGGAACCTACTGCCTGCTGTTGACATCTGACACATACAATGATGATGTGACATTGTTGAGAAATTTCCAGATTGATTTCTTTGTGACATTAGATAGTGTAAACTTTCAAATGAAAGACTGATTTACAATATGAATGAGTTTCTGCCTGATTTGATATTTCTTCAAGAAAGATTAATCATGGACTATTTTCTTTGTGTTTTCATTTTCTGTTTTGGTTGCTTTTTACCTTTTTGACTAAGGTGACTACCTTGATGTTGATTGGAGTAAATGAGTAAGTTCTTTAACAAGATTGTATTTGGTGAACTGATTATATTTATATTTTCAATATTGTTAAGTAGTTTAGGTCAATATCTCTGTATTACTCTACATATTTTCTGTGTAACTGCCTCTAATTTTGAGGATTTAATTTTAATGTCTTCACTTTAATATTCAAAATAAATTGTATTTGATATCATTATGTGGCATATATTATGATATGCCATATGCTCATAGCAAATATACATACCCACTGTTTAGTAGAAATGCTGAGAAGTATTATACACATCACCTTGTTTATTTTGCTATGAAGTATGACATGCTTTACTAATGAGGAAAGTGAAGACCAGAATTTTACTACCATCATCCATGTGGTAAATAATGAAATTCATTCCAATATTACATGCATACATACAGTGTGCATGTATATGTTTAGGATTTATTTTATTTTTATTTTTATTTTTTTTGAGGCAGAATTAAAGTAGATTTTAATTAAATTTATTGTCAATCGCTGAGGAAGTTGAGGAAGGCATCTCATTTTCTAAAAGTTAAATTTCAGGGATTAAGAAAACCTCAAAAAGCTAATTAAGGAGATGAGACCTCTCTCTACAATGAAAACTATAAAATATTGATGAAAGAAATTGAAGAGGACTCACCCTCCACCCAACCCCCATCAGGTCCATAATTTTTATTCTACTTTCTGTCTCTGTAAATTTGCCTATTTTGGGTACCCAGTATAAGTGGAATCATACAATATTTTTCCTTTTGTGTCTAATTGTTTTCATTTTGGGTAATATTTTCAGGATCCATCCATGTTGTAGCATATATCAGAATTTCATCCCTTTTTACAGCTAAATAATATTTCATTTTATGTATATGCTTCACTTTCTTCATCCCATTTTCTTTTTTTACTCTTTGACTATTGTGAATCATGCAGCTGGTAACAGAGGTATATGAATAGCTGAACTCCTGATTTTAATTCCTTTGAGTATGCACCTAGGAGTTAAGTCGCTAGATCATGTAATTCTATGTTGAAACTTTTAGAAAACTACCAAAGTATTTTCCATGGTGGCTGTACCATTTTACATTGCAAGAAGCAGTGCTTGAGGATGCCAGTTTTTCCACGTCCTCGTTAACACTCGTCATATATCTATTTTTTCATAACAGTGATCCTGATAAGTGTGCAGTGGTAATTTGTTGTGATTTTGATTTCCATTTCTCTAATGATTAGTGATGTTAAGCATCTTTCCACATAGTCATCTGTGTATCTTCTTTGGAGAAATGTCTGTTCAGGTTCCTTGCCCATTTTTGAGTTGAGCTATGCGGAGTTTCTTTCTGGTTGTCATTAATCTACAGGAGTTCTTTTTGTATTCTGGATATTAATCCCTTATTTGATATATAATTTGCAAATATTTTCTCCCATTCTTTGGATTGTCTTTTTATTCTCCTCATAATTTTCTTTGATACACAGAATTTTTTCATTTATTTTTTCTTTTTTTATTGGTTGTTCAAAACATTACAAAGCTCTTGACATATCATATTTCATACATTAGATTCAAGTGGGTTATGAACTCCCATTTTTACCCCAAATACAGATTGCAGAATCACATCGGTTACACATCCACATTTTTACATAATGCCCTATTAGTAACTGTTGTATTCTGCTACCTTTCCTATCCTCTACTATCCTCCCTCCCCTCCCCTCCCATCTTCTCTCTCTACCCCATCTACTGTAATTCATTTCTCTCCTTGTTTATTTCCCATTCCCCTCACAACCACTTATATGTAATTTTGTATAACAATGAGGGTCTCCCTCCATTTCCATGCAATTTCCCTTTTCTCTCCCTTTCCCTCCCACTTCATGTCTCTGTTTAATGTTAATCTTTTCTTCCTGCTCTTCCTTAGGATTTAGTTTAAACAAGTTGCATTTGTACTTGCATTTAGACTACTCTGTTTTTCTGATAATGTATTCATGAAAGTATAACCATATTTAAAAATTATTTAACATATTTGAATAGTACATAAATGCATAGTACTTAGCATTTTTGTGCCACAGTTAAATAATTACTACTTTAGTGTAAGACATTTTTCACATTTCCAGTATTTTGCATTTTTCGTTAATAGTTCCATAATTATACAGCTCTATTATTTATTTCTAATTTTATGATTTAAAAGAATGACTAAGATTATTTGTTTGATAATTAATTAAGGATAGTTTAAACATGTTTAAAATATTAGTATTATTAAATATGCTAGATTAAAATAACTAAGATAATCAAGTGGCAATGTTTCCAAAAGGAATGAAGGAAACCTAATTCACTGCTTTATCATTCTTGATGTAAATCCATCAATTTTTAGATGCCTTGGATTTCAGGTTTAGGATAGAGACATTTATATAGTACTATAGTGTCAAAAAGAAAAAATAGTCCCAGAAAAAAATATGTTATTTAACATATTGATATTACTAAAAGCATCCACTGAATGCAAACACAAATAGGATAAAGTAAAGAAGCACACAGAACTGTTTTGAAGAAAGACAATATATGAAACAGAAGGAACATTGAATTTTTCTTGTAATAAACTGATGGAAATGAAGAGTGTGCCATAGCACTAGTCCTGTGGATTTCTTTCTTTACTTTTACCTTTCAAGTTTCATTATTTAAATAGTTTCCAAGCCACAGTATTGCTACAAGACCCACCTGCCACGATGACACTTGACAGCATATTACCCTGGCCACAGAGAAGGCCATCATGCAGGGCCATTACAGAATTGTTTCAGATATTTTTTTTCTCCATGTATTTTAAAAAAGAAAATATAAATTCATGTGGTTAAAATGAGCTGCCTCCTGCTTTTCCTGATGTTTAACTCATTAAATTGTTTATTTTGATGCTTATTAACATATTTCTGATTTTTTCCTTATTTATTCATTGTATGTATTATTTATTGAATGGAATATTGTCAATCTTGAACATTTTGTCCTTTTTTTGTTTTTTTTTTTTTTGGAGAGAGAGAGATAAAGAATTTTTAATATTTATTTTTTAGTTCTCGGCGGACACAACATCTTTTTTTGTATGTGCTGCTGAGGATCGAACCCGGGCCACACGCATGCCAGGCGAGCGCGCTACCGCTTGAGCCACATCCCCAGCCCCGAACATTTTGTACTTTAACTCTTCTAAATGAAAACAAAATTTTAACTGAAAGTTGAAAATCAGTATACAGTATTTGTATCATTCTAGATTTTTAAGGAATGATTCATGACAGACCAAAAATATGCTGTTTTCTTGTGCCGATCTTGAAAATTCTTTTTTCCTGATGTTTCTATTTGGCTGTCATTTTCTTTCAGTTATTGTTGCATTATAGTACAATTATTGCCAGGCTCTTCATAATATCATGTATTCAGTCCCCCTCTTCCTGGAGACCACCCTCTGTGGGCACTCAGTTTTCTTTTACCAATCTGTATTGCATACATTGCAGCCTGCTATTCCTCTTTTCCGATTTCCAGGGCAGAATTCTGGATAACTTATCTTCTATCTTGCTTTGCTTCCTCATTTTCTTGAAGGAAATCCTCATAGGTCTTCCAGAAAATAATGATGAAGAGTAAACTTAATATTGAATATCTGAAAATGTCTCCTTCTATACTACACACAATTAATTGATGATTTTGATGAATGGGCTAAGTTTTGAATACTAAGCTAAAGAGAATTTCACATGTTATTTGAAGCATACATTTAACATGGTATGTCCCTGTTAAAAGTCTGATGTGAGTTTGATCCCTTTTCTGTTTCTCTGTCTCTCTAGCTTTCTAATCCTCACCCCTCTACCAGCTTCTTGATCCTCCCAACATATTCATAGGTAGAATTTTATATGATTCCTAGTACTCTGAAAATTTTAAAATATGCTTCTAACATATCTCTTGGTTTTTGTTATGATATTCTCTAATACTAGTAATTTTCCCCCTTAACTAAGGAAGACTGTTTGCCTTAGTTCTTTGATAATTTATTACTTTATGTGTTCTTTGTTTTCTTTCTGTAACCTCTAATTTGGGCCTTCTTGGATTTACCTTTTATTATTATTTTTTTCATGTTTTAATTTATTTGTTTGTTCTGCTCTCTAACAGAGTTCCTCAATTTCATTAAATATTATTTTATTATAGTTTTTATCAAGGTGGTATTGACATGTTCAAGAACATTTGTTTCTTCATTGGTTGTTCCTACTTATAGCAGTCTGTCCTTCTTTGTGTATTTTCCCCAAATTATCTGAGAATCCTAACAAGATACATGTTAAATTCTTTGGTACTTTCTGAGTCATATTTTTTCAGTGTCTGTTTCAACATTTAAAAAGCCTTGATCTTTCATGTTATAACACTTTAAATTTGAGAAACTCACATTGACAGACTTTAGTAAATTAATTGGTTAAGGACAAGAGAACAAACAAGTGGACTGCTTTGATTTGGATGTGAAATATCCCTTAAATGCTCATATGTTGAAGGATTGGACCCCAATACAGCAGTGTTCAGAGGAGGGGCTTTTTGACCAGTGCTTGCATCATGATTACTTTGATCTCTTCAATGGATTAATCCACTGATGAGCTGATTTTTTTTTTTTTGATGAATGGTTTTAAATACCATTTCTACTTTATTCTATTTTTCATATGTTTTCTTTGCTCTTTTTAGTTATACATGACAGTAGAATATATTTTGACATATCATACATCATGGAGTATAACTTCCCATATTTGTGGTCGTATATGTTGTGTATTTACACTGGTCAGATATTCATATATAAACATAGGAAACAATTCTGATACATTCTACTTTCTTTCCCATTCACATCCTGTCTCCCTTCCCCCAACTCTCCTGTTCTTATCCAGTGAACCTGCATTCTTCCCTCCCACCACCTACTGTGAGTCAGCATCTGAAAATGAGAGAGAACATTTGGTCTTTGTTTTTTGGGGATTGGCTTATTTCACTTAGCATGATAATCTCTAGTTTCATCCTTTTATCAGCAAATGCCATAATTTCATTCTTCTTTATGGCTGAGTAATATTCCATTGTGTATATGGACTACATTTTCTTTATCCATTCATCTATTGAAGGGTACATAGGTTGGTTCCATAGCTTAGCTATTGTGAATTGAGCTGCTGTAGACATTGATGTGGTCACATCACTGTAGTATGCTGATTTTAAGTCTTTGGGGAATTTGTCAATGAGTGGGTTAGATAGCTAGGTCAAATGGTGGTTCTATTCCCATTTTTCTGATGAATCTCCATACTGCTTTCCAGAGTGGTTGCACCAATTTGCATTCCCACCAGCAATGAATGTAACTTCTCCCCTACATCCTTGCCAACATTTATTGTTGCTTGTATTCTTGATAATTGCCATTCTGACTGGAGTGAGATGGAATCTCAGTGTAATTTTGTTTTGCAGTTCTCTAATTGCTAGTGATGTTGAACATATTTTCTTATATTTGTTGAACGATCCAATTGCATTTCTTCTGTAAAGTATGTATTAAGTTCCTTTTCCCATTTATTGATTGAATTATTTGTTTTCTGCTGTTAAGTTTTTTGAGTTCATTATATATCCCGGAGATTAATACTCTGAAGTACAGGGTGGCAAAGATTTCCTCCCATTGCGTAGGCTCTGTCTTTATGTTATTTATTGTTTCCTTTGCTGTGAAGAAGATTTTTAGTTTGATACCATCCAATTTATTGAGACTTGATTTTACTTCCTTTGCTTTGGGAGTCGAGTTGAGGAATTCAGTTCCTAAGCCAACATGATGGAGATTTGGGCCTACTTTTTCTTCTAGTAGGCACAGGGTCTCTGGTCTAATACTAGGTCCTGATCCATGTTGAATTTTGTGCAGGGTGAGAGATAGGGGTCTAATTTCATTTGTTCCCAAAGAACAAGCAGAGATTACAGAGAAATTAATATTTTTTAGAAGACCTCCATTCAGACTTATGAAATATAAAAGTTTCAACTTTTCTTTCTCCTTTTCTGCCTCTAATCTCTAAGGTTCAACTATGTATTCTCAAAGTCTGGAAGAATATTCTTGACTGCACTTTTTTTTAAACTTTTGCCCCCTTTTTCTAAATTATAATTTTACTTTCCAGTGCTTTTAGACTTTATTTTTTCTTTTTGTGTTTATGTTAATCCTGTAAACAAGACTCAACTCACACAAAAGCCAGTTCTTATGTTGTCTTCACCTTTACCTGTTTAAAATTCACATGTAGCTTCTGTGGTCAGAGTGTAAAGTTTTGGAGTGACATGTCAGCTGACAGCATCTAGTCATAAGAAACCAGAAGCATATGCCATCCCCACTGCAACTAATGAGTAGGGAAAAGAGATGTCATGGAATTCATTGTGTTCCATACTCTAATATTGGTGTTCCTAAAGGACGAATTATATAACTGCCTGACTTCCCTTGTCATAGCCTATCAGTGAGTAGAGGAGCTGAGGAGACTAGATCATGAGGGTCCATCTCAATCTGGTTGTGGATGTAAAGGCTGGATCATTATTGAGGAATTCCCAGATTTAGTGTGTAATGAACCACATGTGGTAAGTGGACTCTCAACAAGCTTTGCATTGCTTAGAGAGTGTTTAAAAATTGGTAATATTTACCAATAAATTCTGGATTTCTGGACCTTCTGAGCAAAACTGAGCTCACATGTCTCTTGATAATACTCCTCTGGAGCTGGCCAGAACCTACTGATTTTGATTATGACAAGTGTTTCCCAGGTTGGTTGTGTGGCTCTACCTTCTCTCTATTCCCCATACCTGTCTCCCCTTGTCTTTTCAAGGCCACACACCAGGAAATAGTTGAGTTTAAGACAGGATTTTGTTTTTGTCAATTGGGGCATTTTAAAAAGGACATATTGTAGAATTCAGTACTTCTGGATCCTTTAGCAATGACATAAGTTATACAGATAAAATTACAGTAAGTTTTATAATCTTTGTTTGGCTTTTTTCATTTCTGTTCTTAGAGTGTGGTCTTTGTCTCATCTATTAAGTGAGTAATGATGCACTTTTCTTTGACTATTCTGAAATGTTGATTCAGATACAAACTTTATCATGATACATTTTCTATTATTAATATGCACTTGCCACCTGTCAGCCAAATAGATTAAAAATTGCTTATTAACAAAGTTGAATGAATAAATGGATAAACTGTATAAATAAATGAACTTCTACACTTTAGGATGTCTACATTGTGTGGAAGGATTTTCCTTGAAAATGTGCCAACTTTTTTTCAACTTTTGGATCACATCTTATTATCCTAGCTGTAATTAGAAATCTTGTGAAATTAAGAACCATTAAATTCAATGAGTTTCAGCATCGGAAATTTGCCCAGAGGCACCCAGCCGGTGGGTCTGCCTAGGACTGGGCTTTCAGAGATTCCCCCTCCTCTCCTCCTATTCACTCTAAAAGGGAGCGTCTTTTCCACTTAGCTAATTAATTACACCTGCCAACAAGCAGATGGTTCTGAAGTCTTTGAAGCATGGAAATAGCTAGGTGCATATCAGCTAGCCTCAGCTTCCTTCAGCTGCAATTTAGATTATAACTCTTGAAGCTCCAGAGAAAGTAGAATATTAAGTGGTTACAAAGAAAATGGTACTTTAAAAATATTTTCATTTAAAAAATGTGTTAAGGCATAAAAGGATCATTCCCTTTTCCTGATCTCATTCCCATTTCCTGATCTCAACAGACACAAACCTTTAGATTACTTCTCTTTAACATCTAGTTGGGAACAACAACGCTTGCCAGATGTTACCATCTGATTGTTCTGAGCTCCAAAGTAAAATAAGAACCACTTAGGAAATTGTTAGGAACCACTCACAATATGATAGCTTACAGCAAATAATGTTTTTGTGGTGGTGGTGTTTAATTATAAAGAAAGTGTGTGTGTGTGTGTGTGTGTTTACTCCTGGTATTCCTATTAATATTCCCACTATTTCTATTTCCAATTTTTATACTAATACTATAAGTCTTTTTTTTCTTTTCTTTTTTTGCATCTCAAGGCAAGTAGTTTGAGGCAGAGATGATCACTTGAGCTTAATTTTGATTGTAAAATTCTTTTAAATAGGTGTTTATATATCTAGGTTCTATCTATAAAACTCAATTAGAGAATATCAATGTATACAGGATAACATTTGCAATATTCTTATTTGTAGGGTCATATTAAAATACTTCCTATAACCCTTGAATTCACAATTAAATATTTAGTTTCATAAAACTTCTAAAAATTTTATCTAATTTTATTTTACATATAATAAATTTTGGGTTGAAGCTTCTGCTTTGAAAGACAGTGTCTTAAAACTGAACATATACTTCTGTAAGTGGTAGAGTAAAAGCTCTCCTATGCAGGAGGTATTGTATTATTTTTTTAAATATATGTATATTTTTAGTTGTAGATGGACACTTTAGTTTTTTTACTTTTATACTGAGAATCAAACCAGTGCTCCCATGTGCGAGATGAACACTCTACCAGTGAGCTACAACCCCAGCCCAGCTGTATTGTATTGTTACCTTTTATGCTCAGCATATTTATTAAATTAATAAAATTTATAAAACATCTGAAACTCCAAAGTAAAATCACTTCCCCTTTTCCCTATTCAAATAAAAAAGTTATCTAACAGAAGTGTCTAAAGATGGATATATGTTACTGTATGGAAGAAATAAGGATTACTTAAAATGTGTGTTTCAAGAGGATACCTTAGTCTTACAAGATTGAGAATGTAGAATCCAGTAAGTTTGCCAGCAAAGATATAATTTGATAAGGCTAAAAACCATGTTTTCGTTTTGTATTCATTTTCTTGCACCATAAGAACTGTAACTCATCTACCTTTAAAGTGATTAGAATATTAAGCTTAACCAAAAAATAAATTTTCATTGGTTTGAGTACATTAAGTCAAATGCTTTGCACTTTTTGCTTTCTTTGTATTAATTACTCAACAACAATTAATAGGGGGAAAGCATCTTAAGGAGAATGCAGATTTGATTAGGAGAGCCAAAGTCCCTATGCATTAAAATTATCCATTTTCATATTTTTAGCAATGCAGTTGCAAGGCACATAGAGGCAGACTCTTCTCAGGCTTATGATTTTGGATCTAGTAATTAAAATCATTTTACCATATTCATTAAAGCAGAGCTCCAAGAACTAAGCCTTGAGTTTCTATAGTACTTGAAAATAATAAAATTGCCTTTCTTTCTTTCTTATTTTTTTTAAATTGGTATTTTCCTGAATTGAAGGGCTTTCCTTCAAGGCCAGTGAATTCTTGATGTTTTATTATGCTGCCTGTTCCTCTGTGCCTACTTTTGACAGAGGCAAAAGGGATGTTCCTCCAATGTGAAGGCTGGGATGTGGTCCAGATGTCTAACTCAGCCAAGATTTTTTTATATATATACACAGTTTTTTCATGTAGAAACAATCCCTTAAAAGCATAATTTTACCTTTCAACTCAATAAAATATTTTCAAAAAGGGCTTCAGGGAAATTACTGTGAGTTCTTAATTACACTTATATAAGATGGAGTTGTACCTCACCTCTGCTTATAATTCTGCTTTTCTTCCTATTTCTCAACCTTTCCTCCTGTAATAGGAACAATGCAGAAGAGAAAGTTTAAAGGCAGGGTCCTTTAAACATTAGACTGAAATCATAGTTGTCTAGAACTCTCACCAGAAATTTTACTCTTTCTAGTTCATTTACTCAATTGTAAAATGAAAGCAATAACAATTATCTTATAGGGTTCCTGTAAGAATTAAGAGAAACACTGCATTATAAATACTGGCATAATGTCATCATGTACAAAGAGACATTGCAGTGGGCCAAGAACGGGCTTTGGGATCAGAAAGGCAAATACTGGAACCCTCCTAGCAAGATTCCTGAGTGTGAGGCACATGGTAGCTTGCTTGATCCTTCTCTCTCATTTGTATAGGTTTGGGGTACAGAAATTCTACTCCTTCGAAAGAGGTTCTGAATGCTAAGTAATAGATGAGTGAGTGCTCAGAACACATCTATCCTCCCTAAAGTATGTCTGAAACTCAGCTAAGTAGGCCAACATTAAATTTTAAGGAATGAACAAATGTACAAACCCACCTATTCTAGATTTGACTATTAGTCCAATTTCTGTTAGTAGTTCTTTCCTAGTTTTAATCTCTCTCTTTCTCTCAAAATGTCATTTCTGTCAGGGAGGAGAGAAGATTATCAGGCAGCATAGGAAAACTCTGCTTCCCAGAGGTCTCTTCTTTCCTCAGTAAAATAATACTGCACCAATTAAACACTTGCTGTGTGACCATCACTATAGTGAGCATTTATATTCAGTGCACTTCTCCTTTCAATGGAACTGTGAGCCTGGGGCTATTTGTACTTTCATTTTAAATGTAAGGGAACTGGGACTTGGATAAGATAACTAATGTGATAGGAGATGCAATCACAGTGACCCAGTCTGACTCACTAGCCTGGGCAGATTTATGGATCAATGGCTTCTCTTCTTGAATGCTGGCATTCTGAGTTGACTGAACCATCTGGCATTGTTAGACATCTTAGTACTTTGGGCTTTTTTTCATGTCCAGCTTCATAAAGGAGCCAAATAACCAAAATAATTTTAAAATCATCTCTATTAACCCTGAAAAAGAGAAAACATTCTAAACTAAAGGGTGTTTCTTTACTTAGTTTAGAAGACATGGTAACACTGATTACAGGGTACACCATTGTTAATGGAGCCCACTGTGTTGTGACATCAGATGTAACAATGTGAAAATAATTTTTACAATGGGGGAAATGAGAGTTATGTGCTAGGGACTATGGAATATGATGATTTGTTAAAAACACTATAAGTAGTTTCTGCAGAAATTTTAACGATTTTTTTTTTCAAATAGCATAAACATACAGCTTGAATTAAAAAATTTCTCTGAGAAAATATAGTATTCTATCTAGTCTTTACTCAAAAGTAACTCCATTTTTTCCTCTACCAAATGGCAGTATTATTATAGCAATGCTTTATTACACATCTTATTGATTTAATAAAAAACCTTAATAAATTTAAGCAATAGTGTGGAGCAGTCTCACAACCCTGCTCAACCCTAAGCTACACAGATGTGTTTAATAATGTTCTGCATTTCCTAATTAATCCATTCTGCTGCAGGAAAAATGCCAGATACTTGCCAACAAAGAGGAAAGCTTATCTTACTTATCCTGGTTATTTGGAATTTGCTGTAATATTGTTTAAATACAGTGATAAGGGCAACAAATATAGAGGTCACCTGGAGATTGCCATTGGAGGCTCTGTTACCTACTATGTTTGTCAGTTTTCCTTTACTATACCATAACACCCAAGATAATCAACTTATAAGGAAGAAAGGTTTAGTCTGGCTCATGGGAGTGCATTTCAGAGGAAGTAGTTTATCCCATGACAGGAAGCAAAGAGAGAAAAGGGGCTAAGGTCCTAATATCACCTTCAGGAGCAAAATGAGAGCAACCTAACTTCCTCTCACTATGCTCCATCGTCCAAGGTTTCCACCACCTCCTAAGAGTACCATAGATTGGCAACCAAGCCTTTAACATGTGGGCCTTCAGGGACTTTCACTGTCCCAACTACAGTACTTGTGAACTAAGCACCTACCTGCACTGAGCAGAGGGAAATCTACATCCTGTGTGCTGTCACAGAATGTGATCACAGAAATGACTTACAGGGTTAACTCAAGTAGGTATCAAGGAGTAGCCTGTGTAGGAGAAAAGTAAGTTACAGAACTTATGGTCTTGTTCTTAGGAACAGTTACCTTATGGAATACAGATAAGCCTAATTTTTAATAAACTTATTTGGGAATGATATTTTAGCTTTATATATATTACACATAAACTGTAAAATTGTTATGCTATCTACTAAACAAGTTAATGAGGACTACATATGGCACTTGGGAGTTTTTATTTGATCTTCTGTTCTCCCAAATGATTCATACTTCAACCAATATGCATAGATTTTATAATGTGTTGGATAAAGGAGTCTCCTGAACTATATTATTAACCTATTTTGAAATAGCTACCATTTATTGAACATCTATTATGTAGCAGGCAGTTTATAAAGATTATCTGTAATTCATACTATAACTATCACTCTTATTTTATAGATGACAGAAAATGAAAAAGACCAAAATAACTTGCCTGCAACCTCACAGCAAAACTAGCATAGCTGTGTTTAAAACATGACCTAAATATAAACAAGTTGTGGTAAAAGCATACAATGGAATAATACAAGAAAATAACAATTAATAAACTAACACAAGTAACAGACCACATAATTCTCAAAATGTTATTTTGAGTAAAAGAAGGTAAAAAATATTTATACTGTAAGATTTCATGTATATGATCTTACTAAACAAGCAAACTTCATCTGTGGTGATAGAAAAAAAGGGTATCAACTGGGAAAAAGCAAGGAAAATTTTCTGGAATGAGACCAATATTCTATGTCTTGATCTGGGTGGCAGCTAGACGGTAAGACACAAAATGTAGTGTACATGTGCATACAAAAGCTTCACGCCTGTCCATTTTATTGTGTGAAATGTATACTAACTTGAAACTATATCCAAACCAAAGTATATTTCTTTTTTACTTTCTTTTTTACCACGGTAACTGATATTTCATATCTTGGTAATCAGTGTTTTATAAAAAGGCTGGCTACTCCTGTGTAATCATTTATTTCTTCTTGTTATTTTTTTTTCATTAAAACTTCCTTTCAAAAGAAATATTTAATTTGGACCCGCTTGTTGTGGGTCTTAAAAGTGTTCCAGGACTGTCTTCAGTGCACTCTTAGCTTCTGACACTTTTAATTTCTTATTTTGTCAAATCTTGTCTTTATTATTTTAAAAAATAACTTAATACACATTTTAGATGAGACATTAGGGACCCAGTTCATGTGTTTATACTTTTCATATTATCTTACATAGCTTTTTAAAACTCTTGATATATTTGAAAATCATGTAATCATTTTGCAAGATTAAATCGTTCTTCTTTCTCTTGCTTCATCTTTTATTTGCAGGTTTTAACTTGCCAGCAACAAACATACATAGCAATGCTATTTATTATTACTGTCACCAGGGAAAATCATACTTTCCTGAAATATTCTAAAGAAGTAGAAGTGAAGAGATCACACATTGTGAGAAGAGTTATTAAAACTATACAAACTAATATAGTAGGTGAGATATTTGAAAGTGACCTTGCAGTATATCCCAGGCTTATTGTATTAAAGCTTGTAAATAAAAGGAACAAATCATTTCTGGCTACTAATATGACTTCCGCCTTTATTGGTAATGAAAACATTGAACTCTACTGATTTGTTCTACTGAAGCAATTACATTTTCTGGAAACTTGGAGCTGTTATTTAAGAGGATTGTTGGCTATAACAAGGGCTTTCTGGTGGATGAGAAAATAAAAATACTTGAGCTTTATGTAAAGGCGAGTTGTTTTATAATAGCAAAACCACATGAAAGTTTTATTTTTCTTCTTCTATACCTTCAATCGTGTGTATCCCTGTCATCAGAAAGATAGTTATATAAGATTTTTTTATCCATCTTCCAGCATTTACATTTTACTCTTTATTTTATAATTATCAACATAGTTTTAATGCATTTTCTAAAAGTATCATTTTCAAAATATGCCATATCCCTCTACCAAACTATTTTTAAGTTATAAGAGTTACCTCTGATACATTAGTTTGCTTAATTTGTTTACCAAGTGTTCAAATACCTATCAGGCTTTCCATACTTCTTTGTAAATGCTTCATACATACTAAAACCCTCTATTAAGCAAATAAAAATAAGCCTCTTGCCATTAGGAATTATACCCCAAAGATCATATAAGGGACTCAACTTCATTAGTCATTGGAGAAGTGCAAATTAGAATGATTCTATTCCACGCCAACCAGAATGATTGCAATGAAATTGAAAAACAAAGACTTGTAGCTGAAGTGGTTAGTAAGCTGTGGGCCCCTGATGCACTAGACGGGCATATAAATTGGCATACTTACCTTGGGAAACTCATTGACACCATAGCCCAGCAGTTCTACTCTTCTAGATATGAATACAGTGTAGATGAATATGTATTGTCACCAGAAGCCACGTGTCCATAGCAGCTCTATTTATAATTATCCAAATGTGGAAAGGATCCAAATGTTGAAATGACAAAGCATATGCAACAATGAAAATGAATAACATAGATGAATTTCACAAAAGTTATGTTGAACAAAAGGAGCCAGACACCAAGGAATACATTATCTATGTAAAATACAAAAATAGGCAGCAGGGTCTCAGTCAAGGGTTTTAAGAGGGAGTGACATGAGGAGGAAATATGTGAAAAGCTTTTATGGCCTGAGTATGTTCTAATTCGTGACCTGAATGTTTACAACAAAGTGTGTCTAGTTTGTAAAAGCTAATTGATACATGTGCATCTATCTCTAATATATGAAATACATCATACATATCTGTATATATGTATATATATACATGTATACATATATGTATAATACTTCAACAAAAATGTTTAGGAAAAAAACCCTTTATATTTGTTCAAGTCACAGATTTATGTGTCATGAATATCCAATAAATCCAGATTCCTTTTAAATTAGTATGACAGAGATTACTAGTTGTCTCCCAATATTCTCATGAATATAATTTTCTTGTGGAAATTTGCAGGAATCTTTATTAAGGGATGACATGTACTCATCTTCTATTCTTTTCCTCTTTCAAAATTCCCTTTATCTTTTGCATGGTTTTGCCATTTGGATCCTCCTCTTATATTAAAGATGGCAGAGAAACAAGTAAAATTAACCCTGCCTCTGATGATTGTGGATTTTCCACAATGGCTGGAATCACTTAGACACAATTATATATGCAAGAAAAATAAAACCATATTTTAAAACCATAGTCTAATATAGGATTGAGTAACATGATGTGAAATTAAATAGAGAAAAAAAATATAACCCTTGTTTATGCTAATCAGTAAACAAATATTAAAACAGTTATCAAGCATAAAGTACAATAAAATTAACAACTATGTGAGAGATACTGAGTACATATTCTCCCATTACAGAGTTGTGCAAACTGAGCTTCATAAAAGTAGACAATATCATATATTTAGAAAGTCAAAACTAGATTTTGAACTTGCTTTTATCCAGTTGACTAGATTCAGTATTATTGCTTTTATATTTCAAAGCCCTTATCTTGAGGTTGCATCCCTTCTCTTTCTCTCTCCATTCCCCTACTGGAGTATCAAACTAGCTATAATATAGAATATGTCAGGACTTTAATATGAAAGGTGGATTTGTAGGCAGAATAGATTAGATGCAAAAGTTACATCTGCCATAAGACAATAGAATCTGAATTAAGGGGTATCAGTGGATATAAAAAGAAACACGATGACGAATGTTCCTTAGAGGCTCATGACTGATTTGATGCAGAAATGAAGAAACTAATGACATATCTTAAATTTTACTTTTATAACATTTTATTCTGATTTTAACTGGAATTAGGATATGCAAGGAGAAGGCAAGTTTGTGAAAAAAATTTTAAAAGAAGAATATTGGACATGCTGGTGTATACATTGACATACATATTGAGACTAAAGAATAATGTGAGATGGAAATCCTAAATTCATAATTTAAAGACTACTAAAACACACACTTTAATTTTATTTGTTTATTTATTTTGCATAGGTTATCAATGAGTTTAAATAGTTTACTTCTATCTTAAAGTATAGGAAGAATTAATACATAGATACCTTCATAAATTTATTCGATATGTTAAATGATTTATAATGTAAACATTAGTGCATAGCACTAACATGCTATCATTAGGTTTTAACAAATGTTAGTCATCTTCTAAAGATGCTATCATTATCATCATATTCATCAAAAACATTTGAATTTCTATCATGTGGTTGACACTTTCTTTGGCACTGGGAACACAAAGATGTTTGTCATTGTTTTTATTCTTGAAGGTCCTATGGTAAGATAAGAGAGACAAGTCTAGTACCCAAAATAATTAATAGAAGGTAAGGTAGAATTTGCTGTATGTCAGATGTCGGTTCAGATAATGTATGTTGCAGAAGCAAGAGGAGGGGTAACCCAAGAACTAAAAAATGGCTACAGCAGACAGTGGAACCAGGACTCTAAGCTGAAACAACTCAAGCTGAGTTGTAGTGGACCCTGAAGTATGTATTAATGAGCTGGGACACTGTGGCAAGCATTACCAACTCCAACTGAAATCAAGATTTCTTTTTTTAAATAATTTTCTCTCTTAAGCTGATTTTCAGCCCATGGGTCTAATAATTTCTTCTTGAAGTTGCCTTGTTCTGATAAAAAAGGAAAAAAAAAAACCCTGTCCATTGCTACATACCAACACTTGTTATTTGAATACATGAGCTTTTGACTCTGATCATCCAGCTGAAATACAGAGGTTGCATCACTCATTTACATTATCACCCTCTACCCCTCCCAATACAAATGTGACATTTCAATTTTGCACACTTCAACTCTCCTTAAATCATCTGTATAAAAACTTCAAAGCTTGATTGATGATGAATGAGCCATTGTCTCCTCAAGCACCGGGTTCTCATTAGCCTTTAGAGTCTCAGCTTATTAATAATGAACCTTGAGGGCTGACCCAGTGGGGTAGCAGCAATTCATTGTGCTCCCAGCTGAAAGGTCTGAGTTGGGAAAGATACAGGAATCTCTGGACCAAGTCCATTCCCAAGATGATGTATTGAGTATCACAGGTGGATGATGTGATCTATATTACTTCTGTATCATTATCTGCCAACAGACTTGTGTGGCTTCAGGTGATGATAGTGAGAAAGATATATTGCTTTATGTCTAAGAATGTTCCTGTAACTGCTTCCTATACCTTTATCTTGAAAATAGGCTTTTGCCACTTTCTATTTTAACTTCTGGGTTGTGCCCTTTGGCTTAGGTAATATAAGTCAGATACATACATTATTTAAATACCCTCTCCATAATTACACAAGTGTTTTTAACATTTATTTATTTTTATTATCATTTGAACACTAAGGTTGACTTGGAGATACATTCATGAAAAGGAAGACTTTTAGATATGTAGTCAGAGATTAATGTTAAGTATTTTATTTCTACTTATTAGGTTTTTCTTATATCATTGTGGTTGGTTGATGTGTGAGCTAAAGTGAAATGTTTCTCTTATAACAAATCATAAGACTAAAGTATCATATGATTACCTGCATTTACGATTATGATCTTTATTTTGGAAAAACATGTTCAATCTTACTAGATGTTACAAATTATGCATGGGGTCAAAGCAATTGTATCAACTTCTTAAATCTACTAAGGAGGTCACATTAATCTGTATTTTCAGCAAGAATGTCACATCATTATAAAGCCACTTCCTACAGGAGAGAGAAAAATATTATTCAGTATTTTGTCACACTTTCTTTTAAAAGCATATATTTGCAAAATGCCAATGATTCTGTTAATGGGCATTCATTCCTACCTTAATCATAATAACTAGTACTTGAAAAAAAATGAAGAGAACAAAAGAAATCATCTAAATAACACAAACATTCCCTTCATTAGATTTATGCAAATGGGAATCAAGGAAAGAAGTGGTCTATGGCCAACCTTTGAGGATTGGAAGGCTAAGACACAAATACTTTATGTTCTCTTTTAGGTGTCATATTAGCAATTTACACTGTTCTAAAAATTAAATTAAGGAGCCATATGAAGTAGACTTACAGTTCAATATTTAAAAATACTTTTAGGTTTTTGTGCAGCATAAGAGAATAGCATATACTTGGTTATTTGTACCAGTTTGGGAAATTTGGTCTGGAATAGCTCAAAATCATTATTATTCAGCTGGTGACTAATAATTGAGTTTGGTGCATAATGTAGGTTTGGAAAAAAATAATGAAAATTTCTAAATGTGCCTCATAAATAAAAACATGTTGTCAACAGTAATTCTGAACTATATCAGTTGTAAGTATTTTATATAATAAAAGCTATTTCCCTTTCAGCTTATAAGAACTATATTTTATGCTCAAAATACATATACATTTTAAATTAAACAACTATTTGCTGTATCTCCTTGTGCCTTGTATACTACTAGAAACTGGGAATACAGCTTTGAACAAAACAGAAATAAGCCTTACCTTAATGAAACAGACCAGTTAAGATAACCTATAGAGCATTCATGGGAAAAGGTAACTTTCATTTAGTCAGTATATAATTAAAATTAGGAACTATAGCAGAAGTTAACTTATTAATGTGGCAACAAACCCCATGGTACAGTTTTCCCCCAAGTGCATCTAATAAGTATTCATTGGGTAACTATTGCCTAGGTTTGATGAAACAGCGATGGAAAATATTTCTTGCCTTCATGAAACTTAGTTTAATTATAGTTCAGTTATAAATAGTGTGTTATATATAAGTTAAATTTGTCATAGTGGAGACTAATGTGGATTACAATTTACTTTAAACATAAAAAGATTCATGGCATATTTTACTCACTTTCATGCATTAATCTGGTAGGAAATGTTTGAGACACAAACATATTTAAGTGTTTAATGGAATTTTTCAGTAATGAAATGATACTTTTTAACAGAATGTCATATCTAATGTATCTTACCATATTTAAGCATGACATTTATTAAGAAGAGGCATCTCTGTTTTGTGAACTTGCCGGAAATATTTTTATATAATATGATATAATATGATAAGAAAACCCATAGCAGTTTTTTTCTACCAATTGATTAAATGACCAAGAATCTATTTATGTCTCTCTTAATTTTCTTGGATATATTTTCTACCGTGGAAGTGAAATACAATAGAATGAGATTACATTGAGCTCATTCACTTTTTCAACATCCTTTTTTATTTTGATTCTTTGATTCTTTGAGCTCTTCCAAGTTTTATGCATTTTTGAGTACCAGTCAAATTTATGCCACATTTGCCTATGTTTTTCAGGATTGGAAATTTTCTCTTTTGTTCTGGACTTAAAATTTAATTATTAGTTACTTTATTTCATGTTATTGGGAGGGAAAGTGTTCATATAGCAAGGGTGATTCCTTCTAATACACCTTTAACAAAACTTATGAAAGCAACTCATCTTGTGTGTTTAGATAGAGCTAAATATAGGGAGATAGCTTACTGCTATTTTATGGAATAAATATCTTACAAAGCATTTCTCTTTATTAACTCTATTCTTTAAAAATACAGTCCAATCTCCTTAGTTAACCAAGGCATAAGAGACATTAGACATCTCTTCCATCAAGTAAATGGTGTATATCTCTAAGAACTTTCTTACTACCCAGAATCTATTCCCTAAAATTTTCTTAGTCCAGAAATAAACCTAATAAAATATTTTCTCACCAAATTATTAACATTTTGAAATTTTTTAAAGTTATCAAATTAAAGAAAAATTTTAAATGTATAATTGCAATTGTAACATAATTTCTTGAGAAATATTTACATTATCAAGTTAATCAGAAGAGAATGAAAGATTAAAGTGTACATTAAAACTCTTCTGTGAATGTCAATGCAAATATACATTCTTTGTGTAGTTTTTGACATTCAAAAGCAGAATAGGATGTATACCAAAAAGATAAAAGACTACTGGCCAGGGGGGGATACACAGATACACAAATAAATTATCTAATGTTAAATGTTAGAAATTTATAAACGTTCCAAACCAGAATTGCTAGCAGATGCTGGTTTTTGGATTTGTGATGCAAGAAGTATGATCTACATTGATCATGGTTATATCATGATTATACCTCAATTTGAAATTTTACATGTAAGATTATACTTAAAGCATTATCATCTCTTTTCCAAATCTCTTTTCCAAGTATAAGCCAAGCATTTTCACAGAATATGTCTAAGAGACAAATGTCAGCAATGCTAACAGATTAATATTGTTGAAGAAAGGGATTTGATAAGATTAGTATTCAGTATAATATAATTTTTTTAAATTTTTTGATAGGATGTTGGAGATGGATCCTGTGTTTCTTCAGCATGAATAATTTGAATTAAAATGTGACTCCTGAAAAATACAGATATTTTATAATGTTTGAGCTATTACCTTTCTCTTTATGTTTTTTAAAAGTAAAATGTTTCCAAATGTAGACTGAAAAATAGCCATCATTTCCTGGATAGCAGTCAGGATCTCCTTTCTTTATCACCTAATGAAGAATTATTCCTAGAGCTGGAGAGCGTCACCTAATGTCTCATGAGAAAGCTATTAGTATGAGATCGTCAGACTTCTTAGATGGAAGCTTAATGCCAACATTAATGTAGAAATCCATTTTCACAATTTTCTTTAGGTTTTACATCTCCCATCTGCTTTGATGAAAGTTGTATGGTTAGGTCACGAAAAATAATGAACTGAGTTTTAGAAGTAGAAAGATGATCTAATTTCTTTTTGTTTCTTTTTTTCACCTCTCCTGAGAAAATGGAAGCAATAGTCAGTGAAAGGATTGATGATGAGAACAGGTCTGATTTTAAATGTGGAAAGCTCTGCGAGATCAACATTAATCTCGTGGGTTTTAAACATGCAATGTTGGAAGACACTTTGGATGTGCCCACCAATCTTGCTTCCACAAGCACTCATCTGTAGTGCCAGATATTCCATTCATTCTTTTATCTCCCTCTTTGTTTAAGGTGACTTTTAAAAATTTGGCTTGGTGTACTACACAAATGAGATGATTTCATCTGTGCTACCATGGGAGACAGAGTTGGTTGCCTTCCCAATATTCATATCTCTCTCCTTCCTCACTAACACCCCTACTAGTTTTGTTTTGTTTTGTTTTTTTCCTAATTGTAATATGGCCCTACAATGTTGCTTCCTCATCTCTTGTGAAATAGTCATAGTACATTGTTCTGGCCAATAAAATGCAGATATAGTCCTTAAAAAGAGCATCTTTTCCCAATATAGAATGTCAGAATTTCACTAGGAGAAAATCTCTTCTGTCTTCATCCTGCCTTCACTTCAAATCAGATATCTTTAATGCAGCAGCCATTTTGTGCCTAGAATGAATAAAACCAACATGCAGGGTGGCAGAGCAGGAAGTTGGCAGCGAGGAGTAGCTAAACTAATATCTACAATCACCACCTTAAGGTTTCTTATTCTGTAAGAAAATATAATTTGTATCTGTATAACCTACAGTTTTCATTTTAAGTTGAAACTGACCACTCAATGGACTGATGCATGATTATTCTAAAATATATTTTCTTGCAAAAGGAGGAGGAAATGAGGTAAATATTAGGCAGGAAGATGCTATTCATATTTACAGACAATTTTGTAAAAAAATAAGAAAATTTTCAGAGGGAATATTTTATTTTATTTTATTTTTCTGAATGACTTTAGCTATCTGGAAAAGAATTTATGTATGTGATAATCAGACATTATTCACAGGGAACAAGTTAATTAAACCCAGTTTTGAAATAATCAAGTAGAACTTGGCTTTAGTGTATTTTATCCAATGGTCATGCCCATGTTCCAAAGTATCGAAGAGTTTTTTCTTTTCTTTTTCTTTTTTTTATGATGCAGATGGACACAATACATTTATTTTTATTCATTTCTTTTATTTTTTTTAAAAGAGAGAGAATCTTTTTTGTAGATGGACACAACACAATGCCTTTATTTTTATGTGGTGCTGAGAATCGAACCTGGATGGCACCTGTACTAGGCGAGTGCTCTACCGCTGAGCCACAATCCCAGCCCTATTCATTCATTTTTATGTGGTGCTACAAATTGAACCCAGTGCCTCACATGTACTAGGCAAATGCTCTACCACTGAGCTATAATCCCAGCCCAATATCAAAGAGTTTTCTTTTTAGCAGATATTGCTTTATGTTATTCCTAATGAATAATTAACAATTCTATTCACTCAGTTTGAGATGACAAAGAGCATAGTTGTGATAGAAGCATTAATTTTAACTTCCATGTCAGACTAATTACTTACCAACTGACTCCAGGCAATGTCATATTTACTGAAAAAGCCTCTTGGAACAAACGTTTAATGATTTGCATGAAAAGTCTTGAGATGGTTCACATTCTATGGCATTGGTATAGCATTTTGTGGAAATTTATTTTAAAGACTAAACTGACATAAACTTTCACATGATAAGACAAGAAAGTTCCAATTCAATAATTGGTGTTTAATTTGTACTCTGGAATATTATATTCTCATTGAAATAATAATAAATTGCCACTCATTGTTTACTATATAATATTAAACCAAACTAGCAGATTGTGAAATATTATAGACAATACTAGTCCAATTGCAGGGAGCAGAAAATTAGGGAAGAAACTAATAATATATATGTCAACATGTTGAAAGTGTTTCTCTTTCAATGTTAGGATTCAGTGGTTATTGTTTTTGTCTGCACTTTTCAATCTTTTCACGTTTCTGCAAATGTGATGCAGTGAAACATGTTAAGCTATCTTGGTGATTAACAGTGTAGCTCTAATTCAGCATTGAAAATAATGTGAGTAAACTATATTTATTGACTACTTTTTCATCAACAAGCAATTTACCAACAACTTTGTTTGTTTATTCACTGCAGAAATTCTAAATGGTGGAGTCTACGTAGACCAGAACAAATTTCTTTGTTACGCAGACACCATTCATTGGCAAGATATTGTTAGAAATCCATGGCCTTCCAATTTGACTCTCGTATCAACAAACGGAAGCTCAGGATGTGAGTACCATTATCTCTTTTATGTCTCAAAATGTTCTTTTATGTGACGTGAAAATGATCAACTTATTTTTATCATGCCATTAATAATATTTTGAACTTGGATTGTATTGATTGAAATATTCATTTATATATCGCAGAACAAATGGCCAGCCAACCTTTTAATTCTAATTTTAAAAATCTTCAATTGTGGAATGATGGTTTCCCTTCACAAACTCTCATTCTCTTACAATGGTTCCTTATTGCCCAATCTGAAACACTGAATCTTATTTCCAGTGTCCAAACATGGGCGTCATTGTCCACAAACTTAAGGCTAATGTCTAACTACTGCTTTAACTTTTATGACTCTCCCTACTGGGCAAAAGGTAGTAGAACAAAAATTTACCTTCCTATTTACTATATGTTTTTTGACCAAAATTAAAAATTAGAAAAATAAAAACTAGTGAATATTTAGAATTCCTAAGCCATCGTTTATCCCTAAAGCTATCATGTTAATATTTTATGATAATTTCACACAGTCTAAATATAGATATAAATAGTTTTCATCTAAAAGAAATGTATTTACATTCTGGGTTTTGTCTTTAGATTAATAAATTTTCTTATTCCTCATTTGTAAATGTATATTGTTTAGACCACAGAGGATTTATCAGATTTAAACTATATAATAAGTCTAAATCATAGGTAAGTAACATTTGAACTGTCATTAAAACCTTTGAAAATTATTCTCTTTGAAATCTATTTCATTTTCATAATGTAGACTGTTGTTCACACATTTATTATTACTGACATTTGAATGAGAACAGAAACTTTATCAAGAAATAACCTGGGTTTTAAATTTCTCAGCTATTATTATATATTCCCCATCTGAAATTATAACTGTCTCCACATAGTTAAATAATTATTTGCCATACTACTGATTATGTTATGATGCTTTTGCAGGAAATCAGACTCCAAGGGACAATTATTAAATTTTATGATGGACCTAATAATATAATGTGGAAATATGAATATAGTTGATCAAAACTGACAGCTCTGTTTTTAATAAATGGCTAAAACCTTTTCTGAAAAAGTAGAGTAACATAATTTTCTTGTCACCTTTAATCAGAAATTTGTATAAGATTCTGTCTTTCCAGTATTCAAGTTCCCGACTATGTAAAATACATGTGAATAAAAAATTGCATCTCCTTGCACTAACAATGCAAATGATGCACTTTAGGAAGGGCTTCTGTTTTCAGTCTGCTCATACTATGGTAGGCATTATATTGGAGAGGGAGGTGAGCATAAGGTTTTGATAAGAGGAAAGGTCCATGGACTCCTCTTCGTTCATCAGAATGACTTGCCTGTAAGGCATGAATGAGAGCAGGCAAGAATAAAGCTTGAGACAAAAGCCAAAAGGGAAATGTTCCCACCAGCCTTACAGATTTGGAGCAGGAAAGGTCTGAGGGGTTTACTGCACTTTCACAGATGGTATCTCTTTGTGTTGTTCTTTTTTGGGGGGGCTAATTTGGATGGTTGTGCCTATAATTAGGCAGTTGTGGCTGCACTTGTTTTTGCATACAAATAATTGCAGGTGCAAAAATTATGAATGCAGAGTGAGTTCTTAACCAGTGGTCCTTTGCAAATTAATCACCAATTGTTACCAAAGTTTTATTGCTTACATAGTGGTTCTGTTTGCTGACACATCATATGTAATGCATGACACCATACTGATAGTAATGAATTGGCTATACTTTAAATATTGGCTTTATCCTGCTAAAGGAAATAAGCCATTCACAAAAAGGCAAATACTGTAAAATTCCACTTACGTGAAATATTTTGAGTAGTGAAACTTAAACAGAATGTAGAATGGTCATTTTTTTTAGAGCCTGGAGGTAAGGGTAAATGTAGTGGCTCTTGAATGGGTATATAGTTCCAGTTTTGCTAGATTAGAAAGTTCTTGAGATCAGTTGCATGAGACTATAACTTCTAACATCAATGAACTATACACATAAAAATGATTGAGATGACATTTTTTATCCTATCCTTTTTTCTTACTACAATTATGAGTAAATAGAAACATTACCCCATTGAAGTTCAAGCTCTCTTAAATTATAGGCACAACCCTTTTAGGAGTTATAGACCTCCTGGTTAGGAGCTTCTGTGCTTATTTTCTCTTCTTGCTTCCAATCCTGGTCAATTCACCTGAAAAAAAGTTTGCATTTGTTAGATTTCACTCTGTCCAGTGATATGACCCTGTCTAAAACATTGCCACTGTGATTAATATAAGGTCAAGTCTAAACAAACCCCAATGGCTTAGAGTTTTCAGCCAATTCCTGCCTATTATTCAACTCTGTGGATTGAAATCACAGTTTCTTTGTGTTTCCCTTTGTCTAACCTTTGCCAGATAGTCATGCTTTAAGTCATTCATCAGGTGCCATCTCCTTTCAGAAGCATTCCTTACTCCAGGCTAGATTAGGTATATTTTTTTTTTCCTTGAGGCCCCTTAATGACCCAAGATAAAAACTGGCATTTGGTCTTTCATTTTGAAATGGAAACACCTTGTGAACAAGGCTGGATTTATCATTTTTTTCTCTGTCATAGCACATATCAGATAGATAACATGTTTACTGAAGAAATCAATAAATGAAAGAAATAAGTTCATATTTTAATTCATTGGTGTTGTAGTTACAGAATACTTAAGACGGGTCATTTATGAGGGATAATTCTAGAGGCTGAGAAGTCCATCTGCTAAAGGCTAGTCTCAACTCCAAAATGGTCCCAGAAATGGCTCCATCATACAGAAGGGAGGAGTGCTATTTCTCATAGGGCATATGGTAGCATTAATCCATGAGAGCAGAGCCCCTATCACCTTCTACCAGGCCCCACCTCTGAATAATGTTATTTTAGGGATTAAGTTTCATCATGAGCTTGGAGAAGGACAAAAATATTCAAACCATAGCAGTTTATAAATAGGAAAGATATATGAATCCATTTTTTTATCCATCACATACATAAAAAAGAATGAGTCAGAAATAAATCCAGAGATGCTACAAAACTACTTTTGGTCTTTTTCAATAAATAGCAATATATATCTATGTACTTAATTTAATTTATATTGATATAAGCTACAAAGTTTCTATCATATATATGTTCTATTTATATTATAATCTATATATGTAATAATTATCAAGTGAAATATATGTGCTTAATTTTCCTTTGGCATTTAAAAAAGGGACATTAATGTGTTATACTTGAGAATATCTTCAGATCATACAATTTTACCACAAAGAATTTGAGAATAGTTGAGTATTAAGCCATATTGCAAAGTATTTCTTTATATATGCTTTTTGTACAGAACTAATTGTTATATAAAAAAAAAATTTAAGAACAACCTGACTTTTTGTTGACTATTATTTGGAGTATAATTGAAACAATGAAGAAAACATTTGAAGTATCTACAAAAACAATTTGAAATTACACTATTTCTTCAAAAATATGTGATTTAGGAATAATAACCAAGTTGTATTTTCCAGAATTTACTTGATCCAAACTTCAGGAGAGTGAGGGAGATGAGTATATTTGTTTTAATTTTATATTTCCAAACAACCCTAGACACATTATGATGCTACATTCTAACATTCTTATATATGTCCATAAATATGGCTTAATAAATAAACTAAACCTTCAAAGAGTAGTCATCATACAGTGAATGATGTTTCATTTACCTGGAACACTGTAATAACAACCTCTGTTACCACGAGAATATCAAAAGGATGAAAATAAGTTGCCCTCTAAAAATTAAGCAAATGGAATTTATCAGAACATTCATATGGGAAAACAGACAATGATATTTCTCAATGGAGAATATTGTATAGTTAGGAGAATGGATTTGGGACCTAAACTGCCTCCTTTGAAACCTGACATTGCTGCTGACTTGCTCTTTGACCTTGGGAAAGACATTTGTGCTCCCAGTACCTCAATTTCCTCATCTATAGTGGGAGAAGGTGAAGAGCTGAGCTGAGTGCTGAGCTGCCAAACAATGGAGTGGTCAGCAATGAAGATTTTAACCCTTAATGTGATAGCATAGGCAAGAGGCTAAACCAGAGACACCACCTCCTCCTCCTGAGTCTTGTCCTCTGGAGGACATTTCAACCAAAGTGCAAAAGGAAGGCCTCTGTGAAAGTCCTTGATAAAGAGGCCGTTGGAAAGGATCTCCTGCACAGGAATGTGGCTCTGTATGAGAATGTGGCTGGTCATGGACCCCAGAATCCTTGTCTTCAACTCCCTTTAGAGAGCAAGATACACTGCATGTGCACCAAGTCTGGTTACCATGGGGAGGCCCACTAGAGTAAGTCTTGGCCATTCCCAGCCTCAAAAGTCAATGCTTTGGGGCAGGAGCTTTTATAGCCACTTCATAGTGTTGTAAGGAGCAATACAATGAGTTAATACATGTCAAAGTCAGAGACTGGTTTCTTAGAGTAAAGGGGTAAAAGGCCTTCTGATTATTTTATATTCTTATGAATTGACTACGTATAAACAGAAATGTTGTTAGAATATAACAGTTTTGTTTCTAATACATATTGATTAATTTACATTGTATGTTTCTGACTTAGGAGCTTTATCTCACCAATGCACAGAGAGGAACATACCTTAGATGTTCCAGGTTCCATAGGCCTTTTATCTGGATTTCATGGAATGCACCACACATCTAAACTGCTTTCTCAAGCCAAATACCAACCAGTGACTAAGATGGGATAGGGAATTGGCATATTCATATTCACAAGCACTATTCCAGGACTGATCATTTGTTTAAAACAGACTTTCTGCCCACATTAAAATCATTGGTTTTCAAAAATGTGCTTTTATTTTAATAACTTGAACATATGTTAAACTTGCCCCATCCTAACTAATCTAAAATTGAACTTTTGTTACTCCTTCAATATTAAAATATTTACATAAACAGAAATACTTTTCTAAGTTTGGACTTCTGTAGTAAAGTTTTTAAAAAATAGCAACAAGATGGACCCACAGTGCCTTTCAGTACAGCTTCAGCTTTTGTGTCTTATACATATCCAATTTTATGTAAATGTATAAAAATGGAATCAAATCACTTGCTGTTTTTAAAATATTTTCTAATATAAAGCCTTAAATTAGGGAAATACAAAATTTGAAAAACTTTGGTGAAAGGATAAATGAATCTAAAAGGTACATTTTTGTAAAGACCTATAAAATAGATTCTTCATAAACTTGATTTAATAAAACAGTTGTATATGAAAGCAACTACAATTATTCTAAACCAAAATTAGCAAACAGAACCAGCAAAATTGAGGAATGTGTTTTTTAAACAACATATTAAGTCTCTTTTTAATGCTCTTCATGAGAAAGTAAGAACTTATATTCAACCCATACCAGACAGAGCCCTCATTGCTACATTTGTAGAATGAAGACTGCTAGGTCAGCCAAAATTCACCCTGTGAATAAACTTTCATTTAAGGCCATTGCAAGCAGTAAGCTCAATGCACCTGCTTTTCTCCTCCCTCAGTTCATGGAGATGAAAGTGCATTATTTCATTTTTCGAACAAATTTTTTCAAGACAAATTCGTATCTTGATCATATGTAATAGTTTTTTCTCAATTAACTTTTTCATCAAATAGTATATTTATATATAAATTTAAAGTGTAATCCCTGTTATTTAGAAAGTGATGGGCTATTTCTCAGCAATAATAAGATTCATCTTCAGGAGATAGAACACAAGACTGTCTCATACTGTGAACCTTTCTGAGCTCAGCTTAGCCCTCATATTGGTCATGCGTTTCATGCTATATCAATGCAAATAATTGTTATATATGACTATATACAGGTAAGCATCAAAATTAATGCAACTACATACAATAAATGCATAAAAATAAGCCTTTTACCTAAATGTATATGCACACATATATTCACATATTGGTTTCAAAATCTTGTGATTATCAATTAGTTTCCACTTCCCTTTTAAAAATAACTCACCTATCATCTATGAGAAATCCCACAGCCTCCTTATTCTGGCCTTACCTTCTTACTTGTGATAAGAAGGTAAGCCTTTCCTACCAATGTCTCCAGTTGTTTCACACTGTGGTAGGCTCTCCCTCAACTGTTCTAGGACCTTCTGTACCCAATTCTTTTAAAATACAAATGAGAATAATTATTAACATAAATTTGTTAATAATAACAATGGCTCTTTGAGCCCAAGTGTTCCTGCTTGTCTCTTTCAGGTAAAGTTAGCTCTGACTATGGAAGCCCCTGTGACTGTTTTAAGACCTTAAGGACCAACTCCTTTCTTTTCTTTTAGGTCGTTCTCCACTTTTGAATCCAAGGTTCATTTTGTGTTCACTTTTTGAATTATTGGAAACATTAATTTGTTACATGAAGAATTGTTCACCAGCACAGAGTATGTCCTGGTTCCCTTAGATGAGTCTCTTTGGTGCATTTCCTATAGCACGGTCTCTTTAGTCTTAAATTACACTTTGTGTCAGTATTGTGCTAGTAAATGATTAGTAACTACTCTCCATTGAATAGGAGGGAAAAGCCCCCAATTTGTAGTTGATTGATTTCCATAGTAAACATCTTAACTTCATCCCTGTGTAGATATCTGTGTAGATTTTGGAAGAGATGCCCATATAACACATTGTATATATGATAGTTCCACCACAAAGGTCCAAGAGGTATTAATCAACTTAATCATAAAAATAATTGTAAAATAGAAAGCTAATAGAACCTAATTATAATTTAATATTGAGTAAGGGTTATAGTTTAGCAAGCGGGTCTAAAAATTCCAGGAAATCAGAGAATTGGACCTATAGACATTAGGCATTTCTAAATATCAATAGCTTGATAGAGGTAATGTAATACTAAGCCCAGTCCATTTGCTTATCATTTCTATGATGATCCAAAGAGAAGATTTGGCCTATGCACAAACATGGTATGAACTGTGACTATAGCACCTCATGTCTTATGCGCAATTGCTGAATAGAACACACACACACACACACACACACTTTGAGAAATAAAACCTCTTTAGGAACAGGGAAGTTTAGCTCAAAATTTATAAAGGAAAAATATCTGACTCTTCAGGGTCATATTCTGCTAACATTTTTCATTTTAACTATTAAATGGTATACTTAGCCTCTACATGAATGTTAACTTTTGCATTCAAGGTTTCCTTAAGAATGATGAGTAAACTTTGTTTCTGTTTTATAAAAAAAAATCTTATAGAAATAGGCCCTTTCAAAATAACAAAAATTTCTGCTCAAAGATTCAACTCCTCTGTACCCCTGAACATATTGTTCCAGCTCTTAAAATGGAATGTTTGCACTTTCAAATATTTTTAAATTCAGTTTCCACCCAAGAAACATTAAATCTTCTTCATGACCACATGTTGTTGGAAGAGAAATGATTTTTACATAAAAAGACCAGTAGGGATGCTGTCTAGCGTGATGGTGTATTATCACAGAAGGACAAGGTTCCTTATGTCCTCAGGTAACTACTGGCAATTAACACTTCCAAACTTGGGGATGCACCAGAATCTACTCCTAAAGATTCTGCCTGAATGAATTTTGGTTAGGGGTGAAAATCTGACTGTCCTCAAAATTCTCTTATTGATTATAGGGACAGATGTAAGGAACACTGGCCTAGAGTAGGATTTCTGTGCTGGTAAACTGATTAGCAAAGCCTATTACTAAGCACAAAGTGTGGGCCATATTCTGATTTGGAACATCTGGACTTGCAACAAATGAGCCAACTGCCAAATCTGTGATTCTTTTTCAATAATGTGTACTGTTGTTATGTGAAATATCTTTGTCACTAATTTAAAAAATAACAATAGCATGCCTTTCAATGCCTGTGAGGACCCAGGCCTAGTCTATCACACATACTTTAGGAACTCTCTCTCTCATTCTCAAATACTGTAAGGTAGTTATTAGGAGCCCCATTTGGGGTCACTAAGAACCTCAGCAGTTTGCAGTTTCTAGAAATAGCACTGTGCTCACGTCCAGGGAAAGGAGAAGCATATAGACTTTTTGAAATAGTGGCTTTCTGAGGCTCATTTGTTCATGTGAGGACAGCCTTTAGATTTTATTATTTCTCTAAAATTTAACATAAATTTCAATAAGCCTTTTCATTAATAAAAGTGAATTTTAATTGAAAAATATATATGATGACTCAACTAAAAGTCACTGATATTATGAAAAATATTTTTGCACTGTTACAGAGTAGACTAAGCAATAAAAAAATCAGCTTTTCTTTGATGTAGAAACTCCTATTTTATTTTGTTTTAATATGAGCTTCTAAAAGAACCGGAGATTTTTGGAACTTAGTGATTCTTATTACATTTCCTTATCCTGAACAACTCTATTTTTAATATTTCCTTTAATACTAAATATAAAATAGAATTAACTTTGCTTTGAACATGTTTTAACGGCAAAATATTTTGTGTCATAAAATATAAAATGAGGGACATCAATGTGGTTTGCATTAAGAAACATCTAGTAATATTCCATTTAAAAAAAATACGCTTATATACAGCTTTAAATCATCCTGTTATATGAGGATTTGGAAAGAATCCTAAGCCTGAAAGAGGTTGAAATGCTAGATTAATAAAACTGAGTTACATTTAACCAAAGCAAGAAATAGCTTTCCTGAATAATATTGCATATTGATTCAGTTACTTAGTATGTATCTAATTAATGTTAGAGTGTTTTACAAAGCACACCATAGTTGATTTTTTAAAAAATATAAAGCCTTGGTTGTATATTCAGAGTTGGAGACAACAATATAAATTGAATGACAATTACATGACTCCTCAGGACTACCCTCTTCTGTTTCTCTCTGATTTGTTTTCTGTGTAATGGGCAAGAGTGATTATGCGTCTGTCCTGCTTTGTAACCATCACTCACAGATTTTGTTACCATGCACCATTTCATCAATTGTTTACTAGTGAAAATGGCTTCATAGAACTCAGTTTCCCAATTAAGTAGTATTTAAAGATTACTATTTCCCCTTTTTCCCCTCTAATTCCTTATCACTTGAAGAAAGCTAGGAGGCAAAAGGAAGGTGATTACATATAAGTGAAAATTAGTATAGACATTCAAGTTTCCCTTTTTATGTGTGTCCCCCTCGGTTATTGGTGTCCTCTTATTGAACTACAGTTATTTCAAGATGTGCAGCAAAGGTGGGGGAGAGATGGCTGTTTTCTTGGGGTGAGGGTCATGGGTGTGGTATCTCTAGCAAGAGCTGGGGGTACAATGAAGATAGGGATCAAGCTGCTAACCCACTTAGCAATCTTTCAAGCCTAGATGGTTGCAAGCAGCTGTACACACCTTCAATTTAATTCTTTGCTGCCTGGCAAGAACAAATTATGTTCTATTTAGAGGTGATTCTTTTTCCAATTGTAGGTGCTCTTTTAAGTAGGGAAGAAAAAATGGAGAGGAAATTATGCAGTGACATTTCTCTTAAAGTTCTCCTTAAAATACAAGTAAGGGGAATATATAAAAGAAATGAAAAAGCTTGAATAAAAAATTGCACAAAGGAAAAGCCATCTCAAAAGTAGGTCCTCTGATCAACCATTTTTATTCTCCTCGCCCTTTCACATTTTATTCAACAAAGATTTTGATCTAGGTTGTTTTTTCAAAAATATTTTCTGTAGAATCAATTCAAACTCTATACTTAAGAAGTACAGTATAGCATTCAACTAGTTACCTAAATCATGTGCCAAAGTATGTTTTCCAGAATAAAGAAATTGACTTTGCTAAGAAAACTCCAGTGATAAATCTATAAGTTTTTAAAGGCAATGCAGTGTTGAATAAGCATCACTTCAACCTTTTCAAATTTCATTATGCCGCATAATTTTAAATATCACATTTTATTGAAAAGACTTGCTATTTATTTTAAGTCAAATAAGTGTCTAAGAGTACTTTTAGTTGTTTACTTGACAGTTATCTGTCTGCTTTGGTTCTGTAGAGGAAGATAAATTATGAATCATGAAGTTTTATCACATTCTTATGAAAGAGTAAATCAAAACAAAACAAAACAAAACATTACTTCATGTTTCATAATAGATGTATCAAGAGATGTAAATAATAGATGTAGATAATAGAACAGTAAGAGTGCAACACTGTTGAATACTTTTTAAATATGCAAATGAGTAACTATAAAGACAAAAATTAGACATCACTGTTTGTCTCTCTGGTCCTTATCTTCCCTACCAAAACAGTTTACCTGACCCTGTTCCAAGGCAAAGCTCCTGAGTCTTCATCTCTGCTCAGTGACTCCTCTATTTTTACCTTGAAGGGTAGCCTAGCGACTGAGAGCAAGCTCTGCATTCAGCTTGAGCCAAATACGTGGGTCTCTGACTGCAATTTTGCTTTATTCCTCTGTTCCTCATTTTTCTCACATGAGAGTGAATTGGGAAAATGATAAAAATATTTTTTAAAAGTGCCTGCCTCATTAGAACTGATCCACAAATATTAGCTTTCATTATTTTTAGTATTTATAAATGAAATCTGTTCCTCCTATAAAAATATCACTATTCTGTGTCCTACCCTAAATATTATTCTGACTTTTCTCAACTTCCCATCATCATTGATAACCACCA
This sequence comes from Spermophilus citellus, assembly GCF_964194105.1. Taxonomy (NCBI): domain Eukaryota; kingdom Metazoa; phylum Chordata; class Mammalia; order Rodentia; family Sciuridae; genus Spermophilus; species Spermophilus citellus. The sequence goes on along the minus strand of NC_138192.1, from coordinate 111,931,106 downwards.
GCTTCTTCTTGAGCAGAGGGAGTGAGGTGGCTTCTCTAAGGTTCCCACCATCTACCTGTGGCACCTTCCACCCTGCCCATTGTCATTGGATAAACTCTGCTCATTCATCACATGCATTGAAGATTTTGACATGAAACCCCAGATCATCTTTCAAATGCTATATAAGTCATTTCCTAAGTGATTTGAATAAGTGTCTCATTCAATATTCTTGCCTAAGGGTTTCCTAGCTTTCAAAAATCTAATGAACTGCAGTATTTGCACTAACTCCAACAGAAACCAGGTCTTACTGTGACAATGAGCTAATTTTCCTGTGTGTGTTATAACCTGTTTTGGATGTTCTTTCCTTCTTTATCCCAAATGACTGCACCATTGCTGCATCTTTTTAGCAAAAATTAGATATTTGGTTGAGTTGGTTAAGGGTGTGAATTCTAGAGCTAATATGCATGGGCTCCAATCCCAGGTTCATCACTTATTTGGGTAATCTTGTGAAAGTTATTAAACATATCTGGCCTCATTTTCACAATCTGTAGTAGGATTCCCTTCAAAGGATGCCATGAGAAATAAATTTCTTAGAACCATGCTGTGCACATAACAAATTTTCAATATTTCTGAGCTATGACTGATACTTTAATATTGTATTTATTCTATTTGAAGGGCTTTCATGTTGGATGATTACAAGGCAAAAATATTTTTTCAGAAAACAAAAAAACTAGGGCTGAATGATAGGTAGTTGGACTGATATTTAGTCATAAATAGTTTGCAATAGAATACAATGAATGTATATTGTATATGTAGTGATTTGCACATCATATCTCTTTTTTTCTGTAAATGATAATTTAATTTCAAAATTAGTCTACTTGTATATCTAGAAGAAATTCCACTGAAATAGCTCGTTGATGGACTTGGGTTATAAAAATATATTATAAATCCATTATCCTTGAAATTTGGTTTTTGTGTATGAACTTCAAAGGTGAATTAATAAAAACATTCTACACCAAGACATTTTTGGTTTATTATTTACTGTAATTTCTTTTGGGTCACTTTCTTTTAGCCTCCATCAGTGTTAAAATCACATTTTCATTCCTCAGGCTTACAATGGCATTTTAGAAATGCACCCCTATTTGTTAATGTGGGTTACTTTTATTTAAGTGTGAAAACTTGGAGAGATACACTTGCACACAAATGAGAGGGGGAGGAAGTGGAGGGAGGAGAAAGAGAAAGGGAAGGAGAGAAAAAAAAAGGAAGTCACACAAGATGAGACTTCTGGATGCCATACCTCAAAAGAGTTTGTATAATATAGTACTGTAGAGCTTCTACCTAATCTTTTCCAATTTGCTACCCATTTTTCTTTGTTATCTGTCTCAGTGATGTCTCATCTCTGCAACTAGCTGGTACAGGCTAGCAATCTGTAACAAAAACTCAGTCTCAATCTCAGATATAATAAAAAAAGGGAGGCTCCAAGATTAATGGCCCCAGCCATCGTTATAAAGTCCCAAACCACAGACATTATAAGACCTTTCGAAATTTACTCAGGGTTGAAGAAGCTGTTGTTAGTGTGATGGTGTGAAAAATATGGGCCTCTTAGTAGAAGAAATGTTGCTTTATTCAATCTGAGGAGTCTACTGTGTTTTGAGTACGTGGAGAAGAAATGGCTCTTTCCTTTAAAGAACTTGTAATCATTTCGTCCACTTCAGTTTCCTCATGATAACATCCACTTTTTATTAATTCATAGAGGAGAGGAGATATGTCTATCCTTGGGTCTGTCAGGTGGAAAGTGGATGAAAATAGACAACCTGTGGAGACTGTCCTATACATGGGGTTTAGCCGTTTCTTTATGCTCATGGGGGAAATGGAGCTAGTACATTGCTCCTCAAGAACTGCAGACTGAGAAGGACAAAGATAACAAATAGGAATATTTACAATTTTTCTTCCTCACCTTCTCGAACATTCTGTCTCCCTAATCCTTTCATCCCATCAAACTATCCTGCATCCTACACACACACACACACACACACGCACACACACACACACAAACACAAATTATACCTAGGTTATTAGGCACATTCAGGTTGCATAACAAGTGGGGAGAAAATTATTTATACCAGAGAGCCAAATGGAATAAAAAATATATTTGGAGAGAATGTCTGAATTCATCACTCACATAATGATACAATGGGTTTACTAGTAGAAAGGGGGAGTTTCATGACAGGAGAGCAGGAAGAGAGACAGTTTGGGGTTGGAGAGGTGGTGAGTGACAGACTTCAGAGAAGAAGATTACAGCTGTTGCCATAGGCAATGCTTTGGATCCCATTTAATGTCCCTTTGAAAGGAGTAAATTTCTGTGGTTTATGTTTTGCCTGTTAAGCCACATTTCTCTAGTGTGACACCACTCTCAGAAAATGGACATGTGGGTGGTTACGGCTGCTCAAGGATCCATTAAAATTGACTAGCAATCTTACAGACAAAGGCGATGGAGTAAGCCGAGACCCCAGCTTGATGAACAGCTATCTATTCATCTAAAGGTTGGCTCCATCCTGGGCATTGTCTCCCTCTCTCGAACATACCTTGAAATTCACCCCCTGTGCCCTTTCTTTCCCTTCATGTGCACCTACTTGGAGTTTGCAAGACAGTAAAGTTCCAGTCGCAGAGTGAGTATCACTGGATGAATTCTAAGTCTTATTCTTGCTGAGGCTGGGGCTCTTTGTGCTTTTTCAAAGCAGGCAAATACCTTTGCTTATCCACTTATCCTAATTTGCCAAGCTGCCAAAGCCCCTACTTCCTTCCTGCCTTTCTATTACTTGACCTATAGTACCCTACTTATCATTTCAAGCTATCGTAAATATTTCTGTATATGTGATGTATCTGCCATATCATTTCTTCTTAATCTCTCCATCTATTTATTTCTCTGTGCTTTCCTATAATATTTTTATATACAGTGTTGTGGTGGAAGGAGAAGGGAGCTAACATTGACTTATGCTATTAGTTGCCAGAGTTTTATGTTATTCCACTTAATGATATCTATCCCATGTATGATGTAGGTGCCATCAGCTGTTTTATTAATTAGGAAAGTCAGCTCTTACATAGTTCTTTGTTCAGATCCCAACAATGATAAATAATGGAGACTAAAGTTATATTTAAAAAATGATTTCAAAGCTGCCTTTTACTACTTTTTACCAGCACTTAGTAAAATTTTGTATTTTCTACTTTTTACCAGCACTTGCTTCTCTAAGTGTTTCATTTATGAAGACTTAGAAAAGCAGTTGACAATTTTGAAATTGGTTACGCACTCAATAGTATTTTGACAATTTTAGTTTCTCTAAACTGTGGTCTCTAATTTCCTATCACATTCTCCTTTGGAAATACATGCCAAATACTAAAATGTGTTTATATTTAATTGACATTTATTTTAGACCCATTTACTGCTGTGCTTTAATAAACAAGTAGTAGAATCAAAGTAATTGCCAATTAGAAATGAAAAAAAATGGGCTAGAACAAACATTTTTGACTAGAGAGCATGCTATGCATAAAGAAGGGCTGACATACTATAAAGGACAATTCTCTGGCTCCACTTAAAAAGTTATTTCCATTTTCTTACTTTTGGAATAAGGCAAGTAATGAATGCACTTATGTTGCAAATTCAATGAGATGTGTAAAACACATAAGCCACTGTGCAGAATGTGTCTGACAAATATGAGACTATACAGTGAGGGAGACAAGGTGGATAGTGTTGCCTAGATGGCATAGTGCAGGGTGGTGCTGGCCTAAAGCGAACACTTCAATACAAAGAACAAAAGCAAAAATAGTGAGAGAAGTTAATTAACCTGCCTAAGGAATAACACACTCAATAGCAGAGTGATAATTGAAATTCTGACATGTCTCATCCAGACAGACTTTGTGTATACGTGTGTATCTGTTGGTATTTATGTGAATTATTGATTAGAAACACAAATTCAGGGATTTTCATTGATGCTATTGAACTTAACATTTTTAGTTTTGGTTCATCATCTCATCTATCAAGTCCCCTTAAAGTCTGAATACTATCCTGCTTAAGAACATTTGCTACCCCCTTTCAAGTTTATGTAATTTGCAAATATGGTAAGCATATTTCAAATGTTTTATCCAACTTGGTGATGAAAAGGTCAAATATGATAGATGTGTACAGAGACCTCTGGCACTCAGCTGGAGCCAGTACATCAATCCTTTCATCACCTGTTCTGATATATGTGACACTCATCTCCATTCTTTACAGCTACCCCAGATCCCATCAGTGCTTTCAAGGAGGATATAATGAAAGACATGGTCAAATTATTATATCCAAATCATCTTCAACAAACTATGAATCTTCTGAAAAAATAGGCATGAAATTAGAAACATTTTCTTAATTTTTATTTAAAAATATGTATTCTCCAGCAAAAACACCTTGTAATACAAAATAGCTCATTGAATTGTGGAATGTCTATATGATAGAGGGTAAATCTACTGAAAGAAATGAAAATCACATTGGCTTAATGTGCCTGAAAAATGTTTAAGATAAAATGTTAAGTGGAAATAAATCACAAAATTAGGTATTATTTTAAAACAATACATACTTTAAAAACAAAAAAAAATAGTGCAAAGGTTATGAATAATTTTTATTTTATATTTTTCTGAATTTTGATATGGTATAAGATCACTATGATTATATTGAGAAGATATGTAAAGGAGCCAGAGAGGAAGCTAAGACATCAGGTAGGTTATTGCATCAATCTAAGCAAGACATGATTGTGGTTTATCATGATGAAAATGAAGCAGATAGTGAGAAATGATTGAATACTACACACATTTTGAAGTTAAAGACAATTGGATATATTAATGAATTTAGATCCAAGTTGTGAAATTAAAAAAAAAAAGGAGCTAAGGATAACTCCAAATATTTGGCCTGAGCTTTTGGAAGGATTGAGCTTCTGTTGACTGAGATGGTAAAGTCTTTATAGGGATAATGTTGTGATGGGGTGGGAAGACCAATGATTCAATTTTGGACATAAAAATGTTCAAATGCCTATAATCATGCAGGTGGAGAAATTCTGTGAGCAGATGGGAGCACAAGCTTGCATCCCACATTGTCTGGGCTATAGATACAAATTTTGTAGGATGTTAGGGTTGTACAAGAATTAAATGAGTTAATGTAGGTGAAATGCTTACAATATCCCACCACATATGGCTGAACAGGTTGCAAATTTAAACCTGTAAGGGGTATCATGTAGACAGATTATACTCTGAAGGATGCCCCTGGATGCTCTTAGCAGCCCCTGGAGTGTTCATAGTAAGTATTATTATTATTGCTGCTGTTGATTGCAAGCAGCAGACACATTTTAATGTATTCAATAAGTCTGCTGGTAGGGTACTTCAATTTGTTCAGATTTCGTATCTATAGTGCAGAAATGCATTTGACATCAATTGAAGCTAAATCCATTCTATAGTAGGTTAGATTCTTATATTCTACCTTGTACTAACAGTTATAAAATGAAAGTTAATGCTTGTTAATTGCTTGATTTGTTATAAAAATTTGACATCATATATATATATATATGTGTGTGTGTGTGTGTGTGTGTGTGTGTGTGTATCCCCCCCCCAGGAAAAACTTTGTTTTTTCTTCTAGTTTTTAGTCACTTCATGTTATTAATAGCATGACTTTCCTAAAAGTATTTGGATCCTTTAATATTATTCTCACTGAAGTTCATTTCTATTGGTTGTAGTAACTTAAAGGAATTTCAATGTGTGTTGGGAGGAGTATAGTATAACTAGGATAGTAATATCATGGATCTTTGCATTCATTCAGAAATCTTATTCCGTTAATCTGTTCATGTCTATTTTGTCTTTGCCATAATATTCATTAGATTACTTTTATTAGTGATTCTTAGGATCACAGGAGTCTACAGATAAAATCAATGATCAACAATCTTCAGTTCTAAGTATATTATTATCAATTTTGGTTTTGTCTGTGGAATTTGTGTTGATCTGGCTATTCCACTTGAAACTACACATGACAATAGACCCTAAGCTTAACATGCTAATAGAGTAATTGGTTGCCTCTATTCATGATTTGAGAGGTTTGGGACAATGGCACAGATTTTTCCACCTTATTCTACCTGGGCCATTCTTCTACTCCTGGGATTTCTGCCATTTTTATTTCTCCTTGGGATTCATCTGTATGTCCAGATGGGCTTAGGAAGAATGACAATTTACAGAGGGCTTAGTCCCTTCCAACCTTTGCACATCTCTGTGCCACAGTAACTGGTCTGTCCATTAGCTATCCCTTCTGAAGCTCTATCTGAGGTGGTGCTGGGGAAGATATTGTGTACTCTGGCAGTTATTGAATCACAGTAGGGATTTGGGACCCTGTGGTAGGATGAATAGAAGTGTTGCAGACTAAATTTGATATACTTCACACTCTGCTCAAAATATGTCTTCATCATATGAGTACATATGCTTTTCTAAATCCTTGTACCATTGATTGCTTGACTGAATAACATGATGGTATCTTTAGAATAATGTAGTTTAACAGGGTCCACAATACCTATTTTTGTTTCAGTATAGTAACTACTTAAAATATTTTGAATTATTAAACCTTTATCAATTGTATAATGAGATGAAAATTTCCAACAATATATTTTTTTTTAAAAAGTTAACTTTATCTTCCAAAGCAAGTGAAAATACCTGCTCATATTTTTCTGACAATCAAAATGTATAAAAGTTAAAGTTTCTATTCAATAATAAACTTTCAAAGTAAGAGGAAAGATAGGAAAATTGAATTGAGACTGAAAGAAAAAGTAAAGTCAATTTACATAACAAAATTGGGGGATGAATAAACACAGGACAATGGGGACTGTCAGGGAGGAACAAGGGAACTGTGAACATCTGATACAGAAGAGCAACTCCACATTACAATAATGTCATTAACTACTACTAATATCATTGCTGGGACCCTATTGAGATTATATGAGTGGTTTACAATAATTTAAATTTGAGTAAAATCTATGTATTTCTGAGTGTTGTTGAGTAAAAAAGTACAATTTGATAGAAATTTGTCCAAAAATTAAGGAGTAAACACTGGGATGTGAGAGACTGTTAGATCTCAACACTAAGTCTGAGAGTTTGACTACTCAGCATCTGATCACATCTAACACTTGAATATTGTTTCAAGATGTAGCCAGGGTGCTAACCAAGTTTTGAATGATATGTCAAGTCATAATCTCTTTACACTCTCTCATTTTGGATCTACCAGCATCAGGAATCCCTCACACTGTTTTTTAAAAAATGTGGATTCTGTACTTCACCCAGTACTATAAAACTAGCATCTTGCACAGGCCACTCAAGTGTCAATACTAACTTTTGGGAACCATGACACAAAACCATTGTCTATACTGCCAGTCAAATCATATCATTTCAATGCCCAAAAACCTTGGCCAACTTCATAACACCTGTGCGGAGTGAACTCCAAACTTCATAGGAGGCTTCCAGCTCCCATTGTAAACTCAAACCCCAGCTGCTATGAGTCCTGCAAATTGTCCTCAAGAGACTGTAAACTATATATTATGGTGGCAAAGAGCTGTGCTCATCCAGGCCTTTGTGTCACTGCTTGGGTTAATCCTTCAGCCTGGAAAACTCTTTCTTCTCTCCTGGACAAAGCGGGCATCATATCTGCTTGAAATATCCACCCTTCTGTAGAGTCTATCTCAATTCCTTCCTCTCCACTTTATGCATACCTATGTTTTACTACATTTTATGATTTATGAAGATTACCTTCTTGTTTCTCTATTTCCTGTGTCCTGAAAGCTCTAAGAGGGCAGGACACCAACTTCCTCATTTTTTATCCCCCCACCAAGAATCTGGACTAGTTTAATGTAGGCCTTCTGTAAATGTTCCATTCCCTCTTTTGAATTATATGCTCATGAAAAAGATATTATTTTCTCACTTCTTTCCCCAATAAAAGCCATTTTAAGAGGTCAACAGTGCCTGTTTTTAAAAGGATTGTAAGAAGAATCCAGGGATATAACTGCACTGCCTCTAGCTAGAGGCAGGGTTAGGATATAATCTTTTACAGTTGCCAGTGACTTCATATTTTGTAACTCTTCAACTGTCTTGGCATATTACTTGCAGAAAGCATTACAGAGGTAGATATTGAATCTCATCTCTCCTGTCAGGCGGTCACACAAACAAGCAAAACTTCTAGCATGAATTTATGATTCTTGAAAACATAAAAGCAGCTCAAGGACTCTACTTTCTAAAAAGGAATGCAAAAGCTACATTTTTAGTAACATCTTCTGGACAAGAATAAAAGATGAACTTAATCCTATTTGCTAACTCCATGATGAATAATTGTCAAAGCAGAGGGGGGTTGCTTGTGAATTGAAATAATGCTAGTATGGAATAATCAGCACTTATTTTAAACATTAATATAGTTACTACCAAAACAGAAATATTGGTTTAAAATTCTATTTTTTAAAAAATGTTATCTCTTTGATTGAATCATAATGACAGCAGATATTAATTTAAATAGCTCTGCTCTCACTAAGCCATATGGAAATGTCAGATTCTTAATTTTTAAGTGAAAAAAGTGGCATATTTTTTCACATAGCTTTAAGAGAATTATTTCAATAAACAATAGAAAATAGTCATATAACAGGCTGAAAAGGGAAATGGGACAGATTTGGATAGCAGTGGCAGAGTCCCAAAATACTGTTCCCATTTTTATACTCTAATATCTGATGAGTTTTTCTCTTTTCAGTCCTTATTTATAAAACCTATGCCGTGAGAAGTAGTTCATAAAACTAATTTACACTAAAATACTAGTGACATGTGTGGTCTATTTTCCTCATGAAATCAGGGCTACTGAAAATACTGGCTGGGTGCAGGGGTGCATACCTGTAATTCCAGAGAATCATGAGGCTGAGGCAAGAGGATCACACAAAGCTGCCTCAGCAAAAGTGAGGCACTAAGCAATTCAGTGAGACCCTGTCTCTAAATAAAATACAAAATAGGGCTGGGGATGTAGCTCAGTGGTCAAGTGCCCCTGAGTTCAATCCCTGGTACCACCTCTCCTCCAAAAAAAAAAAAAAAAAAAAAGAGAGAAAATACTGTATACAGAGGGAAGGAAAAATGCCCTCAATAAGAAATTGGACATTTGAGCCAGTGTGGTGGCACACACCTATAATCCCAGGGGCTCAGGAGGCTGAGGCAAGAGAGTTGCAAGTTTAAAGCCAGCCTCAGCAATTTAGTGAGGCCCTAAGCAACTTAGTGAGACCTTGTCTCAAAATAAAAAATAAAACAAAGAGGGGGGCTGGGGATGTAGCTCAGTGGTAAAGTATATCTGGGTTCAGTAAAAATTAAAAAAATACAAAAAAAAAAAGAAATTGGACATTTATATCTGTTAGGAGACAAATAAGAGACATTTCAGACTCCATAACTGTCCTCTTCACTGAAATACTCAGGGACAATCTCATTCTAGATGATGCAATGATAAATCATTATGCTAAGAATATAGCAGAATTCTAAGCCCTAGGCATTACATTGGGATCATCTCACTGAAAGTGGTCTTGTCTACCCCTTCTTACCTGAGTTAGAATGCCGTTAAAATGTAGATTTGTTGGCTTTTCCTCTTAGTCTCATGGATAATAAACATGAAATACATAATAGTCAAAAATTTTCCCTTTCAGTATGATGTGGAATTAATTCTAAACTCTCTGAGGATGGTGGCCATGTCTGTTTCAGTTCAATGTTTTATCTCTAATATTTAACATCATACCTAATACACAGAACAATGAAGATGTTTATGAAGTAATTATGAGGAGATAGATGGAAGCAAAGCTAGTAGAAATTGTTGTTGTTCCTGTGATAGACAGATAATTACTAGGGAAACAGTAAGGTTTTCTACCCCATCATCTCTTTGATACTTTTCTGCAGTAGAAATGATGAAAACAAAGGGCTATAAAAAATTTAAGTTATTTAACTATAATATTTTATAGGACTTTACTGGCCAATTATCCACAAGTATCAAATTAAGATGGCAGTTATGAAAGTGCAGTAAAGAGTGAATTTTGACAATCCCTAAACAGAGATTTTTGTTCAGATGTTGTGATATTTAGTTATTACAACAACTTGATGAAAATAGTATTGATACCAATGTATCATCTATTGTACCATTTTGAAGATCAAAGCTGAACTGAGTCCCTGGGCAGATTCCAAAAGAGTCAAAGCTCCAGGAAGACAGTTAAATCAAGGTAGGACGGGCCAAGCAACAGTTTATAGAAGCACATGCCAGTCAAACCCCTCCAATGTGTTGGTAGGAATGGATTCTGAAATGTGTAGACTGAGGGAACATCTATCTTCTTTTAGCTCCCAAAGTATATGGAAGAAATAGAAGATTCTGTAAAATCCAGGAAGAGAAGCAGCTGCTGAAGGCATCCCTATATACCAGTAATAATATTTTTGTTGAAATACAGATGAGAAATAAAAACTACTGAAGAACATCTCACAGCAGCAAGCAGACAGGGTTAAAGTTTGGGGTGTACATTCTGTGTCACTCATTTCCAAATAGTGAGCTTGACTCTGATACCTTGTCAAAAAAACCATGAACAATATTTCAAGAAATATACATTTTTTTAAAAAAATGCATTTATTTTAACTAGTAGAAACAAACATAAACATCATACATATTTATGGGCCTTTTTATGTGAAATCTGGGAGCCTGAATTCGGGTGGTGAATTGAAACTTGATAAATAAAAAGTCAAAAAAATGTAACCCTCCCCCCAAATAAATATTGAGTATATTAAAATATATTTTATTAATGTATCTTATCTGTTTATCTGTTTTTCCTTTCTTTTATTTTCCTACCAGATAGAAATCTGACCATAAAGAATAAAGCTAAATATTTTATTAGCTCAAACACAATTAAAGAAGTCATAGATTAAGTGACAGGTCATTCTTTGCTTTAGATATCTTCAATTTACAGACCACTTGGTGAATAGATTCAAAGCAACACATCTAAGAAGGCATACTAATGTTAGATATTTTCTCATAAAAAAGTTTGGTTCTTCAGAAAGTTTTCCTTGCTTCCCAGTTTGTCTCACAGTCCTTTCTAATTTCCGCTGGTATAAATCAATTTAGATTTATTAGCTTGGTACAAAGGAACTCCAGTAAGTTTTTAATAATTATTATCATTATCACTGATTAAAGTTATATTGTTCAGGCCAGATGGAGTCCTTTTCCTGTCAACTAGAATGAGCTTGCATTATGTAGTTATAATGTGTTTAGATCTAAATAAACAGATGGCAGAGTGACAGGATATTATACACTGATGATGTCAGTAGCAGCGATCACAGACAGAACTGCTTTAAATAAACTCTGCTGTAGCAAGGATCCCCATACTTTTAAAAAAGATGACTTGAACTGATCCTGAGCATTGTATTGATTTGGAAACACTATGGTTCCCTTCTGAGGGCAGACCATCAGGACAGGCTGAGGTCAATCAGAGAAAGTGTCTGCTGAATCTGTATTATAATTCTGAAGGTCTTTATCATGTGGGATCACTCAGGCACTTTCACTGCAAAGGAAAAAAAAAAACCTCTAAGCAGTAAGAATGTTCAAGCTGATTATTTGAAAACCATGCATCAAGGGAAGATGGAAACATTTGGTAAACTCTATTTGATAATTTGTATAATATAATTCTCTTTGAATTCACAGTTAATACCTGAAAGCTAAGAGAGGTTTAATAGGAAGCTTGTTATAGAACAGCTAGTCTTTCATCAACTTTCATGTGTACTTTTCATTCTAAAAATAATCCATGTGCCTAAATTTAGAATGGAATTCAGAAACCAGCTTCACACAAAGTCATTTTACCTGATTGCCTCTAGCTAATATTTTTATTTTTGAGTCCTTATGGGGATTTCTCTGTGGGACAACTATATTTGTTGAGGATGATATTCACTGTAGCTAAAGAGCTACCACAAGAGTTAAAGGCCAATATTCAAAAATGCATATAACAATTTTAAAGGCATGTATTGAATAACTGAAATTGTTTTCTAAAAAAAATCAGCTCTTTTAAATGCTTGATTTTGCCTTTTATTCTGAGGTTTTGTCATGTGTTTCAAAGAATACATTCTCGCTTTCATAAACTTGATTTCTTTTTAACAATTAACTTAATTTGTAATATCTACTGGAATCAGTAAGCTGTGAACTTCTGAAATTATACCAAGTAGAAGAGATCAATACAACCAAAATCTTCAACAAAGTGAAATTTATTTAATATAACAATTTACTTTTGACTTTCTGGGAAATATTGCAAACATATTTGTTTCTTTTACATATAAAATGTTGAGAGTATTTTGAATACCAGAAGACTGTACTTCAGTTTTACATGTTCTGCTGTCATCTGATGGCATTGGGAGTGGGGACCAAATCTTTAACAAATGGGCCATGGGGGTGATTATATTGCCACTGTTTTTTTTTCAATTTGTCTTTATGTGTATGAATTATTTCCAGTATTCTTAAAATGGCATTTGTAGTGTCAAAGATAGAATATTCAAGCTTTGCTACTTAAGTGAGCATTTTCAGCACTAGGCCTCAACTCTAGTATGACATAAAATTTTTCGAAAGAGCAGGGATATGTCCTTGGGCAGTCTCTCCTCATCCAGGAGTGAAAGATTAAAACGTACATGACCTTCTTTCCTCTTTGTTCCTCTTCTTCAGGTGGACGTTGCCATAAGTCCTGTACTGGCCGATGCTGGGGACCAACAGAAAATCATTGTCAGACCTGTAAGTACTCAATAGTATTAAAAAAAAATGTTTGAGATGGTCAAATGAAACATAATATGTAGTTGCTTCTTATATTTGTTTGAAATTTCTAGGTTAATGATTTCATAGCATCACTGTGTTGGTATTAGTTAGGACTTCAAAATTTGTATGTCAGTAGAAGTACACAATCCAAAATGTGAGCAAAATTATATTAATTCAATTTTAGGTAAAACAGATATTTCAGTATTTTTCCCAAGCAGTTATATTACCATTCATTGGTAGAAAAATAAAGGGCAAAAAGGATACTGTGTACCTGCTATATTCCAGGCACTATTCTAGGCACAGGGGTTATAAACTAAGTGAGGGATGCATGTAGATTCCCTATTGTTAACATAAATCTTGCTCTGAGAGTGTGTTTCTTGAACTAATCATTAGGTAAGATAGGTATGAAGCTAACCTCATTGCTCAGGCATTTAAAATCAAACCACACAGAGTATAGAGACAAATATCTAATATTTTCATCATGCTTAAAGTCATAAGCCATTTTAACCCCAGGAGCTTTCACCAATCTTAGGTATAAATGGTTTCTTTAAAAATGGAAACAATTGGGTGCAGTGGCATACCCCTGTAATCTCTGTGGCTGGGGAAGCTGAGGCAGGAAGATTGCAATTTGAAAGCCAGCCTCAGCAATTTAGCAAGCCCCTAAGCAACTTACAGAGACCCAGTCAGTCTCAAAATTAAAAAAAAAAATTAAAAAAGTAAAAGAACAGTCTGGGTATGTGGTTCAGTTGGTTAAGTGTCCCTGGGTTCAATCCCTGGTACTCAAAATAAATAAATAAAATAAAATAAATGGAAAACAAAATGCCCTGTACAAATGTAAATACTTGTTTTTCCTGCTGCAATAACAATGACTAGAATACTATTTGAAAAGCACTATTGTGACAATAGTACATATTATTTTATGAGCATAGAAGACAGAAAATATTGTTGGAGATTTTTACATACAAATATTATATATTGTGGAAGCTTGTTAAACTATTGAATGAAAGTTTAGAGATTTTTAATTTGGCTCAGTTCATGATGTTTGCTAGATTCTGTTTGAATAACAATAATAATAACAGCAACAACAAAAAGACAAAGAGAATTGCTTTACTTCAAACACCAAAGGAAGAAGTAAAAGATGATATATGTTCAATGGAAAATGATTTCTTCAGTTTATTTTTAAAATTTGTGAGCATTCTCATATCAAACATTCATAAAATATAATAAAGTAAGAAGTACCTTTTTACCTGTGTCCCTCTTTGGTCCCTTAGCTACCCTAGATAGGCAACAATTAGTATTGGTAATTTTGGTATATTCTTCTCAAAGATAATTTACACATACTCAAGGAAATATGTATACATATCCCACTCCTTTTTACTCAGATATTAGCAGGCTTTGCATGTTGTACTATGTGTTATTTCTGTTGCTGTAATAAATACCAAAATAATAAACTTATAAATAGAGTGGATTTATTTTGCTCATAATTTTATAGTTCTTACTCCAGGAGTGATTGGCCCTGTTGGCTGTTACAAGACTTTATGTCATTGTTCTCTTCATGGTGGGGTCAAAGAGAAAATACCTGGGCCTGGCAGTGGCCTTTGAGGGCCACCCCCAATAACCTAAAGTTTCCCACTTGGCCCCACCTCTTACATGTTCTGCTGTCATCTAATGGCACCGGGAGCGGGGACCACATTTTTAACAAATGGGCCATTGGGAGTGGTTATACTGCCACTGTTTTTTCAACCTGTCCTTATGTGTATGAATTATTTGCAATATTCTTAGACATGGCATTTGTAGGGTCGAAGATAGGTGTATTTGCAATTTGATAGAGATCACCACCACAGAGATCTTATTCTCTGTTGTGGTTGCTAACAATTACCTTTGCCAGGAGGATGTGCGTGGTTGCCTGTCTCCCTATTCCCTGGACAAAGCAGTACATTATCCATCTTTTGGGTCTTTGTCACAGGATTAGATGAAAAATAGTATCTCAGTTTAGATTTAAATTAACTTATTTAATAGAAACAATATTTTATGGCAGGAATGTTTTGACAAGAATGTTTTAAACAGGATTCTAAAGTAAGATTAGACTGCCGTGTGAATTTCATTCATTACAATGTTTGGAGATAATGTTTTAATAGCAGAGAAGTCAAAACCAAGGAGTGCACAATTCTGAGATGACACTGATGTGGCCAATTGTAAGAAGTCCAGATCTCTAAAATAATGAAGACTCATCACAGTGTTTTGTAATGAAGTGACAAGTAACCATGGGAATTACTGAAGTGTGTAAGGATCTCCAGTCTTTCATGAAAAAAAAAAAAAAAACACTTCTGAGTTATCAAAGCAGAGAATAAGCTGTTGCAGACTTACCTGCTTTATTTTGCAGAGGAATCAGAGCTCCTTCGCTGTGGGCGGCTAGTTTGGGTGGGACACAATAGCTGTTAAGGAACTTACGTCCAGGGGATGAGGGCATTTGGAAACACTGATGTGGATAAACATCTCTTTCTTCTCTTTGAGAGGAGGTGGGTTAAGAATCCCTGTATTGTTCCTCCAGTGCTAGGTCCAAAATCCCACTGCCTTCCTCCTACCACACTTTAGAATATCTCCTTTGCCAGAGGTTACCTCTTTCGCTCTTTTCAGAGTTTACAGTTGAATGCAGTGGGCAGGGAGAAAGAAGTCTATACCATCTCCTCTAGACCAGAAGTCGTACATAATAACACTATTAGAAGTAATACTTTCAATAAGACTATTAACAAATAAAAAATGTGAAAATAAATAAAATAATTAAATAATAAGTAATTTAAAATGATAAATATTTTAAAAGAATTTAAATAATCAAATAATTTCATTTTTGTCTCATTTTACATGTACTTTGTACAATGCAAATGGAGCAGTTATACTTTTGCCTCCTGGTACTCTGGCATTCACGAGGAACAGGTACACTTCTATCCATAGATGCCTTACCAAAGGCTAGTTCTTCTAGACATATAGTAGAGTTTATTGCTTGCCATCAAGTGGAATGGGAAAAAGTCTTGTCTATGAAAATTTTCAGACCATAATTTCTATATCAAAGTATCAAACACAAAATCATTTAATTCATCTGAAATTTCTACATAGAAATTAAATTCAGTATAACCTAACACTCAGTTAATGATCACTGTGCCTATTCCACAGTCTGTCAGACTTAAATTCAACATGCACATGTATCAAATATATACAAGTATGAATTTTAATGTAATATACATTAGCAATGACCTTTATAGTTTATAAAAACATTTCCATTTAAAACTTCATTCTAAGTGAATTTTCTGTGGGCTAAAGAGGACAGTTATCACTAACCTCATTTTACAATTGGAGAAATAAAAGCTGAGGATATGATTAAAGGGGTTGTTAAACATAACACAAACTGAGGATTTCTAAGTGTTCTGCATCTGAAGATATTACTGTCTCCTATATCCCCTACTGAATTACACATTGCATTCAGTAATCGAGGGCATTGGATATGAAATCAGCCAGATGATTCAAACTCCAATTGTTCCCACTTTCTGTTATGGGCAAGCACCTTCATCTTTTTAAAAATCAGCTACCACATCTATAAAATGGAGAGAATTACACATATCATCTCAGAAGGTGGCTTTCTTTAGAATGAAATTCAAAGCCCTAATACAGTTGAAATATTTAAGTATTTCCTGGCATGTATTAAGGACACAAAAAATAATAGCTGATGGCATAATAAACTAGAGGAGGTAAGTCAGGAAACTGAATCCATTTAAAATCTGAATGAATGGAGGTGAGAGAGAAGCTCCTGTGGGCCAGTTGTACCTTGTGAAGTCTCCTGACACCCAGCATCTGGAGAATGAAAAGCAAAAGCCCTGGAGTGAGGAGGAGGCTGCTTGGCCTTGACATTGGCTCCCAGTCTCTCTCCCTGGCTGAGCTTCCTGAAAGATGAATTACTTATACATATTTAAAGAGCACAGCATACTGAGGCAAAATGTATTTTGGAACTACTAAAAGACAAACTTATTGAAAGACCTGAATTTTAGAATTATTTTTATTTTTTTATTTTTTTGAGAATTTAACCTCCTCAGAGATTCAACAGTGATATGAGACATCCATTTATTCCATAGAGGAGTAACATACATGATCAATACTTTAAATTTAAAGTTGTCTAGGCTTCCTTTAGATTCACAATGACTGTTTTGTTAATTGAAGTGTCCTACTTACCTCGAGGCCCACTTGAGATAAACTTCTATCTGAACCTTGACTCAATTTAAAAAACAAACAAACAAAAAACAGCAACAGTAAGTATGTTGTGCAAGTTTTCAAGAATATTCTGCTTTTTGTTGATTGATCCTATACATGTGCATTTTAGGATCTGAAAGCCATAGTCTCACCTTATTTACAAATTATTTCTTTGTCAATCATTGAAATAAATTCCCTTTAGTGAGCTTCTCTGGAGGTATTCATCTTCATGTTTTTCCAAATATTTCCTTATTTTTATGGATGATGCTTTTTTGAGACTTTCAATATATTAGGCAAAGAAGAAAAGAGTATTTAAAAGTTCATCACTTTGGAAAAGGAAACTAAAGTAAGGAAAACAAAATTACTTCACTCATCCAACCTTACCACTTCTGAACTCTTCTCACTGGTGTTCCCTCTTTGCAAGTGTGCTAGGAATTGTCCTCTGTGTCACTAAAGTTGAGAAGTCAGGGGTAACGACATATGGCTCAGGCTCTAGGGCAAAGTTCATGGCAATGAATGAGTGGTTAGGATGCAACCAAACAATGGTACAGAGCGTTAAAGCCATCTCCAAATAGAGACATGGGAGCAAAGATTCTGTTTACCACAGTGAGCTTGAGGAGAGGTCTGCAGGAGGCAGAAGTTTTAAGTAGCAGAAATGAAGAAAATGTTTTTGTTCTTAATAGTGAAATTGAAGGGTGGTATAAATTGACAGCTTACACTGGCTCACTATGCAAACTTTTCAGTCAGAAATTTTAGTAGAATTTTGTGAAATTTTAGCATATTTTAGTAACACTATACAACTTATTTTGTGTACAGGTTGAGTGTCACAGTTGGTTTGACTGCATGTTCAATACTTTAAGTGTGTCATTGTGCCTTGATAGAATTCAATAATGATCAGACTGTAAACTGGAACCATCAGCTATTTCTAAACTATTGATTTCTAAAAACTTAAGATTTTTTAAATTTAAATAAATTAGTTTTCAAAATCTTTGGCAACCTAAAGAACTTTTTAAATATTAAAGTTATTAAATGATACCTGTAGAATCTTACCGAATGTACTACTCTTACTATTTTAATCATGAGTCTAATGTTCTGAAGCAACTTGATTTCATTCTCTTTAATTCCTTTTTGATGTTTGAGCATCTTGACCCTATAAATTTGACAAGAACATTTCTCACATAGCCGCAAAGGGTCAAAATACAACTTAGTCTGCGATAGTGAGAGCTGTATTACATGTAAAGCAGTGACTCTAACTTGAAAGTACTTTTAAGCTCAGTTAAATCATGGCCGCATTGCTCCACAGCACAGCTTAAGTAAATTGATTCAGTGGATTAATGTAGTCATGTCAGGGGAGACAAACTTATCTGCTATGTGAAGTCTGAAGCTTATAGAAGTATTATTTAGCAGGCTTACTGGTAAGAATGACAACTCTCTCTATTCATAGGAACAGGAGTCCTGAAGTCTGAGCTCCATAGGTGTAGGTGTGAAAGAAACTAAGCTTTAAGAAATAAATAATAATGATTAAAGGAACAAAGTTATCTCTGTTCCTGCAAGATATATGAAGCACACTTATCTCATTTAAAATAGATGCTTCTTGTCCCTTTTTATCTTTAAGCACAACATCAGGCCAGCTCTCTCTAGTCCACTATTATCAGGAAGGGTGCTGGTTTCATTTCACACGTTCCTTTGTCCTCCCAGGCCCAGTGTCATCTCCGTTAGTCACTGCATTTTGAGTGAGGAGAAGGGACAAAAGAATACATGAAAACATGACCTTCTTTTCTCAACCTTTTTCTACTTTTTATATAAAAGTCGTCATAGTTATTATCTTCAGTGGCATATTTTTTAACTAGAATCTTCTAGGCTGATAACCACTCAGTATTCTACTCAGTCTGCCAAGTTGCTTTAAGAATGATATTTCTTAACTCCAAACTGAAAAATGTAGGAGCATTTGGTGACAGGTTACAAAAGTTATTTGTCTCCTAAACTAAAATATTATATTACAAAAATTAACAAAGACGTGTGTTTCAACTACTGGACCAATGGATAGATGGTTACTTCTGCCCAGTTAATTGTCACTGAATTGATTAAGGCTAATGCATTATTTTAACCAAAGGAAAACTTCTTGTGGCAGAATTTACTCCTAATTACTTACAATATACTTTGTAGGCAGATCATTCCAAAATCTTATTTTTTTTAATTAAAAATAGAACAGAAACAAATACCGACAGTGTATTTATTCTATTGTAGATCATTGTAAATGGGGGCATCACTATATTAGCAAAATAAAACCTTGTTCCAGACAATGCTTTATATTACACATCGTTTCTATAAAGACATTATAGAATATGCTAGGGCAACTTAGAAATTATTTTACAGTTTTCCTCTATAACATTATGCACGAACATGAAGAAAATTACTTTCAACAGTGACGATATATTAAAAGTTTTTTCTTTTAATAACACAGGAGGGAAAAGCTTAAATCCTTAACCTGGTTTATGAATTCTATTCATTCTTAGGAAAGTCTTGAGAGATACATGTAAGTAATTTCATACATTTGTCCTATATCTGGAACTGCTTTGAAATCCCAAGAAATGATTATATATTTTTGTTCCTCAAAATTTCATTAAAAAAGTAGCAGCTCAATTTTAGTGTTTTTTCCATGATAATTAAAAGTTTCCTGTAGATTCTGAAATCAGAATGACAAATTATGAAAATAATACACTAATTATACTTGCATATATGCATCCACACATCATTTGTCTGTAGTGTAACTGTGTTTGCAGTCTTTGTGGAACAAATGTTGTTTAAAAAGAAGGTGCCGATGTGGTAAATATCCCATTAGAGCAGAGAAAAGCAAGGGGGAGCTCATGGGGGAAAGAGAAAGAGCTGAGCCAGCACCCCTGATCAATCAGCAGAGCAGCCTGCCTTTGTAAGAAGCCAGCTTCTTTAATTAAAACTCTTGTATTTTACTAATAACTTTGCATGTCCACAAGCCTTCTTATTGATTTCAATTATTTTCTATTTTCTCCTTTTTTTGAATTTATAATTTCTGAAGATATTGTAAAATTAAGGGAAATATTACAATGGACTAATTACTTGTACACATTTAACATTTCTAACCATCACTGAATAATTTACTTGAAGAAAATGAGAAAAAAAATCTCCACTGATATGCTGTTCATTCTCACTTAAATTGATCAGCTTTGTTGTAAACTGATGACTTTCCTCAAAGATAGAAGAGAATGGTTTCCATTTTAATGACAGGAGATAATTTTATCATAACTATTCTAGATATTACAGGTTAGTGTTATTTCTGAGACATTGCTTAATGCCCTGCTAAGGGCCCATAGGGTATAAAGGAACTGCATAAATTTGTAACTGTTTTCTGGGAATAATGTGGGTGGGATGCAAAAGAAAGATGAGGAATGTTTGCAAAGGTGAAAGAAAATATTGAACTGGGGACATCAGGGCACTAGAGATGCAATGGTGCCTCTAAACTAACTCAATTTTAAGAACTTCAGTTTTCCCAAATTCCCTTATCCACATAGTGAAAGCATTGAGAAAAGTTGATTTCTGTGCCTGCTTCCTTGCACAGCGTGTGTGTGTGTGTGTGTGTGTGTGTGTGTGTGTACATTCATGTTGATTAGCTGTGTGTACAGGGTATACATGTTATTCTCTCACACTCCCCGAGTGGGCAAGGGAATAGGTTCCCCTCCTGAGGGATGGGCTGGCTGAGAAATAAAAGCTGAGAAAATAGTACTGTGAAATAACTACTGGACACACAAAAAATATGTTTTCAGATTGAGGGTAGTCATGGGCCAACTGAACAGACAGGTGCAGCTACTAACAAAGAAATGATCCTGTGCTTGGTTTATTTATATCGGCACAGATCATTGGCACATGATTGTGTAGTTAAATATTTTTATTTGTTAACTTCTTCATCTGTGACACTGGGATAATAAACTTCTCTGCCAAATGCACAGGTTATTTCATAACAGTTTTTTTTTCCCATTTTAAAAAATGTACATGATATCAAGAGTACAGAATTAAATATAACAATGTCTCTCCATCAGTGAGTACCATAGAAAGTTCTTCTCAAACACAGGGTAGAGGAGGCCAGGTAGGCTGCTTGGAAGGGGTCACTTCCACCTGCAGTGTTGCCTGGGACCTTTGGCAATGCTGCGTGGGAGTTCACAATGTATTGGGCCATCTCAAAATCAGCAGGGGTGCTGCTGGGAGTTCCCAGATACCAGATCTTCCCACTCAGTGGCTTCAGTGCTGATCTGGTCCACACACATTTCACAGGTGTCTTCCCGCATAATACAGTTATGGAACATGTAGATATTGATGACTTAAATACAGATATTGAGAGGTTGAAGAGAATGCAAACTGTGGGGCATGGCAGAGGTAGATAATCTAAGCAGAAAAATCAGAAGTGAATATTCCACATTAGATTACTAAGAGCACCTTAAGAAGGACAGAAGTATCTGGAAGTGCTACCATTATAAGGATTTTGTTATTCTGATAGTGATATAGTAGTGATGAAATTTATCCATAATTGTTTATATCTTTGCAACAAAATTATTGGCTGTTAGAGTAAATATCTTTGACTATCAAAGAAAAATTTTCAAAATTTCTATATGTGACATGCTTCTGATAAGCAAAATTCAGCATTTGCTACAGAAATGGAAAGAAATGTAAGATTTGATTCTTGTGAATGCACACATTTGCATACCACCCCCAATGGCTGGGGGATATGGCAATCTAGTGAACATATCTATTCTGCTTAGCATTAATATGAGGCGTATATCTTCTATTTCAAATTGGTTGGTTTGGTTGGAGGATGAATCAAGTAAGCAGCACAGAGACAAAAAGAGGCTAAGAAGGGGTGACTTGATACAGGGCCACATACCAGGGTCAAGTCACATTTGTACAATTACAATAAATGTGCATTTCTAAATAGGATATTTTAATATTCTATATCTTAGGCCAATATAAATTTAAATATTATTTTAAAATTTATAATATTATCATGGCTGCTTCTCTCCATTACCATGGGCATTTGCAAAAGAAATAGTCCTTATATTATGTTAGTTTATAAATAATAAACCTAGATATTTTGTTAAAAATTTATTTTTGCATATTGCTACCTCATTGGAGACAGTTATTTGAGGTTTCTCTGAAGTCATTTTGCCCATGAATTTTGTTACAATAGATCTGATAGAGCATTGTGATCACAGGAATACCTTCAGGTTTCATTTGATTTCACTATTTCTTGAGCTTGAATGCTTGTTAACCAGGGCAATTATTATCCTCTAAAGTGAGGGGAAAAATATACATAATTTCATTGAGTAGAACATGGATGAGAGGAAGGGATAGAAAGAAAGACAGACTCTGATGTTACAACTGTATTTCACAACAGAACAGCAAACTTAAGTGAGTGAAGAATTATATACTATGGTGGATAATGTATACTATGAAAAGGCTTTTATAAAATTAAGCTATACTTTTAATCGTATCAAAGTAATTTTGAATGGTTTCATTTTAACTAAAAAAATAGTTTAAAGTATCTCTGAAAAATGAAATTTAATTAAAGAGGCAAGCATTTAGAAAAAAAAGAAAAGAAAAGAAACTATGTGAAAGGATTTTCTGCACCAGATATTAAAACATTGAAGGTAGTAATTATTGAAACACTGTGTATGGGTTTCAGCATGAAACTGCTCAACAGAATCTAACAGGAAGTCCAAGGTGAAAGCTAAAGTTTGCAAAGAAACTTACTATTTTTGTAAGGTTGGCATATTTAAAACATACTCAAAAGCATAGATTAATCAATTAATAGTGCTGGAGCAAATGTCAAATGTATGGATTAAAATGAAGTTAGATCCCTGACATAAAACAAAAAACAATGGTAGATTAAATTTGAAAGGCATGAAATAGCCTACAGAAATCTATACATGGAGTGTGGACTAACAGCTTAAAAAATACAAAATAACTGATTGTACTAGGAAAACATACAGGTAAGAGAATGAATAATTTGTCTTCAATTTATCTGTAGAATGATGAAGGTCTTCTTAAACCTGACATAAAAGATATAAAGAAGAAAGAAAAGGTCACTTTAACTACAATAGTAGTTTGTATTTTAAAAATACTTCAGTGATATTTGAGATATTAATTCAGACATAAATCAATGCTTTGCCTTATAATCAAAACCATACAATTTTTACAAACTAAACATGTTCAGTAATTCCTAGTTTGAATGACAGTATGAGAACAGGAATAATCTCAATTGCTCTTGGTGGATTATAGATAGTAGGCATCATTGTATTGACTAATTGATTATTTATGGTCAAAAGATTTGAAATATAAATTTCCTAAGACTAGGGAATTTATTTTAATACATACTACACAAGATGTATGTTAAATATTATGTATTATAGCAGTGTATATAGTAATAGCAAATGCAAATAATATAAACATTTTAGAAAGTGGGTTAAGTTAGAGGATATCATATAGTAGTATAATTTATTATCATTATTATTATTAAATTTTTTGGGGGGGGGGATTCCGGGAATTGAACCCAGGGGAGCTGTACCACTGAGCCACATACCCAGCCCTTTTATATATTCTATTTAGAGACAGGTTCTCACTGATTTGCTTAGGGCCTCATTAAGTTTCTGAGGCTGGCTTTGAATTTACAATCCTCCTGCCTCAACCTCCCACACTGATGGGATTAGAGGCGTGTGCCACCATGCTTCTCTCATATAATAGTGTAATTTAGAGCCTTGAAACATCTTGTAAAAGAAGCATATTAATACTTCTTTAACAAAATATTAGTGATATAATATTTTGTTGAAAAACACCAAGTTATAAAGCAATATAATTAACATTCATTACTTGACTATACCAACAGCAATATTTACATAGGCATTATTCCAAACTTAATAATTCTAATAATAATATGTTCTTTAAAACAGCTTCATAAAGTAAGTACAGTTGTTAATTTTTATACCTGAAGAAACTGAAGCACAGAGAGGTCAAGTAATTTGTCTGATTCAGCACAGTTCTTATGTAAAGTCAGAATTGGAATCATCTCCAGATTATTTCCTATAGTCATCAATGGTGCTGCCTATCACCTAATAAATTGTTCTGGATTTCAGCTAACAGCTTCATATGTATCATCTCCTTAAATACTCATAAATAATTTCTATAGAGCATCCTGGGAGCCAGGTTGGAGGGGCAAGTTGCAGAGGGTAAGAAAGAGTCTGAAGGGGGATGAGAGCATTCCAGGGTGTAGAGATGTGTCCCCTTTGTGGGACTTGAAAATTCCCATTAAAGACTGAGTTCATTTGGGTTACTTTTGTGATCTCTAGCCTGTTATACTGCTGTGGACATGGAGATCCCCCAATTTGTTGCTGTGGTAAGAGAATGAATGATTTGTCTGTAATTTATCTGTGGTTATTTATACTTCCTAAAAATGTGTAATGTGTATGTGATTTCAGAATTTTAAGAAGGAGAGGATCAACAAATAAATCACACCCTCTTAATTGTCACATGATATTCTATAATTTCTGAGGATTTCTAAATGTTTGTCCAGATCATAGACATGGTAATGTCTTTTATCAATACATTCATAATGCATAACTTCTTTACTAATATCTACAGATATATTATTTTCTATAAATATTTTGCCAAAGAAAATCATAAATGTTGTTTTGCATTAGCCCCAAGTTTAACACCTACTCTGTAGAAGTACAGAGTTAACTACCCCAGATTTCCAGTGTTGGAGGTGGGAATGAGAGGCATGAACCCATGGGAGTAGTCCCAATGACAAAATTCGGGAGGGAAGGCATGGGTCAGACACTACTGTGCAATGTTTTCTGTGGTCTCTGTGATCTTGAAACTTCAGAAAAGGGGAATTTCATCT
The DNA here is from genome assembly GCF_964194105.1 of Spermophilus citellus. NCBI lineage: Eukaryota > Metazoa > Chordata > Mammalia > Rodentia > Sciuridae > Spermophilus > Spermophilus citellus. The sequence continues at coordinate 111,906,129 of NC_138192.1, read as the reverse complement.
CTAGTGGCTCTAAGCTCCTGAATTCATTAGGAGGTTAATTTGCTGCACATATAAAAAAAGGAGCCCTCAGACTGATTTTTCTAATTCCCTAATTTGACCTTTGTCCATGCAATTGAGCAATGCTTTCACACTGCTGGTTGAAACTCTCGTTAGTGGATTGTAAAATCCCTTCACAGATGCACCATGACAAACATTAAATTTTTATTGAAATAAGATAGATTGGAATAAAATCGGCCGGATTGGGGTAGAATAGAAAAGACAATATTAAAATGTTTTGCACATAATTAGAGTCAATATTATCCCTCAAAACTTCTCATCATGCATATGTATACTGAGCCATGTTGTACATTACATTATTTGTAGTGTCAATTGTGGTTTAAAAGCCTGAAAAACACTACAAAGATGCTTCGTTTAATTTGTAGGCAGACATGGTTGTCTTCTTGACCAGATAATCCCAGATGTGTTCTATGAAGACAAAAGCATTATTATGAAAATGTTTTTCCTTATATATTTAAAACATACATTTATAGCATCACTGTTTTAACTGTTATTTAGATATAGACTTGAAAATTGGCCCTAGCTATTGTTCTTTTTCCTCTTCTGTAAATTTTGTATGTCAGAACCACTACTATATAAGATTCTATAAAACCCGTATATCAACTTATTTCTATGACTTAAACCACAAATGTGAAGAACATTTGAATAATATCTTAGTATTTGTTATAATCACTCATAGTCATGTTAGTTAATTTGACTTTGGAACAGACTTTTTTAGAGATGTAAAGCAGATCTATGTTTGATTATTTTATTTGCAACATGTTGCATATAAAATGATTTCTGGACTTCTCCCCCCACCCTTTTATTTGGTCTTTGCTGCAAGACACTGTCTCCTAAATTAATGCATACAAAACAGTGATGCTATATAGGAATCAAGACACTAATATTTTTAAAGAATTTAGCCTTTATTTAATTTACTTATTTGTTTTTGTTTGTTTGTTTGTATGTGGTGTTGAGGCTCGAAACCAGGGCCTCACCCGTCCTAGGGAAGTGCTTTACCCTGAGCCATAATCCCAGTCCCAGGACACTAATTTTAAACCAATTTGATAATAACTTATTATTTGACCCAGGATGGTGTAGTTAAATATTTTTAAATGTTAACTTGTTCATCTGTGACACTGGGATAATTAACTTCTCTGCCAAATGCACAGGTTATTTCATTACAGTTATTTTTTCCATTTTTTAAAAATTTACATGATACCAAGAGTATAGAATTAAATATAACAATGTCTCTCCATCAGTGAGCACATTTTTCCTGCCCTATGTTTTTTCTCCTAAAGTGATTACTTGTTAATAAAAGTTTGGTGTGTGTGTGTGTGTGTGTGTGTGTTTCAAGCATATATGTATAAACAAAAGCACATATAAGTGCTGAGATTTTTATTTACAAAAGTGGATTTACATGTTAGTAAACATTTGTCACTGTGACAAAGTACCTGAGAAAAACAACTTAAAGGAGGAAAGATTTATTTTGGTTCATGGTTTTGGATCTTTTGGTCCATGATCAGCTGGCACCACCATTATTTTGGGCTGGAGGTGAGGTACAATAAAACATGACAGAAATGGGTGACAGAGGTCATGTCAGGGAGGAAGCAGAGCAACAGAGAGAGGAGAAGGGACCAGGACCAGATATACCCTTTAGAGGCTAATTCCCAGTGACCCACTTTGTCCAACCACCTCCCAATTCCTATTGCCTCCCAACAGCACCACCAGCTGTGGACCAGGCCTTAGATAGATGAGCCTTCAAGGGTCATTCCAGATTTAAACTGTAGTAGAATACTTATTCTTTTATAACTTATTATTATTTTACATACATCATATTTTTAAAATCCTTTCATTGCAGCATACAGCGGTCAACCATATTTCTATATATGCTGCAGCATTTCCCCCAGTTATGGTTGTGCTATACTTAACCAATTCCTGATTAGTGGACATTTGGGTTGCATTTTTCTAACCTCAATTATGACCACTGGATATTTTAAAATAATACCTGTCCACAAGTGCCCCTTCTTCCATAATTCAGATTTCTTTCTAGAAACAGAACTGCTTGGTCACAGATGAATTTATATACACAGGTTTGATGGACAAATTACTCTTTATTTACTCATAACAATTACTCATTAGCAATATCTTCAATTACTCCTATCAGTTCTACACCCACCAATAGTTTGTCTGATTTTTGAATCCTCATCAAAACTGGAAACTACTTGGGATGCCTGAAGAGTACTGATATCTCTTAGAGACATGTGAACATTATTTTGAATTTAATCAGAGGCAAATAACAATGACAGATTTCTCATCAATAGAATGTAAAATTTAGACGATATAGCTCATTGGTTCAAGAGATACTTATTCATTCTTCACCCAATATGAGACTCTTTCTTTTCAATTTTAATATTCTGTGATTATTTTCATCACAATATTAGTAGGAAATTTAGATGCATATTAAGTAGAATAGAAATTATCTTCATTCTCCTCTACTAGTATTTCAGATAATTAACTAGAAGAAGTGAAAGTGATAGAGTATTTTTTTTTTCATTTTACAATCAAGACTGGTGTTGAGATGTGATCTATTGTAAGACAAAGTGACTTTGAAAGATTAATATCAATTTTTCTACATTTCTTGCTGTGTGACAAGTCCATCATAAGATTATTTCAATTTTGAATATGTTATCTCCATTCTGTAATTTACTAGCAGACTGAAGGTGCAGCTTTCAACTATAATCTTAAAAAAGATGTTATCTTTTTAAAGATGCTACTTTTTAAAGATGCTATTTTAAAAAAATTTTCTCATGCAGATTTATGTCCTTCCATCATAGTCTTAACATTTGTATCTATGATCCTATAAGGCATATATAAACTAGCTCATACTCACTCTTAAGAATATTATTTTTAGTTGATGTAATTGAGCAATATTGTTTTTTCTTTGAATACTGACTTACAAAGTTTGGTGATGCTCATAGCCTATTAATAAGGGAGAATTTCCCTCGTGGCCAAGAGTCTGATTTAAAATCAACTTTAAAGTCCCTTGATGAATCATTGAGCTTGTCTTTATAAATAAAACAGGTTAAATAAAACTTCATTAAATAAATGGATAAAGTGGCTGGTGATGAAGAATGGATTAGACAAGACCCCTTTCCCCCTTGACACCACTAACAATATTATCATGGCATAGCCTTTGGGGTCACCAGGGATTTATCTGGGAAAAGGGTCAAACTTAATTAGTACCTGCCAAAATCTGGGCACGCTTGTATTAACTGCCTCTGAATGTAAGTTTTAGCAAGGGATGATCAGGTATTTGCTAATTTTTCCTGGTGAACTAAGCAGTTATTGCATGAAGGATTAAATACTACCTGTAGGATTAAATACTACCTGTGGTCGTGAGCACCTTGTGGTTTACACTGGTCAGTTCATTTTCAATAGCTTCATCAGTGTAATTAGGAATTAGGAATGAAAGAAAATCAGATTTTCTTTTGTGTTATGAGAATGGGAATTTGGAAGACCTAAACACCTTCACACCTTTTCATAATTCTACTTTGTCTGCTTTAACTGTTAAAAACATGAAAATTTATATATACATATACATATACATAAAATTACACACACACACACACACACACACACACACACACACACACACATAACCTCATATCACCTGAGAGCCTCTTCAATATGTTAGACTCTATGTGTTGGTCAAAATAATGGAAAATTCCTAAAAGTAAAAAATTTCCTCCCTGTCCATAGCAGGACACAATTTTATCATAAGGCTTTACTCTGGCAACATTTTTTGGCTTAATTAGTCTGTAACTTAGGGAAATAAGAAAGAGCATTCCAGTTTAACACCCATCTCCATTTCTGACTTTTCATCTAAATGTTTTACCTATCCTGGGGGAGCTTTTTCTGAGGAAGAAGACAATGTCTTTGAGCAGATATTTCAAAATATTTGCTTATAAAATCTCCCTCTAAGAAACTTGGGGTTTTTAACACACACACACACACACACACACACACACACACACACAAATTTTTTGGCACCTTCTCTATACTTGCTGAATCAGAATGCAGGAGGAAGGCCAGGCACCTTATTTTGTATCTCCCTATTTAATTCTTAAAGTCCTCCTGACCCTTGGTATACAGATGTGTCTAGCTAGTCTCCTCTGGGAGAATGAATAAGCAGTGTGTACTTTAGTGTGAGTTTCATTAAACCTGATTTTCCACACCTCTCAGCCTGCTCTGAGGGAGTTATGCCTGTTCTTGGATGGTCTGTGAGTTTTATTTGTTTCTCTCCAAGTACACCCTTGTCATGGCAGCTTCTGAAAGTGTGCTACGTGACCCAGTCTGCTCATTTTTTTCGGAACCATTTCACCATTCATAGGAATAAATATTGGACTCTAAAGCTAAAAGGTACCTCTAGAGAACATTTCATCATAACCACCTTTAATTAAGTGGATGTCTAAAGCATGCAGGAGAAATTTCCTTTAAAATACTGACAAATAAACATTCAAGAAACCCATTCAGTAGCTCATTACAGTGTTTTTATCACTCTAATAGTCGATAAATTCTTCTTCACATCCAACCAAAATCACCTTTGTTTAACCCAAGCATTTTTCTTCTTATTCAAACTTCCAGGTATGTAGCTGAAAATACTATAACCTCAAAAACACTCATTTTAAAGTTGAAATACTAATTAATATATTATGTTTTAAAGTTGAAATACTAATTAGTATATTGTGTTTTCTGGGCATGGTTTTTCAAAATTTTGTCCATAAAAATTTAAATAATATAGGCATCATAGATATGAGTTATTAGTACTAACTGCGCTAAAAATGAAAGAAAAATGAAATAAGTGTGCTTTAAAATGTTTTGCAATGAAATTAGGGGTTGCCTCATGATACTTAATGTGCATACAGCTGCTGCCTGAGATGCAAATAATGATATGTTCCATTTTTCTGACACTTCTGCCTTCAAAACGAGCCATGCCATGTTTCTGTCCCAAATCTAGGTCATTTTCCTTCCAAATTTTATTCTCTCTTTGCTTATCAATTTTTGTTTGATTTCTTATTAGTGATAGAGCACTTAAGAACACAAATAGGAAATAAAAGCAAGAGGTCATTATGATTAAGTTTCAGACAAAGAATAATTAATCTGTCAATCAAATGGTGTAAATGACTTAGAGATTTTTCTCAATTTGACTGGACAGAATAATGTTTCTCAATTCTAGACTGTGCATTGGAATCACCTATGCAACTTATTAAAACTGTAAAAAACTCTTAGTACATTGCTGGCTAATTTCATTTATTAGGAATTAAGTGATTCTCAAGTCCATGTATTTGGAAAAAAAATAAAATACTACTAAAATGGAGTTTGTGGAACAGCAAGCAGTGACATTCCTTAGGAGCTTATGACAAATAGATAATTATGGGCCCCACTGATGCTAATTGAATTGATTTTTTTTATTTATATAAGAATTTTTATATTCAAGTTTGAAAGATCCCATGACATGATATAATATACAAACCAATTTAGAAGAACAGGGTGGACGAAGTGAAGCCAATCCAAAGCCAGACTCAGAAAGCCAAAGGTCGAGTATCTGACCTCATATATGGAATCTAGAGAGAGAGGAAAAAATCAGGAATATAAAGAGTATCTCATGAAAACAGAAGGGAGACCCGTAGAATACAGGAAGGGTATGATGCAGAGGGAGGGAAGAGGAGCAAGCAGGGGAAAGAACTGAACAACAAAATTGTCCAAATTACTCTCTATCCATATGTGAGCACACCACAATGAATCTCAAGCTTACATGTAAATACAGTGTAGTTAAAACTATTTCAAGGCAATGAAGGAAGGAAAGGAAGGAGGAAGGAGACAAGGAAGAAGGAGGAAAGTGGTCAAATGCAAAAATATGGGGAGCAAACGTTTATAAAGGCTCTCCCTGTTAATGAGCAAATAGACCTTTCAGCTTTTCACTGTAATGTCCTTTTGTCTACTGATAAAAATAGAGGGAAATGATGGGAGGGGAGGGGATATGGTAATAGAAAGATAGTAGAATGGAACAGACATTATCACTGTATGCATATATAAGTGACTACATGACCAATATGATTCTGCAACATGTACACTCAGAAAAATAAAAAATTATATCCCATCTATGTATGATATATCAAAGTGTATAAATGTATTCTAATGTCATATATAACTAATTAAAACAAAAAAAAATTAAAGAAAGCAACAACAAATATTTCATTTGCAAATTGATGCTCTTCATATAAGATAAATATTTTTCTAAAGGAGTAACTTTAATAAAAACATTGGATATCATTGTGTTCAGGGAAGTAATTAAACTTTTGCTTTCATTAGTGAGGTACTGGTAAGATAATGCTACTAACAAATACTATAGTTTTTAGAGGTGATAGTCTCTCAGCAATATTGCTTTACCATGGAATACTTGGTTCTTTAAATTTGCCATATGATTGTCATGGATATTTTGAATGAATTCCCATTGCCAATTTCAAGTTTATTGACCCAAATATAAGTTTAACTTCTGAGGTTTTACTTTTTATATTAACTGCATAGCAGTACACCAGCAATGAATAAGCTAGTTAAAACTTGACCCAAATATTTTAATGCACCCAGTGAAGCAATTTAGAAAGCATACCAAACACAGCGAAAACATTTCCATTGAAATATCCCAGCAAGGATGGAAATTAATAAAAGCTAAAGCAATTATATGTTAATGTTCCTATGGAGGCTGAGTTATCTCATTGATTTCAGGACCTGTATTTTGTTTTGTGTCTCTCTCATCAAAAAATTTGAGTACAGATTGATGAGTTTTTCTGTATTAAATGAATGATGTTTATTAATTGCCAAATTCTGGTAAATGGATTTACTTTATAATGCCGTGCCCTTTGCCCTGCTCACAAGTTGGATGTGTGCAAGGAGAATGTTTTATTTCTAAAATAAGTCCCATAAAACAATGTAAAAAGATGTTTACAAACTTTGTCTCATCACTATTTATAAATTAAGTTTATCATTTTGTTCTTTTGCTTACTTATTCATCAACACTTCCAAATATGTTTTTTGAAAATTTTTATTTGGAATTAAAGAGTATTATTTTTAATACTGAATACAATGTAATATTTAAAAACTCAATTATTGACTGTTTTTGAGAAAAATCCCAAAATTTCCTTATAATATCTTAAAATAAATTAAAAAATATATTTGCCTTTGGATAATGACTTAGATGATTTTTGCATGTTGGTGAAGTGGAATGGAATGTGAATATCAAGATGTCCTAGATATGAATGAAATATTTGAGTACCATATGGCTGAAATTGTTATTTCAAAATATCTAACATTACATATGATTAAATCTTTTAAAATACAAGTTTTAGAAGGTATAAAGTACAATACCTGTTATTGAGTCTAAGATTGTGCTATTATAATCATAACATCCAATTTCCATGTTTAAATAATGTCCCATGACAAAAAATGATTTTAATATGAACATTTAATCAATAATTTAAAAATACAATTTAAATTAATTATCTTATTTATTTAAATATTTTCTATATTACTTTCCTATTATGTCAGAGAAGTTCAGAGTAAACAAATGAAGGGAAATTGAAACATTTTGTGTACTACTTTAAAGGGTGATAGAGTTAAAAATAGAAATCAACACTTAGATATATACATCTAAAATTAAAATGTGATGTGACTTATGGGATATGATTGTTGATTCAATTCCATGCTATTATTTTCCAGCTGATTAATGCCTGACAACTATAATCAAATTAATATTCTTTCCTGTGATGAGACTTATTTCAAATGTATAATTTGTTTATTTATCACATATCTTCTATTTTAGTTAGTGACTCTTGATATATCAAAAGGACTTTATTTCATCTGGAAGAGAAAATACTATGTTTTAATGTACTCTTTAAAAAACTATGCAAATCATTTGCATTATATAGTATGTATTAATAATTAGTACACCTAAATAAATACACCACTTGGTTAAAAGACAGCAAGGTAAGTACAATATATGACTATGAATATTAATGCATACATGTAATTTGTGTATTTATAATGTGTATATACACACACACATATATAATGTATACATAAAATATAAATAAAATTACATGAATGACAGGTATAATTCTAGATGTTGGAATACACCATAAAATTAATGTAATAAATAATTTGGAACACATGTTAGATGGTGATGGATGCTGTAACAAAAATATAGGAGGAAGTGAAAAAGGAAGAAGGAAGGAAGGAAAAAGAAAAAAAAAACATGACTAATACTGGACAAGAGAAGGAGTAGAAAAAGAGGAAAGTCTCCAGGAGACAGTTGTTTGGGGAAGCTTCTGCATTAAATAGGAGTAGATTTCACCGAGAAGGTGAGCCTTTTTTAAAAGGTGAATTAATAGGCCAAGCTGTTTTATTATGTAGAATTGTATGCTAGAATATTTATAGAAGAAATCACTTATTTTAGAATTTAATGTACCTCAATTTCTAAATACAAGATACAAACTCACAAATCTAGATCCAAATATTTATTTTCAAAATCTCCTATGAACTTATGATAAGAAGTATCTCCGCAGAGAATCCATTTTGGATCTTGAAGTCGTACAACTTGGGTTGAATGATTTTGGCCAGGAATGAGCCGGTAGCCCACAGAAAATTGTCAAAACCAAATCTGGGGAATACTAATGTTTAAGAGGCAGAGTCTTTGTAAAGTAGCAGTGAAAGAAGCTTAGAAAAACTAGTCACAAAAGTTGAAAGAAATATGGAAATGATATGCTATCCCATATCCTGTAAAATTCGTACTTGAAAAATACTTTAAAATTTCAGTGGAATAACTGAGCTAAAAATAATTGTGTCCCTTGTTACTATAATTTTGACTTACTGTCCATAGCCTTTCTTATACTAAAGTATACTATGATATGATGCTGACAGCTTGGACAAAAGGATAAGAAAAGACCAGTGAAAGTTATAAGTGTTCCCTTCCTCTCACCACCTCTTCCTTCTTCTTACCTTCCTTCTTTGGTTTTCCTCATGTAAAATATATTGTGAATAAAGAAAATGTTTCCTTTTCCTCATTAACTATTAAAAGTCTTAAATTCAATTTTGGAACCACCTTTCCCACAGGACCTTACCATATACATTGTGTGAAGTAATTTCATTGCTGACTCCATCTTTCCCAACCTGAATGATTTTTATACAGCACTATAAATATTCTCTGAAACAAGAAAGAATATAAAAATAAATGCACATATAATTTTGGAGGTTTTTTGTTGTTTGTTTGTTTTTAGTAATTTTGATCTAAATGCCAACTTTGCTCATTAAATGTTTGCTGAATTGAGTCAGGGTTGGGTTTAGTAAATTGTTACTTCAGAACTTAGCTTTTCTCAGTGGTTGCACATAACTTTAGGAGTTTTCGTTGGTGGCTGACTCTGATAGAGACCCCATTTCTGTCTTCTGCAGTGACAAGGACGGTGTGTGCAGAACAATGTGATGGCAGGTGCTATGGACCTTATGTCAGTGACTGCTGCCATAGAGAATGTGCTGGAGGCTGCGCAGGACCTAAGGATACAGACTGCTTTGTATGTCTGGGAGTTCTTATTCCTCTTTTCCTCTCCTTTGCTCTTTCTTTGCCTCAGCCATATTGAATTTCTCCCATGTGATTATTTAACATCAAGTTTTGCCATTTTAAGATTAAGCAAGATCCTTAAGGGCCTCTTCCTAGAAATCATGTTCTTACTGAGCTGGCTATTGATTAACTGGAATTATTCTGTTCCACTGAATTACTTCTGCATTTTGGGCACAATTTATGTTAAAAGTGAGGTTTATTGGAGAATATGTTGAGGTATCTTTCTTAGCATCTAATAATATATATCCTTTCCAAAAATACAGAGGTTGCTTGTCCATATCATTGCATATTTAAGTACCATCAGGGAGGGCAATTGCATTTTGTATTTTTACCATAAATTTCATGATTATAGCAGATAAATTTATGAGTTTAAGTATTTTTCCTGTTCCTATTCTTTACAGGTTCATGTTATTCAAAATTTAAGATTTACAAATGCACATTAAAACAACCAATATGCTAATTTTATGATTTATATTTTAGCTGCATTTGCAACTTGTTAGGGACACTTTAATTACATTTTGATAACATATCCTTGATATAGTACTTTTTTGTTCTTTGGAATACATATGAGCAATTCTGAGAGCATTATTTAACTCAATTTTATACACCAGAACCCTAGTATTGTTTTTAAGCTAAAAGTTATAAAAATAGCAAATCCCATTTACTGTTGAAAGTGAATGCAAAAAAACTTGTTTTCTTTATTCTGCTTATTAAATATCTAACACATGAACATATATTCTAGAATTGAGCATTTAGAAAAGTTGATGCTTAATTTCAATAAGCAAAATAAAAATTAAAAATCTTATACATAGTAATTTCTTAGTTTTTAAAAACTATTATAAGAAATTGAACTTATCTATTCTAATTGTATAGTGAAATAAAAAATATTTATTGCAGAAATATATAGGGAGGCAGATAAAAAGGAAATCAAAATGCTAAAAATCTGAGGTAGAAGATCAGCAGTTCCTAAACTGAGAACTTTTTCTTGTCCATCACCAATAGAGACAGATGAGATTGGAAGATTGATCTTTGAAGACACTGAACGCTGAAAGTGTTGCTTTAATAATTACAAAACAATAACTATAATAAACAATAATAAAAACTCTCAGAAGTTTGAAATCACCTTTTTTTTATTGTTTCATTATCATGACAAGCAGATCAAGTAACGTTCAAAATCCTCATTTCATTACTTTTTTGGAATGGCCCAGTAATTACATTCTGGCATTTGTTACAGAATGCTCATGAAATCCAGACTGAGGCCCTGGTATAAGTTACAATATGCTTGTTTGTTGTCTGAAAGGTATTTTTTTTTTATTTCTCTGGCTTATGTTCTTTGTTGCCAAGCAATCTAATGCATAAGATTGCATAAAATATGTTAGTAAAGCAATTATAAGGACACATGAAGTTTCATAACCATAAATTAAAACTTACTGAGTTTTCTAGATTGGTTTTTAATAGATTCTTCCTAGAAAGTGTCATCTCAGTGAATAATGTATCATCAGTGAGTCTCATTCTGATTATGCATCTAGTAGACCTTCATCAGGGAATTGTCATGTTTGTGATAAAGTGCTCACTAAAACAACAATTGATGAAGCAAATGTTTTGAGGAAACAGAATAAATTAATGCTTATTAATAACCATATGACAATTTATGATGAAATGTAAAACCGAACTTGAGTTCACATTAGCTTGCCTTCCAAGTCTTGAATTATGCCTATGAAAGCTTAATTTCTTAATTAAGAGAATTAGCTCATCCATACTTTTGTTAATCACATGCTTATGTGTACTTATACATATGTTTTTATTTGCTACCAAATACCTAATTCTCAGGTGGTAAAATGAATCTTAGTTCTTCTCAAATTAGCTTGAAAGTACTAATGAATTGAGTTCTCAAGACAAATCTGTGTCAGCAGAGAGGAACTGTCTTATTTGAAGGGGTAGCTTTACTAAATTGTGTGGCATTTTGAAAAATGCCATACAAGAAATGGCCTCATCTTATTTATTTACAGATTAATTATATACCTTAAATTTACCTGTGGCTAGTCACCTGCCAGAACCTTTTCCTTAAGTCCACTTTAAACATCCATCACATTTCTTCACTATTCAATGGTGATGTTTATGTTTAACATTCCACTTAAAGCACTGAAGTCTATATGAAAGCTCAAACACACACACACACACACACACACACACACACAAACATAGAATTGGAGATTCAATTGACCTTAAAACTTAATATAAATGATTTGAATCAGTCTGAACTTCAATAATTCCTCACGATCAGCTAATTTTAATAATCTAAACCATTTCTGAGTTTCAAAATCAGTGGCTAAATACTAAGCAATTTGAACATTAGAAACCATAGATGGTATATCACTGACATTTGAAAAAAAAATTATGGAAACTCAGAAGCATAAATGAGTTTAAAAGTATCAAAATTTGCAGTATCTATACAATTGATGTATACTAGGTAATGAACACAACTTTCATAAAAGTATCACCACAGTGTTTCATTAGTATGTATCGTGAGAGTTATTTATAAATGAAAATTATATTTGCTGTTGCAGGCCTGCATGAACTTCAATGACAGTGGGGCATGTGTGACTCAATGTCCCCAAACCTTTGTCTACAATCCAACTACTTTTCAATTGGAACACAACTTCAATGCAAAGTACACATATGGAGCATTCTGTGTCAAGAAGTGCCCACGTAAGTGATACAATAAAAATACTCCAATTAATTAGAGCATTATTTGGACATGAGAAAACATTTCTTATAAATCCATTTTAACTTGAAGTTTGAATAGTCATGGATTTCTTTGGGTATGGGTACTCTCACTCTCATTTCATAAACAAGGAAATTAAAGCTCAAGATATTTAAGTGTTCTAAACTTCATAGTGAAGGATTGGAATGTTTGAGGTTAGAGCAATGATTTATTGACTCCTGAATTTGTTATTTTCACTACACCTGAGTTTTCTTGCACATTATGCTGTTTCTTGGGAAAGTTAATTAAGTTGATTAATAAAGTGGAAGCAAGCTATAAAATAAATAGGGCCTGCTTCTAGTAGAATGGATTTCTACCTAAATTCATTCATATAATTTGTTTACACTAAGATATATATTATTATAATTTTCATATAAAATCTAATTTTAAACAAAAAATAATAGGTATAAAGAATACATTTAGGGAGCTTTGGCAAACTGTTTACTTATCCTGGGTATTCAAAATGACCAGCATTGCTCTCCAGGTATTCAATATAACATATGTGTTGACATTTCCTAAAGTCAATTTCTTTGCTTTGAGTGACCAGTGGGACTTTCCTCCATGTTTCATGTTTCATCTACTGGAAAGGCCAAAAAAAAAAAAAAGTTACATTTCTTCACATACTTTTTTAAAGGAAAGCTTTATGATCTACAGAATACAGATGTAGTAACTCGCTTAAAGCTTTTGTCTTTGATTAGTTTACATCTGTGAAACTACAGGCTAATTTAAACACGTCCACTGTGAAATTTAAATTTTAGATGAGCATTCTTTGTGATTCTTGGTTTGCCAAGCTTGAAGTGTCTTGGGAAAACAAGGACATTTAGCTTCTAAATACAGGTCTACAATCCCTAATCCAGAGTTCTGAAATTTAACATCTCCAAATAACATACCTTTTTGAAACAAATTTGGCTGCAAAACCTGAACCTCATTGGCATAAGGCCAATTATAATCTTTATTCATTCTACTTGGCATAAATTGCTGCATAAATATGAAAGCATTTAATTATATGGTACTATCCAAGACCTCACAGAAAGAATACTCACTTAACACATAGTAGATGAAACTGGTGCAGGTTGGGGTCTCCTGGCAAAGAGATTAGGTTATTAGGGAATAGTCTCAGAATCCATACCTGTAGGGGAAAGGAAGGAAGCAGAAATGGGCTTTGATACCCTCTCAACAAAGGAACTCTTTGGAGGTCAATGCTCTGTGGTAGACAACTGGAATACAGGGATCTCCATGCTTTGTGCCTACTCCCATGAGTACCCCAGATTTGCTTCATTATCAGATTTTCCAGTATTTCTCCTTCCAGGGCAAGCCACTGATTATGAGTCCATATAAGAAGCCTCTTCTTTCTCCACACAAAATGAGTGATGAATTGTCCTACCCAGAAGTATGTCCTTCCTCTGCCTCTCAACTCCATTCCTAAGTGAGGCTTCAGGGAAGCCACTGTCCATTTTCTTTTTGCAACCATGGATCAAGCTTAACTTTTTTTTTTTTTTTTTTGGTCAGCTTTTCCTAAGTGCCACCTCTAATCTCCACGTAGTAAAGGCATGAGCTGAGTGTGGTGTACAATGGCAGGGGTGGGTGACATGGGGTCTGAATCACCAGCTAATGCAGGTCACTTGTGTCTGTCCTCTGCACATACCCAATCCCAGATGCACTGCTTCAGTTTTACAGTGCTGTTGGCTCTTAATGTGATGAAATCATGACTCCAACAAAACTTTGTTCACCATGGGTAGTTCTGGCCACAAGTGTAACCACTGACCCATGATGAGGTATTTTGACTCTACCAGGACTCGGAAACATGTCAGGAACTCTTTGTTAAATGCTACTAATGGCATGACTTAGCTCCAGAAACCTATCTGCTAAGTTTTTCCAGTTGCTACTTATCATAACTTCACGTGCCATGTATTCCCATTATACTACTGCCTATATTATACAACCTATTGGGTTTTATGTCCCAAGTAACAAAATTGCCTGTACCATGTGCCTTTCCTGCTCTGGGCTTCCCTCCAGTCTGGAAGGCTTCCACACTATTGCATAGTGGGCTAGTATTCCCAAGCATAGGATGATTCTGCCCTTCAAACCAGAATGGTCTTGCAGGCACTATGTTGTCCTTTATGGTGGGATAGTCCAGAGACAGTTATTTGTCCCTTATTTTGTAGAGGATGTTCTGGTGTATCAAAGATCACCCAGTCTCCTAAATATTTCACTAAGTTTAGGTAATAAAATGTTCCGTGTCTATACCCTTTGAAATTTCCTTTTGTTTCTTTTAAAAAAATAAAGTATATATGGGAATGTTCTATGGCACTCCATTGAAACATAGAACATATTTTAAACATTTTCTCCTGGTTATGAAGTGCACTCTCTTGATCCAAAGCAATTTAACTTAAGCTTCATTTGTGCTTCATGAACTTGAAGTATTTTTAGACTTCCAACTTGCATCATGACCTGAAATGAAGTGGAACTATTGAGAAACACAAACTAAATGTCATGTAGTTTCCTAAGTGTATTAAAGGAAATCCACTATATCTTGGGGGCAGTTCGGGATATAGAGCCATAGAAAAGCAAGTGCAAGGTTCTGCTAACACACTGCCTACGATTTCAGTGTGGATGGTTAAGATACTAGTTCAAGTTGAGATATTTTAAAAAAAAATGTTTTAAGGGAAGAGACATATAAATTGTCAAACCCTACAATGTTTTGTTTAAACTTGATAGTTGAGCCAGGCATAGTGTCAAGACCTGTAATCCAAGTAAATTGGGAGACCTAGGCAGGAGGTCCTAGGTTTGAAGCCACCATAGCAATTTAATGAGGTCCTCAGCAACTTAGAGATATACTGTCTCAAAATAAAAGGGACTGAGGATGTAACTCAGTGGTAAAGCACACCTGGGTAGTTAAGCTGAAGAAATAAAAAATGAAAATAAATACATAAATGTGATGACTGCACATTAACATTATTTTAATTTTTATTTTTTTACCTTTTTTTTTGTATCAGATAACTTTGTGGTCGATTCTAGTTCTTGTGTGCGTGCCTGCCCTAGTTCCAAGATGGAAGTAGAAGAAAATGGGATTAAAATGTGTAAACCTTGCACTGATATTTGCCCAAAAGGTGAGTGATAGCTTAGAATACTTTGGTTAGAACATGGTCTTATACCAAGGCTTATATGGAGACCTTATACCAGGGTCTTTCATTTACTTTTCAATAGGCCAATGAAGTTAGCCTCAGAATAAACTCACTACCACAATGAAACCTTCCTGTTCCCCTATACTTCCCATGACTTTGGACAGTTCCCCAAAGTATCAACTAACAGTGCGTATTACTGGTTTTGAATTATGTCAACTAAAACGGTCCAGATAAAACTCAAGAGTTAACTTTCATAGGAGCTCAGAAATAATAAAGTTCCATTTGGTCAGTAACAAATATTAGATGTTTGATACTCAACAAGGATTTTCATGCTTATTTTAGTATCATAGCTCATATTAGCTACTTTGCCACTCTACACAAAATTATCTGCTATGCATAAACAGGAATGCAAAGGGATATACCACATGAAACTTACTCTCCAGATCTTAAAATATTTTTTAAAAGATGTGCGAAATGACAATGAGGTTTACTACAAGCATTAAATAAATGTTGCAGATAATTCATGCTGTAGGATTTTAGTGGAGGAAGAAATCCCTTTTAGCTGTGAGTGATCAAATTCCTCACCAGAATGAAGCTTAAATTAAGCAGGACCAAAGTATAGCTCACATCTTTCAAACATTATTAAGCTTCTCAAAGATCAAGGAGTTCCTTAGAAAATGCCAAACTTCACATTTACTTTTAGACTGCCTTGTCTCCTCTCTCCCTCTCTTTTCTTCCCTTCCCCTTTCTCTCTACACACACACACACACACACACACACACTATTATTTTAAATAAAGCCTTCAGAAAGCAGAGGTAACATTAGGTCCAAGTCTTTAAATAAATGTCCCTTGACCCAAATTGATATGGTAACAACTCATATCATTCGTATTCTTTATTTGATGTATATTCTTCATTAGTCCAGTGTTTTTCAAATTACATGTTGTAGAATATTAGTAAGCCAGGAAAATATTTTGTTAAAGTGACCAGCAGTTTAAAGTATTTAAAGTAATGTTTTAGATTGGGTTAGAAAATAAGTAAATTTAATCTAGTAAGAAAAAGCAATGATTAATGAAGGCTTTTCTTTTTTATGTGGTGTATGAATGTCAGGTTTTAGTATAAAATACGGTTCTTACAAAGACTCATGCGAGGACATCTTTTTTTATTTAGGACAATATTTTAAGTAGGGACAAGAGTAAATGTTGAATGAATTATTTTATTTTCCAGAAAAAAATTAACTTTTTAATATTTCAATAAAATGTTGTTTCCTTTATCATGAGAGTGCAATAATTTATTGACCAAAAATAAGTTTTTCAGCCGGCTGACTGTGAGTCTTGTTTCTACAGCTTGTGATGGCATTGGCACGGGATCACTGATGTCAGCTCAGACTGTGGATTCCAGTAACATTGACAAATTCATAAACTGTACAAAGATCAATGGGAATTTGATCTTCCTTGTCACTGGTATTCATGGGTCAGTATTCAATTTTATTCAAAACTATCTTACAAAATGTAGACAAAACAGAAGAGATTCCTTAACTTTGCTGGATTCTTTTTAACCTAGAACAGTTTTACCTTCTGTTAATGCTCTTTGCCAATAAAACCAAGGCCAGTTCAAAAGCAGTGATAGTAAACCAGAATTTTGGGGTGGAGCTCCAGTTTGAATTAGATGGGAAAATATAAATTTGTAGTTAAGTTAAAATTTATTGGCATGGAATTCTCCTAAAATTTGTAGTTTGCATCAAGCTTGAGTTATTTTTAGTTGCTTTTAAGAAAATGATATTAATTAATAAAATGGCAAACTTCATTCAAATTTCTAACTGATTAGGTCAAGATAATGTAAATTAATAATCCTTTAAAAATTTCCATGTTAAAGCAAATCAGATAATCTGGCATAAAACAAAGTTGGAATTCTTCTGAAACTCTTTCAGAAATTTTCTTTGCCTTTATGAAATCTTTTTATATTTTCTTGAGCTGGGAAATTACTATGACTGTAAGAGATCTATTAAACAAATTTCATTTTGGTAATACAAATTGGAACATTATCTGCAGGCCTTCATTTCAGAACCACCTGCTGGTTTTAACTGGGAAAACAACCAAATTTGTATCCTTTGAATTGTAATAAAAATGTCAATATTTTTATTTTATATTTTAACTTTTTGTCTATATTACTACTTAATCCCTAAATATTAGCACTACAGGCAACAGATAAAGACTATCACATACATATTTCAATTCAAAATCTTATTCTGAACATATTTTTGCACATAATTTCTAGAAGCACAAACATCTAAAACATTAAAAATAAACATGTCCAAATAGGAATATCAAGAACAATAAAACAAACTATTTCTTTCCATTTAAACACATTATTGTTTGTCTTATTGCACGAAATAACTCTTTACTTTAAAATATAAATTTTAATATTGTTTCCTATCAGACACTGTAATAGTATATATGTAATTTCTTCCTGATTTGTTGTATTTGGTCTAAGAAATGTTATTTTTTTAATAAAAGTTTGAACTTCTCTTTAAAAACATGTAGACTTGTTTAGTGCAAGTTCATATTGTTACACGGCTGCAGTTTGTTGGAGATGGACAGCCCTAGCACTGGAAATGAAGACTGTCCCTTGACTTTACCATATTCTCCACTGGCCTTCTGCATTGTTGTCTTAGCCTCTTTGGGTCCCTGGGTAGGAGACCTGGGTTAATATTTATAATTTTAAAAATCTTTATAATTTAAAAAATATATGAAAATTAACAAAGCAATATATTTATATTTTAACTATTTTAAAAATCAAATATTACCATGAATGAAAGATCATATATTAATTAGTTCCTATGAGAAGCAGAGAAATAAGAGAGATTTACTTAATGCACAATACCTGCTTCTATGTGGAAATAATAAATGAAATAGCTTCAAGTCTATCAGTGTGGGGAACGATTTGAAGTCATATTCTCATGAATTGTATTAGACAAGTGGTTTTCATCCCTATAGAGCTCAACTTTTCTCTTTTATATATTAAACGTTTGATGCTTCTTCTCAATACTGAAAACCTATAGAGAATAGAGCCTATTACATACATAATTTTTAGAAAATCATTATAATTCACCAGTTATAATTTAAAGAAGAAATAAAAGTCACATATAATAAAAATAGGCATTGATAGGAAAATGCTCGGCTTCCACTTATAATGAAAATTTGAATTTATGACAAGTGAGATTAGAATTCATTTTGTATAGGAAATGTTGGGGTGGGGGCATGGAGCAACAGAGGAATAGCTGACCTCTAGAATAGAACATAAATAACCAGAACATGGTGTAACCAAAGGAAGAGGGAAATAAGTTTCACTGAAATTACAGAGACTTGCATAGGGAATTACATACAAAGTAGTATTATGCAAGAAGTTTCCAGATATTAGGTTCTAAATGTCAGGGAGGATGTTTTAAGGTTGTACCAGAGGAGAGGCAATTCTTCACTTTAAGAGGCTTTTAACTACCTTGGCCCCAGATTATTACTAAAAGTCTCTATCATCCCCCAATTACTATTAGAATCAAAACACTCCACAAATGCCCTGACTTCCCTTTAGTAGAGTGGAACTACCTCTGTTGATAACCACTGAAAAAGTTTAATGACACTAACAGGTTTATGAAAACTGACCTTCTAATGGTGAAAATTCACATAGATGGGAAGGCTTGGACAAGATTTCATACAGTGAGGTTCAGAATAATTTAATCTTGGTTCATCATACAATATATTTTTTTCAAACTCTGGATTTATAATAATTACAAAATGATTTTACATATTCTCATGCACCCATGATCTAGGGTGGGGAAAAACTTCAATAAGTAAATTCAAAACAAACACACAAGTAGGAACAATGCATTTGCATGTACCTGAGAAGAATATTACAAAACTTTTAATTAAACCAGACTTCTTAGGAGAACAATTTTGCTAATTCATTCAGGTAATAAACAAACCCTTTATTCAAACATCAAACAGTTTGGATTAGAAGTCGAAAGGTAATCAAAACAAAACAACTAATAATAACCACAGAAAAATGCAAAGTAGAGTTTCTACCTGGATAACTTGATCCAGACCAGAGTGGAATTCAATTTGCAGCTCCATGATGGACAGTTTGAACTAAGTTGGGTGGTCCTCCAGTGAAAACCTGAGAATGAGATGGATAATAAACAGGCATCTTCTCTGATAGTTATGGCAATTAAAAATAAAAATAATTTTGAACTATTCAATTCTGTATGTGGCATATTGTCAAGTCTTAATAGATATTTTAAAAAAACAAGAGGGTTTGGTGGATGCAGAAAAAAGGAGGGAGAGGAGAAAAGAAAGAGAGAAAATGAAAAAGAATAAAAAAAGAAGGATGAGAAGACAGAGCAAAAGAAAAACTTCAGTGACTGTGTCTGGTTTATAGCATAGAAAATTGCACACAAGTGTTATTTATAGACTTAACTAAAATCTATTGTACACTGTCTTTGAAACCAAATAAAGACAAAACTTCCTTCAAGCTAAATCACCCATCTTACTTCAGATGATTCTTTGTCCTTAATAATAGCACTTAACTCTGGAATATTTGAAGTTATAATTGATATTATTGTGTCTCAAGTGTAATGTATTTGGCCTTTTCCAGTACAAGTGTATATGTAAAATATGATATATCTTTCACGCTCAGTCTCATGCCAGAATGAGACATATATTCCAAAACCTTTCCCTTTCATCTTAGTAAAGCATGACCATAAATTTCAATAGACCTCAGGCTACCTATATATGTATAAATAAAGGTATGTTGGTCTATGTATTCTGTGTGTGTGTGTGTGTGTGTGTGTGTGTGTTTAGGAAAAGAGAGTCAGAGATAAGGAGAAAAATATAGGTTATTATAAAAAGAGAACTTCAAGTAAATAGTGTTTTATCTTATTAATGTTATTATCCTCAATATATTACTAACAAGTGTTTAATAAGATTGTATCTTTAATTAAAATAGCTGAGATAATTCTTTAGTAAAGGGTAAAAAATCCTAATTAAATGTTACTGTGCTTTTCAAAAAGAAGTTTCTTTGCACAATAAATTTACTGGAAATTTGTCAATTAAATTTATAATACATAAAAGGGCTAAAGAAAGTTAACTGGCATGTTTGGTTTATAATAAAATAGTGCCATTGTCAGAAAGAGAAATAAGTACTCATTTTTCATTTAGAATGGAAACTATAGGCAAAACGTGATGGTTATAGTTATCAGTTTCTCTTTTCATGTTTTGCCATTTTGTTTATTTATTTTTTAATGTGGTGCTGAGGATTGAACCCAGTGCTTCACACATGCTAGGCAAGCACTCTACCACTGAACCACAACCCCAGCCCCTGTTTTGCATTTTTGACACTGTTCATGTACATATACTTAGATTAATAACATGCTCACCAAGTTAGCATGTGGATTCCATGTCACAGTGAGACCCTAGCAAGAAAAGGTTTATGTGATAGACTCCAATGATGGCATACAGTGAAATAAGAAATATAATAGGTTTGGTGATAAAATGAAGTGAATTTAGTGGAATTATCTCTCTCTCTCTCTCTCTCTCTCTCTCTCTCTCTCTCTCTCTCTCTCTCTCTCTCTCTCTTATCCTAGTCTTTATTTTGTATCACCAAACACAGTGACAGGGTGGACATAATGTTCTTTTGCATGTCTCTGAATTTAGGCAGGAAAATTCTTGATTTTTAAAATACTATGGATTTCAAGTGACTGTACACTGAAAATCCCAAGAGCTACTTTGAAGTTTGTAAGTGGAATTCTGTCAACTTTCTTTATGAGAGTCCTGAATCTCTAAAATTAAGTATATAAAATTTCTGTGGTCCATTGGGCTGCATGCTAACAGTAAAGAATTCATTAACTTCCTGGCAACCTGGAACTGTTCTCTATAAGATTTGGACTGACCCCATTATTGTGTGCTTGCCCTGAATTTTGAGTCTTTCTCAATAGAGCCAGGATATTTGATGATATGGCTAGAGCTGTTCTACACATAGCTCTTCATCAAAGAATACATGTTGAAACCTAATTCTCCTGTAGCAGAGATGATATTTCCTCTGCATATAAATGTCTTGGCACTTTAAAAAGTGCGGACAAGAGTTTTCTCACATGGTACACTTCATTTTGGGGATTCATAGTCTTCAAAATCATAGTTATTTATCCCATATGTATTTACTTTTAAAAAAAAAGCAAGTTTGCAAAAACATTTAATTTAGACTTCAAACTTTTGAGAGATATTCATGTGGCACATGCTCAGATAAAATTCTGAGCAGAGGTTTGTGTGTGAAAAGGGAAAGGCACTTACAGGGGTCTCCAGTCTTGATAGCATCCAGTATCTGAACTTTCTACAGCACCCTATGTTAATCTAGTAGTACATTCCATTAGTAGCTCTTCTTAGTTTGAAATAGTAATTGACTCAATCAGGGTATCTTAAAAAATGTGAAATAGTTTACATTATAGAAGAATATACTTGTGAACCAAGTTAAGAAAGCCAGCACCAGGTGGTTCTAGAGATGAAAGTTGCAGAAACTAATACATTTCCAAGGCTCTAATGCTGAGGCGGGTAAATGTCAATGGATTTAGATTCAAATACCCAGGAGATAAATCATATACCTATCTGTGTATCAGGGAATTGTGGAGTACCTTGATTGATAACTCTATTAAGACTATATCCAATGGGTCACTGTATTGTAGTATTTTTTTTCTCCATATAAATAAGTTACTCATAGGCTGGTAAAAAAAAATAAATGTTCATTGGAGGAAGAATTCGCATTTGATTGCTACAAGTATATACATACTTAAAATAATTTCTTATTTGTTTAATTTTTTAATTT